>NC_091802.1:57672500-58285000 GCF_041296235.1 Equus asinus | reverse complement strand
CCTGAAAAGGTGAAGCCATGTGGAGAGGGAGGAGTTAAGGGGAGCCCTGCAGGTGCCATGGCCACACTCACCTCCAGTGGCTTTTGTCCTGTTCTTCTTCAGAAGCCCTGCTGGCCTTGCCCAATGCTGCCCCTCTCTGATGTTATCCTGGGCTGGGGATAGACTGCTGGGCACAGGGACCCCCAGGGGTGCTGGAGAAGGAGACTAGCCGGCAGTAAGGGCCTCCCGCGTGCCAAGGCTCTGTGCGGGGCACCCGCCCTGTGCCGGTGTCACCCCCACGGCCGCCCGCCCAGTGAGCAGAGGCTGTTTTCCAGATCGACTCGTATGAGAAGCTGTACGAGGAGGTGTCCAGGAGCGAGAACACCAAGGTGTTCAGCGGCTGGCTGCAGGGCGACTGCCGCCCCTTCAAGCAGGCCCTCCTGAACACCATCAAGCGCTGGAGCTTCATGTTCAAGCGACACCTGAGCAACCACGTCATCAACAGGTGGGCGCCAGGACCCTGCCACCCACCCTGCCGTCATCCTGACCGCGACCACAGCCCAAGAGAGCCCAAGAAATACACCAGGGGCCTCCACAAACAGCCTTCCGTGGAAGCGCATGGTGTCGGGGGGGCGCCTCCACCAGGGAGGACACGGGGGCGAAGGCCAGGCTAGGAGGCAGTGGCCCCACCAAGGGCAGGTCCCAGCAGAAAGGGGCCACCTGGCTGTGAGCGAAGGCTCTGTCCCTCTGTCCAGCCCCTATTATGGAGCACCTGCAGTGTCTGGGCGCCAGACGCCGGGGAAAGCTCTGGGAGCCTGGGTCTGGCGGGGAAGCCTCGTGTGAGGACCCTAGCTGCGCCGTTACAGGTAGTGGTCAGCCGTGGGCTGTGTGGGGCCAGAGGGAGGACGATGGACTGGAGCACCCTCTGGGAGGCCGGCCAAGGCTCTCTGGGATGTGGCCTTACACTAGGACTTGCTGGTCAGTTTGAGCAGAGCTGGCGAGGCGTGCGGTGACATGTGGGCAGAGACGCAACAAGCAGCCGGTGTCCCGAGAGGGACAGGAGCTGTGCCTCCCTCGGCGGGGACTTGTGAAATAACCGGGGAGCACTGGCTGCGGTCCCTCTGCTCAGACGGGCCTCCCTCCACCCCGGGCGGCGCCCACACTGGTGGTTCTTGCCTTCCTTCGGCAGCCTCGCCGACCTGGAAGCCTTCATGAAAGTTGCCAGGACTGGCCTAACGAAGCCCCTCAAGGAGGGGGACTATGACGGCCTTGTGGAGGTGATGGGCCATCTGATGAAGGTCAAGGAGAGGCAGGCGGCGACTGACTCCATGTTTGAACCCCTGAAGCAGACCATCGAGCTGCTCAAGACCTACGGGGAGGAGATCCCCGAGGAAACGCACGCGAAGCTGCAGGTGGACGCGGGCGCCTCGCCATGGCCGGGGAGGGGGGACAGCCAGGCTGGCTGCGGCAAGGCAGTGAGGGAGAAGGGCTTGAAGCTGCATGTGCACAGCACTTTACAGCGGGTTTAGGCAAGGTCAACGGTCAGCACCACAGCAGCTGGTGGGCGACCGGGCTAGTGGGGAGGGATGGAGAAGACAGTCCTGGGGCTGCTGCCCCGCCGCCGCTGCAGTTCCAGCCTCCTCCCAGATCCGGCTGCCTCTCCTCCCTGGCTCCCCTTCTCTGCCCTGGCTCTGTGTCCAGTCGCACAGGCACATTCCCCCTGCCGGGAGGTGCTGACTCGAGCCAGTGCCCAAGACCCCACAGCTGAGAGGGTAACAGGCTGTGGGGCAAAGGGGGAAGGAGCCGGAAGGCTGACAGCCACGCAGAGCCAGTGACCACGGTGACCCCGGGCTGCCCTGGCCTGCTTCGGAGCACGTGGTGTTTTGACTGAAAACAAGAGGGCGGTGCCTTCCCCTGCCGCCCTGCCCAGGCCCAGCTAAAGACCGGGCTGGAAGTGTGCGGCCAGTCCCCAGGGGCTCCGGGCCACGGATGGGGTAGCTGGTGTGATCAATACGGCATTTGAGGCATGCCCCTGCCTACAGAGAGCGCTTGTCAGTTGCAGGAGAAAGTGACACAATGTGTCTTCCATCTGTGGGCAAAGAATTCGTGGGCTGGGATTTTTTTTTCTTTAAAATATTTTATGATCATATGTACATATTTTCCCAAGTGTGGAGTAGTTGGAAAATACAAAAACTCATCTGACTGTTACAGCCGTTCTTGAAACGGCAAACTTACAGAGATGGACAACAGGTGCGTGGTTGCCCAGAGTCGGGTGGGCGGGTGCAGCTACAGAGAGAACGCAGGGAGGTCTTTGTGGTGATGGACAGTGCTGTGTGCGGCTTGTGGCGGTGGCTACAGGAACCTATGCATGGGGTAAAATTGCCTAGGACTACACACGTGCACACATGCATGCACACACGTGCATACATGTTCACACAACACGTGCACACACACACACTTGCACAAATAGATTGGGGTGAAAACTGAGAGGTTCTGTCGTCTAGTTCAGAGAAGCACACCAACGCCGGCTTCCCGGTCTGGCTGTTGACAGAGCTGTGTAAGATGCCAGCACCCGGACGGGGGGACGGCATGCAGGACTCTCCATCCGCTTTTACAACTCCCTGTGAGTCTATGATTATTTCACAATAGAAAGTTTTAAAAGAACAGAGAAAGGAACGGCCCTTGGCCTCTCCTGCCGTAGGAACTGCCAGAGCAGTGGACAAACACCAAGAAACTGGCCATCCAGGTGAAGCAGAACGTGGCGCCCCTCCAGGCCAACGAGGTCAACATCCTGAGGCGGAAGTGCCAGCAATTCGAGGTAGTGCGGCCCCCCGGCGGGGCCGGGCCTCGGGGTGCAGGCTGTCTGATGGGGGCAGCAGCGTGCGGGCTGCGGGAGCCATGGCAATCCAGGCTGGATACGGGCAATGCAAGCCGTCTCTGTGCGGTTCTCTTGCAGCTCAAGCAGCACGAGTTCAGAGAGAAGTTCAGGCGAGAAGCCCCCTTCTCCTTCAGTGACCCCGACCCCTACAAGTCCCTGAACAAGGTACTGTTGCTCTAGGAGGAGATGGGGTCGTAACTCGGGGAACCATGTTGCTTTCTCGTGTTTTCTCAAGCTGTCATTCTTCTCGGTCCAGAAGCACAGCCTCGGTGCCGCTGTCCTCCAGGCCACGTGTGTGTGTGCGTGTGTATGTGCGTGTACCTGCAAACTCGGACGCTCCCTGTGGTCTTCCCTGCGTGGGGGGCTGCTTAGAGCTCCACTCCAGGCCCACAGCTCACACCCATCTGAGTCTCCTGCGGCCTCGCAGACCCGCCCTGCCGCTCAGCTCTGCTCTCCCTCGGAGGTCCCCAACCCCATTCACATTCAGCAGTTTCCTGTCACCGGGCTTAGCACTCACCTGTCGTCCCTGACTCCTTTCTCTCCCTGGCCCACCACCTGCAGCCAGTGGCCAAGCCTCACCCGTGTCCCCTCTCTGTTCCCACGGTCCAAGTCCATGGTCAGCGTCCAACATGCAAGTTCTACAACTTGCTGGACCTGGCAAAGCACTCAAGCTCAGGCCCTGAGGGCTCTCACGGGGCAGGAGGTCAGGAGGGTGTGGGGTGCATGGGGCCTGTCGGGGAGCCCCCGGGAGCACAATGGGGCACCACCAATGCCTCTCTGCTCCCAGCACAGTGCTCAGCACCCACTGTGACCAGACCAGCCCCCCCTTCTGCCTCACTCTGCAGCCCCACAGTCTTGAGTGCAAGGGACCCCCAAGATGTCCTTCAGGGTCACCCATGCTTTCCCTCCCCCAAGCCTCTGCTTTTTGGCTTGCTCAGCTTCGATGCCCACCATTCCCAAAGGTCAAAATCCAGCCCTTTCTCCATGGCCGTCTTCTCACGCCACATTCCCTAAACCAGAATATGGATGCTCCCATTCGCTCCTTCGAGCCCCCGGAGCCCTTATCCACAGGGCCCCAGGCGGATTCTTTGAAGAGACCCGTGTGGGCTCCATTAGGTAACCGTATCCACGCGTGAGACAGGCCCTTCTGCGGTGGAGTGCGTACACTGGGCTACCCACCTTTGTGCCCATGCAAACATACAACATGCTTGCTACCAAAGCATTGGCAGCCGTCCGCTCTGAGTCATGTGGTTTGGGATGACTCTTTTTTTCCTCCTCTTTGTCTAGATTTTTCTCATTTTCAAAGCAATCAAGCATTACTTACATAATTTTTAATAAGATAAAAATATGTCGATAGCGTGAAAATTGGGGAAATTCTAGGAAATCACGGACTCTCAGGAGGAAATTGGGCATTCGTACAATGTCCATTGGAAGTCAGTCCTCGGGCCTGAAAGCACAAAGATAAACCACTTTCCCGTGAATTCAGAAGTGAGGGGGCGTTTGAAGGTGGGCAGGGGAGGGGGCTGCTCCCCTGGCTGGAGGGTTTGTGTACAGGTGTGTGGGGGAAAGACAGCACAGTGATAGCTCTGAGAAGGTTTGCTCGCATACAGCAGAGGGAAGGGAGGAGGGTGCCGCTGGGCGTGGGCCCCCTGTTTACTGCCTCCCTCGCCTGCTCGCAGCAACAAAAGAGCATCGCGGCCATGGAGAGCATCATGGAGGCGCTGTGCAAGTCTGGGAGCCTGTTCGAGGTCACAGTCCCAGATTACAAGCAGCTCAAAGCTTGTCACAAAGAGGTCCGCCTGCTGAAGGAGCTCTGGGACATGATCGTCATGGTGAGGGGGACGGCAAGCCGCTGGGCATGGGGTTGGGGGGCAGACCGACATCGATGGTACCCAGGGCGGGGGGGGCCTCTGCACGCGCTGTATCCTGGCACCAAGAGGAGCTGCTCCCACTATCCTTCGGCTGTTAAGATGCAACAAGCGCATTGGATGGAGGCACCTACTCTCCTCCGGTCACTCTACCCGACACTAAGGCTTTGTAGGTGGCATACGTGCATGTGTTAGCTCCCGCCAGTTTCTCTCCTCTTGGCTCACCTGTTTTCGAAGATATTTTAGCTCTTCTCTCTTATCCTTTTGAATGAACTTCAGAATCTGTCAAATCCCCCTCCCCTCCAAAAGAAAATTATTCTGACTTTAAATGAGCTGGATCTTCCGGTGAGCTAACCTGGGGAGAGCTGCTCCCTTGGCAGCACTCAGGGTTCCCACACAGGAGCGTGCTCTATCTCTTCGTTTATTTCATTTTTAAATATACCGTAGTAAAATGTTGTAAATGTCTTCATTCTGGCCATACCGAGTCTACGTATTTCTTCCAAAGAGGGAAAAGGTCTTTGGAGTTTAGGCTGCATTACAAATGCCCGTAAAGAGAGAGTGTGGACTGAAGCTGCCTGACAGTTACTTTTTTGCAGTTAGCTGAATTAGAGTCTCTTGGCTATGAGTGCCATCACAGAACACGGTTGCTAAAGTCAGAACGAACCGCATACTGCACCTTCCCAGGAAACAACAGTCAGCACAGACGAGAGGATGGAGGGTGTATTTCCCAGGGGATAAGACTAAGCATCTACAGTCAGGATATTTCGCAAAAAAAGTGTCCAAAACAAACTAGCCAGGACACTTTATGATAACAGGATACAGAAGAAGCTTAAACCCACCAGAAAGGGCCATTGATTCCTATGGGGGTTGAGGTTTTGAGTTTTTGTATCTTCAAGGTCAATCTCTCGTAAACACCCCCAGTTTGTGTCTTATCTGACATGTGTGCTTGTCAAGCTCAGGCCTTTCCGCCTCAAGCACCTGGGTCACCATCCCTGTTTTCCTCGAGGATGAGCACTGCCAGCTTCACAGCCACTTTCAACGCCCCGCGAATCGAAGGCTGCAGGCCTCGTGGTGCTGTTTCCACTCTGTAGGGTTATTCCCAGGTAGCTTCTGCATCTTGTTTCCTACTGTCGTGAATGAAATGTCTTCTATTATATTTTTATCAGTCAGTCTAAACTAGGCTGCTCTGCAGTAACTAACAGCCCTAGAGGCGTCTCTGTGTAGTTAACAATGAAAGTGTATTTCTCGTCCATGCGAAGTCCACACTCCAGCTCCTAGTTCAGGAGCCTCCAGGCAGCACATCCCTATGCTTCCATGATCGCCAGGGCAGGCGCAGCGAACCCTGAGCCAAGTGTCAGTGATTACATGCTCCTGCCCCCCAAAGTGTCAGGTGTCACTCTCGTTTCATTGGTCAAGTTACGTGGCCACACCAAGAAGTAGGAGGAGCTGGATCCTGGGGAGCAGTAACGAGGCCACCACAGGATTTTGCCAAAGGATATTTTAACTGCTAACTTTTAGGTTGTACCCTTAAAAGTTTTTAAAACTTTTTTTTATCTTTTAAGTTGTAGCTTTACAACCAGGTTGATTTCCCCTTGTATCCACCCACTTTACCAAACTCTGTTATTAGTTCTAAATATTCCTCACCGGGTTTTGCTCCCCATGAGCAGTGGCAGTGAGGCGGGGCAGCTCTTCCTGTATCTTCCCTGACAAGAGTAGACAGTGGGTGTTTGCATCTCAGGTAAATACCAGCATCGACGACTGGAAGACCACCAAGTGGAAAAACATCAATGTTGAGCAGATGGACATAGATTGTAAGAAGTTTGCCAAAGACGTGAGGTCTTTGGACAAGGAGATGAAATCCTGGGATGCCTTCGTGGGGCTGGACAACACGGTGAAGAACATGATCACGTCCCTGCGCGCCGTGAGCGAGCTGCAGAACCCCGCCATCCGGGACCGCCACTGGCAACAGCTCATGCAGGCCACGCAGGTACCGCTCACTGTGGGGGCTGGAGGGCACTGCCTCTGACAGCGGCCGGCCTGGCTGCAGGACGGACCGGCCTGAGCTGCTCAGCCGGGCGACCAGGCCTGGTGCTGATCAAGCCAGGTGTGGGCAAGGCTGGCTTCACGCACACGTGACGTGGGCAGTCACACAGGGCTCTGCGCTCAGAGGGGCCCTGCGCAGAGTTGAATGCTCTGCAGTCACCATCTTGAAATTCTTAATCATTTTAACAGAGGGCCCATCATTTTCATTTTGCACTAGGCCCCGCAAATTATGTAGCCGGCTCTGGTTGTAGGTTGAATGTCCACAAGGCTCAGGAAGTTTAGGGTGGATGAACAGCTGGATCTCCCAGACTCCCCAGGAGCACAGAGTCCTAGTGCCCAAATTTCCTGAGGATGTTCCTGAGTGGGGGGTACTGGCCTTGACACCCACAGGAGCCAAACAGGAACGCTCCCCACTGTCAGCAAACATTGAACAGAACTATACCGGACAGCTGCTCTGCAGAGGCCCCACACAGCTGCCAGGATCCAAAGACAGAACACGTGGCCTCTGCTCTGAGGGAGGCAAAGAGAGAAAGCCCAGGGCACACGGTCCTGTTCGGAAGGCCCGGTGGAATGCTCAGGAATGATTCTACGAGTGTAGAGGAGGCAGGGCCTCCGAGGGGAGGGAAGAGCAGGAAGGGCTGCAGGAGCACGTGGAAGGTGGCCTGGGCCTGGGGAGAGAGAAACACAGAGACAACGGAAGGGTCGTCTTGAGTACCTGAGTCCCGAGACCATAGCTGGTCCAGACCGCTGGCCAGCAGGCCCGTGCGCCCGATCCAGGTGCCCTGGGAGATCCCCGGGCAGTGACCAATTAGCACGAAAATGCCCCAGGACTTCGGCACAGCTGAGGACTTAGTGAGAGCCGGCCAGAGTTTTTCCCAAACATCATCGAGAGACATTCGATTCCAGCCGTTGGTTAAACCGGTTTCCGTGGCGAGCTCAGAACCCGGGCTCGGAAACATCTGTCTGTGAGAGAAGAAAATAAGCTCGGGGATGGGGAAGGGATGTGAGGACTGAGTGGCACGATGCAGACACCTGCTATTGGACTCAGCCACGCCTGTTACTACACGCCAGCTCTGAGGTGGTGCGTCAGTGTCCTGTGGCTGCCGTAACAAAGGACCACACACTTGGGGCTCGAAACCACAGGAATGTGCTCTTTTGTGGCTCTGGAGGCCAGAAGTCTGAAATCAAACTGTCGGCAGGGTTCCCTCCCACTGGAGTCTCTGGGGAGGATCCTTCCTGCCTCTTCCAGCTTCTGGGGGCCCCAGGCACTCCTTGGCTTGTGGCCACATCACACCAGTCTCTGCCTCTGTGGTCACATGGCCTCCTTCTGCACGTCAAATCTCCCCCTCCTTTCTCCTCTAAGAACACCTGTCATTGGGTGTAGGTCCCACAAAGTTAAGCCAGGATGATCTCATCTCAAGATCCTTAACATTGACAAAGACCCTTTTTCCAAATAAGGTCACGTTCTGAGGTCCGGGGGGACATGGAATTTGGGGAACACTATTCAGTCCACGGCAGGTGGCTTCTGCTATCACACGATTTTACAGGGAGGAAAGGCAAGGCTTGAGGCAACTCGTGCAAGTCACGGATCCAGTGAATGGTGACTCAGAGCTTCCAGCTGCTCCTTCTGCAGCTGGATTACTCACTCCCTGCGTCTCCCAGGACACAGATGTCCTCGACTGGAGTACAAATGACCGTGCGTGGAACATTCCTATTTTCCCCCCAGGTGAAATTTGAAATGTCAGATGAGACCACCCTGGCGGATTTACTCCAGCTGAACCTACACAACTACGAGGATGAGGTCCGAAATATCGTGGACAAAGCTGTGAAGGAGTCCGGGATGGAGAAGGTACCCTTTGTTGGCATCGAGATGCCCTTTGTGTGGGATGACGCTGGGCCTGCCGGCCCCGGCCGGCGCCTGCAAGTCTCTCATTTCACGTGGGGTCCAGCGGTCACTTCACACAAAAGGAAAGGTTCCTGGGCCTTCTCTTACCTAACCCACACAGAAATCTTATAAAACATTTCCAGAGTTTATTACCAAAGAAAACCCCAGTCCCGTTCCTGTCTACAGCTCCGTCTCTGCATGCAGTGGTATGCACATTTAGGAGCAACCTGAACTCTCTCCGTTCACGGAGCAGAGTCTGGTCCTGTCTGCCTCGTCCTCGGCCTTCTGAGGAGCTGAAGGCGGGCGGGCGGGAGGACGGGCCTCGTCCGGCACCTGGGCTCGTTAATGGGCCACGGGCTGGGGCAGCTCCAGGCCACGGGGAAATTCTGGAGCGCTCCTTTGGCAGTTCAGATCTCTCTCCTGGCCTGTTTTGTGAGTTTGAATTGTCACATCTTGGCTTTCTTGTTTTTTCTCTTAACAGCTTTATTGAGCTATAATTCACATACCATACCATTCACTCATTTAAACTGCACAATTCAATGGCTTTTAACACATTCACAGATATGCGCAACCATCACATATTAGAATTAGTCAATTTTGGAACATTTTCATTATCTCAAAAAAACTCATACCCCTTAAGCTATCACCCCCCATCTTTCATAGCCCCCACCCCAGCTCTAAGCAACCACTAGCCTGGTTTCTGTCTCTATAGGTTTGCCTATTCTGGACTTTTCTCATCAATCAAATCATACGTATGTGGCCTTTGTGTCTGGCTTCTTTCCCTCGGCATGTTTTCGAGGTTCATCCATGTTGTAGAGTGTATCACTACTTTGTTCCTTTTGATGGCCAAATAATATTCCCTTATAGGGATAGACTGCATTATTTTATCCATTCATCCATTGATGGAATTTGGGTTGTTTCCACCTTTTAGCTACTGTGAATAATGTTGGTGTAAACATTTTGGCTTTCTTACGGTGGGGCTTATTCTGTGTTCTGGGAAACTCTGGGTCCTTCTCAGCCCCTCGTGCCAGATGCTCTCTGACCTAATTTCTCTTCCCCTGAAGGTGCTGAAAGCCTTGGATAGTACCTGGTCCACCATGGAGTTTGAGCACGAGCCGCACCCGCGAACGGGCACCATGATGCTCAAGTCAGACGAGGTGCTGGTGGAGACGCTGGAGGACAACCAGGTGCAGCTGCAGAACCTGATGATGTCCAAGTACCTGTCCCACTTCCTGAAGGAGGTGACGAGCTGGCAGCAGAAACTGTCCACGGCAGACTCGGTCATCTCCATCTGGTTTGAGGTCCAAAGAACCTGGAGCCACCTGGAGAGCATCTTCATTGGCTCTGAAGACATCCGTGCCCAGCTGCCGGAGGACTCCAAGCGCTTTGACGAAATCGACCTGGAATTCAAGGTGAGCACAGCCTGGGCATTTCCAGAAACGACTACATTGGAGAAAATGGGGCTGCTGACACCTTGGCGGCCCCCGTCTCTTCCCAGGCCTTGATGGCAGATGCAGTGAAAACGCCAAACGTGGTGGAAGCCACCAACAAACCGGGTCTCTACAACAAACTCGAGCACCTGAAGAAGAAGTAGGTCGTCCTCACACCTGTGCAGACGAGGGTTGTCGCAGCAGCAGGAAACCCAGTCATGTGCCCCCTGCTGGCCTGGACCGGGCAAACACCCGTCACCTGCACCCCACACCTCCCACACCCCATAGATCCCCCCCACACTCCCCTACCCTCACACCGGTGCTCATGCTCCCGGCCACATCCTACCATGCTGCCCCATCGGAGGAAACACCATCTCTGGAGATTAAACAGTGCTCCCTCCTACCCAGGGATGCCCGTGGGTAAGGGGCTGGCAAAGAAGGAGTGCGTCAGCTTGGAAGGTCTGAATGAGACAGGGGCTGTGGACGACAGACTGGGCGTCTGCAGGGCTGTCCGTCCGGGAGCGGGGGGGGCTGCAGAGAAGGCTTCCACAGCCCCCCTCCCCCCTCCTCCCAGCTTGGCCGTGTGTGAAAAGGCCTTGGCGGAATATCTAGAGACAAAAAGACTGGCTTTCCCAAGATTCTACTTCGTCTCCTCGGCTGACCTCCTGGACATTCTCTCCAATGGGAATGACCCCGTGGAGGTAGGCGAGCCCCTGGCATCCTGAACTTGGGCCCACTTCCGGCGCGACCTCCAGACTCCAGGCGCCCCCATGTCTGGGTACCCTTAGGATGTTGGAGGCGTGTCCATGGATGTCCCTGTATCCCCTCCATGAGCTCATCCACGCCAGAAGCTGCCCAGGCACTCATGTCAGATCCTGCCCTTTACCACCCGTGCCTCATTTTCCTCATCTGGAAAGTGGGTTCGATGCCAGGGGCTTAGCGAGAAGCTGTTTTTGAGAGATACGCCCACACACTAGGTCGCCCTCGGGCTCATTCTAATAAATCTCAGGCCCCAGGAGCCAGGGAGAAAATGTTCCTCGAGGCTGTTCTGAAACAGAGAGGGTTAACCAGCTAGCTGAAGGGAACGCGACTATATTTGAATCAAAAAGTTACAGGACTCAGGAGATGAGTGCACAAGGGTGGCCGGAAACTTAGGATCTGAGTCTGTGAGTTAGGGAAACGGGCCCAGTGCCTGGGACAGAACTTCTCCAGGAAAAGAGATGTTCGGGGTCAGACACTGGTCTCTAAAGTGCCGGGTCTCCTGGGCTGGTTCTGGGTCCTGCCTGAGAGCAGTTTGCGCCGTGCCCTTTCTTGCTGAGGCATGTTTAGTTAGCGTAGATCAGAGAGCAGGGGCTATATTCCAAAAAATGAAGGATGCTTAAAGCCACCCAAGCAAGACCCAGGCCGCGTGGATCCGCCTTTCACATCCCTCGGCTGCATAAGCCAGTGTTTCCGCCCCCCACCACCCCCGCGCCAGGTGAGCCGCCACCTGTCCAAGCTCTTCGACAGCCTGTGTAAACTGAAGTTCCGACTTGATGCCAGTGGGAAGCCTCTCAAATTCGGCCTGGGCATGTACAGCAAGGAGGACGAGTATGTGGATTTTGATCGAGAATGTGACCTCTCAGGGCAGGTGAGCGTGCGAGTCACAGAGTGAACAGACAGGGAGCCCCCACGATGACAGTGCAGCGGCGTAAGAGCCACACACCTTCCTCAGGTGTGTCGGCGTAGCTACCAGCCTCTGACTGTCTCTCTCTCCTCTTTCCTCTGCCTCTCTTAGAACAAATGCGTGAAGGGCCTCTTTATAGAATTTCCAGGACAGCCTTACCCGTAGAGGATGAGGTGCACCTTGGGAAAGAGGAGAGGAGAGGAGGGGAGAGTTGAGTTTATTAATGCCACTGAAGTTTCCTGTGGCCATGGGGGCTGCTTTGAAGGGGGCCACACGCCTGAACCCCCAAGTTCTACCACCTGTTCAGAATCATCAGCTTTATTGCTTTGATAGATAGAGAGATCTCGCCCCCTCGCTGCCAGCTGGTTCCCTTTTCCAGCTTTCCCAGCCCGAGAAGGCCGGCTCCTTCTGTCAATAGCAAACGCCCTGGCTGCCCCTCTCCCCTCATCTCATTGCCCAATTCTTGATCAAGAAACCGAATCAGCTTTGACGTTAGCCTCAGCAAAATGTAATTTGGAGGCAAAACAGCTGGGAAAAAAAGAGAAAACCTCCCGCAAGAAAAACTGAGCCTCACCAATTTGGCGTTTGAGGGCCTGGCAGGTTTGCTCTGTGAGCATGTGGCTGGCGGGGCCAGGACGAGATCCTCCATCGCAGTTCATTTACATTCATTTCCTGCGCTTAACTCCTTCCCAACACAGGCGAGGTCTGCCCGAGCTCTATTTAGTTACAAAGAGAAACCAACCTGATTATCCCATGTGAGTTTCTCTCCCAGTGGCAGTTAGTTGAGGGTTTATATCCTAAAATACAAACTAGGCTTGTCAGCAAGTTTGTCCCACGACGATGTTGGACCCTGAGACAATGCTCTTGAGGAGCAGGTGCTTTCCGCAGGGCTGTGGTTAACAGGGAACGCGAGAGTCCAGCAGACCCGCCCCCTCCGCTCTGTCCGTGCGCCCAGCCACGCCGCAGACCTGGGCTGGGTAGTCAAAGATCCACTGCTCCCGTTAGTCAGAACCCGCCAGGGACATGGGGGGACAGACGCCGTGTCCGGAACATCAGCAACGCCTCGGAGGCTTGGACAGAGCCTGTCTTCTCTTCTAGATTTTTCTCTGATCCCCTCCCTCCTCTGCCTAGAAATAACGTATGCACACAAACGCCCAATGCAACACCTTTTGCCTGGGCACCGCTGGGCTTCCCAGCCACATGTTTCAAGCAAGCCATTCTTACCGCCTTGTGAAAACCTTGACAATTCTACCCCTGGGAGGAGGAGGATGACAATGGTAAATTTTCTTTTTTTTTTTTTTTACAACAAAATAAGTCATTGGAACCAGGTGCACTCACAGCCTCTCTGGTCAATGTGGCCCCATCCCCAGGTGGAGGTTTGGCTGAACCGGGTGCTGGACCGAATGTGCGCCACGCTCCGACACGAGATCCCGGAAGCCGTGGTGACGTACGAGGAGAAGCCGAGGGAGCAGTGGATCTTTGACTACCCAGCCCAGGTCTGCGGCGTGGCTGGGCGCACGGACAGAGCGGAGGGGGCGGGTCTGCTGGACTCTCGCGTTCCCTGTTAACCACAGCCCTGCGGAAAGCATAGACTAACCACTGGTATGAACTGTCTCCTTGGAAGTAGAACGATGCTCACTGTGCGGGCCTTTGGGGGGTGCTGTCTGTTTTCAGATTGCGCTCACGTGCACTCAGATCTGGTGGACCACCGAGGTGGGCCTGGCGTTTTCCAGGCTGGAGGAAGGCTACGAAAATGCCATCAAAGACTACAACAAAAAGCAGGTGTGTGGTCCCGTGCGTCCATCTGAAACTCTGCCAGGAGATTACCAGGAACTCCTTAATCGTCTAAGGTAGCGCCTTGTGGACCTGCCGTTTCCATTGGTCTAAAGCAGTCAAATGACGGCAACCCCGGGTGGTTCTGCCCAAGAGTAACCACTTCTGAAATATGTAACTCTGATTTCTTGTCTGGAAATCATCAAATGCTACTGCAAGTCTTTTTTTTTTTTTTTTTAAGATTCTTGGTTAGAAATTTAGAAATTAAAGATAATTTTTAAATGGAAAGAGGGAAAGCTCCCCAGATATAGCCACTGTCTCCAGATTCTTATCTAGCCCTCTAATCTTTTTGTTTGCATATAATTGACTTATACATAAAAATATGCAAACTATATGTAAAACCCTCTATTTTTACTTAATATCCACCATCCTCCCTCAGCATTAGATTTTCTTCTACCACATCATTTTTAGTGGCTCCACGGTATTCCACTGGGGAGCTGTTCCACAGCTTACCCGACCCCTAGTGGAGAGATATCCCAGAACTTTCTTCTGTGTTCCATGATTGCAAAGAAGAACCTGGTGGTCTTCCCTACCCAACTGTGAGCTCCCTAGGGACCCCCTCAGCTTGCAGACCCCCCAGTGGTGATTGGCTGGCGCCACTTGGTGTCCAGCAAAGGTGCCTTTGCTCCTGCAGATCAGTCAGCTGAATGCGCTCATCACCCTGCTCATCGGAAACCTCAGTGCAGGCGACAGGATGAAGATCATGACCATCTGTACCATCGACGTGCACGCCCGGGACGTGGTAGCCAAAATGATCCTGGCCAAGGCAGGTGTCGGGGAAGGGCCCGGCGCTCGGGGACTCCAGGCCTGTTATCACTTCTTCCTGGGGGAGGGGACTCTATTCCTGGCAGTGGCCACCCCCCTATCCCTCTTTTGGACTCGCCCCTGGTAATCAACTGAAGAGCAATCCAGTTGGAGGTGCCCGATCTTCAGTGAGGTGCAGCTGGGGCTGTGTTAGGGTTGATGCGGGCACTGGAGGAGCAGCCGAGGGTGGGGAGCAGCCCCAGGTGGGGCTCAGGGGGCGGCCTGTGGTCCAGCAGGCCTTCCCGGGGTGAGGCTGGCTCTTAGGCTCCCGCGCCTCCTGCAGGTGGAGAGCTCCCAGGCCTTCACCTGGCAGTCCCAGCTGCGGCATCGCTGGGACGAGGAGAAACACCACTGCTTTGCCAACATCTGTGACGCCCAAATCCAGTATTCGTATGAGTACCTGGGCAATACGCCGCGGCTGGTCATCACCCCGCTCACCGACAGGTGAGGACGCCCCGGCTGCTTTGTCCAGGGCGGTGGTGCCCGGCCCTGATGACTCAGGAAAGGAAATCACACTTCTTCTTTGGGCTCCTCCCCGTACCTCTGGGTTGTTGGGCCCAAATGTAAGCTGCCGAGGCTGCAAGAACCAGACATTTGGGTGGGGGGACCTGCGTGCAGAGTCAGTCCTGCCGGCCGCCCAGCCTCAGGTGCCGCGTTCTTGTTCCCTCACCCTGACACCAGCTGAGTGGCCTGGGGGGGGAGTTGCTTTGCTCTCTGAGGGCCTGCAAAGTGGGGACATGAGTTCATGAATCCTCATGGGCTTGTTGAGGATTGAGCGAGTCGTTTAACCCCAAAGAGTACTCAGACCAGAAGCTGCTCAGAGAAAAGCCCCAGTGCCCGTGATGTGGCCACTCTTGTTTTACTAGACGCGCCCACCTCCCAAAGGCTGTGGTGGGTACAGCGCCTGTACGGTGTCTGCTCCTTAGTCGCATCTGAGTTCCTCCCCTGCCCTGTCCCTTTTGTGCCTCCTTGGGGCTGAGCAGGTGTAGCATTAACACGATGAACTGAAACCACAATAAAAGAGGAAGCCGGGCGGCTGTGGGGTTGCTGGCACTCGAGATGATCAGGGGTCCCTTGCAGGTGCTACATAACCTTGACCCAGTCCCTCCACCTGATCATGGGCGGAGCGCCCGCTGGCCCCGCTGGGACCGGCAAGACGGAGACGACCAAGGACCTGGGCAGAGCCCTGGGCATCATGGTGTACGTCTTCAACTGCTCCGAGCAGATGGACTACAAGGTGTGCGTCCCAGGCCTGGAGGTGGGCTCAGAGGGCCCCGTGGAGGACCAAATACAGCACCTCCCCAGGAGGCTGTGGCCTCCGCACCCGGAGTGAGCTCTGGCTGTCTGGATGCCACAGGCCGAACCTGGGGAGGAGCCCAGTGGATGGACTGAGCAGCTGTGCCCCCCCCAACCCCCCCCACTGGCGGCCTTGGCCCTCCCAGGAAGCTGGGACCTCTTCGGCATGACGAGTGTGTCTGGAAGAGGCTCCCAGGGTTGACAAGCCCAGGTCCAAATGTCTCGTCCCACCTGTGGAGGTAACATCCTCCCAACCTCACTTCCAAGCTTGCCCCAGCAACTGGGGACTCCAGAGCGAGCGCCCCTGTCGTAGTTCAGCCTAGGGCTTCTGGGGAAAAGCAGGCAGGCTTGGGAGGGGAGCAGGGGTGGGCCAGGTCCCAGCTGTTATCAAACTATGATATCAAACTATGTTATCAAACTATGCTGGACATCATCAGTTCTCAAAGGGCCCCAGGAAAGAGGGTCCCCTCAAGGCCCAGGACTAAGCAGCCTCTGGTGGTGAGGGGAGTCGGGGGGTGGGCCCTGAGGTCAGGAGCCTGACCTGCAGGTGGCGTCCTCCCCATCTGTCTCTGAGCCTCACCACTTGGGGGACCATCCTGAGACTGAGGGCGGGGCCAGCTCCCCCTTCTGACTGTCAAGGCCACAGCCCATACAAGCCTCCTGGATTCTGGAAAAGTGAAACCTGAGGCTGGATCCCCCTAGAAGGATTTTAATATTCACCTGGAATCCCATAAGTAAATGTTGAAGGATCATCTTGATCACCCAGCTGGAGTGACAAACACCTAAGAGAAAGTCTCCCGACGTGCACCGCCCCCAACCTTAGCGGGAAGCCCCTCCTTTGTGTGCTGGGAAAAAATGCCAGGGCTGAAGTTCACACACATGCCCTGTCTGAGCCGTCCAGCGGGGGGACTTGGATGATGCCCCATCCCAGGGAGGGTCTGGGTGCCGAGGGGTCACGGGGAGAGGACGGGCTCTTGCTGGCGCCCGACCCTGCGCGCTATTCACCCTTTCCGGGAGTGGGCCGCCCTGCCTGCTCGCCTGCCACGGGCCCGGGAGCTCCCGACCTGACCGTGGGTCCGGGAGCCGGGAGCAGGACTGCGGGGCAGCTGCGGGCAGGGAGGCTCCGGGCAGGCCTCGGCCAGCTCGCCGCGTCTCTTCCTCTCCTCAGTGCGCCCTTCTCCAATCTCCCCTTCTAGTCCTGTGGAAACATCTACAAGGGCCTGGCGCAAACCGGGGCCTGGGGCTGCTTCGATGAGTTTAACCGGATCTCGGTGGAAGTCCTGTCCGTGATTGCCGTCCAGGTAGGCCCCGCCGTGTCTCGGGGCCAAGCCCGGGCACTCACTGCTGGGCCTGCTCTGGCTCATGAGCTTTCCTGTAGAGCCAGTTCCGCCTGCCCCAGGGGTGGCGTGCACGAGGATGAGCGAGACCCCAGCCCTGTCTTTTGGGGGCCCACAGTCTGGCGGGGTACACGTACACAGAAGAGAAAACAGTGAGAGTCACATACGGTGGCATGTACGTAACCGAATGTAGATGAGGGGGTGATTAATTTTGCTTGGGGGACCTGGACAGAGGGCTTTCTTGCACCTATCAGTGGAGTTGGGCGTTGAAGGATGCATAGGAGTTTAACAATTAGATAAGAGTGCTTGGAGAGAATAGAAAGAAAAAGGAGAAAAGAAGGAAGGGAGTGAGAGAAGGAGGCAATGTGCCTGGGTATTTTGGGAACACCCATGACAGAGTGCAGGACACAGCATGGACAGGTGAAGCAGGGCTCCCAGGTCAGGGGGCAGCCCTGGGCTGGCATGACCCCTGGCTGCCAGTTAAATTGCCTATGGGGGCCCCGCCCCGCATGTTTGGCCGAGCATTGCTGCATCGTAAACACGTGCCTCCGTGATCCTATGCGCTGGAGCTGAGAACCAGGTCCTCGCAGGGAAGCTGAGGCCAACCTTGGGGCCCAGGCTCAACTGTGATATTCCAAAAGGACCCAGAAGTCAGGATGTTGATGGTGCTCAGACCCACCCCCCCCACCCACACAATAGAGAGATGAGTAGGTACAAGCCCCCTGGACTTTCTAGACCACGTGTGAGGTGAGGCTGCGGGGCAGGCTGAACAGCCCCCTCCAGGTACGCAAGGCAGGCGGGCGGGAGGAGCAGAGGAGGGCGTGGATGTGTGAAACCAGCCCCGGCCTCTCAAAACCCACAAGCTGGGTGTAAACCCTGATCTAAATTTACTAATTTGTCTCCTTCATTCTGTGCTCGGCAATGATTTAAACTCTCTGTGCCTCCATTTTCTAATCTGTAAAATGGTTTCAATGACACGGGTTTGCTGGCGGGATTAGAGGTGGACACAGGGAGCCGGCACCTTCCACTGTTATGACCCTCCCTACGTGGAGTTGTCCCTGAGCCCTGGGGTGGAGGCCAGTAAGGCAAAGACAGAATGACAGGCAGCCAGCGTCCCCAGGACCCGCCGGCAGTGCTGGCCGCTGACCCCCACCCCCAGTGCAGGAGCAGAGTTAGTACCCAACCGCCAAAGTCAGTGAACAGACCTCAGAATATTTATGTAGAGACCATATCAGGCAGTAAGTGTTTGATGACTCAAATGGAGGAGCAAGAGGGGAGGCAGTGAAGAGTCCTAAGGTCCCCACCCCAGCCCCGAGCCCTGCCAGGGTGTGAGCTATCCCCGGGCAGACTGGGCTGGGGAGGAAAGTCCAGGACAGCCCTAGCGTGAGCTTTGCTCTAAAGGCAGAGACTTAGGACATGCAGCCTCTGGAAGGTTTTGACCGTGAGTGCCGGGTGCCCTCAAGTGGTGGCCTGGAGGTCTGCAGCCACCTCCGCAGGAGCAGAGAATGGACAGCAGCTAATCCCTGAAATTCAGCTTTCACCCAGTACCACTTTCTTAAAGAAGGTCCGTCCTCCCACGGGTCACTGCCAGGGCAGGAACGGGACACCTAACATGGCCAGGAGGGGGAACACCCCTCAGCAATAATGAGGAAGGAACCATCAATACAGACACAACCTGGCGGGATGTCCAGGGCAGTGCACTGGGTGACAACAGCCCATCTCAGGTTACACCCTGGCCGATCCCACTTAGTAACATCCGTGGAACGACAGAAGGACGGAAATGGAGAGCAGATCAGTGGTTGCGGGGTCAAGGAAGGGGTGGGGGCGAGAGGGAGGTGGGTGTGGCTCTGGAGGGCCACATTGGTCCTCGCTGTGCCAAAGTGTCTCCATGGTCCATGTCTGTGTCCCGGTTGTGATACTGCACTATAATTGTGCGAGATGGTACTGTGACTCGGGGCCGGACGCTGGCGAGGGGTGCATCCTTTCTTACAACTGCCTTTGAATGTGCAATCATCTCAAAAGTTAAAATTCATTTTTTTTTGTACAAAAAGAGACCAAGAGGGTCCTCTGCAAATTCTTAGCCTCACGCTTTAACACAAATGAAGACCCGTCCGGCCTGTTGAAGCTGGCCGTTCCCATGCTGACGTGTCTGTGTGCCCATTGTTTAGGTAAAGTGTGTCCAAGATGCAATTCGGGCCAAGAAAAAGACTTTTAATTTCCTGGGAGAGACAATAAGTCTCATCCCCACGGTCGGCATCTTCATCACCATGAACCCTGGGTACGCGGGACGCACGGAGCTGCCCGAGAACTTAAAGGCCTTATTCCGGTGTGTGGGCCCGGGCCAGAGGAAGAAGTGCCTGGGAGAGCAGGTGGAGGAGGGCAGAGGGCAAGATGGGGGGCGGAGAAGTTGTGGAGACAGGGCTCCCGGGTCAGAAGGGACTAGCGGGCCAGGGCCTCCTTAACAAGCAGACGGTGGACTTCTTGCTGCCCGTGTTCCCAGGGCTGGAGGGCCCCATTTGAGGCACAATCTGCCTGTCGGTACAAGACAATGGAAGCCAGGGTTCAGGGTGACTCTCAGAGGGGTCGCATGGAGTGACTGCAGGGCCTGGAGACCCTCCATGTGGAGGGTGTGGGGGAACAAGTGAGGTGGGCAGGGGAGAGGGAAGCAGGGCCGGGAGTCCGACACCTGGCCCTAGAATCTTGACCAGTGATGCTGTGGGCCTCCTGGCAGGGGTGTGCACCTAGCTGAGGAGGGGCAGGTGGGGCGTGGGAGGAAGAGGAAGGAGCCCAGGCAGACCCCGCTATCTCCCCCAGGCCCTGTGCTATGGTGGTCCCCGACTTTGAGCTGATATGCGAGATCATGCTGGTGGCCGAGGGCTTTCTGGAAGCCCGCCTGCTGGCCAGGAAGTTCATCACACTCTACACCTTGTGCAAAGAGCTGCTATCGAAGCAGGTGTGTCGACAGTGTCCTGGGGCCCACAGGGCGGGGCGGGACAACGTTAAAGACTCCGTTGACCCAGACTGGCTTCCACACTGGCCTGGTGAAGGCGCCACACGTGCCAGTAGCGCCCCCCACTGGCCAGTGTGAGAAGGCGTGCTCACAGCCGTGCACCCGACGCTCTGCCCACAGGATCATTATGACTGGGGCTTGCGAGCCATCAAGTCCGTGCTGGTGGTGGCTGGCTCCCTGAAGAGGGGCGACCCCAGCCGGGCAGAGGACCAGGTGCTCATGAGGGCACTGAGGGACTTCAACATCCCCAAGATCGTGACCGACGACCTGCCCGTGTTCATGGGGCTGATTGGGGACCTCTTCCCGGCCCTGGACGTGCCTCGGAAACGGGACCTGAACTTTGAAAAGGTAGGTTCTGCAGGACCTCGAGTCCAGCCTGGAAGCCCAGCTGCGCCAGGGCCTCCCGCCTGCCAAGGACGGCTCTTTCCATCACGTGTCGGGTTGGTACCTCAGAGTCAGGGGCAGCACTGGGGTAGGTGGCCACGTCTGCCAGCCGGCGACGGACACACACGCACGGCTCCCTCTGCTACGAGAAACACCCTGAGCCCACAGGCCGCCTCACCAGCCCTGGCCAGCCCCGTCTCAACACTGGGGAGTTGAGCAAGGAACCGGAGGGGGCTTGGGGCAAACCCAGCCCCTGCACGGAGGTCTCAGTAGCGTCAATGGCAGGACCTGCAAACATCCACGCCGGAGGGCCGCCATTCTCTTCTGCCATGTTCCGCTAGGCAGGAAGCTCCCCCACCCAGAAAGGCCACCTGGTCCTTGCACCACAGGTTCAGGCCCCGTCCTGCGTGTGCCCCCCAGATCATCAAGCAGAGCGTCGTGGAGCTCAAGCTGCAGGCAGAAGACAGCTTCGTGCTGAAGGTCGTGCAGCTGGAGGAGCTGTTGCAGGTCCGGCACTCCGTGTTCGTCATCGGGAACGCGGGCAGCGGCAAGTCTCAGGCATGCCACCCTCGCGGCCGCGCCCTGGGCCTCCTCGAAGGGCCCTGCATGGTTCCAGCACAGTGGTCCCCACCCCAGGGGCCCCAGCCCAGTGCATCCGGGGCTCGAAAGGTGTCGTGGGCCAGGAAGGAAGCTGTGGGAGGGTAGAGGAGGAGGTGAGGAGCGGCCATGGGACGCTGGTCCACTGATGAGGCCCTGCTCCTCCTCGGTTCTCTGATCTTCCTGCTCCTTCCCTCTCGACACCAGTCACTTGCCTTCCTGCGGCCAGCTCCCTGCCCTCCTGGCCCCGCCTGCCTCCCTGCACCAGCCCCCCATCCGCCAACCTCCTGTCCCCTGCCATTGCCTGGGGCATGGTGAAAAGCAGGGCGTGGTGGCCAATGTCACTAATATCTGTAACACCGGAAAATTCTAAACCAGCCAAGAGTTCAGCTAGACGCCCACAGGATAGACTGTTATGCTATTCTTAAAGATCATTTCCCAAGACTAGTAACATTGGTACGCTCACAGCAAGTTATTTTTTAAAAGGCAGAAACCGTATGAACCCAATTTTCTAAAAAAAAAAATATATATATATATATATATGTATATCTGTCTGTTTACACACATATACATATGAAACATCCTCAAATGTCCTTAAAAGCCCTTTCATCTGGGTGGAGGAATTATGGGTCATTTTTTTCTCTTAATTTGTTTTTCTTTTCTTTTTTTTAAAGTTCCGGTTTGTTTTTTCTTTTTTGGTGAGGAAGATTGGCCCCGAGCTAACATCTGTTGCCAAGCTTCCTCTTTCTTTTTTCTCTCCAAAGCCCAGTACATAGCTGTATATCCTAGTTGTGAGTCCTTCCAGTTCTTCTATGCGGGTTGCTGCCACAACATGGCTTGATGAGCGGTGCACAGGTCCATGCCCAGGATCCGAGCCCGTGAACCCCGGGCCATCGAAGCAGAGCACATGAACTTAACCACTCCGCCACAGGGCCAGCCCCCTCTTAGTTTGTTTTTCGATGAGCACATTTTACTTTTATCATCAGGAAACTCATGAAAATTGTCCCAGGTCTTAGCGTGGTCTCCAGGCAAGCGGGTTTGCCGTCTGCAGATGAGAAGGTTTACAGCTCACTTCCTGTCATCCGGGTCGTTGTTAGGGGGACAAACTCACCAGTGTGTCATCAAAGCAAAACAGACCACAGCAGGGATTCTGCCTGTGGTTTGCACGAGGGGCCCCTCCCACGTGTGGATGGCGCCCCAGCAGCCCCCGTGAACGCCTCTGCCTCCACGCAGGTCCTCAGGTCGCTCAACAAGACCTATCAGAACCTGAAGAGGAAGCCGGTCGCCGTGGACCTGGACCCCAAGGCCGTCACCTGCGACGAGCTCTTTGGCATCATCAACCCGGCGACCAGGGAATGGAAAGACGGTACTGGAGCGCTGGCCCCAGGGGCCGAGCAGGGCGTGGGGTCCCCAGGCATCACACCCGGGCCCACTTGATTCTGGTCACTCGGCCGTGCTCAGTGCTGTGAACGTGTGAGACTTTCCCGCGTGCCTGGCGAGGCCCCTGAGAAAGACCCTCAGCAGGCCTGGGGCGGGGCAGCACACACACACACACACACACACACACACACACACACACACGGCGCATGATGACGGTGCTTATGAAAGCAGTGAGAACATGGGTCCCCGCCCCCAGGTTGGGAGGAATTGGAAGCCACAAGGACTTGGGATGCTTGAGCATCAGCGGTCCTGCCCCGAGCAGGCCAAGGGGAAGGGGCCCCCTCCCCGAGGTGGTTGGGAGGCGAGCCTGGAAAGCAGGCTTGAGCCCGGTTGTGGCGGCCCCGGAGCCGTGGGGTGCTGGGAAAGGAGTTTCTCTGAGGAAGGGGTTTGACGGGGTTTGCACTTTGTAGAGAGAACTCAGGGGACACTGGAGAAGGGGCTAGAGAGGCTGGGGGTGCGGACAGGGGTCGGGAGGTTCGGGGCGCCCAAGGCACAGTCCAGGTGGATAGATGGGCACTGAGGAGGATGGAAGAGGCAGGGCACATGGCTCCAGGGGGATGCTGCCCACACTCACCCCGTCAGAGCCTCCGTGCATCCCCCTTCTAGACTGGAACCCAGAGGGGGCTCTGCTCCTGCGTTCTGCTTCAAGAGGCCTCCCCAGCCCCCACTCCTTCTCTACCCCTTGCCCTGCTTTCTCTTCGTGGCTTGGTCACCCTTCCTGTCATGTGACACGTCTATTTCTGCGTCTGTATCTTTCGTTTCTCCCCCAGTAGAATGCACTTCCATGGAGGTTGGCAGGGGCTCTGATTGTCCCCAAGTCCTCTGCTCCGAGCCTGACACATTGAGAGTACTCAGCAGACCTTTGTTGAAGGAAGGAAGGAAGGAAGGAAGGAATGGAAGGGTAGAGTGCCGAGTGTGGGTCATGCTCCACGTAGGGGTGCTGAACCTCAAAGAACTGAACAAGACTGGAGTGGGGGCAGGCCTTGGCAGGGTCAGAGGAGGGCAAAGGGCAGGGCCTGGGGTGCGGACATAAAAGAGGGTCCTCAGGGTCAAGGACAAGGGTGGGAAATGAGCCCATGGCCTCCTGTGTGAGGGCCTCTGCTGTCCCTCTGAAGCAGGGACAGGCCACCTCCAGGAGAGAGAGGCCAGGGTCAGGCCCAGTGGGGACTGAAGGGGACAAGGTTGGTCTCAGCCTCCGTGGCCTCAGAGAGCACTTCAGAGAGCACCTGGTCTGCTGTTGGCCCCTTGCAACCCTGCTCATTCAACCAGCCTGCTCACTCACACCAGTGCTGATCACTCACACCAGCCTGCTCACACCAGCCCTGCTCACTCACACCAGCCTGCTCACACAGGCCTGCTCACTCACACCAGCCCTGCTCACTCACACCAGTGCTGATCACTCACACCAGCCTGGTCACACAGGCCTGCTCACTCACACCAGCCCTGCTCACTCACACCAGCCTGGTCACACAGGCCTGCTCACTCACACCAGCCCTGCTCACTCACACCAGTGCTGATCACTCACACCAGCCTGGTCACACAGGCCTGCTCACTCACACCAGCCCTGCTCACTCACACCAGCCTGGTCACACAGGCCTGCTCACTCACACCAGCCCTGCTCACTCACACCAGTGCTGATCACTCACACCAGCCTGCTCACTCACACCAGCCCTGCTCACTCACACCAGCCCTGCTGGCTCACACCAGCCTGGTCACACAGGCCTGCTCACTCACACCAGCCCTGCTCACTCACACCAGTGCTGATCACTCACACCAGCCTGGTCACACAGGCCTGCTCACTCACACCAGTGCTGATCACTCACACCAGCCTGCTCACTCACACCAGCCCTGCTCACTCACACCAGCCCTGCTGGCTCACACCAGCCTGGTCACACAGGCCTGCTCACTCACACCAGCCCTGCTCACTCACACCAGTGCTGATCACTCACACCAGCCTGCTCACTCACACCAGCCCTGCTCACTCACACCAGCCCTGCTGGCTCACATCAGCCTGCTCACGCACACCAGCCCTGCTCACTCACACCAGCTGTGCTCTCTCTCAGGCCTTTTCTCCACCATAATGCGGGACCTGGCCAACATCACTCACGATGGCCCCAAGTGGATCGTCCTGGATGGGGACATAGACCCCATGTGGATTGAATCTCTCAACACTGTCATGGATGACAACAAGGTTCGAAGGACTCCTGGATTCCAGAGCTAACCCCAAAACCACAATAACTGGGGGGAGCTCTTGGGAAATGCCACACATCACCACCTGCCACACATGACAGACAGAACCTGCCATAGACTGGGACTTGGAGGGGGGGGTCTGTCTGCAACTCTGTGCAAAAAATTATGAACAGGGCAAGTCCCCGGTCACGAGATGTGCTCCTCGTATGACGCCGTGTCCCGTGCGCCCTGTCTTAGGTATTTTGCAGCAGCAGCAGCATGGGTAAAGGGTGCAAATGTGGAGAGCATCCTTGTCTAATTGACATATGGCATAACGTGGAAAGGATAGCTAATATCTTAGAAGGCAGAAACAGCATTTAGAATTATCTAGAAGTAGCTTAAGAAAAGGGTTCTCAGTCAGGTGGAGGGAACTCAGGAATTCCCGGGGAAGGGGAGGGGTCACGGTTAGAAAAAGCAGATTTCCTATCACAGTGAAGTCCTACCTGGTGCGCCCGTCTGGAAGCCTCTCGTGTTGTCCCGGGGCGGGTGGGGGCACTGGCATCAGGGACGGCTGAGAAACGCCGGGTTTGGGGAAGCCGGTCAGCTGTGGGGCGTGGGTGCGGGCTCCCTGGCTCCCTCCTCCTTGTTCTGAGAGGCGTCGTGTGACGCACCATCAGGACGACAGCCACGTGCCGCTGAAAACCCACAGGCCAGTCTCCCTTCCCAGGTCCTCACCCTGGCCAGCAACGAGCGGATCCCCCTGAACCGCACCATGAGGCTGGTGTTCGAGATCAGCCACCTGAGGACAGCCACCCCGGCCACCGTCTCCAGAGCTGGCATCCTCTACATCAACCCCGCTGACCTAGGCTGGAACCCGTGAGTGGGATTTTGGTTCTCCTGCTCCAAACTGTGGCAGAGAAAGACGAGGTGCAGAGGGACACCTGCATGCGTTCATTCATTCATTCATTCATGCGATAAGTACCGTGTGCTGGGCCCTCCCCAGGCACCAGGGTCGTGGTGGCGAAAGGATGAGGGACAGACATGTAAATAAGTGATGTGAATGCACAGTGAGGCTCCAACATGGCAGCCAATGAAAGGGAAGGTTGCACCACATGCCGGGAGCTCCAAGGGTAAGGGGGGAGGGGCGAAGCCTGTCTTGGAGACAGGAAGTCTTCCCGGAGGAGTTGAAGTTTTGCTGACACCTGAGAGGAGAGGGAAGTTTCCAGGTGGACACAAACTGGGGGGAGCACTCCAGGCAGGAACCAGCCTTTACAGGGACGTGGGGGGCGAGAGCGTGAGGTTCCCAGGGGCGGGCAGTGGTCGGGTGTTCCTGGATGGAGCGTGAAGCGCGAGGATGCTCTTGGTAGGAAATGTGAGGATGCTCTTGGTAGGAAATGTGAGGATGCTGGACCAGCTGCAGGGCCAGTATACAGGGGCCCTTTCTGCCATGAAGAGGAGAGCTGCTCATGCCGGTGGGCAGTGGGTGGTCTCTGGGGACGGGGAGGGAGGATGGATGGATGTTTGCGATGGTTGAAATCTTGAGAAATGGAAGACTTCGCTCTGGAGGCATGTGCTCCTGCTTGACACGAGGCTAGTAACTGACAGAGCGCGTGCCAGCACAAGGAGCCTCGTCCTTCCGCATTTTGAGTAGAAATCCTGGTGCAGCATTCCAGGACCAACAGGCTCAGGAGAAACGCCTTTGCTGCAGGCGGTTCATTCGTTCATTCATCCAACTTGTACTTTCTGTGCACCTACTGTGTGTCTGGCCCTAGGATATTCCATGCCGGGGGACTAGATTCTCCAGGAGAGCTGCGGAGAATGGCAAGAGAAGTCTGGAAACCAAGACCGTGTTGAGAGGAAGAGAAATGCATGGGGGATTCCAGAAGCATCAGCCCCAAAGGCAGAAGGGAGATGGCGTCCCACATACCCGGGGAGGAAAAAGCTTCCGGAGGACGGTGGGGTCGAGAGGGTCACATCCAGAGGGTCCAGGAGCCAAGGACAGAAACGCTGCCACTGGACTTGCAGCTGGAAGCCCATGGGTGACGCAGGATGGAGAACTTCCTGGCGTGATGGGGCAGAAGCCAGGTGGCGGTTCGTTGGGGAGGAACTGGGAGGAGGCACTGGAAATGCAGCTCTTTCTGGAAATGAGTCTTGTAGCAGCTGGGGCGACGAGAAGGAAAGTTTGTTTTTTCAGGATGAGGGTGATGTTGGAGCATGGGGAGCAGGCACGGGTGTTTCCAGGGGCGGGCAAGTGTGTGGGCGGGGAGAGGGAGGGGGCGCAGGGGTTCCTGCGTGATGCGCCTCTCAGCCTCCGCAGTGGGAAGTGAGACCAAGTGCCGGGACATAGCAAGGCCAGGGTCTGAGATGGGCACCTGAGCACAGTGGCCCCTGCAGGGACAGGACGGGGGGCTGGCCTGACCTACAGGGGGCTGAAGGGCCATGGAGACCCAGCAGTGCTGTGTCACCTTCTCTAGCAACATTGTTGTCCCACTTCTGTCAGTGTCCTGTGGCTGCTGTGACAAAGGACCACAAACTGGGTGGCTTCCAAAATGGAAGTTTATTCTCTCCCAGTTCCGGAGACCAGAAGTCCGAGATCAAGGTGTGGGCAGGGCTGGACGCTCTGGAGGCCCTGCGGGAGCATCTGTTCCAGCCTCTCTCCCAGCATCTGGTGGCTGCCGGTGACCCTGGGTGTCCCTTGGCTTGTAGGCACCTCACTCTAGTCACATGGCCGTCTTCTCTGTGTCTCAGCCCATCTTCTCTCTGCACGTGCCTCTGTCTCCCAACTTCCCCCTTCTAAGGACCAGTCATTGGATTAGGGCCCACCCTAATCCAGGATGCCTTCATCTCCAGGTCCTTAACTTGATCACGTGTGCTAAGACCCATTTTCCAAATAAGGTCACATCCACAGGTCCCGGGTGGACATGTCTTTTGCGGGGGCCCCCATTCTGCCCACTACACAACGTTTGAGAGTTTTCAGGGTGGGCAGCAGACAAGGCAAGAGACCTGAAACACAGTCTGCGTGGCAGCTGTTAGAGGCAGGGACGAGAAGGGGCCGGGCTGGAGGGGCGTGCGGGGGACGCCCGGCAGGGTGGAGAAGAGAGAGCCAGCAGGTAAGCCCGTATAGGCAGAGGTGGAAACCCGAGACACGCCCTTCAGCCAGGAGCAGTTCTTGGGGCCCCCAGAGGGGTGATCAAGAAGACGAGCGCCTCTTTGGGGGGGACGAGGGAGGCCCGAGTTTTGCTGGAGGAGAGAAGTGAAGAGTCTGAGAGACGGACCAGCACCAGCCCAGAGGGAGAGCTGTGCTCCCGCTCCCGCAGGTGGCTGCCGGACAGCAGTGACTCAGGCGGCGAGATGGTGGAAGAACTCATCCTGGGGGGAAGTGAAGTGAGGCTCCAGGGCCTGACGAGTCCCAGCTGCCTGGGGGCAGGGCCAGGAGCCCGCCTCAGCACGGGCAGGGAAGCCGACTCATCCTCCGTGTGTCTCTCCGGGCTCGAGTTTCAAATCAAAGCCGGCATGCGCATTTGCATGCACCAAATGACTCCAACCAAGGCAAAATTAAAATTTGACACAACCGCCTTGAAAACAGAAGGCAAACGCTGCAGTCTATGTATAGACTTGCAAATTGGTCTCTATTCTGAAGAGCCACTGTCTTTGGAATCCAGCTCCTGACTGGCCCGGCGCTAGGGCCCATGTTTTGCGTGCAGACATGGATTGTCTAAAGGCCTGATGGGTTTTCCTGGATAATCCAGGGTGCAGTGGGGCAGAGGGTTGGAGCTCTCGGGTCTCTGTCTGATGGCGGGGCAGTAAGAAGCAGTGCTTCCCGTGCCCGAGCTCCAGCTGGCTCACTTGCAGACACAAGGGCGCGCCTGTTGGCTGGGCGGCCAGGAGAGCTGTTCGGTGACGTGAGCTTCCTGCTTATGCTCCCATCCTGGAAATGACGGCTCCTCGGCTCCTCGACTGGCGAGGGAGCAGGCGCTCTGCATGCTTTTAGGGGATACTTACTTAGCACTCGCTGTGGACCACGCTCCCTTCCACGGGCTTTGTAAATATCAGCCCAGGCAGTCCCCTGAAATGGGAGTTATTACCTTCACTCCCATTTACAGATGGGAAATCTGGGACCTCGACATGTTGAGTAACTTGCCTAAGGCCACTGCTGGCCAAGTAGAGCCGATTACAAACCCAGGCAGCAGGGCTCCAGGGTCCACACCCTTGTCGTTGTGGTGGACCGCCTCTATGCCACCCACTCCAGAGGTGGCTGTGTGCCAGACAACCCACTATGGCTCCTCAGGATTGCCTGCTGCATGGGTTTGGACTCTTCCACTGAACCTGACAAATTCAACTCAAACTCACTGAAGCACACAAAAAAAGTCTATTGGCTCAATTCACCGGGGCATTCATCAGGCATGGCTGGATCCAGGAGTCCAGATGGTGTAATAAGATATCCCTGCTCTTCTCTCCTTTCTCTTCCCTTCCCATCCCTTCTCTCCCTGCCCCCCACCAGATATTGTCATGAAACCTTTCTCTCCTCTCTCCTCCTATACTCAGCTCTCCTGCCCTCAATATTAGCTTCATTTGAGGCAGCAAAGATGGCTCCCAGTTGTTGTAGGCTTACAGCACCCCCGCAGCTAGAATCCCAGAGAACGAGCACACCCCCAGCATCCTCATGAGACCCTCCTAAGGTCTGTGACTGGCCTCATCGCCAGGCGGGAGCACCAGAATGATGTGGAGGCACCAGGAGGTGTGCACTAACGAGAGGGACATGGTGGCCCCGTCACCGGCGCCTCCCGTCTCCCCCAGGGTGGTGAGCAGCTGGATTGAGAGGCGCAAGGTGCAGTCGGAGAAGGCCAACCTGATGATCCTCTTCGACAAGTACCTGCCCACGTGCCTAGATAAGCTGCGCTTTGGGTTCAAGAAGATCACGCCGGTGCCCGAGGTCACGGTCGTCCAGATGATCCTGTACCTGCTCGAGTGCCTGCTCACGGAGAAGAACGCGCCGCCCGACTCCCCCAAGGAGCTCTACGAGCTCTACTTCGTGTTCGCCTGCTTCTGGGCCTTTGGCGGCGCCATGTTCCAGGACCAGGTGAGCGGCTGTGGCCGCAGGGACCCAGCCGCCGGGAACGGGCCTCTCGACCTCCTCTAGCTGGGCCCTGGCTTCGTTTTTGTTTTCTAACAGCTCATAGATTATCGAGTCGAGTTCAGCAGATGGTGGATCAACGAGTTTAAAACGATCAAGTTCCCCTCGCAGGGGACCATCTTTGACTACTACATAGACCCTGACACCAAAAAGTTCCTGCCGTGGACGGACAAAGTGCCCGCCTTCGAGCTGGACCCTGACATCCCACTGCAGGTAACCTCCCCAGAGTGGGGACCATTTACTGACCATTTGGGAGCAGGACTCGGCGCCCCAGGCCACGCTTCCTGATGGAATGTCCAAGTGCAAATGATTTTCAACAGTGGGACCTTTTCAGTAAACCTGGGGATTTAACAAACCCCAAGACCGCTGTTGGGGTCTGCAAGAAGTCAGCAGGAGGAAACGCTGTCCCTGCCCTCCCCCCAGGCCTCTCTGGTGCACACCATCGAGACCATCCGCATCCGCTACTTCATGGACTTACTCATGGAGAAGTCGTGGCCGGTGATGCTGGTGGGGAATGCGGGCACAGGCAAGTCGGTGCTGATGGGAGACAAGCTGGACAGCCTGGACAGCGACAGCTACCTGGTGCAGGCTGTGCCCTTCAACTTCTACACCACCTCAGCCATGCTGCAGGGTGAGGCCGGGGCTGGGGCTGGAAGCAAGGATGTGTGTCGGGGGGCCAGGGCTGGGAGAAGGGATGCAGGGGTGGGGGTCAGGGCCAGGAGCAGGGGTGCGGGGGGGGCCGAGGCTGGGAGCAGGGGGCTCTGGGCCCCCCGGCGTCTATCCGGCACAGCATGGCCAACCTGCTCCCTCCTCTAGGGGTTCTGGAGAAGCCGCTGGAGAAGAAGTCAGGGAGGAACTATGGGCCACCAGGCACCAAGAAGCTAATCTACTTCATCGACGACATGAACATGCCGGAGGTGGACAAGTACGGGACGGTGGCCCCCCACACACTCATCCGGCAGCATATGGACCATGGGCACTGGTGAGTGAGTTGGGGTGGGGCTGAGGTGAGGGGCGGGGCTTCAGGGGCCAGGAGGGGGCCACAGGGCTGCCTGGGAGTCCATCAGGGTCTCCTCTCCTCATCCATTCCACAGACAAGCCCTGGGCGTCTGCTAGGCCCCAGGCTGGCAGCTGTTCCCAGAGCTCCCACGGAGCAGCACAGACACAGACAGGTCCCTCTTCCATCGAGGTGTCCATCTGGTGGAGGAGGCAGAGAGGTGCAGTTAGAGTGAAGGGAGAGCTCTCAGGGAAGACCCCCAGGGTGGTCAGGGAGGAGCCCACTGCTGGCTCAGAGACACTCCTGGGGTGGCCGCACTGCAGCTGAGAGCAGGTGGCTGAGGTGGGACTGGCCGTGCAAGCTTGAAGGGAGAGGGTCCTGGGCAGAGAAACGCCACGTGCACCGGCCCTGGGGCAGGAGGGAGGATGGCACGTGGAGGAGCCAAAGGAGGCCAGCGTGGCTGGAGGGTGATGGCCAGAGGGTGGGGCGTCCAGGGCAGCTGCAGCCGGACCCCAGGACCCATGGGCCACTGGGCAGGGGACAGGCTTTCTCCCCAGGGCAACAGAAAGCCACGGGTGGCAGGTTGAAGTTTGCAGTTTGGAAAGATCAGAACATTTAGTGTGGTTACAATAAGCGTCTCTTGAAATAAGGGTCCTGGAATGATCTGGCAAGTGGCCTGGGTACGCCTGGGGGTTCTCAAAGTAAAGGAACCTGAGAAATCCCTTCAGAAGTCAGTCAGAGGATGCTCAGAGTCTGCCCCTTACTGCCAAGAAACAGAGGCACCAAGGGGTGGTCGCCTCCTCTCGGTCCCAGCCCCAAGGAGCGGCAGAGCTGGATGTCAGGCCCATGATCATCTGACTCCGTCGCCTGCCTTTCCCCCGCTACCCGGCGCCTGCTCACAGCGCTAGCGGGCTGTGGGAACCCGCACAGACAGCAGAGAAGCGAGGGCGAGCTGCAGGGAGGTGACAGCCGGGCCAAGAGCGACACCCTGAGCGGGGCCTGGAGAGAGCTCCACGTCTTTGAGGAGCTGATAGTGGTGTGGGATGGCCAGGGCCGAGAACACGTGCTGAGGGGAGGAGGCAGGAGGGGAAGACAGGAGAGAGACTGTGAGGGCCGCCCATGCCCCCTCAAGGGGGCGCCACTGTGAGGCCCGGGAAGCCCCCGGTTCCACGCCCTCAGAGTGGGTTCATCGGGTCATGCATTCCTGCAGAATTTGCTAAACTGAGATATTTTGTATTCTTTTCTTTCAAAAGGGCCCTCAGAGTCAGGAGGCTTCAGCCCTGGGTCCACACCTGCCCGAGTTTATCCTGAAGGATCCGTAGGAGGGGGAGGCATAGTCAGATGTGAAAGATCCCTCTAGAATATCAGAGAAAGGTGGCCCCACGACCAACAGGGAAGGGTGGGCTGCTCAGTGGCTCTGTCAGCAAGTGTGGAAGGAATAGCAGCTCCGAACACCACCTGGCACGTAGACGAGGGTGCGGCCCCTGTGGAGTGCAGACCCACAAGCGAAAGGAGAGAGTAGGAGGTCGGCAGAAGAAAACCGAGGAGAAGGTCTCCGTGACCTGCAGAGGGAAGGCCTTCTTAACACAAGTTTCCGAAGCAGAAAGTAGAGGCCAAAACAGGACTACTTTGATTTACATAGAAATTAAGGACTTTTGTTCTCAAGAGACACCAGGCGCAAACCTACACACAGAGTTTACAGAATGGGAGTAATGCTTGCAGTGTCTAAAACTGACAGTGGAGGATTATCTGGAGCGGTCAAGGAATTCCTGTAAAGCTGCAAGAACAGGCAGCAACCCCCAACGGGAACAAATGCATCATGGGGGAAAACCCAAAAGGTCAAGTACATGAAAAGACGCGCAAACTCTTTATATCCTTTAAACCCATCTGAGCCCCTGGAAGGTTTAGCGGTGCCCTGGCATCAAGGAAATTATTCTGCCTATTTAATAATCATAATCATAGTGATTAATAACTACAATGATTATGGGGGGGTGGTAAACATTTATTAAACACTTACTGTATTTCAGGTACTTCCCAAGTGTGTTTGCGTGTGTTAGCTCATTCCATCCTCATAATGACTCGTTGCACAGATGAGATACTGAGGCACGAGAGGGTAACCAGCTTACCTAGGGTCCCGATGCTACTAAATGGAAGAGCTAGAGTTTGAACCCAGACCTACACGCTAAGCCACTCTGTTGCCTCCTGTTTAAAGACTTTTCTTGACAGCATGAAGCAAAATTGGCTCTTTCACATATAATTCATATTTATTGGGGGTTTTTTTTAACCACATGCAAGGCATTATTGGAGTAGGGTGGGGGGCCGGAGATGGCTCCTCCAGGCCGGTGGCACACCTCTACACTGGTCTCCCTCGTGCAGGTATGACAGACAGAAGCTGACACTGAAAGATGTCCATAACTGCCAGTATGTGGCGTGCATGAATCCCACTTCTGGATCCTTCACCATCGACCCCAGGCTTCAGGTAGGCAGCAGTCAATCTCGGTTCGCTCAGCTGCCGTGGGTCTGAGGCTCCCTTAGGCAAATGAGAGTCAAAGCATTGATCTGGGCTGTTAGGGCTGTGGGCTGACATCCTCCAGAGAACTCCCCAACCTTTCAGAAGGTGTCAGGAAATTCTGGGGAGCAGGGGTGTCAAGAGGCTAGCCAGCCCTCCCTGTGATCCCAAAGGGCTGCCAGATTTAGCAAATAACAATACAGACGCCCAGTCAAATCTGAATTTCAGATAAACAGCAAATATTTGTTTAGCATAAGCATGTCCCATACAATATCTGGGACATACTTATACTAAAAAAAAAAATTATTTGTTGCTTATCTGAAATTCAGATTTAACAGGATATTCTGTGTTGTATCTGCAACCCCACCCAGGCAGGACCTCACCTCTGAATTATCTAAGCAGATGGAGACCCGGAATACAAACCCAGGTCTGTGCTCTGAGACACGCTCTTGCCTCTGCCAACATTTGTCTTGAGAGCATGAAGTAAACTTGGCTGATTCAGATATAATCAATATTTAATGGAATTTTACCACATACAAGACCCGGGGAGGGAAACTGTCCATTCTGATCATGCTCAAAAGAACTTAGACAATGAGGACAGAGTCTGCTCCCAAGAAGGTGGCCCCGGCCGTGAGCTGGTGCCCGAGAGCTGCCTGACGCGGGTTTGTGGTTGTTCCGGACAGCGCCACTTCTGCGTGTTTGCTGTGAGCTTCCCGGGCCAGGAGGCCCTCGCGACCATCTACAACACGATCCTGTCCCAGCACCTGGCCTTTCGCTCGGTCCCCATGGTGGTTCAGAGGATGAGCAACCAGCTGGTGGCCTCGGCCCTGGGTAAGCTGGCCATCTCCTCTCCTGTCATTACAACCCACTGCTTTATGGGGCTGATGGCTTCTTCAGATTTTCCCCCGGTAAATATTTTATTTATACTTTTAAATCAATATTTTTAAACGATGCTATGTTTCAAGAGGAGATTATAGTGAAATCCGATTGCTAGAGGGGGAGGCAGAGGATAGGAAGTTCAGCATACAGAAACGATTTACACGTCAGGAGGGCGGCAGACTTCTTCCCTCCTCAGCTGCGCACATTCTTACTCAAGTCACCATTTGATAGTCCATTTGCTTTAGAAACTATATCTGAAGCTTTGCGCTTCCTGAGGCCATTAAGAGTACATAAGAATCGATGTGTCTTTTTCCTATAACAGCCCTGCATCAGAAGGTCACAACGACATTTCTTCCTACCGCCATTAAGTTTCACTATGTCTTCAACCTCAGGGACCTCTCCAATATTTTCCAGGTACCTGCTCTTTTAGCTCTATGTCATGCCACCTTATGGCCAAGTCCCTGATCCACAGGTGCTCTCCTCCTTGCTGCTCTCAGGAGAGAAAACAAAGTGACCTATGAACTGACGACAGTGATGGTGATGATATTAATGATGATGGTGATGATCGTGATGATGATGATGGTAGTGATGATGGTGATAGTGATAATGATGGTGATAATGATATCGATGGTGATAATGATGAGGATGGTAATGAGAGTGATGAGGGTGATAATGATGATGATGATGGTATGATGACAATGGTGGTGATGGTGACAATGCCGGTAATGATAGTGATGGTGATGATGATGGTGATAATAGTATTGGTGACGGTGATGGTGGTGAGGATAATTGGTGGTGATGATGAGGATACTGATGGTGGTGATGATGATGATAGTGTTGATGGTGATGATGATGATAACGATGACGATGATGATGGTGGTGATGATGGTGATGATGGTAATAGCGACAGTGATGGTAATAGTGATGATGATAATTGATGGTAATAGTGATGATGGTGATAGTGACAAGGATGGTGACGGTGATGATGATAATGGTGGTGGTGGTGGTGATGACAGTGATGATGTTTCCTCTTATTTATCGACTGTTTAGTGTGAGCCTAGCACTGGGTTTGGCCACTTACACCTCTATTTTCTCCTCCAAACAACATGTAATATGTTCAAACGTCCCCATTTTACAGAAGGGGAGCCCAAGTCTCAGAGAGGTTAAGTCATGCCCATCTCCTCCCACTTCAAGTGTCAGCTCAAATGTCACGCCCTCAAGAGGCCCCTCCTCATCCCTATGCACCCTGTCTCGCTGCCTCTGTTTATGTCATTCATAGCACCCATCGCAATGTGCAATTACCTTGTTATTTTGTTTGCCTAGTTACATCTCCCTATAGAACACCAACTCCATGAAGGTAGGGTCTGTTGTGTTGTCACTGTGTTCCCAGAACCCAGGAGAGTGCAGACCCTCAATAAGCACCTGTTGAACTCGCCCAGGTCACTTGGTTGGCAAATGGCCAAGCCAGGACTGGGCCCAGCCAGGCTTCCTGCAGAGCCCAAGTTTGTAACCCACTTTTCTGTGCCTTTGGTAGTCTGGCTCCCCTCCACGATCAGCCTCTCTTGCCCCTTCTCTACCAGCCACCCCATTAAAGGATGAAGCCCTCAGCCCTGTCCTGTGAGGAAAACTTCCCCCCGTCCCTCAGGCCACAGACACCCCCTCCAGCCTCCAGGATTTGCATGGTCTTGGCAATCAGTGGCTTTCCTGGCCCTGAGTAGACATTGCATCAGGACCTTAGTGGATCACTCCCCGGGGAAGTGCCCGTCTTCTCATTTCATCTACGTACAGCACTTGGCTTTCCCGGTAGCCCAGCTAAAGATGCTGACCATGCTGTGTCTGGGGCAGGGCCTCTTATTCTCCACAGCAGAGGTCCTGAAAACCCCGCTTGACCTCGTTCGCCTCTGGCTGCATGAAGCTGAAAGAGTGTACGGTGACAAAATGGTTGAGGAAAAAGACCAGGAAATATTGCGCAGAATCACCATTGCTTCCACCAAGAAATTCTTTGATGTAAGTCAAGCCACCAAGTTCCTCTGCTGAGCCCAGACAGGCTCCAAGTGGGCAGAGTGCCTGGGGCCAATGATAACCCCAGCCCTCTTGGAAGGGCCCTTGGGTTGGGATGGGAAGGACCACGTTGGGTCCCACAAAATGACTCTGTCACGAGGGGGTCCATCTGAGTGAGAAGAAATTGACCCCTCAGTAGATCAGGCCGTGATGACCTCACTCCATCCACTTGGAGCGGAGGACGACCCTGCTGGGGTCACTGTGCTCGGCTCCGGTGTCCTGGGTTTTCTTGGCACAATTGCCTTTTTTGGATGATCAGTTCATTCCTGATATGATGGGGATTGGACCAGCTCATCAGGGAATTTTGTCCAGTGGTTTGCACAGCCCCTGGCAGCAGTGGTTTGGGCCCCTGAAGACGGCCTGGCATCCTGACGTGACCATGGTAAGGTGCTAGGGCTGCTGTTGACTATCTGTGTGCCCGTGGTGGCAAACAGCAGAAGCATCCTCTCTCGTGTCTAGGATCTTGGCGATGAGCTCTTATTTGCCAAACCAAATATCTTCTGCCACTTTGCTCAAGGGATCGGCGATCCCAAATACTTCTCGGTAACTGACACGGCTCACCTGAACAAGCTCCTAGTGGACGTCCTGGACAGTTACAACGAAGTCAACGCGGTCATGAACTTGGTGAGTAGTGCTCGAGCTGACAGCACCGGACGCGGATTTCTCCTTCTGTCTCATTGTAAACATCCCAATGGCACTCTGGGGCTGCGTAACTCGTGGCAAACGTTGCTGGGGGACTGATGAGACCCCGTGCTCTGCAAGGAGGTGAGTCCACGCACGGTGCCATGTCGAGGCCTCTCTCGGTGTCTCCAGGTGCTGTTTGAAGACGCCGTGGCTCACATCTGCAGGATCAATCGCATCCTGGAGTCTCCCCGGGGGAACGCCCTGCTGGTGGGGGTGGGCGGCAGCGGCAAGCAGAGCCTCTCGCGCCTGGCCGCGTACATCAGCGCCCTGGACGTGTTTCAGATCACCCTCAAGAAGGGCTACGGGATCCCGGACCTCAAGGTGAGACGCCGCTTTTCAATAAGCCGCCCTTGGGGAGGGGAAGCGGAGAAAACTCTCAGCACTCCTGTTTCCAAAATGAAGCCAGCCAGCACCGAGCCCCCGAATGGCACCAGCGGGGTCTTCAACTTAGAAAGTAAAGGCCAGGAGACATTTTGGCCAGTGCCCACGCCCATGTGACAAAGGTGAAAGGAAGTGTGGGTCTCAATTACCTGGGAGGTTTGAGTCCATACCGTCGACAAGGGCAACAGCAGCAAAGGGACTTGGTTCTGGCCCCTGGTCACTGGATCGTTCTGCGTTGTCCCCAGTTCTCAGAATCGTCACTGGCTGTCTAACTGCATGGGTGGGGCCCTGGGTGGATGCTTTCTGAATTAATGACAGAAACACTAGCGTAAACAGGGCTTCCATCCCCAAGACATGCTGCCGCGGCTCTTTATTGATTTCTTTTCCCCGAAAATTTGCTCTCTCGGGGAACTGTGCTAGTCAAACACGATTAGTCCAGAAAAAAGTCGTCACAGTGCTTCAGATCAGAACTGAAGTGCATTTGACCACGTCACATGGGCACCTCTCTCTGCCTTGGTGCTGGGGCTGCTTCTGTTGGTCAGGACAGTCCAGACCCACGAGGACCCTCCCTATGCCACACGGCCCCAACGCAGCCCTGGCCCGGTGGCTTTCGCTGGACGGATCTGGAGCCCAGCCAGAGCGTGGCGCCCTGGAACCTCGGTGGGAGGGGGTGGTCTGTGGGCAGAGGCCCTGGAAAGGACAATGGGACAAAGAGCTAATTCTCAGCCCTGCTCTCCCAGCACGGCCAAGCAGGCTGTGCCAGGGACGGCAACCTCTGGGTGGGCATCTGGCTTCTGGTTGTCAGTGTCCCCAGTGCCCCCAGTGCATTCTACTCTTTCTATCAAGGTACTAACCCACTGGATTTTTAAATCCAAGTGTTAAGGGACAAGGTCTTCCCAACCTAGCTTATCCCAAACCCTACCTCCTGAACTGAGTCCATGCGCCATGGGTCTGCCCGGTTCTCACCTCGGCCGATTGAGCTAGTTCACACTGATCTCCCCAAGGGCACTCAGGGTGGCTAGAATCCTTGCATCTGGAGCTGTGTATTTTTACTGAGTTTTCTCCATTGAAAAGTTTCTATTCTATTGGCCAAATAGCGTTGGTTTATTTCATGATTGCCTCACACTCTCCGCTCCATCCTCATGAGGATTTTGTTCCGGGTCCCTCACTTTAGGGCCAGCGGTGGGTGTTCAGTGTTAACAGTGTTATTTCACTCGAAGGCGTTGACTGTAGCAGCTCTGTGATCCGTTCTCTCGCAATTCATTACTCTACACCCGCGGTGAACGGGCTCTGCACTAACCATTCGTATCATTTACTAAGCAGCTTCTATGGATTTGGAGGGAAGGCCAGAGAGATACAGGGCTAACAGACTTTGCTTGTATTAGGGGAAGCAGACTCCTGAGCAGTTACAAGATGTAATTGTTCTAATGACAGCATCACAGTAAGATGTTATATGTATATGTATGTGTTATTAGTGTAACATACACATTCACAATGATATGATAGATATTATGTCATAAAATCCCTTCCATCATCTGTGGGCGCCCACTGGACATCAGAGATATGGCAGGAAAGGGGTCCGGATCCAACCCCGGGGACATCATGTGCCACGTGGAAAATCCTGGACTTAGTCCTGAGAAAACGAGATACCATCAAGATGTTTGAGCAGAAGAGGAGCAAGACCTGGCAGTGTTCTGGAACAAAGTGGAGGACGGTCTGAAGACAGCAGAGATTGCCGCAGGGTGACCGGTGGGGTGGTGCCGCAGAAGCCCGGTGACCCCACCAAGGCTGGAACCGGGCAGTGTAGTGAAAAGGGAGAAGGGAGTGACGTGAACCAGAACCTAGAGGTGGGCCAGCGAGGGCTCTGCCTGCCCCATGGGAGCGTGGAGGCGGGCACCTTGCTGGGATCCCACCCATTGACCCCAGCTCCCCACACACAGTCCTCAGGCCAGGTGGCAGCGTGCTTTTTTTATTCCTGTGAGACCTTTCCCAAGGCTGGAGTAGTAGCCCAGAGAGCTGGGCCGGACTCTGTGGAGAAGCCCTGGAAACTGAGTGAGGGGCGGCCGTGGTCCAAGCAGGCCGGGTGGCCTCCCTGACTTGCAGCTGCTGTTGAACAAGGAGGGCCGGGGAGCGGCCATCAGACCAAGAGGAGGGCGGAAGCTGGGCCTTGTGTTTGTGCAACCTGTGATGAAGGTCTGAGAAAGCTCCCTGTCCATCTCGCAGCCCTGGCCACACCCCTTCTTCCCACTTCCTTGAGACCCACTCCCAAATCTTTTTTTTTTTTAAAGAATTTTTTTTTATTTGATTTTTTTCCTTTTTATCCCCAAAGCCCCCTGGTACATAGTTGTATATTCTTCGTTGTGGGTCCTTCTAGTTGTGGCATGTGGGGCGCTGCCTCAGTGTGGTTTGATGAGCAGTGCCATGTCCGCGCCCAGGATTCGAACCAACGAAACACTGAGCTGCCTGCAGCAGAGTGTGCAAACTTAACCACTCAGCCACGGGGCCAGCCCCCCAACTCCCAAATCTTGTCTCCACATTCCTTCCTCTCTACCGGCAACAATGACGGCTACAGCGAGGAAAAGGGCCTCTGCAGTGTGTTCTAGCCAGACAGGGGACCCGCAGGAGCTGAGCTTCTGGAGCTGACAATGCCGTTTGCAGCTGGAGCAGTTCTAGCATGATGGCACCCTCAACCAGACAGGAGATGACGGGGGAGAAGTGGGCTGGGGGCAAGGGCAGCCGAGACGCAAATGCTGGGAGAAACCACGATAATGAATGCTGTGTTGCGTATGTGGGCGTCTGAGGAATTTAGGGGATACTAGGAGGAGATGGCTGACACGCAAGTGGACATGGAGGTGGGAAAATGCAGGAAAAGGTGGGAGGTGGAGATGTCAGGACAGGCCACATGGCCAAAGCGGGTGGGAGTGGAGGAGACCATGCAAGAGAGGATAAACAGGCTGAGGCAGGACAGAATCCCTGGGGCGGACAGGACGAGGGCCACGGCACAGAGCAGCGGTCAGCAGGCACGCAGCGAGTGCCACGGCGGGAGCTGTGGCCAGAAGCCCAGAGACGAGCTTTGAGATGGTGGGGTCAAGGCCACAGAGAATCCAGACAGATGGCCCTGTGGTCTTGGCCATAGCAGGCTCTCCTGGGGGCACTGAGAGAACCAGGGGCAGGAGCTGAAGAGAGAGCGAGGAGGAGAAGACGCAGCCGAAGAGGAGTCGCAGGGCCGAGGGGGCCGGTCCTCCACAAGCCGAGCCCTCAGCTCCCTTCACAGGCCTTACGGGCCTTGGGTCTTTCCAGAATCTTCTGCTCTGGCCTGGATCCTGCAGCAGTTAGTAGGCTCTCTCCAAGCAGCTTCCCTTGCCTTGGCGAGCTAAGCTAAGCCGGATCGGAATCTGAACTTGGTGCAACTTCGCAGCTTTCCCCCCACCGCCCAGGCATTCCACCTGCGGGCGTGAAGAGCCGCCAGCGGTGTTCCTGAGGACGGGCGCTTGTGCTCCGGACCTGCCGGAAGCTGCCATCAGCGCCTGCTCTCCTCGCTCCTCCTCCCTGGGGATGGCCGCTGGACCCACACCTGCAACTAAGCCTCCATAGTAGACACATAGCACGAACTCCGGGATGGTCGGCCTCCAACCAACGAACGCGATAGCTGATAGCGCTGTGAACTGAGAAGAGCGATTCTGTCTCCAGGGCAGCAGGAGGCCGAGTCCAGGGGTGCTGCCGGTGCTGACTCCCACCTGTGGCCTCTGCCTTTCCAAGCCCAGGGCTTCCCTTTGACGTTTTTTTTTTTTTTTTAGCTCATCAAAAGCACGGAATTTGTGGTTGACTTTTGACCCCAGTCACCACTCCCCCACCCCCTCGACTCCCGCTCAGGGACCTCGGCGATGTTCCTCTGAACAGAGATGCCAGGGGGGCGGGCTGCTCCCACAGGGCAGAGCTGAGCTTTTAAACGAGTACGGAGGCCCACAGGCCTTACAGGAAGGTGAGGCACTGTAGAAAAGCAAATCAGCAAACTGAAAATTCACAGTGATACTTAGATGATGCCGACAGACATTTTTAACGTATGTTTACAGTCGACATGTAAATTGGTGTATTTTTCAAAAATAGCAAGCTATTCATACTACTCTATGATGCGTGGTCGGTGAGCCAAGGAGTCGAAAGAAAGATTTCTGGGACTCTCAAGGTCTGGCAGTAGTGCTCTTTTATTTAGAGAATAGTGTGGAATAGCATGGGGACAGGACCCAAGGGCAGGAGGAGGTGCTGCTGGCATGGGAGCTCCTGCTGCCGCTTCTGCTGCAAACATGGGAGGAGAGTAAGGCTAAATTTAAGGCATAGGTATGTGAGTTATCTCTTTATGAGACAAAGGAAAGAATATGTAAAAAGAGTTGTTAAAATGGTATCAGTGCCGGTAGGGTCTGGTTATTGGTTGGTCCTATAACTTTTAGATAAGAATCAAACTGGATTAAGTAAATGACAGAAGCCACCGCTTAAATATTATCTTCAGCTAAAGACAAAGGGGGATGTTGGGGCGGTGGGGGGGGGGGCAGTTACATGAGGTTGCCAGACAGTAAACAACTTAAGTCCTTGCCTTCCCCATTAAGAGTTTCCAGAGATAAGGCCATGCCCCCTTCCTCCTGGTGCAGAGGGAGACAACCCCCACAGATGGAGACTTCCTTCAATGCAAATGTCTTATCAAAGGGCAAGCAAATTCCATTCCTCAGAGCCCCCTTCTCATCTGCAGTTTTTAAAAGTAACCAGCCTAAAATAATCCTCATCACTCTGTAACATGCTGCTACTTCTTTTTTTTTTTCTTTTTTTTTCTTTTTTTTTTTGCTAATCTCCTTCATTTATTCTTTCAGAATGACCATGCAATGATTTGTCGAGCTGTCTCTTTAAATCCTGCTAGTAGAGTGCTGGCAGTCACCTGAAGTGTGGGCCTCCTCTGAGGAGGGCTCCTGCTTTCCAGGGCGACGGCTCCCAATCCAAGCCTGTGGGGATTTCTTCCGGGCCCTTTTTAGGGTCTCCATTTCAGAGCTTTTTTCCTTTTTCTCTGTGTGGTAAAACATACATAACACAAAATTTATCATTTTAACTATACAGTTGAGTGGCATTAAGTACATTCACATGGTCGTGCAACCATCATCACCGCCCGTCTCCAGAACTCTTTCACTCCCCATTCCCCTCTCCCGCCCCCGGCCCCCGCCGTCCTACTCTCTGTCTCTATGAGTTTGGCTGCCCTAAGTGCCTCACGTAGGTGGAATCATACAGTATTCGTCCTATTGTGACTGGCTGGTTTGACTGAGCATCATGGCCTCTGGGCTCCTCCTTGTAGCAAGTGTCAGAACTCCCTTCCTTTTAAGGCTGCATGCTCTTCCACGGCGTGAATGGACCCCACCGTTCCCCCACCACCTGTCCGCGCACGCTCGGCTCGCTCCCCGCTTTGGGCTGTCGTGAGCGGTGCTGCTATGAGTGAGCATGTTCTCCACTCGAGGCTTTGGGTGGATCGCATTCTACAGACCCTACACATTGTTTACGAAGCCGATCGCCAGGTGTCCCTTCCCAGGTGGTTGTGGGGGACGCTTCTACCTGAGCATCTTCTCGGCAAGGACCCTAAGCCTGTCCTCCTTGGGCCCAGCTTGACCTGGCGGCGCAGTACATGAAGTCGGCTGTGAAGAACGTCCCCTCCGTGTTCCTGATGACGGACTCCCAGGTGGCAGAGGAGCAGTTTCTGGTGCTGATCAACGACCTGCTGGCCTCGGGGGAGATCCCCGGGCTGTTCCTGGAGGACGAGGTGGAGAACATCATTTCCTCCATGCGACCGCAAGTGAAGTCCCTCGGCATGGCCGACACTCGGGAAGCATGCTGGAAATTCTTCATCGAAAAAGTGCGCAGGCAGCTCAAGGTAGGAGGCTCGTCTTCACAGGGTCCTGGCAGCCCGGTACGGTGCCTGTTGCCTTCCCAGCTCTGGGCCTTGCTCTGTGAGGAGGTGCGGCTGCCCCCTTGCAGGCTGTGGTGGTCCGCCGGGAGAGTGGGTGGGCTGCCTGATGCATGTGGGCCATTGGAGGTATCTTGTGGCCAAAAGAAGTGCTTTATACATGAGACCTCCCCCACCCCCGCCGGCCCTGGCAAGTTTAAATAGATAACCTTGAGCATTCCCTCGTAGGGAAGGTAGGCTGAACCGCCCTAGTTAGACTGGGAGAAGTTTGGAGCTTTTTCTCCCTCCTTGTCAGCGTCCCATGAGGGCAGCTGCCCCCTGGCCTGGCTGCGCTGCCCTTTGGGGAGGGTCCAACCCCATAGCTCTTCTAGGCACCTGCTGGCTGTCATTTTTCCCTGCTTGATGCAAATGAAGCAAGTTTCCTCTCTACGTCCCCTCTGGGTGACACAACCCAATGAGTGAATGTGATGTGGGGGCTTAGGAGTCCCCTGGTGGATGCTCCCTGCGCCCAGCCCCTTCCTCGGTGCTCTGCCTGGCTCTTCTTCAGTGGACCGGCCACGTCCAGTGAGCCACCTGCTGTGCCCACGGAAGAAGGGACCACAGAACGAGGAGGGGGCGGGAGGCTGAGGCTTCCGTGAGAAGGAAGTGCCCAGCAAAAGGGCCACCAGGGCCCGTCCCCACAGCAGTTACTGCAGCTGGGATCCCAGGGGGTCCCAGTCTGTCCAGGAATTAGCGACCGTCCTTGGGGGCCTGGAGGAGGCTCCATGTCCCTGGGGACTCGACCTGCCAAAGGGATTGTAGCCCTTCCTGTTCTCGGCCTCATCTGCCCAACGTGGCTGCCCATTCCCCACTCCGTCCTTCATCCGGCCTTTTTGGACCCCTTTGTGGGAGCCACCTCAGGAGGCTGCGCACCCCAGCACCCTCACATCGCTGGTGAGGGTCGAAAAGTCAGTTGAGCATTTATCCATTGCAAAACAATGGCCACACTTCAAACTCGGAACCAGGAACGCACTCCCCAGACATCTGAAGACAGAGCCTTTTCCTTCTAAATGGGCTTTCTGCAAAAATGACACGATTTGGTCTCAGCACCATCGTCCCCTGATGAACGGCTCATTTGTGTCCCTCACCTAGGTGATTCTGTGTTTCTCTCCCGTGGGCTCTGTCCTACGTGTTCGAGCAAGAAAATTCCCTGCTGTGGTCAACTGCACGGCCATCGACTGGTTCCACGAGTGGCCGGAAGATGCCCTGGTGTCAGTCAGCGCCCGCTTCCTGGAGGAGACCGAGGGCATTCGGGTGAGTCCCTGGGCTTCCTCTGCCCCCCTCGGTGGTGCACTCACAGGGCCGGGGGGCTTGGCTGCATGGGAGACAAGTGATCCTGGGTCACCTGCCGCCAGGGCCAGGGTTATGGTGAGGCAGGTCAGGCACTTGCCTTGGGCACAAAATTTAAGGGGGCCCCAAAAACCTCAGTCATCAAGATCAGTGAAGTTTTCACGCAGTATTTTTTAAAAATCAAAATTGATGCTAAAGCATTCACGGTGAACAAATACCAGAAGTGTAAAGAAGACAGGCTGCTGTTTGCTCGTGTCACGGCCCTGCATCACTGCGCCGGGGGACGGAGGTTCCAGTCAGCCCAGGGTGCCCAGCCCTCGTGGCCGCCACAGTTCAAGAGGGTTGACGCCCACGTGCAAACACACTGAGCAACTCGGGCCTTAAACTCCGTCCCTGATGGGAGCTGATCGGAGAGCCTGGGTTCTCTCTGATAAGTGTATCCAGGGGCGCACACTTTTCCTCCTGCCTTGCGCTCCAACACGGCTCCCCCAGGGCTGCTCCCTCATCCCTGACCTGCCCTTTCCATGGGGCGTGACAAGTGTGATGGGGCAATACGTCTCCTTTTCTTTTCTTTTACAGCATCTTTTCTTTTAATTGAAGGGTGGTGCCCACTTTGCCGTTTGAGCTCATTGCCCCTAGAAATGACCATTCAACTCTGACCTAGCCAGTGCGAGTGATGAGCAGCCCTGGGATAAACCACACTTTGTTATCCTGTCTTATGTATTTTGAACACATATTCATTTATGAAGTAGGATAAGAAACCTGAAATTGACTTTTACCCTCATTTTTGAAATGGGCACATCCACTGCTTGTCATCGTTAGAGTGTTCACTTGCGAGACGGGCCCTTCCCAGGAACGCTGCAGCTAGGACGTTTCCCCCGAGGTCACAGATGTGGGTTTCAGTCCCCAACACAGGGGTCTCCTAGGAGCGGGGAGTGGCCCCACCACTGGCACCAGCGAGGGCTGCAGAGTAGATGCTGAACAAACATGCGTTGGCTGAACACATTCCCAAATTAGCCTGAATTGAAATTAATGTTGCTTGGATAATTCCTGGGGCAAAGCTCCCAGTAAGCGTCTTCGGGCAGGTGGGGTAGGCCCGGGTGGTGGGGGCCGAGACCCTGGTGTGGAACGAGGACAGAGGAGACCGGGAAAGGAGCTACTAAACCCCAGGACCCAGAATAGGAAATGCACAATAAATGCTTGCTGAATCACCAGGGTCGTTCAAACATGCTGCTGGGCCCTGTGCCTTCCCAGGCGAGCAGCTGTGTGTGAATCAGAGGGAGGGTAACAGGAGTGAACTCTGCTGTCTCTGGCACTGAGCTAACCCCTGGGTGAGGCGATGTTGGCAGCGTCCACGACGGCCCCCGCAGGCGTTGCTGTCTCCTTTGACAGTTCAACCGCCAAGGTTGAGAGAGGGGGTGCAGCTCGTCCGGGGTGCCCAGCAAGGAAGGGAAGCCCCGCCTTGCTGACTCACCATGGCCAACAGCCACCTCTTCCCCGGGGCCCTGTCGGAATGTGGCCGTGCCCGCCGGGGAATGGGGGACGAACGGCCCTGTCTTGTCTTTGTAGCTGGAAGTCAAGACCTCCATCAGCCTGTTCATGTCCTACGTGCACACGACCGTCAACGAGATGTCCAAGGTGTACCTGGCCACCGAGCGGCGCTACAACTACACCACGCCCAAGACGTTTCTGGAGCAGATCAAGCTCTACCAGAACCTGCTGGCCAAGAAGAGGATGGAGCTGGTCGCCAAAATCGAGAGGCTGGAAAATGGCCTGATGAAACTGCAGAGCACAGCTTCTCAGGTCAGAGACAGGGGCTCTGGGGGCGGGTTCCGGAACCTTCCCCCACATGTGTGAAGTGAAGTAAGAGGAACAGGAATCCTGCCTTGGAGAAACTTCCACTCTCATACCCTAGAGTCTATTATGGGTTTTAACATGAAAAATAGATTCAAACCGCTTCCGTAATGCTGGCGTTACAGTGGGCGCTCTCCCTCGGGCCCCGAGGCTGGCGGGATTGGCTTATCCGGTCAAGTGCCGTCGATGAATGTGTATCGTTTCCAAAACACCACTCATGCTGTGGGGCCCAGATCGAAAGGCTTCTGCCACACTTTGTCTCACACCGTATTGATTTTTAAATTTTCTGCCTGGCTTTAAATATCCTCTATGACGTAGTCTCGGCTTCTTCGCCTTTCCTGCCCTCTGCCAGAGAGCCTGGTAAACAGCTGCCGCTTCCCTGCCCGAGGCGTGTGCCAGCCGAGGAGCGCAGTGAGGGCACGGGGTGGGGCGGGCGGGCGATGAGGGCAGCCCAGCCCTTCTGCCCTCGAGGGAGCCTGAACCCGAACCCCAGCTTTAGCGGAAGTCCTGCTGAACTGGAGCCAGGCTGGCTTGTCCCAGCCACAGGCAGTGCTGGACAGTGCTGAACAGGTCAGGGCCACCCCTATGGGGGCGTGGAGGGGAACATGGTGGCAGGGGTGTCCAAGGAGGACAGAGCTTGGAGGAGCTCCAACAGCTCACTCAAAGGGCAGCAAGGAGGAGCTCAGCCCAGCAGGCCGTTTCTTTTTCCCAAACGTGCCTTCCAGACGCGGTCCTGGGACACAGTGAGTGCATCCCAGGAGGGGACCGTTACAGCAACTGAACAGCCTCCTCGAGGTAGAAATCGTCAAGAATGGGGAAGAATGTCCCACCCTATCACTTACCCCTTCCCAGCACACCCTCCCACCTGGCCAGGCCTGGGGCCTCCCGGGTGCTCTGGAGAGAGCTTTCTGACTCTGGCTCCAAGCTTTCTCTCACTGCCCCACAGCCTCCCCAGCACTCCTCGGTACTGTGACTCCGTTGACATTTTTTTATCCAGCCACCTTGAGCACCAACTCCCTGAGCAACGGGAATGTGTCTTATACTTATGACCCTTGGCACATAATTGGTGCTCAATAAATACTTACCTTGGAGAAGCTGCAAAGACGTGTTGAAACGAGTCACAGGGAATCATAAGCAACTGATAGGCCTGCTGCTCTGCTTGGCCCGTGGCTGCTGTGGCTGTCGGCCCACCTTAGAGGAGGGCAGCGTGTGGCGGCCGGGGCCCAAGCTTGCCCATGTCTTGGTGTCTCCTCCCCCAGGTGGATGATTTAAAAGCCAAGCTGGCGATTCAGGAGACGGAGCTCAAGCAGAAAAATGAGAATGCGGACAAGCTGATCCACGTGGTGGGTGTGGAAACCGAGAAAGTCAGCAAAGAGAAAGCCATTGCTGACGAGGAAGAGATCAAGGTGGAGGTCATCAACAAGGTAGGGAGCCGTGCGTGGCCTCAGGAGAGCTCTGCCGCCGGGCCTCCCTGAGCAGTCGGGACCTCCTAGGGGCCAAGCGAAGGCTGAGAGGGCTCCCCAACCAGCAGGACCTCCCCGAGGGAGAGTGTCTCCCGGAAGCTCAGGGCCCCCAGCTCTGGAGAGGGCTGTCCTTTAGAGAAATGCCTGTCCTGGAGCCGCGCCCCTCCAAGTGCAGTCCCCAGGCCACAGTGGCAGCATCCTGGGAGCTGGTAAGAAATGCAGGTTCTCGGGCCCCAGCCCACCTCTGCTGCATTGGCCCTGCACTTTAACAAGAGGCCATGGCCCCTGAGCACATTAAGGCTGGAGAGGACTGGGTGGGAGCCCCGGTCCTCAGACTTGCTGCACAGGGAGCCCCCAAGGTTCCAAAGTCACTGGCCCGAGTGGGCTCCTAGCTGAAGGTCCATGCACTGTTGGTTTGATTTCTCATCACCCCTCCCTGCATGGCTTTTGTGTCATCAGTCATTTGTCCACATGAGTGTTATATTAACAGTGTCCCAGTCATTGTCTGCTGTCCCCTGAGATGGAGGACGGCATGCCAACAAGTGGTTTCTATGCCTTGGACAGGAGGAGGGGCCGGAGCTGGTCCCACCTGGTGCTGGAGTGGGGCAGGGGCTGAGGCCAGGCAGGGCAGCCAGGAGCTCTGCTCCATTTCTCACTGTAACCTGTACAACCACAACCCTGTTAGGCAGCTGAGGATGCTGAGGCCCGGGGTGGTCGGCAATGTGCCCAAGGTCTCAAAACTAGCTAGTGGTATAGTCAGGACCCGAACCAGGACCCACACCCGCACCCTGGACTCTGACCTGCTGTCCGACGCTCACATGCAGCTGTTAATGTCTGGGCGCCTGCCCCTCTCCGACCCCTGCCTCCAGAAAGGGCCCCCCGGGGATGCTCCAGGGAAGAGGCTCTGGGAGCTGCCAGCACAGCCGGCCGGGTCAGTGCCTGCCATGCCCCGCTCCCTCAGTCATGTCCCACGCCGTCCCTAGAGTAGGGTGTGGAACAGGAGTCTCCGGGAAGGTCTTTCAGAGAGATCCCCTCCTTCCTGTCCCTCCTCCCTGCCCAGCCAAGCCCAGCCCTCGCTGCCTCTCCGTCACCCCTCTGGTCACACAGATGGCGCTCCTGATTGACAGCTACCAGGCTTCTGCTGGTCTCTCTGCTTGGCATCCAAAGGCTCGGAGGAGCTCCCCCGACCCGGAGAGCGAATGAATGCATGAATGCATGAACGTGTGAATAAACGAATGAATGCACAGGTGAATGGACGTGTTCTCACTTTCTCCAGGGGATGAGCTACGCCTCTGAAATGCTCACATAATGGCACCAGGACACAAGAAGGCCTCAGTGCCAGGGGGTGGTCTGTGTGGGCCCAGGTTTCCCCTCCAGTTCTGAGAGCTGGAGCCAATGGAAGGGACAGGGCCATTTCTGAATCCCAAGTCTGCTGTCGCACGGAGCATCCAGACCTGAGTGTGGAGGGGCAGGGGCGCAGGAGCGTGGAGGGGGAGGGCAGCTTCCAGACGGGGCCCAGGAGCGCCAAGGGCAGCAGGCGCTGGGCCTCTCTGGGAGCTCAGACCCCCTGGTCTGGGCTGCATGGGGAGCAAAGGGCTCCCCAGGGCTCCCCAGGGCTCCCCCTGCCCACGGCTGCCCAGATGGCCCACCTGCATCGAACTTTCCTGTCTGGCTTCCTTCCAGAATGTCACTGAGAAACAAAAGGCCTGTGAAACGGACCTGGCCAAGGCAGAGCCGGCCCTGCTGGCCGCGCAGGAAGCTCTTGACACTCTGAACAAGGTGAGGGAGAGAAAGAAAGAAACGGGAACCAGCCTGCGTGAGAGGAATCGCCAGGCAGTCGACTCAAATGGAGCTCAAGGCAGCTTCCCTGGGGTCCTCACTGGGGCCTCCAGGTCCTGCTCAGAGGGCTAAATCCCCTTCAGATCCGTCCCATCTGTCTGTCGTTTGCAGAACAACCTGACAGAGCTGAAGTCCTTCGGGTCCCCCCCGGATGCCGTGGTCAACGTCACGGCCGCCGTCATGATCCTCACTGCGCCCGGGGGCAAGATCCCCAAGGACAAGAGCTGGAAAGCTGCGAAAATCATGATGGGCAAAGTGGACACCTTCCTGGACTCCTTGAAAAAGTTCGACAAGGAGCACATCCCTGAGGCCTGCCTGAAAGCGTTTAAGTGAGTGAGGGTGCGGCCGCACCAGGTGAGGTGCACGGAGTTCTTGGGTCTGTCGGGAGCACACTAAGTCCAAGCCTGCATGGTCCCAGAATCTTCTCTCACCAGCCCCCCACCTTGCGATGTGCATTCCCAAGGGAAGCCTGAGCTTGCCAGGGGTGGGGCAGGGTCTGGGGCTGCACGGAGCAAGGCGGAACCCCAAAGACGGCAGGTGGCGGTCTGGGCCAATCTGGCTGGATCTGAGTTGTCCAGGCATGCAGGTGAAGCATGGTCCCCAGCTCCTGGGGAGCCTCATCACCGTCTGCCTCAAGATCTAGGAGCCTCTTCCCCACACGGCACACAGGAAGGGCCCCGGGACACGTCACACAGCTCTCCAGGACCCCAGGTGACAGCACAGCCACAGGAACCCCTCGGGACAACAGGACAATGAGAGAGGCCAACCAGGGCCCAGAGGCGTGCCCTGCAGGAACAGCTGAGCACACACACACACGATGCCCACGCATGTACACACACGTTTCCTGGCTCGGGCTCTGTTGGGCATCCTTTCTCCTTTTCACTGGTCTCACTGTAAATGCACCTCATGTGGAGGGACACACTCGACAGGACTGGCAGCGCTACCTCCGGGGTGGGGGTGGGACTTGGGAAGGGTGTGTGGGGGGACATCCATGTTTTGCACCATATATTCCAAGGCGCCAGTGTTCGTGAGGTACTCCATTTGTTAGCACTCAGACCCACTGATCTTTAGCCCACGTGGCTCCTCGCTGACCGTCCCCTGGCAGCCCAATTTTAGGGTCCACCTGACCCTGACTCAGACAGAGTCATACCCCATGACCCCAGGTGAGACCCCAACATCTCCCAGCTCCCATTTATTGAGGAAGAGGGTTGGACGATTGAAAAACGTTTGATAAATAAAGATTAGTTTAAGCATAAGAGAACAGACGAGAAAAACACAGGCCTACCCCCAGGGAGCAGCTTCTATCAACATTTGGTATATTTCCTTTCAGTCTTTTTTCTAACGGTTTTTTTCCATAGTTGGACTAATATTGTATGTGTGCAATTATTTGTTCTGCTTTGAGTCTTTGCTTAACATTGTGGAAAAAACCCACAACTTTTCCCTTTGTTATTAAAACGCTGCCCAGCTTGATTTGTACCTGTTGTATAATCTTGCCGCAGACAAATGGTAATTTACCTACTATTCCGGCACGGTGGAGGATTTAGGCTGCTCCGTCTCCACCATCATCAATCACGCCATGATGAATGTCTTCTCCTTGTCGCCCGGCAAACTTCTCAACTGCCACCACCCCACACCGTCTGCTGTGTGTGTAAAAGATGCAGGCCCGTCTTAATATTAGCCTAGACAAAGCATAAAATAAACCAGAGGGAGGAGACGACGGCTGCCTTCCCATCTAGATTCAAATCGCTTTCCAATGATTGCTGTGAATTATCCAGTCAGAATCCTTTCCTCAGACACTTCACTTGGTTATGCTCAACGACGTCGTCATCATTTTTAAAATACTAGTTTCTAGAGTGTCTAAACTGCACCTGGGGCATTTTTCCTGGTTGCTCTGTAAGATGACACCTGCACTGTTGTCTCTTTTAAATCTCATCCTTAGCTCCTTCCCTTCACTGTGGTGATCCTGGAAAACAGGGCACCACGCCCTGGGGAGGCAGGAGTGGCCCAGCAGAGCCAGGGCGGGGATGGCCCCTGGGGCCGCCTGACTCGGCAGGAGTCCCGGGGCTGCCCCTTCTGAGCTGTGTCACCTGGGAAGACATGCTCAGCCTTTCTGGGCCTGCTTACCCAGAGTAAGAAGGGGGGACGACACTGGCAAGGGTGGGGCAGGCTCCAGGAGCTGACGTTTGCAAAGCATTCAGGACGGCACTGACACACGGCACCCAACCAGAGAACTTGGTGGAGAAACTCTGGTTCCACCACTTGCTGTCACTTACTTTGGGCAAGTGTCTGACCCTCTCTGAACCCAGTTTTCTTGCCTATGAATGGAGACGTTGGAGAAGGAAAATGAGACCAGTCACATAAAGCGTTAGGAACAGAGAGGATAAAAAATGCTGGTTTCCTTCCTTCATCTGGAATATAGGCCTTAAATCATTACTGTCCATTCCCCTCCCCACCCCAAACTCCACTTCAGGGGACAGAATTCTGTGTTTTATTTTTCCTTCTTTCTGTAATCGTTAAGATACCAAAAAGAAAATTCGTTACGCTCCTACTGCTCTCGCTTGTACTCAGTGGCCAGAGCGGTGCACGCATGCACGGGGGCAGCACGGAAGGCTGGCAGATCACACCACGTGGGCCTGCGTCCCACAGAGCCCACACCAGCGCCGCCCCACTGTTCCCTCTCAGGCCCTACCAAGGCAACCCGACGTTTGACCCCGAGTTCATCCGCTCCAAGTCCACGGCCGCCGCGGGCCTCTGCTCCTGGTGCATCAACATCGTCCGCTTCTATGAGGTGTACTGCGACGTGGCCCCCAAGAGGCAGGCCCTGGAGGAGGCGAACGCAGAGCTGGCTGAGGCGCAGGAGAAGCTCTCTCGCATCAAAAACAAGATCGCTGTAAGAGCTCGCTCGCATCCCGAGGGAAACCCCAGAGCCACTTGCTCACGCCACCCGTCAATATCTCCGTTTAAAAGGGGTTGGCACGGCCCGCCATCGTGAATGATTAAGCAGCACAAGAGAAGGCAGGCCACTGTGGGGACCAGATCAGGCCAGGAGGCCACTCAGCGTCCGAGGCTCCTGTGCCCCAGAGGGCTCCTGGCATTTATGGGAAGCTCCGTTCCTTGCCCAACTGTCACAGGGCTCGGCCACGCTCCCAGGGGGCTGGGAATGCCTCCCGTTGCTCGATTTTGGGGCCTTCCATCTTGTTTTTCCAGGAACTCAACGCCAACCTGAGCAACTTAACGTCGGCATTTGAAAAAGCGACAGCTGAGAAAATCAAGTGCCAACAGGAGGCCGATGCCACCAACAGGGTGATCTCGCTGGCCAACAGGTAGCTCGCTCCTCCCCGCAGGCCACCCTCCTGTCTTGCCAATGCCCTGAAAGGGACGAGCCCACAGAACGGCCTTGGGAGGGGGAGGAATGAGCCCCAGGTGGAAGCAGCAACATCCCAGCTTTCACTTTTTCAGCACAAAGTCATGAGGATAAACCTAATGACTAATTATTGACCAAAGTCCCACCCCTCCCCTCTGGACCCCCATGCATTCAGTGACCTTCAGGAAACACGACCTTTTGCAGTGCAGAGCCCCAGATAACCCAGACCTGCCTGGACACTGTATCAACGGGGGCTCACTCTGGGCAGCACCCCGTTGTAACCCACCCTTAGCCAAACCGTGGTGTAGGGTGCAGGGGGCAGGCTTCCAGGGTCCTTTGACAGCGCACGTCCACTTTCTAGTGTATATAATGCATGTGGACTCCAGAGCAGCGGCTTCCAGTGGGAATACAACATGAGCCACGTCTATCATTTTAAATTTTCCAGTTGCCACCTTAAAACACTACAAAGAAACAGATGGAATTGAGTTTGATAATATATAACTCAAAATCTGATCACGTCAGCGTGTGATCAACATAAGAATGATCAATGAGATGTTTTATGCATATTTCATTCTGACTCCTTGAAATCCCATGTGTACACCTTCAGTCACGTCTCAGTTCGGACCAGCTGCAGCTCGAGTGCTCACCAGCCACGTGTGGCTCACGGCTGCCCTAGTGGACAGCGCAGCTGTAAAGCTTTCTTGCCATATTTTTTAAAGTGAGCACCAGGACCCTGGCAGGTGGAGTCAGTTCTAGGGTGTGGCTCCTGGTTGTATTTCCTCCGCGCCAGTGGCTGGTGACCGTTGACTGGTTGTCGTCAGTGTGTTGTAGGGACCCCAGGAGATCCCCGTGCTGCTTGGGGTTGGCCTCAGTGAGGTGCAGACATCACCACCCGAGGGACCGGACCTCACCTGCCAAGAATACAAAGTGATCTTTCGGCCATTGGCAAGTCAGGGCTCGTCGGAGGGTGCTGCAGACAGAGCACAGTGGGCTGGATGGGGCCCTACCCTTTCAACAATTGTGTCAACGCTCTCAGGCTCATGGTGTGCCATTTTGGGTCAGCGACCAGTCCTGGGGCCAGTGGCCTGAGAAGCACGCTGCACACCCTGGAGTCCCCACTCCACACAGGGCCAGGTGCCCCCTGGATGCCACACGCACCCCCATGGCCACCACCCAGCCTCCGCCTCTATCCAGACTTCCTGCTAGCCCAAGGGTGGGCTCAGTGGTGTCCAGGCAGCAGCTTTCGCACGGGGGCGAAATGCTCCAATGTCGTCAGCATAGATGTGACATCAGTGCACATGGCTTGGAGAAGGGAAGCACAGTGTTCCCAGATGCCACCACAAAGCATTCATTTTGCTTCCCTAAAGCATTTTTTCCCAAACATTTCCCCCAAAGCATTTTCATTGTTGAAGCACTAAGTCCTGTAAGTGTTCGAAGCTCTGAAGATTCCCGGGAGTCAACGGTGGAGGAGGGCCTTCCTGGGTCTTCGAGCCCATCCTCTCTTTCACCCAGAGCGCGCTCTTCGTTTACCGCCCCCCTCCGCCCCGCCCCATGTTCTCATCGTAGGCTGGTAGGAGGACTGGCGTCAGAAAATGTCCGCTGGGCTGAATCGGTGGAGAACTTCAAAAGCCAGGGGATCACTCTGTGTGGGGACGTCCTGCTGATTTCTGCCTTCGTCTCCTACGTGGGCTACTTCACCAAGAAATACCGAAATGAGCTGATGGATAAATTTTGGATCCCTTATATAAATAAACTAAAGGTAAGAGGTATGGTCACGTTTGTCCCTTGGGAAATTTGGGGAGGTCCCCAGCAGGGCAGACCCAGCCCAATCTCACCTTCGCTCCTGCGACTGAGGCTCCGGCCGCTCAGGGTTTAGACTGTGGCCCAGTGTGGCCGATGCTGACATCCTTCCTGGCCAGGTTCCAAGCTGCTTTGTCAGGGTGATACAAATGGCTGTCTTGTCCCAGATGGCCTGGCTCGCCCACTGTCTAACCGCAGAACCACCGTATTATTTGGAGAGCAATAAGGTCACGTCACCCTTTCTAAGAAACAGCACTTCCCTTCGGCAGGTCCCCATCCCGATCACGGAGGGTCTGGATCCCTTGAGTCTGCTGACCGATGATGCAGACGTGGCCACTTGGAACAACCAGGGCCTCCCCAGTGACCGCATGTCCACTGAGAACGCCACCATCCTGTGCAACACGGAGCGCTGGCCCCTCATCGTGGACGCCCAGCTGCAAGGCATCAAGTGGATCAAAAACAAATACGGCGAGGAGCTGAAAGCCATCCGCCTGGGACAGAAGAGGTGCGTGACGACGGTGCAAGCAGGAGGGGTTCCAGAGGCAGCCGCTGGCTGGAGGGCCATTGTGCTGGGAAATACACCCTAGGCATTTCATACTTGTTAAATGGATGGACAGAGCTTTAAAGACTGGCCCACAGGTGGATTTTTTTTTTTCGTTTTTTAATATTTGACCTTGGGTAACAGCACCAATAGTAAAAAATCCAACTCTGGGCTCTTCTCCCTTCCCCCCATTACCTGCTGCTCCTGCAGGGAGGAAGCACTGACTGGGCTCCCGGCCTGGCTTGGGTCCCGTCTCGCCATTTGCTGGCCAGGAGACTGCAGGCTGGTCATTTTCTCATCTCTCATCTCTCGTGTGGTTTATGTCCTCGTCACAGATGAGAAACAATGGCCGTAACAAAGGCTGCCCTGCGTGCCTTCCCAGCGTGCTGGGGAGATGGATGAGACACAGATGTGAAATGTTTGGCTCTACAGCCATAACGCAGCTCCGTTGTCACCTCCATTCCCAGAAGCCCAGTGGTGATTTACACAGAAGTCTTTGGGTTCCCCTTAGGGAAGGATGAGTTGCGGACAGGAATGGGTTATTGGCCCCTTGGCCACCTCTCCCTCGGGCCTTCCTGCTCTGATGGCTGCCTCTTGGGGCACACGATTGCACCGTCACTGAGCCCTATGTCATTAAATGGCTCCTGTGCTGTGCCCACAGCTACCTGGACATCATCGAGCAGGCCATTTCAGAAGGGGACATCTTGCTCATCGAGAACATTGGAGAAACTGTGGACCCTGTGCTGGACCCTCTACTGGGCAGGAACACAATTAAAAAGGGAAAGTAAGCTGCTGTGTCCACCTCTGTGGTTTGACCCACGCAAACACCCTCAGTGGTGAGGTCTGGCCTGTGTACAGAGGGAGAGTGCGGGAATTTCCTTTGCCTTCCTGGTGGGCAACAGGGATGTTAGCAAAATGCTCATGTGAAAGAACCCCCGGCTACCAGGGGAGAGATTGTGGGGCCACACCTCAGTTAGGAATGTCCTCCCCAATATTTTATTAGTGATTACCTACAGATGGCGATCCTTAATGATCATGGTTTTCTTCTTTCTCTTTTGATGCATTTTGCAAATCTCAAGCCTATATTACTAATTTTTTTATTCAGGTGAAATTCACATAACATAAAATCAACCATTTGAAACTGAACAGTTCAGTGGAATTTCGTACACTCACGGGCTGTGCAACCACCACCTCCATCTGGTTCCAAAACACTTTCATCACCCCAAAAGGAAACCCCCTACTCACTAAGCAGTCCCTCTCCATTCCCTGCCACCGCCAGGCCCTGGCACCCACCGATCTGCTCTCTGTCACCATGGATTTGCCTTTCTGGACATTTCCTATCAATGCAGTCACATGACAAGTGCCTTCTTGTGTCTGCTTTTACTGAGCGGAGTGTTTTCGAGGTTCATCCGCGCATAGCGTGTGTCCGTGCTTCGTCCCTTCTATGGCTGGATATAGTCCATGTTCTGGGTGTGCCATGTTGTGTTTATCCGTTTACTGGCCGATGCACTGAGCTTGTATTGCTTTTCTAATATAAAAAAATTAACTTTAAAAATGTAAACATCAGAGTTGATCTGAGCCACTTTTAAATGCAGGGGTGCGTGCAGGAGCCCAGAACAGAGGTGGCAAATAAGCACACGGATGTCCTGGGCTCTGAGAAGGGCCTGGCAGGACTGGTGATACCCAAGGGGAGAAGTGAGGCCCCAAAAGTGAGCTCGATCAGAAAGAAGAGAGATGACAGCAGGGAGCCAGAGAGAAGAGACCCCCCACAGTGGATTAGCAGACCCGGGTTGGCCCTGGCTGCTCATCAGATTCACCGGGGGAGCTTCCAGAATGTACTGGCATTCTGAATTGGGATGTCGGTGTCTTTCTGATGTTAATGGCTGTGGGGCTGAACCCAGGCAGAGGATTTCTGTAAAGCCTCCCCAGGTGAGTATGATGTGCAGCCAGAATCGAGTCAACATTACTCCAAAGATCAGAACAAAGCAGCGGGAGAAAGAGCAGGTGCGTCTTCTGGAAGGGCCGGGTCACAGGCCGGAGAAGAGGATTAGAGCGAGGAAAGTCACAGTCCTTTCCCAGTGACCAAAGAAAGGCTCAAGAGAGCAGCTTGGCCTGGGGACAGGCGGCCAGGCTGGCGTGAAAGGTGGTCTGTGTTTGTGTTGCTGTCGCTGGTCGTCAGGACCCCCTCTAATCCCTTCCTCCCCTGACGGCCAGGTTCATTAAGATTGGCGACAAGGAGGTGGAGTACCACCCCAAGTTCCGCCTGATCCTGCACACCAAGTACTTCAACCCCCACTACAAGCCCGAGATGCAGGCCCAGTGCACCCTGATCAACTTCCTGGTCACCAGGGACGGGCTTGAGGACCAGCTCCTGGCCGCCGTGGTGGCCAAAGAGCGCCCGGACCTTGAGCAGCTGAAGGTAACGCGGCCTGACGTCGCCACACGCGGTGCAGAGCTGTCCGGCTCAGGGACAGAAGGGCAGCGGGTCACCGTGAGGTTCCCTGACCCAGTGGGGATGTTGCACTGAATGTATTTTGCACAACAGAATGAGTCACTCTTCTTCCGTGCTGCCTCCCAAAGCTAATTCTAAATCAAATGACCGCTTCACCGAAAGAGAGAGTCCCAGCGGCGCCCGGGCGGCCCTAAGGCAACAAACTGCTGCCCCATGAGAGTCGTCTTGACTGCTCGGCCCTGCGCGCTGGCCACTTCCTTCACTCTGTCTTAGCTACTCATGGGGGCTCAGAGGGGTCCCAGGCCCCACGCTTCCCCCTCGGTCCCCAAGCCCTTGCCACACGGTTGCTGATGACAGGCAGCCACAGAGGCCAGGAGCAGGGCCTGCACTGCTCTGGGGCGCCCACTTCTGCCACTGCCTTTCAGGCTGGACGTGTTTCTCTTGTCCGAGTCCCGGGGCCTTGGCTAAGCTGCGGAGAGACCCCGAGCGCCCAGCTGTGCAGCCAGGTGGTGCCAATGGCTGATCTCCCTTCCCGGGTCTCTGCTCCTGCAGGCGAACCTCACCAAGTCCCAAAACGAGTTTAAGATTGTACTGAAAGAGCTGGAAGACTCTCTGCTGGCCCGTCTGTCGGCCGCGTCGGGGAACTTTCTGGGAGACACTGCCTTGGTGGAGAACCTGGAGACCACCAAACACACGGCCAGCGAGATCGAGGAGAAGGTGGGAAACCATCTCCCGGGCCACCCCCTTGAGCCCCCGGCCAGAGCACATGGGGACCGGCAGCTGGGCTGAGAGGGGCTTCCTCCAATGGTCACTGAGAAGAGAAGCCACAGTCGCACGAGGGCATCTGGGGGCAGGGAGAAGGGGCAGGGGTCCCCATCCAGCCTCCGGCTATCTGCCGGCAGTCCTCCCAGACAGCTTCCGAGGGAGCCAAGGGCTCTGGACAACGTGGGCCCATCTGCTCACCGGCTTTGACCACCTGCTGGTTTCACTCAAACCTCTTTTGTTTGTTTCCAGGTGCAAGAGGCGAAAATCACCGAAGTGAAAATCAATGAGGCGAGAGAGAACTACCGGCCGGCTGCGGAGAGGGCGTCCCTACTGTACTTCATTCTGAACGACCTCAGCAAGATCAACCCCATCTACCAGTTCTCGCTCAAGGTCTGGCCGCGTCTGGCTCCTGGTCGGGGCGCCTGGCATCCGCGGCGCCCCAACCATTGGGGTGGTGCCTGTTCACCCTCTGAGGGCAGATGGGGGTGAGGAGACGAAGCCAGGGGACAGGATCTGTCCAGCGCCAGCACCCCAGGGAGGGGCTCTCCCCCTGGTGCCCCCAGATCTCCGCCCCCAAGAGAAACAAACCAGAGCCCAGCCCTGCAAGCCGCCATGCGCCCCGTGCCCCTTCCCCAGGCCTTCAACGTGGTGTTTGAGAAGGCCATCCAGAGGACCACCCCCGCCGAGGAAGTGAAACAGCGCGTGATCAACCTGACGGATGAGATCACCTATTCCGTCTACATGTACACGGCCCGCGGGCTCTTCGAGCGAGACAAACTCATCTTCCTGGCACAGGTTACGTTTCAGGTAACGTCTAGCCAGGCCACTGAGTGTGGTCGGGGACCCCTGGGGGCTGGCGTGCACAAGTGACAAGGTGACACTGAATATGACCCAGAACATTGAGACACACAAAGGAATTGAAAACAGGCGTTCACACAAATGCCTGTACACAAACACTCACAGCAGCACCGTTCACAATCGCCAACAGGTGGGAACAGCCCACGTGTCCATCAGCTAATGAATGGATAAACCAGACGTGGTCTCCCCACGCACGGGGACATTATTTGGCCATAAAACGGAATGAAGTGCTGACCCATACGACAACATGGATGAGCCCTGAAAACATGCTAAGTGAAAGAAACCAGATACGAAAAGCCACGCATTGTATGATTCCGTTCATATGAAGTAGCCAGAACAGGCACGCCTATAGCGAGAAGTAGATTGGTGGTCGCCAGGGGCTGGGGGGGAGGAATGGGGAGAGACTGCTGACGGGTACGGGTCTTCCCTTTGGGGTGATGAAATTGTTCTGGATCTAGATGGAAGTGATGGTTGTACAACAGTGTGAACGTACTAAATGCCACTGGATTGTGTACTTCAATAGGGTTAAAACGGTAAATTTTATGTTATGTGTATTTTACCACAATTTAAAAAAAAACGTGAAGACCAAGTTTTGCCCCGACCCAAAGGGGCAGGACGGTGCTTCCCCTGCGGGGGCGGTGTGAGCTCCTCGACATCCATCCAGCGCCGGTGACGGGCTCCTGCCAAAGGGCTGTTGGCCGCCCGCCCCACTATTGTGGGACGACATCTAAGCAGCCCCTGTCCCCCAGGTCTTGTCCATGAAGAAGGAGCTGAACCCAGTCGAGCTGGATTTCCTCCTGCGGTTCCCTTTCAAGGCTGGGGTCGTGTCGCCAGTGGACTTCCTGCAGCACCAGGGATGGGGAGGCATCAAGGTCGGTGTTCACACTTGAATGCTGTGTGCTCTCTCCCCGAGGCTGGGCCCTTCCTGCTCCAGCTGGGGATGTTTACAAGGTGCTACTGGCCATGACATTCAGTAAAACAAGGGCGCCCTGAGGTAGGGCCGGGAGCGATGTGCTGCCTGCCAGCTCTCGGGGCACTCTGCTTCCCTCCTCGAATGCAACACCGTACATTATGGCCTGCACGGTCCCTGCACGAGGCAAGCTGAGCCCCAAGACAGGCCCCAGGGCGCGTCCAGGAGTCAGCCCTCCGCTGCTCCCCTCACCTCCCATTTCCAGGAAAGTTCAGTGTAAAGGTTATTCCTCCGATCTTGGACATCACACTCAGGAGCCCTCATGTCCCAAGGTTTCAAGGTCTCAGTTCAACGAGACCTGAAGAGGTGGTCCCCTGAGACGAGAATGGCCTCCATTCCAGAGCCCTCTTGAGGAGCAGCCCAGAGTCACCTCCCCAGATTAGACCCCTCCCTCCCAGGTTCCCAGCCGCTTCTCTGGTTTGGCCGTGGTGTGGTTGACACCAGCAGCTCACTGTTTCATCAGGGCCCTGGGCTCCTCCTAAGGAACGTTCAGGGGAGGAGCCCGGTGGAACCTGGGGAGAGCTGGAAGGGTTGTCTGCCCCCAGGCCCTCTCGGAGATGGATGAGTTCAAAAACCTGGATAATGACATTGAGGGATCGGCCAAGCGGTGGAAGAAGCTTGTGGAGTCAGAAGCCCCAGAGAAGGAAATCTTCCCCAAGGAGTGGAAGAACAAGACGGCTTTGCAGAAGCTCTGCATGGTGAGGTGCATGAGGCCGGATCGCATGACCTACGCCGTCAAGTGAGTGTCCCCGCCCTCCCGGGGCCTGGGTGTCCCTGTCCCGGCCCTCGCCAAGGCAACAGGTGTGCAATTTTGGCCACCACCACGGGGTGAGGCACCCTGTGGACATCCTTCTCCCCATTTCACAGAGGGAGAAAATGAGGCTCAGAGGCATCGAGGCATGGCCCGTGTCGTTCTTGGGGGACAGAGGCGGGATTCTACTCTGTCTGCCGATTCCATTTCTGAGTTCTCCTTAGCTCTCAGTGTTTCAGAAGGTGGTTAGAGGGACCCTTCGCCTCCCACTAACCTAATTGAGGAGGGATACCCCGGGATAAATGATGGGAAAACAAGACTCCCCAAGTGAGCCTCCAAGATTTAAAAAAAAAAAAAAAAAAAAGGATGGGCATTCATGACCTCCGTGGCCACACAGAGTCATTTTAGGATGTTGTGCGGAGAAAACAATGGCAAAGCCATCAGCATTTGAGGACTTCCGTGCCCTCAATGGCTAAATTTAAATCTCTTAGTTTTGTCAGTTTGGGCTCGTTTGCAAAGAGAACTGTTCTAATTTCATGAACAGTTTCTCTGGACCTGAAACCCCTCCTTGACTGGAAAACTAATCACCAAGGCCTTTGAGCTCCCCATTCCTGTCACTCCCCCGCTGGGCCTGTCACTGCACAGGACTCCAGGAATAGCTACGTCACGTATCCAATGCTCAGGGTCCCCAGGGTAGACGTCTGTGAGGTCATCCATCTTCTTCTGGAGTGGAGAGAATTCGGCCCCTCCTGACCCCCCAGCTGAGGACGGAGCTGCCACAGGAGGGAGGACGGGGTCCACAGGGAAACGAGCCCAGGCCCATTCTCGGAGGGGCTGTGAGTCCTTTGAGGTCTTTGCTTTTTATTTGTCCCGGTAGCCTGAAAGCAGCCTGATTTCCCAAAAGACGCCCACGTCCCTAATAGAATTCCCCTCCGGCCAAGTGGAGGCCTGACTCACAGCCCTCGGTTATTCACAGACCTTTCTGTTTTGCTTTGTCTTCCTGGGATGAAGAGGAAAGGGACTGGGAGGGGTTATGGGGCGGGAGGGGAGGAAGGGGGTGAAGTGAAAGCAGAAGTAGGAGAGTCATGCTGGTCCCAGAGAAAGCAGGCCAGCGTCCTGGACTCGGCGTTGGCAGAAGGTGGGACAAAGTTTGGGAGGGCTGAGTGAAGGGCACCCGAACATTGCAGCGGGAACACCGCCCGATTGGGGAGCTGAGTACTTTGGGGGGTCCACACCAGCCGCCTCCAGAGCGCTTCTGAGAATCCTGAGATAACACACGTGAAAACACACTGGTGATGGAGAGGAAGGAAATGAACACAGACTGCGTGAGCATCAGTGCGCCTAGCAGCGGTGGGAGACCCAAACATCAGGGGAACCCAACTCACGGCCCGTGACATTTGTGTAATGTTGAGGACAGCAGATTTACCTTCCTAATTATATAGAGGAGTGTAGCTTCAATGCAAGGAAATTCCCATGGACAGCGAACAGTAACAGCAAACTCATCAAGGGCACGCTCACAATGTCCCGCCTGTGTTAACTCACAGGGCCCCTCCAACAATGCCTGGAGGCAGCCTCTTCCACCATTCCCAGTTCACAGGCCCAGAGAGGGGGGTAAATCGCCCACAGTGGGGCGGTGTGCTGGCAAACTGGCTCTCCGAAAAAAGGCCCTGGTTTGCACACTTGCCAGTTTCCGTGGTGTAAATGCTGCCCCCGGGTTTGACCCCTGGGAGCTGGCTCCAGCACTCCGGTGCCAAGGACACAGCGCTAGGACTGGTGCAGCCCGCCTGGAACCAGCCACACACTCTCCTGCATCAATTCATTCGCAGAGAATGACCATGTGGCCTGGCAACATCATTAGCAACAGTGATTTAGTGACCTGGTGACTTGGTACATTCTAGAAGTCCTTCCTGGACAAGGATCCCAACACCTACATTCTGAGTCAGTTCCCAAGGCAGGAACGGAATACCACTGGAGGTCATCAGGAACAGCATCCCACCCCCGGCCTGTAGTCAGCATCAGTTCAGGAAACTACAGAAGCCATGAAGGCCGGAGCAGAGGATGAACGACGGATAAAGGTGTCCCCAGAAAGTCCCGAGGGAGTGGGAAGGCCCGCCTGGCTCCAGCTGGCAGATTCTCTGTTGAATCAGAGGGAAGGAGGGGGCCTCTAAGGGAACAGGTCCACCTGAAGGGCTTACAAGATGCTCAGAGCACTCAGCCAGCCGCGGAGGACGCACGAGCTCTGCCTGAGCGTGCTGCGCCAGGACCTTCTGTCAGACTGGGCTGGACGGTACAATCTTCCTAGTTTTAGCTCCTCTGATCCCTTCAGAATGTAGTAAACTCAGCCATCTGTGGTCAAGGGAGCGGGGAACGGAGCCGAGATCCAAGGTCACCATGAACAATGCTAGATCTCCCAGAACAGGGGCCTTGACTAACCCCAGGCCTATGGGGCTCAAAATGGAGAGTCTGGGGCTCGGAACAGAGAGGCCTTTATGTAAAGAGAGGTGCTTATGAAAAGTCGTTTTTTATTTTCTCTGATTTTTCTGATGACCCATGCTTTGTGGTCCTTGAAACTCACCAGAATGGCTCTCATGTCACTTCCTTCCTCCTCAAACCCCCCAGTCGGGGGAGATAGCCAGGACACAGGGACCAATCTATGTTCTGCTCCTTCTTGCTGCCCTTGTCTGCACAGCAGATACGAAGCGTGTGGGAAACAGGGAATTGCTAGAAACTGACCCCCTCACTGGGAGCATCGAGGGCCCTGAGCATCCGCGGCTGCCTGGTGCTGGGGCCTGGTCTCCTAGAACGTCCTGAATTGCGGCCCATCATGGCCCCACTGCAGCCAGTGTTCCCTCCCAGTTGACCTGTGCGCCTCTGAAAACGGGCAGCCTCAGCTCGTGGAGGCCCCCTCTCACTTGTCCGTACTAGGCAGCTCCGAGGACAAGTGCATTGCAGGTTCCAGCGGGAGCAAACACCGCCAGGGTGGGAGGCACCCCAGCCTTCCTGTGCACAGGGGAAAGCCCCTGTAAAGACCTCGCTTTCTGGCCAGAGACCTTTCCCTGCTTAAGAAAGTCCACCAGGGAAACAACGCTTGCCCCTGGGTCACAGCCCACCGGCCCCCTCCCCCTGCGGTCTGACTAAGCGCGTCTCCCCCAGGAACTTCGTGGAGGAGAAGATGGGCAGCAAGTTTGTGGAGGGCCGGAGCGTTGAGTTTTCCAAGTCCTACGAGGAGAGCAGCCCCTCCACTCCAATCTTCTTCATCCTTTCCCCGGGAGTTGACCCCTTGAAAGACGTGGAAGCCCTGGGTAAGTGTAGCCCGCAAGCGATGGCCTCAGAAAGGGACATATGTCAACGCCATTGGTCATCAGGAGATGCAAATCAAAACCACAGTGAGCTGCCACTTGACACCTGTGAGGTGGTTATTATCAAAAACATAGAAAATGACAAGTGTTGGGAGGATGTGGAGAAATTGGAGCCCTTGTACATTGCTGGTGGGAATGTAAAATGGTGCAGCTGCTCTGGAGAGCAGTGTGGTGGGTCCTCAGTAAGTTACATGTATATTACCGTAGGACCCAGCAAGTCCACTCCGGGGTATACACTCAAAGAACTGAGAAGAGGTGTTCAAACAAGTGCGGTTCATTCACAACAGCCCAAAGGCAGATACAGCCCACGTGTCCATCAGCAGATGAACGCATAAATGAGATAAGGTCTCTCCACACAATGGAATATTATTCAGCCATAGAAAGGAATGAAGTGACAACAACAAACAATCCTGTAGAGACAGAGATTGGATTGTGGTCACCAGAGGGGAAGGGGGAGGGAGGAGGGTGAAAGGGGTGATGAGGCTCATGTGTATGGGGATGGATGGTAATTAGTCTTTGGGTGGTGAACATGATGTAATCTACACAGAAATCAAAATATCATGATGTACACCCGAAATCTATATAATGTTATAAACCACCGTTACCACAATAATAAAAAAAAAGGAATGAAGTGCTGCCACATGCTACAACGCGGGTGAACCTTGAAAACATGATGCCAAGGGGAAGAAGCCAGACACAAAGGCCCCCCCATTAGATGATTCTGTTTATCTGCACTAACCAGAATAGGTAAATCCACACACAGAAGGCAGATTAGCGGCTGCCAGGGCTGGGGGGAGAGGGATGGAGGGCGACTCTTCAATGGGTACGGGATTTCCTTCTGGGGTGATGAAAGTGTCCTGGAACCACATAGATGGTTGCACAGCATTGTGAATGTATTAAATGTCACTGAATTGGAGGCATTAAGATGGTTTTTTAAATGGTAAATTTGACATTATGTGCATTTTACCACAGTACAAAAACGGGGAGTGTGGAATTCCCAGCTGTGGATCACGGTGCCTCAGCCTTTGTCATTCAATCACCCCGTGCTTTTCCTGTTTTTCTTTTCCTTTAGGGAAAAAATTGGGATTTACCATAGACAATGGGAAACTCCACAACGTGTCCCTGGGGCAGGGACAGGAGGTGGTGGCTGAGAATGCTCTGGATGTGGCTGCGGAGAGGGGACACTGGGTCATTCTGCAGGTACAGGGGTGCCTGCGCCTCTAGGGTGGGGGTTCCCCCCACTGAGGTGGCCTGGGGATTGGCCTGAAGGCCGGCAAGAAAGCAGGTTGTGGGACTCGCATTCACAAACGTGGCTGGGAAGCCCGCCACCCACAGAGGAGGCAGGAGGCTCTGCCTGGGTGAGCTGGGAGGCGTGGGGCATCAGGACTGCTCAGACGAGAGGGACTCCGCAGCGGTGAGAGAGACACTGGGCTTTATGCCAGAGAACCCCTAGAGAGATACTATTTAAATGACAAAAAGCCCTGAGTGGACAGAAGCACCCCCAGCCTCCCCTCAAGGGGGGAAGCGACAACGGCCCAGGAGGCACTCTCTCCACGTCTCGGGCGAACCCTAGCACCACGGCCCCCCTAGATCCCCACTTGCCCCACAAGCACCTGCAGGCTGGCCGGCCAGCCCAGCTTCCACAGACCCCATGGGGGGCTGACCTCAATGCACAGGGCCTAGCCTGGTCCCAGGTGGAGACCTCGGCTTCAAGTCATTTCCTTTTCCCCAGACTTCTCAGAGGAGGGGCGGGGATCACAAAATCTCAGCCTTATGCAGTGGAGGGCGGGAAGGACTTGCCATGAGTGGAGGGCTTGGATGAATGAGCACAAGTTCAGTTGCTTAGTTATCCAGCATGTCCAGCGCCCCCGCCAGGGTGGAGGGCAGGGTGGGGAGTATGGGTGCTGACAGGAAGAGCCCTGCCCTGCCCCACCAGGGGACACGGCCGAGTGACCCATCCTTGTGGACTCAGGGCAGGGAAGGAGTGAGTGGGCGCTAAGTCCTGGTCTTGGCTGTAGAACATCCACCTGGTGGCCCGGTGGCTAAGCACCCTGGACAAGAAGGTGGAGCGCTACAGCACAGGCAGCCATGAGGACTACCGCGTGTTCATCAGCGCCGAGCCCGCCCCCAGCCCCGAGTCCCACATCATCCCCCAGGGTATCCTGGAGAACGCCATCAAAATCACCAACGAGCCGCCCACAGGCATGTACGCCAACCTGCACAAGGCCCTGGACCTCTTCACCCAGGTAGGGCGGCTTCCCCTCTGCGCGTGCCCAGCGTCAGTCCCCGAGTCTGAGCAACCTTCATGACCCAGACCAAATGGAGTCTCTGGGCCCGCAAAGCTGAGCACCAGACTCCATGCTGGTTCTCACCCATCCGCTCCATCCGCAACACACACACACACACACACACACACACACACACACGCACACACCTTGCATGGCAAAATCAATATACTCCTGAAAGACTGCACACAAAACGCAACCAATTTAAAGTGCTACAGGAGTATCCATCACATACACCTTTATAAAACAAAAAAGCGTATTTTTAATCAGTTTCATGACCTGCAAGTCAGCACAGGCAAATGCGGTCTGGGTCCCTGGTTGTCCGAGCACCTTAGGAAGGGGCCAAGCTCCCAAGGGTGGTTCCCTGACTGCCAGTCAGCTTTGCTGGGGCCGCAGGGCCTCCCTGGTCCCTGCTCTCACTCCCCTGAGGTGTGACGCGGTGGGTAGGCCAACTGCTGATGGGTGGGGCTGCAGCCCCCACAGCTGGAGGGCGATGGGTGACGGACGGGAGAAGTAAGGTTGGCCTCGCTGGGCTCTGTGTCTGGCCATGCCCAGGTCTCCCTCCCTCGCCACGCTGGACCCCCCACCTCCCCGCCTTCTGTGGGAACGCTGCAAAAACACGACCAGGCGACCTGCACTCCAGGACGGGCTGCAGGGGCCTCGGCCTGCCTGGCCTGTGAGGGTCTGTCCACTCCCTCTTCTGCCCGGGACCTCGCTCACGTGCATCCTCCCTCCTGTCCAAACTCACAGCCCCCAAGCCGCCCCTTCTCTGGAGTCCTCCCTCGCATCCGTGCTCCCTTCTGCAAACCGCTGGCACCTGCATTCATTCTTTCGGCACCTGACCATCTTCTGTTCTGTACTAGAACTTTCTGGGTGCACACAGTTGACCTCCCAATTGGAGTCTAAAACCTTTTGAGGCAGAAACATATCCTCTGATAACAACTAACAAAGATCTACTTATGGAGTACATTGTGCCAAGAATCCATAACTTCTATATCTGATTTAATATATAAAGAAAAGCTTACATGAAAATATCTGAGTCATAAACTAACAACTCCCTCTGGCTTTCAAAGGACCCACCAAGGTCAGAGTGTGAAGTCACAGAGAGCTGAAAGCAGGGGAACAGACATTCCCAATGGGTCACTCACCCCTTCCTGCAAACAGCAAATGCTGTGCACCCAGGACGCTGTCGGCACAGGGACAGAACGCTGAACAAGATCCGCTATGCAGGTGGCTGGCCTGCAGACTAGTGAGGGGCGTGGACGCGGCCACAGGAATAGAAACGCAGTGTGATAACACACAGGGACCCAGGGGGATGCTGCTCACACTGTGGGGCCCAGGAGCTGTTTGCTGCCACCTCTAACAAGATCAGTATGGAAACTAAGAAGAGGCGTCCAGTGACTCTGGACTCTGGGGAGCAATTTGACATAGCTGTAAATCCAGGCGCGTGATGTTTTCCCTGGTTGCTGCACTCTGCTGAAGAATCAGCCCGTGCTAGACAGGGGTGGGTGGCGAGGCAGGCAGGAGTATGGAGCCGGCACCAGTCAGCACACAGAGTGGCACCGAAGCCAGTCCTGGCTGGGAAGGCGTGCCGAGGCAGTCAGCTGAGACAGAGGGCCAGCAGGGGGTAGCCAGGGCCAAGAGGCAAAGAAGAGAGTATGCCAGGGCCTTGGAGACCCAGAGAGCTGCTCCCCAGGCAGAGTAGAGCCCAAATGGGGCAAGCAGCGGCCCCTGGGGGGCCATGGGGACTGGGGAAGGGCTGTAGGGAGGAGTGGGGGAAGAGTAGTTGCTGTCACGCAGGCACGAGGCGGAGCTGCTGGTGAGGATGGGCACCAGGGGATGTGGCCAGGACTCGCAGAAGTGCTCCCTGACTTGGTCCAGCACCCGAGGCATCTGAAAAGACTGGAGGGGAGGCCCCAAGAAGGCTGGGCCCCACTGCCTCCCAAGCGGACCCTCCTAAGTGTGGGGCCCGTTGCCTTCATGCAGCTGTCACAGGAAGAGGCGGTGATGGCTGGGACTACCCAGGCCGTCCTCTGACACATCTGTGACCCCATAGCCCAGAGGCCCAGGAGGTTGAGGACCAGCGATCCAACCAGTGAGAACTCTCTGGAGGCAGACACCAGGCTTTCCCTCATTCTCAGGGGCTGGCGAGTTTCTCCCTCGGGCCATCTTCTCTTTTGGTCTCCACGCCTTCACTGCAAGCCGATGTCTGGAAGGGACGAGCCAGGCCCATCTCCCAGGCCCACAGGCCATCGTGCCATCTCCATGACAGGCAGTGGGGAAGAACCTGGAGGGGATGTTGGGGTAACAGAGCCCCCCATCTGTGCCTCCAGCTAGACATCTGCCCAGACCTTGTCCGGGCCTCCATGGAAGTCAGGACAGGCCCCTCTCTCAATAAACCGGTGGGGTTTTTTTCCTGGCACTTTTCACCACCGTGACCATTTCATGGATGTCTGTCCCCTCGTCCAGCTTTCTGGCCCCTGTGCCTGCAGCAGAGATCCTGGCCCAGAGGCACTCACAGTCAGCGCCGAGTGGATGAGGCAGAGCACAGCTTAGCTTCCAGAAGCTCCTTGTGTTCAGGAGCCACCCACTTCGCAAAGCCTCATCAGTAAAATCTCACAAAGCCACAGACCTGTGATTCGGAATCGGGGCTGGGTGTGCCTTTCCATGGGGCCACGTAAAGGCAGGGTTACTAGGCACCTCTCCCCTCCTAGGGAGGCTTTATGGGGTGTTCTTAGAGTCTGGGATACTGTTTGTACGTAAACGATGAGGAATGTTGATAATTGCAAAGGAACATTATGTCTCAATAAAGGAGCCTTGAAGTGTCCTGTATTGGGGAATATTTTATTAAGAAGTAGTATCAAGGAGCCAGCCTCATGGTGTGGTGGTTAAGTTGGGCACACACGGCTTTGGCGGCCCCGGTTCGCGGGTTTGGACCCCAGGCATGGACCTATACCAATCATCAGCCACACTGTGGTGGCATCCCAAATACAAAGTAGAGGAAGACCGGCACAGACGTTAGCTCAGGGCGAATCTTCGTCAGCAAGAGAAAAAAAGTAGTATCAATAATTTGATTTGTAATCAGAACTTAAGTGATAAAACTGCATTTCTGAAAGAAACAAGAATAAGAAAGTGTTCCCCACCCCAGCCTTTACAAACCGGGGGAGGGGACTCGAAAGACCAGCTCAGAGCATAAAGACCAGCTCAGAGATAAATGGCTTTATCTCCCTACCCCCCACCCACCTGTACCCCACTCACCCAACCTGCACCCCTGCAAAGCAGCTGGCAAAGACAAGACTCTGGTCCCGCCCGGGGCGTCTCTGTGCGGGTTCTGCCTGACCCGGGGCGTGCGCCTCCACAGGACACCCTGGAGATGTGCACCAAGGAGATCGAGTTCAAGTGCATTCTCTTCGCCCTGTGCTACTTCCATGCTGTGGTGGCCGAGCGGCGCAAGTTTGGGGCCCAGGGCTGGAACAGGTCGTACCCCTTCAACAACGGAGACCTCACCATCTCCATCAACGTGCTCTACAACTACCTGGAGGCCAACACCAAGGTAAGGGCACATGGGCCACCGGCTCACCTGGCACCCAGCCCGGTTCTCCCCTAATCCAGCCTTCCCCTCCCTCCCTCTCTTTCTTGTAACTTGTCTTATGCTTAAGAGTCGTTAAATAGGTTTCACAAGCCAAAGAAAATCTGAAAACAGCAGGATCACCTACGATCCCACCAACCTGGTATACTTATTAGCCAGTCCTCTGCCACCACCTCCTGCAGGTGTCAGCTGTCTGGCAATTTTTTTCTACTTGTCACACTCCATGGGGGTCGTATCTCTTTGGGGATCTGCCCGTCCTGCACCTGAACATGAATTTCCTCCAGGAAGCACAGGACTGCTGGGCGGCGTGAGCTGGGAGGGGACAAGGAAAGGCCTCCGGGGCCCCGGGGCTCGCCAATGCTCAGCGTCTGGAGACAGAACCCCGGTCTAGAGAGAAGGCCAAAACAGCCCCCTGGAAAGACGGGAACGCTTCCTTTCATTTTTATTGAAAATTAAGATGAATGTGTAGTCATATGCATACAGCTACAGAGGATGAAAAGGAAGCCCGCATCCTACAGGAACCGTGTCTAGCAGTGAGGTGCAAGCGGGCCGACTGCAGACTCCGAGGGGAGGCCTGCATGGCCTAGAGGACGTGAGTGCAGGTGTGGGACCAACTGTGCAGGTGAATCCACAGGGGAGCCCTGCGGTCAGCGGCACTGCCCCCGTGGATGGCCCAGCGCCCGCCCATCCAGAGAACCCCAGGCTTGGCCGTCTCATCGGGACTGAGAGCAGTCCTCCCCACCTCTCGTGGCTCTTCCACGATCTTACTCAGGAAAAGCCTGGCGCTGACACAGCACCTGCCTCTGTGACCCCAGGAGGAGGCAAAGGGCTGTGTACCCCATAAACCTTGGGTTCCTCCTCTTGTCCCCAATCACTAGTGACAAGGACTGTGGAACCAGCGCCTTCTCACACCGACAGGTGGACAGGGAGTAAGAGCAGCGCTTGGCTTGCCCAAGAGGCCTCGAGACCCTGCTCAGGGTGAGGGAGCGAGGTGGTCAGACAGCTGAACCGGGCAGCAGCCCCTCCAAGCGCCCAGGCGGCCAAGGAGGCGCCCACCCCTTTGTGGCATGGTAGAAATGGCGCCGGTGCCCAGGAGCCTGAGTTTGAAGCCCAGCTGTGCCCCTCGCTAACTGAGGATAACACCCCAGCCTCAAAGCTTTGGCGGTTAAGCAAGGACAGGCGGGACGTGCCCCGCCGCGCCTAGGAGCGCTGGAGCCAGGGGAACCCCTCCTCTGTCCACACAATATTGTAATAAATGTGGGTGGGAGGGGGGACACTAAGTCCAGGGAGGGAAGGGCAAGCACAGCGCTGCACGTCCACTCCCTATGGACAGCCTGCAACAACTACAAGGGGCCCACCTCTGACGACCTCTGCCAGTCGATGATGTGAAACCACCTTGCCCCTCGGCAGCCACAATGGAGCTGCCAGCCCAGACTGTGGAGAAAGACAGCCTCCCAGGATCGCGCCCCAGTGGGAGCTGGAAGGCTGTCTGTCTGTCTGCTCAGTTCCCCGGAAAAACACCCAACCTCGGAGGACGTGGGCGAGCAGGAGGGCAGCACAGCCGGCAGGCGGCCCCCGCGCCCCGTGCAGCGGCGGGCAAGGTGGGCTCCATATGCAGAGGGCAGGACACGGTGCTGGCGGTGGCTTCACCCACAACAGGGCTGAGCTGAACCCAGGAGCACGTCTTCTGACACCAACACAAAGAAAGAAACGCGAGGGAGAGGACGTGTGAGGATTTCCATCACCGCAGTTTCGTTGGAGCAGCTCTCTCGGGCATATGCGTGTGGGAGGCACAGCCCTGCACGGAACTTGAAGACGTTTACTTAGACACTTCCCCATTACACACACGCTCACACACACTCACACACATGCAGAATCCCAGGTGGCTGAGGACTGCTTGAGGACGTGCACTGCGCGCTCCAGTGACCAGCGGGGTATGGGCAAACGGCACACAAGGAAAGCCTGCGCCCCGCTGAGCAGTGTCGCGGTCAGGCCCTGCGCACCAGGCCTGTACCACGTGGCCCTTCCTTCATCCGAGCTCGTGGCCCCGGGGAGCCCACGTGAAGTAACCCCCTGTGATGATGTCATCTGCATCCCACGGCCCGTTCCGTCCTCCCGATACCAAGGAGTATAGATCAGTGCTTCCCACCCTGGAGCACTGGTCAAACCCAGACCGGCTGACTCAGACCCTCAGGGAGAGGCCTGGCATTGCGTCTCTGATGAGCACTCAGGGATCTCAACCGGCAGGTGTGCGAACACGGGTGGCAGCCGTCCCTGGTAGTTAGTCCCACTGCCTCCCTGCCCTCGGGGAGGACTGTCCCCAGGAGGTGGGTCGTGGGGGCCAGGGAGGCAGAGGGCCGTGTGCCCAACCCAGCTATTTCTCACAGGGAAACAGCAGCTGTCCCCAAAGCCAATAAGAAAAATGCAGAAACAGCAGCTCAGCTCATACTCAAGATAACCAAGAAAAGAAAAAATTTTAAGTCACAAAATGACAATTTAGAGAATACTAGTATTTTGAGTATAAATTCATGAGACCAAATCAGACAACTGATTCATCAAGTTCTTATTCAATTAACTTTAATTTGCGAGTATTTGGTAGACAGCTGCTTTAGGCAGGGCACAGTGCAGTTACCACCTTACACGAATGCCCTGCTTGCACGCACGGAGCTGCATCCTTGGAGAAAACGCAGGGGTGCAAACGTACTGACGGGCCGGCGCACGCAGCGAGGTCCCACGTGACAGGCAGGGCGTCCAAACTGGGGGGGTAAAATACACCTGGGGTGTTTTTTTTTTTGCTGGATTTCAAAAGCTTGGTACAAAAAAAGAATGTAAAATACCATGTTAATTTTTCTGCTGATTGCCTGTTGGGGTGATCTTTTCACTCTTCCCAAGCGGCTGCTGGGAAATTTGGAATTAACTTGTGGCTCCCGAGTACTTGTGCTGGAGCCCAGTGCAGGAGGAGCCACACGCAGGGGCCTGGAGGCCGGAGAGACACATTCGCCGCTCTGTAGAGGAGGCCGCGTTTGAGCTGGCTTCAGAGGATGAGTGGCGTTTTGGCGAGTGGCGGCTCAGAGGGCGTTCAGGCTGAGGGCAGAAGGCAGAAGCACAAGGGAGGTAGAGAGCAGTGGCAGTAGCTGAGGGCAGGCTGTGGGGCTGGCGGTGGCAGGCTGAGCGCGTGCGCACTGCCCACTGTGGCCCGTGTTCTAAGCCCTGGGAGCCAAGGTTCTGGTCGGTAAGTTACTGTGCGAAGCTCACCGCGCTGCAGCCCCGTCAGAGGCACGCGTGGCTACGAGCTGCTGGGAATGGAGCAACAAGCAAGGAATGACCCGGGCGACCTCAGCCGGGCTCAGAGGGAAGACTCAATCGTGCATCTGAAGATACGACTAACTGGATCTCATGGCCAAAAAGATACGCGGTGCCTGAGAGCCAACACCCAATCACATAGAATTAAACTGCTTTTGCTGAAAGTGGACAGCAAAGGGAAAGAGTCACAGATGGCTCCACGTCTGAGCATGGATAACAGAGGGAGGAACAGGCAGAGAGAGTGAGCTGGGGCTGGGGGTGGACGTGTGGAGTTCGGGGTTCTGGCAGATGAGCTCTAGCGAGGTCACTGTCAATGCAAAGTGCAGAGGAAGCTGCGGGTGGAGGGCCGGGGCCGTCACTGGTTAGGGGTGGAAGCGCAGTCTGAGACAGAGGGAGGAGGGCCCCTCGTGAGAGAAGCCAAAGGGGAAAGAGAGTGACAAGGGCAGCTGGCCAACGGAGTCAGACTGAAGGGCAGTGGCACAGGGAGGAAAGGTGCGCCTTGGACTGAGGGCAACAGGTGAGCCTGCAGGCCTGGTGGGCGAGGAAGAGGCAGGGGTGACAGAGGAGAAGCAGCTGCTGTGGAGGAGAGGGCCCTCACACGACAGCTGAGCCCCTAGGCCTGACGTTCGTTCGTACAGACACAGCCGGGCAGGGGCACCCTCCCCTAACCGCCTCCGTGCTCCTTCAGGTGCCCTGGGACGACCTCCGCTACCTCTTCGGGGAAATCATGTACGGCGGCCACATCACGGATGACTGGGACCGCCGGCTCTGCAGGACGTACCTGGCGGAGTATATCCGGGCAGAGATGCTGGAGGGAGAGATCCTGCTGGCCCCGGGGTTTCAGATACCCCCCAACCTGGATTACAAGGTGAGGGAGCTGCTTCTCGGGGACGATAACAAACGAAACAGGAGCTCACTCTGTGACGCAGCCACTACAGAGGTTAATGACGTACGGGCTGGCTCCCTGTGAGAGTCGTGCGTCACAAACAGAATATCAATAACTGAGCAAGAAGCCAGGACTCCAAAGTAAGAGAGGGCTTGAAATGCAGCCTCTGGGGAGGGAGAGTGGAAACTTCCTTTATGTAGCTGGGGAGCAAAGGGGGGCGGTCCAAAAAGCAGGTTGGAGGACCAGTGGGGTTTGTACAGAGAGCAAGACGTGGGTGGAACATTCTAGTAAGAAATGCTTAATAAACGGAGGACACAGGTTCCAGCTTGCACAGCTTTACCTTGGCAGCCTGCTTACCAACCGCCCCTTTTCAGAGCTACCACGAATACATTGACGAGAACCTGCCCCCCGAGAGTCCCTACCTGTACGGCCTGCACCCCAACGCAGAGATTGGCTTTTTGACGGTCACCTCAGAGAAGCTGTTCCGCACTGTCCTGGAAATGCAGCCCAAAGAGACCGACTCGGGAGCAGGCACAGGAGTCTCTCGCGAGGAGAAGGCAGGCACCCTAATATCCATCCAGCGACAGCAAAAGGGCAGGGCCTAGAACTGGGGGTCGTGAAGTCCACCCCAGTGGGGACTTGTCAGCACCCACACTCAGGCCCCACCCCAGACCTCAGAATCAGAAATTCGCGGGCTGGGCCTGCAGGCTGGCTAACAGGTCCCAGTGGCAGATGTAGGCTCAGCAAGAGTATCCAGGGCCTAGAGAGGCAGGAGATATTCAGGTACTTGGGCGCATCTCGGCCGGCCACCCTCCCTGAGCCTTCTAACTTCACCACCTGGGTGCCAGGGAAGAGTGCAGGCCATCCTCCAACCTTGCCCAGCGAGCACAAGAGCAGCAGCCAAAAGTCCTGGGAGAGCAAGTGTGGCCCTTACAGGACACTCCAGACACAACAGAACAGTCCTCCAGATGAGCTTAGATGGTAACAGTGGGCAGATCCCACAAACACTCGAAGCAGAGAGCTCGGAGAATGTTTCAATAAATCCTCACCTGTCTGGGTCACCTCTGCCATCTCATGAGGCATTAGCACCTTTGCACTTTTTAATATATTCTGGACAAGTTCTCTTAAAAATTAGCTAAGTATTGGGCTTCCCAGTAAGCAGACCAAATTCTTGATTGGAAAACCCTCAGTGCTATGAGGCCCTGGGACCTTTCCTAGATCTGATGATTGAAACCAGAAATCTACTGATGGGCATGGTGTACGTGACCCCATGTGGGCCACCCCTTGAGAGAGTGTGACCAGCACAGTCCCTGCAGACAGCCCACATGGAGGACAAGGTCACAATCCCACGACTGCCAGATGATCTGATGGGGGAAGGAAGCTGGCACATCTCAGGATGTCTGAAGGCACCAGGCTAGGGAAGCCTGATGCTCCCATGGCCACAGCCATATGGCCGTGACAATGGGACTAGAACATCAAAGCCTCTTGGCCAAGATTCCCTTCTCCTTGTCAAACGTGGGGCTGCACCTCCATGATCCTGATTTTTCAGCAACTCCACTTCCCTTTGTTCCCAGATTTGGAGCTATGAACGTCTGGGGCAGCTACCTGACCTGGACGCTGGGGGAGGGCTGGCAGGTGCAGATGCATGACGGGACTTATTGGGACTGATTTCCAGGTGAAGGCTGTGCTGGACGAGATCCTAGAGAAGATCCCAGAAACGTTCAACATGGCCGAGATCATGGCAAAAGCAGCTGAAAAGACCCCCTACGTGGTAGTCGCCTTTCAAGAATGTGAAAGAATGAACATCCTAACCAATGAAATGCGCCGTTCACTGAAGGAGCTGAACCTGGGGCTGAAGGTGAAAAAAATATGGGTCAGCCAGGCCCCGGGGACGTGACTTAGGAAGTGGGCCGGCGGCCGCAGGCTGACTCACCTCCTTGGCCACAAACCAAACAATAAAGCCCAGGCCACTGGGCGCCTGGCCCCTCAGGCTCACTATGCCACTGCCTCCTCTGCATTCCCTGGCCTAGAGTTGTAGGTGCTCCACAACAGGCCATGGAGGTCATCTAGACTGTTCTCTGGCAGGAAATGCTGGCGTGGCCACCGCGGGGCATCTGCAGAGGCCCCACACTGACCCACACTCCGTGTCAAATTACATTCTCAACAACTCACAACACACGCAGGGGGCAGGGAGGGGGTTCTCCCACCTTGCCAAGAGCAGGTCAAACAAGGCACACAACTGACCAGGTCTGCGTCCCTGCCGAGAGGCACAGCCTAGGACCCTAGGCACTTCCATCTGTGTGTCCCTTAGGGGGAACTGACCATCACGACCGACATGGAAGACCTGTCCACGGCTTTGTTCTACGACACTGTGCCCGATACGTGGGTGGCCCGGGCCTATCCCTCCATGATGGGCCTAGCGGCCTGGTATGCTGACCTGCTGCTCCGCATCAGGGTAAGAGTTTTCCATAGGAGTCGCTGCCTGCCGGGACACTCAGCAGACCCCGCCCCCAGAGCCGGCAGGAACATGGCTGCGAAGGGGGAACATATGTTCCCGCCCAGAGGCCTGGAGGCCCCTGCTGGCCTGGCCTTTGTCAGAGCAGGGCCGGAAGGGCCTGGCCCACGCCACAAAGACGCCTGACAATGCAGGCACTTCCTCTTAAAGGAAGAAAACAGTAAGCTTAGAGTGAGAGCAGCTTCCATCAACACAAATATAGAGAGCTCTCTCTAACAGAGCTCAAAAGCCTGTGAACCCCCCATCAGGTTAGCTGCCTTCTAAAAGCGGCGAGGTGACGACAGCAAAAGCCTTTTTTGGGCTTCCAGATTGTCCTCAAAGTTAAGCTATCCTTCCTTGACCCTTCTCTTCCCGTTCCCTCATTTAACATGGAGCCAGACAGTAAAGCCACGTCACAGGCAGGCGGCCGAACTGCACTGATCTCTTATCTCCAGGGCCCTCTTGGCGCTCTGCTGAGATGCGCACAAAAGGTTCTAGCATTATGCCTGCTCACGTTTCCTTCCAGGAGCTCGAGGCCTGGACAACAGACTTTGCCCTGCCCACCACCGTGTGGCTGGCTGGCTTCTTCAACCCCCAGTCCTTCCTCACCGCCATCATGCAGTCCATGGCCAGGAAGAATGAGTGGCCGCTGGACAAGATGTGTCTGTCTGTGGAAGTGACCAAGAAGAACCGGGAGGACATGACTGCTCCCCCCAGAGAGGGCTCCTATGTGTACGGGCTCTTCATGGAAGGTAACAAGGGGGCCAGTCTGTGGAAGCTTCCAGAGCCAGTCCTCCTTGGCTGGAAGAGAGAAAGTAGCTCTGGCAAAGACAGGCTGTGTGCGTACTGTGAGGGGGCAGGATGGGAGAGAGGCGCTCACGGGGGCCTGTGAGACAGGTGACATGATTCTGAGAATGTGCTGAGAGGCTGTGACCAAAAACACGCCACTGTAGGCAACCAGCCTGGATCTGCTCTGCTGAAAATGGCAGGCTTATCCTCAGATGTGAGTGCCTGTTTCGGGGTGATGAGGAACTCAGCCCTCCCAGGCCTTGGAGCAGGGAGCCCAGGATAGATGGGCATTTTGGGGTGAGGGTTGATGTCCAGGAGCCCACCTCTGCCCAGCTCCTGTCCTAGTCCCCCGCTGTGGCCGGGACCTAGCAGCAGGAGGGGAGTGAGGCCAGGCGCTCATTCAGTCCCCTCCCACATCAGCCTTGTCCTGCGTGGAGCAGAGGCCAGACAGGCCCATTTCCTCAGACCCACTCCGAGTTCAGAGCCAGCTACTCCACCACACACCTCCGCCTTACTCAGCGACTGACGTCACCCTGACGTGTGGGGGTGTCAGGGCTTGGCTAAAGGCTCAGGGCTCCCCAATTCCCACATCACCAAAGACAAGCACAGCAGCAGACATTCTCCATGTTTATTTTGGAACTACAGACAGGAAATATAAATATCATTAAATAGGGTGAGTAGAAATAATAGCAGTCTGGCTAAAGACACGTAACAATTATATGTGCGTACATGTAATTATTTATACTGTGTATGTACACATAGTTTAGACATTCCATATGAAGGGACTCTCCTGTAATTGTCAGCTGAGTTATGATTCCTGCCACTGAAACTAAGAAGGCTGAGAGATGAGGCTCTGAACACAGCCCGTGTAAACGACAGGACCAAGAGCCTTACGCAGAGCTGCTCCTCGGAGCATGGCGAGACACCTGGGCAGTCACAGCGTGCAGTCATCTACGGAGTCCTCTTTGCAACTCCATCTTTAGCAATTCCTGTGCCAGTCCAGCACCTGGCCTGAGCTCTCTGGAGGAGGGGGGCCCAAGCCGGTGTCGCAGGGGCACTAGCCTATCTCTGCAGGGGTGGGAGTGCAAGGCCAGACCTCTCCCTTCCAGCCCCTCCCTTCCATCACAGCCAGCACACCAGACAGGAACCAGTCACCTCACCACAGGCCACCCTGACCCTCAGCCGTGCTGTCCCCACAGGAGCCCGCTGGGACACCCAGACCGGAGTCATCGCTGAAGCTCGGCTAAAAGAGCTGACGCCAGCCATGCCCGTCATCTTCATCAAGGCCATTCCTGTGGACCGCATGGAGACCAAGAACATATATGAGTGTCCTGTGTACAAAACACGCATCCGAGGCCCCACCTACGTCTGGACCTTTAACCTGAAGACCAAAGAGAAGGCAGCAAAGTGGATCCTGGCAGCTGTGGCACTGCTCTTGCAGGTCTAGCTCGCTCCCTGGGTCCTGCCTCGAGGCCCGGGCTCCCCTGGGCCAGATCCTACCACAGCTTCCAATTTACAGTTAGAAACCCAGCTTTGCAATTATCACTTATTTTTACAGGAACTCATAGTTGCTTTTTGTTCTCCTAAATCATCAAAACACTTTATAACCGTGCACATCTGGACTAGCCAAAGGGTGGAGGGCAGCCTGCAAGAGGGGTGCGGATTGGATCAAAACAATGCAGTCACTTAGTTGTGCCCGTTGATTCCCTTCAGCTGGCCTTCAGCTCGGTGCCTGATGGCCACCAGGGGTCTGACACAGGCTTGGTGGTAAGGCCCCGATTCTCAGCAGCTGGGACAAGCACCCCAGAAACCAAACCCCTAAATCCTGACTTCCTAGAGGGGTGAGTCGGGTTTACTCTTTCCCACAAGCAGCACATGGGATGAAGGTGTGGCACCACACCCTTGGCCAGATGCCACATGCAAACGACCCAGCAATGAGGGGCCAGGGCGTTCCCACAAACGGGAGCTGCCATCTCCACACAGACAATCCCCGAGCACACCTTGCCTTCTCTCAAGGACAAGAAAGCCTTCCTCAATGATGGGAATGGTCCCTCCCCACCCCGGGATCCTGAAGAACAAACCCATCCACAGAGATGCCATGTGTGTGTAGCAGATGCGCCTCCCCATCAACTGCCCACTTTCTGAAATGGCTGAGACAGGACATAATGAACACAGATTCAGGGACCACGTCAAACATGTGTGTGTCCTGGGAGGTCCCAGGCCTCTGATTTCCACACTAAATTGCTCAAGTCCAGAGTCTCTTTTTCCTACTGGGCAGCATTTTCATCTTCTTCCATCTCCCTCCCCTCCCCCTCGCCATCAGCTCTCACTTCCCACACTGGGTGGTGTCTGCCTCGAGCAGCCTAACTTGCTGCCTGGGGTGAGCAGGGGAAAGGGATCAGGGCTTATCAGAGGGTGTGCCCCATCTAAAAGTAGGGGGTCGCTGCTCCACAGCCAAGAAATCGTGACTTCCCAACAAGCCAGGCTTCCCAGCAGTGAACTGCAATCGGGGAGCAAGCAGTGAGGTGGGATGAGGAAGGCCGAGCCCCCCGTGCCTGCTGACAAGTCCCTCAGCCCATCTGTGCTTCAGGCCTCAAGCTATCCAGGGAGAGGGGGCTAAGCAAAACAACTGTGTCCTACAAGGAAAGGCAGTCCACAAGCACACACAGCCTCCTGCCCAAGGTGGTCAGCAACAGCCTGCCCACGAGCCAGCGGGGAAGGGATGAGAGGCAGCCAAGCAGCTGTCCCTCACTCCCTGGGCTCCTGCCCCAAGAGAAGCATCTGCTGTGGTGCTGGTCCTGGGGCTGCCCAGGGACAGACCTGGCTGAGACCTCAGGTGCCCAATCTGACTGGTAGGAGGTTGTTTCTAGCTGTATCCAGAAGGATCTCAGCAGAAGTGAGACCAGCGAGCCCCAGACCTGTCTGACTCTCCATGGCTGATGCAGGACATTCCAGCAAAGCGACTGGGCTGCCATTCAAGGAGGGTTAGGGTAGTGGGTAGACAAGAGGAGACGATCAACTGGAAACTCAGGGGCACAGGGAAGGCAGCTAGTAGGGCCCACAAACTCCAGATAAGACAGCCTTCAGAGGGCCCACAGGCTGGCACCCTTCATGTTTTTAGCAGAGTAAAGGGAGCCCCCTAGGAATACCTGGGCTCATTCTAAGCTCAACTTGATCCTGAAGTTTTGTGAAAACTTTTTTCTGAGTATTCTCACCCAAACCATGGGTAAAGAAGAGGTCTTGGAAGCCCAAATTCTGAGGCCAATAATTCACAATAATCCTGGGGCCCAGGGGCACTAAGAGGGAGAAGGAAAAACCTCCCTCAAAGCCTCCCTCCCTGTGGCCTGGAAAATCCGCCCCTCTGCGGCTCTGGCGAGGAAGGCAGGACTTGTGGCCGATGGGCCGGGCTGCTGCCAACCACCTCTGCTGGCCAGGAGGGGTCACTGCAGCCCTTCATGTCCAGGCTGGAGGGACAGGAGAGCCACTGCTCTGACCACAGGAGATAAAAGTGCCAGTGGTCACCATGCAACTCATTTTCAATCCCTGGTAATAACCACGAAACGGGAAGGTTTTCCAATTTTGCCTTTAGAGCCTGAAATAAAACAGTAATTTATTCCACACGTACATATTGTGGTTAGCTGACAAAATTATATCCAAACTTTCCAAGAGATGATTCACCTTTGGGTTGCAAACCAGTGATGGGGAAAACAGGGGGTGGGACAAAATCCGCTTTGCATCTCAAAGCACTGAGGCCTGGAGCAGGCCACTCTCTGCATCTGTCTCTCACTCCTGGCTGACTCAAGAGTGGGGAGCCTTGGTTCGGGGAGCACTCCTGGGTGGGAGAACCTGCCAGGACTGTCTTGAACGTAGCGAACAGAGACAAAGGGAGGAGCTGAGTGAGTGTGGAGGGAGCCGGCCACAGATTGCTCAAGCCAGCTGTGGCACAACGTTGACTCTGGTCCCACAGAATCTGTAGGAATGCACACGCTGTTTACTGAAAACCTCTCTCCAAACAGAAACCCAGTGCCCTGGCACATTCTTTTGGCTTCTCTGGTCTAACTGTCCCCCAGGACAATGTAATCACTAGTCTGAAGGCAAACAGTGCTAAGTGATGTGCTGCTGCCCCAGGGCAGTGTGGCTGTGGCCACCACTCCACCCGGTTCCCTAAAACCGGCAGATCTGGCCGGCTCTGCGGAGACAGGCTGCAGGCACTCTTGGAATAAGACAAGGTGCACCCAGCACTGGAGCGCCCCATGCACACAGCATGGCTGGGTGGGCCAGACCAGCACGGCCTTCTAGAACCCAGGAAGGTGACTGTCGGAGCCACCAGCCCTCAGAGGAAGACACGTGAGGCTCTTCCAGAGGCCACACGCAGGATGCAGGGATGGAAAGGATGGACTGCCATGCCCTGGGGCCGAGGCCTTCTCTCTGGAAGGCCTTTCTCTGGGCGAGGTTCAAGCAGCTGATGATGGAGAGACTGGGCAGAGAGACACACAGGCAGGGCACCTTGGCTGTTGATAAATACACATGACGTGTTCTAAAGATGTCCTGCTGTGAGAAAGTGACACAAAAACCTTTTAAGCAGATCTAATAAAAATGAGGTTCATTCTTCAACAAATAAATTGCAAGGGGAAAAAATGAGGGAACCGGATTAAAAGAGATTTAGGTGACATCACCCAATCACTAGGCATAGACCTTATGTGGAGCCTCAGGTCGAACAAACCCAAGGGAAAGTCAAAGTGAAATAAAAAATATTTACAAAGCAACTGGAATTGTGAATATCTTCCAGGTATTTGATGATACTAAGGAATTCTTGCTAACGTTTTAATCAGGTGTGACATTGGTATAATGTTTCGGGTTTTTTTTTTTGTTTAAGCGTTTATATTTTAGGGGGAAAAAAGCAATATACACATTTGTAGAAATATGAACATGTGTAAACATAAGAAACAGATAAAAGAGTCAAAAGAGGCTGCTTGGGCCAAAACCAAGGCTCCCCACTCTTGAGTCAGCCAGGAGTGAGAGAGAGATCCAGAGACAGCTGCATTTTGTTGGTCTTTTAGTATTTTACTCTCTAAATTTGTACATTATTTGGAAAAAATTAAAATACTGAAGAAAAACTAAATGATGACATAAAATACACTTTTTTAAAAAATGAGGTTGAGAGGAGAACCATGGTACCAGGAACCACGGGAACCCACACCGCCAACAGAGAGCCAATGCTGAAAACACACCAGCCACACACGCCTCCATTCTTGTCTGTGACTCTTTCTCTCTCCCCCTTCCCCACAAGCCAAAGGTCCAACCATTCCCATCCTCACCTCCCAGTGAGGGCTGGACTAGCAGAGCCTGGAACGGCCTAGGACAACTCCACCCAGAGCGCCCCAGGACACTGATCCCATGTGGGGCCATCTAGGGGTGAGGTCAGGGTCTGAAGGGATCTGGAACAGAGAGACCCCCATCTCTAATGGCAGCCGCAACCTGCCGGCCTCCTGGTGTCCTGACAGCCAAGGGGCAGTTCAGGTCAGGCCTACTCACGTCCCACTGTGGGACACAGCCAGCAGTTCTGGGTGAAGCAGCCACCTCCACCACTAACGGCAGGTTCCTTCTGAGTAGGTAGAGCGTGACCTGTTACCTGTGGCCAGCATGGAGCACATCACAGCTCCGTAAGTGCATGTCACAGAAACGTCAGGGAGCTGAGGCAGCAGCCCTGAGGTCTGGCGGTCTCATCCCAGCAAGCACAGCTGGCCAGGGCGGCAGGCCAGACCCACTCTCCCAACCAAAAGCGCTTCCTCCCCCCATTCCTCCTGCCTTCTGGACCATGTTCAGCCTCGAGAAGGGGAACACGGAATCCACCTGTGCACCCCCGCGTCATGAGGCCCTGACCCCAGGGCTGCAGAGCACTGCATGTGCTGACCCCACCACGGCCAGGCCGGGCACTTGAGGGAGAGGCAGCACCTGATGGAAGGGGAAAGAGCTGCCTAATTTAGCATTAGGTTTCAAAAACTTTGATGAAGACCATCCATGACCTGAGACATTACACCACTCGGAATGGAACCAACAAAAGGACCAAAGAGCCCTGGAGCCCAGGAACCCCAGACAAAGCGGAAACCACCGCCCTGCTAGTGAAGTCCTGGGAAAACCATGCTGGGGCGGCCCTCGAGCCAGCACCTGTCCGTCCTCAGAAGAAGTTCTTGATCAGCGGAGTCACCATCTTCACCCATAGCTTCACGTGCCGACTCGGCTGCTCGAAGGTGGCGGAGGACACCACCCCTGACCTCAGGTACAGCTGCTCTTGCTCCTGAGAAAGAGGAACAAACAGGAGTTAGGGGTCTCCTCCAGCACCCGGTGACATGCCTGCTGGCCCCAAGCTCGCATGTCAAGCAGCCCAGAGACTCCACTGGGGCGGGGGGGCCAGGCCCCGCAAAACACTCCTTAGAAAAGCTAAGAACCTGGGCAGGCCCAGTGGTGCAGCAGTTGAGTGCACACGTTCCGCTTCAGCGGCCCAGGGTTTGCCAGTTCGGATCCCAGGTGCGGACATGGCACCACTTGTCAAGCCATGCTGTGGTAGGCGTCCCACGTATAAAGTAGAGGAAGATAGGCACGGATGTGAGTTCACAGCCCGTCTTCCTCAGCAAAAAGAGGAGGAGTGGCGGCAGTTAGCTCAGGACTAATCTTCCTCAAAAAAAAAAAGAAAAAGAAAAGCTAAGAAGCCCATGCTTCTAAACTTTTAAGAGCAAGCCATGTACACAACAGGCAATTTATAGATGAAGAAATACAGCTGGTGGAAAAAATATTTAAAAGTTCACCCTCACTAAATGAGACAGTGCAAATTAAAATGAGATATTTTTTAAATGAGACAGTTTTTCTTCTCCCAAACTGGCAAAACGTGGTTTTGTCACGTCACGGCCCCGTGCTGACAAAGGCCCAGGAGACACTCGCATGCTGTGGACAGAAAGGGGAATCGAACCATCTTTCTAGAGAGCAAGTTAGCAACAGGTATCAAAAGTTTTAAAAAGCTCCACTTGTAGGAGTTTATCCCAAGACAATAACGATGCACTCAGAACCATGCACTGAGAGTCTGTATACTGATATTGACCACATTTACCAACATTTATAACAGGGAAAAACTGGAAACCACCTAAATGTCCAACAACCAATTAAATATAATAAACCCATATGACAAAACAGCATTCATCATGAGATAATCATGGTTCTAGAAGAATACTTATTTAATAATATGGGAAAATGCACAATCTATTAAGCAAAAGATGCTAGATATAAGTAATTTCATTAAAAAAGCAAGTTATACCTTTTCATACACACACAACAAAAGTCAGAGAGGGAATAATAAAATGACTTCAGTGATCATCTCTGCATGAAAGGGCTAGTGTCTTCTAATTTTTCCTAATTTTTACAATGAACATTCATTACTTTCATATTTAAAAACAAGCTACAAAACATTTATATAAGCCTATCTTAAAGTGTGTTTGGCATCTCTGAGAGAAGAAACTTCTCTTTACACCCGCTGCATGCTGCCTTCGGTAAGAAGGGATCTGATGGAGCTTCCGAAGGGCAGCAGGCAGCAGGCAGGGGATGCGATTCTCACCGCTTCCACCACTCAGGGCTGTGAGCCCCTCTCTGAATCATATGTCCTTTTATCTGTAAAATACCGACTCTCCCATCCTATGGGGAGGATCCAACGGCAATGGCTGTGAGAACACTCTGTCCACTGCAGGACCAGGAGCACCAGAGGAAACCCCGGGACAATGCCGCCCCATCCCGTGGGGCAGCTGCACGCTGTCTTCTCTGGAGGCAGAAACGGAAGACGCGTCACTGGCAAACTCCTCTGACCCAGAGAGAACGGAATGGAGGAACACAACAGAGTATGTCCACTGCTTTTTCTGTCAAGGGTGGGGAAATCGAGGGTCTCGACTTCATTTCTTCCTGCACATTTTTCACACTCACACCCCTTTGTCGTGAAATAGGTGCTCTTGAGGCCAGGGTCCATGCTGCACTTCCAGACTTTTCCATCCCAGCTCTAACCCTCCAGCCTCCTAATTGCTTCTGCAAAGGACCCCATCCCCGGCTAGATGTGCCTGACAGAGGAGCCAGCTTTGGTCTCAGGGGGCTGGTTTGCAGAAGTCTCCACAGACCCGGCTCCAGCTTTATGTTTTCAAATGAATACACAGCCAAGATTTCAATTAAATTACCAGAAACACTTAACTTTCTTCATAGACTCCACAACAGGGATGGAGAAGGAAGTCAGCTGACCGAGGTTACAATGCCGTTCAAGGGAGTCGTTCTGGGGTCACAAGTGGTAAACCGTGCTCTCTGAACAAAACCAGGAAGCTTTCAGTTTTTATTGTACGTACTCAGTGCAGGGAGGGACTTCGGATTCTGATAAAAATATCTCCCCATTCCTAGTGCCCAAAGTGATACAAACAGGGCCCTTCTCTGGATCCCAAGGAGAACTCCAGAGGCAGCTTCTGAGAGCAGGGACCCGGGCAGCAGGGCTTTTAGGGACTTTCTGGGCTGTGGGCAGGTTGTGTGGCTGGGCAGTCCCAGGATCAGGCATCAGACGGGCCTCTCCGGAGGGTGGCTGCAGTCCTAGTATATAAGTATACAGGCAGAATTATCTAGAAATGCATTTCAAAGGCACAGAAATCAATGTGTCTCTGAAGAACGGAAGAGCTGCAGTAGCATGAACTGCCACCCTCCCACAATCAAAAGCCCCTGGGATTCAGGTTTGGGAAGAAAAAGAAAATATCCCAAATATGTCATTTGGGAAAGCAGCTCCTGACCACAACCGGCCCAGCTTTTCTCAAGATCCAGGATGTGGGTTCAGTCCCCTTACTCAGGAAGTGGGGGAGAGCAGCCAGTACCAGGACCCTGTGCACAGGCCTGGGGGACCTGCTCCCCCAAATCAACCCAGATGCAAGGAGACCTCGTCCTGGCCCAAGGCCAGTTCACACTAACGACTCTCTACGGACCCAGGGCAGACCGTCACCGACCAGGCATCTGTGGAAACCCAGCTCTCCCTGCAATGGAGGCAAAGGTCCAGGAGACTCGGCCAGTGAAAGCTGCAGGTCTGTACTTTCACACCAGCCTGGCTCCAAGGCCATCTGTCCCCTGCTGGAACCTCAGCTGTGGGGGCTTCCTCAGTCATTTGCTGGAAGTCTCACTATGGTAAGAAACCTGCTGAGCAGATCAGATTCTCCCGCTGGCCACCCAGAGCACGACCGCTGCCACTTCCTCTCGCCCGTCGTGAGCCCTTCCCGGCACCAAGGCCCCACTCAGGCACTGACAAGATTCCCAGATCGCAGGAGGCAGATCCCAGGGAACACGGCAGTTACCGTTTCCTCGTCCATCAACAAAGGCTCCAACAATTTCGCAACAGTAATTCCCAAACACTGGAGAATAAAAGCTTAACAAAGTCAACAGCTGAAGCTCCTGAGGGCTGGCCTACAGCAGGTGTTATCTGTATCCCATGACTCAGGCGGGAAGCTGGCACCTTCCATGGAAAGGCTGTGTTGTAAAGGTCACTGGACCCCGAGCCTAAAGCGTCGTCTAGGTTCCACACACACCACTCCTGCGCTTGCCCGCTCAGAAGTCTGTCAGCACTGCCGCAGGTAATCCAACACGAAGACTCATAGAAGGGCACTAACGGACACAGCAACTTTCTGTTATTCTCTAAACAGAAAATAAAATCCTCCTCTCATGGAAGGAGGGCCGAGACCACTGCCTTCCTATCCCAGTGAGGAAACAGGGGTCTCTCCCCTGCTTCTGGGGACCTGTTGGTGGGTCGCCAGCCGGCCAGAGGCATGGGGCTCAGGGTCCCCTACCCCTGTAACTCTCCAGCCCTGGCTTGGGAGAAAGGGCTGCTCTCCAGAATTCCAAATGGCTGAGAGCACAGACCTGACCAGACACTCTGAGAACTCTCCTCCAAGGAGAGCGGGAGGGTCCTCAGTGGGCCACCTGTGCTCGATCACCAGTCCACACCAACATGTGGAGCCAGCCAAAGCAAGTTTGGTTTGCTCTCAGGTCCCGTCTCCCCCACTGTCGGGAAGAACACCTGCCTCCTCCCTCTCAGGGCTGCAAGGAAGGAAGTCCTACTACAACCAGGAACATGAGAAAGACGGCACAGATATACCAAGACACTGGCGTTCCTGAAGGGAAAATGAGCCCACCTGCCCAACCGCCATCCCAACAGGGCTGGGAGGCAGAGGCAGCCCATGAGTTTCTGCTGGGCCCCACAGGCCGCCCACCTCCAGACCCTGCGAACATACCACGAAAGGACTGTGCTCCTGGCTGGGCACTCCTCCAGGCACTCGCCACCACCTCCCGTATATTCAACCCCAAACCAGATCATTACCAAGTGAGACAACTGTGAAATGAAATGGAGTCCAAGTCAGCAGTGCAAAAGGACGGTGCACACCGCCTCAAGGGCAGACAAAGCCGTGAGCGGGAGGTCGGAGCCCCCAAAGTGCGTGAGCGCTGTGAATCATCTGTGCACCGGCACTCTGGCTTCTTCGAAGGTTTGGCTCTTTTTCTGGTCTCTGTCTCTACTTGCAAAGACACTGGCTCCCTGCATATCCTTTCTGCCTGGGGGGCAACCTTCCTCCTGCCTCTCCCTCCCCCAACTCTGAAGCATCTCCTTGGTCTTTTCAGAAATGACTGGAAGCTGCCTGAAGCTCTTCCCCAGCAGGCCCAGGTCCTGTGTAGCCCTGGCTCCTAACCCTCTGCACCCTTTCATAGGTGATGTGCATTCTTAGAAGAGGTTTGGAACCACCGCTGTATTGCCATCCCAGTGAGAAAACAGTGTTCTCTTCTTGTGCGGGGAAAGCAAAAGTCCCCCAGGATGTGAAGTGGCCCCTGCAGGGGGAGGAGGCCGCAGCAGTCAGAGTGTGTTTGACTTCAAAGGATGGCCCAGCAATACCACCTTTTGTTTCTTTCATGACCAGCCATCCCTGCCATAGGCACACTTGTGATGACTCTGGTACTTTCTGACTCTGCTCTCAATCCCTGGCAGGAGACCACGGCGAGAGTCAGCTCTCAGGGGACCCAGTGACACAGGCAGGCTGAGCACGCAGCTACACCCCCACTCACCCCAGGAAATCCCACTGCCCCAACTAACCTGGTGAAGCTGCTGCTGCAGGGCCCGGCTCTCCGTCACAATGGCAATCTGGGCCTCCAGGTCCCGGTGAACCGACCTGTACCCAAAATTAGGAGAGCCAATCAACGTGAGACAGGGCAGGCTGCTCCCTGCCAGGTACAGCCAGAGGCCTGCAGGGAAAAGGAAACGTGCAGACAGGAAATGAGCATAGCATCTGCTGGACGCCTCTCCACGCCTCGTCTCAACCTAAGAGAAAAGTGGCCCAGCACTGGGCTTGCGGTGATAAGACGGCTGCTGCAGCCCGAGAGGACAGGCTACAACAGGACTTGCTCTACTTGCAGACACACTGCCTCAGCCCCAGGTGCTGCTGGGGATCGAGGGTCTGTGGGGCAGCCTGGCACTCCAGGGACGGCTCGCTGAGATGGGCTCTTCTGTCTTCTGCCATACTGCACGCTGGGCCCTCTGTCCCCAAGCACAACAAGAAGTGGGTTCTTAAAGGGAACCTGGTGATGCCCGAGCTCAGGTCCTGCTCTTACATCCCCCCTCAATGCTAACCAGAGCCCCTCCCAGAGAGTTCAGGGCCTCTAATCTCTGCTCTCCGAACTGCCCCAGCCACATCCTGGCCATGGGAACTCACAGCCCACTCTGGCCAGAGGCTCCGGCACCCTTCCATGAGCACCAACCTATGGAGTTCACTTCCTACCTGCTTCTCAGGATAGAAGCTACTGCCGTGCTAACACGGTAGGCTAGGGAACAGCAATCCTTTCTATCTAAGCCAGCAGACGTGGGGCTGTGATACGGCGATGACAAAGGCACTTGGTAAGAACAAGTCTACTCCATTCTGTATCTACCTGAAGACAAGCTGGGCCCTTCCTACCTAGGGACACGCAACTCTCCCTATTTCAGGCTGCTGACACACCATAAAAGACTGTGAAGCCCAAAGGGGTGCCAGAAGTGAGAGTCCCTGCTGGGGACTCAGGGACTTCCGGGCCGGACAGGCCAAGTCCACTAGAGGCTAATGAAGGAGGGAACCCATGGGGCCCTGTAAGTTTCTGTCCAGAGAACTCTGTTTCCCCTTCTTTGCTAGGAAATGAGCCAGCTGCTATCACAGTCAGAGAAAAAGCAGGCCCGGGATGAGCAGCCATGTGGCAGTGGGTACTGCCTCATCCCCCTGCCCTGGGAACTCGCTGTCTCTGACAACACCATGGTGACATTTCTGTAATGAAGGTCTCTCAGAATCCTAAAATGTCATGTGACAGACAACAGGAAGGTCCTCTACTTTGCACCCTGTTGCCCCAACTCGGTCCCCCTCCCTGAGTTACAGGGCCTGCTATCACAGGCCAGCCCCCATCAGAACTACTTCTCCTAAAAAGACCATCCCCCAAACCTAACCTCCCAAGGACACGTGCTACCCTGGGCTTCCTTCCTCCTACGAGGGCCCACATCTGGGCCTGACCTCTGTCCTTTTCTCCGCACTGCACCCTCACTGGCACCAAGAACGCGTGGCCCAGGAAACCCAGTCTAACGTCAGTGTGACCAAGTCGGGCCCACACTCCCCTGCTCAGGGCCAGCCTCCTCATGCCCTCCCACCACCCTCAGTCTCTCCTCTGCCAACAAGACCCTTTCACAGGGCCCACAGGCGCGCAAGATCATCATAAGTGAATCAACAACATGTAATATACACCAAGCTCCTAAAATAGAAGGCCATTTCCTAATTCTCACTCAGAGCAAGAGCATTTCCAAGAACATCTTGGGTAAGAGATGACGACGCTCTGCTGCCTGTTCCTGTAATGTGCTTGCCCCCCCCCCACACACAGGGGCCACATCAAAGCCACTTGCTTGCTTTCGTGTATCGCTCAATCAACTGTACTGCCCGATCAACTGTACCACCCCAGCGGGCCACTGTTGTGCAGACAACCACGTGGCTCACCTTATCCCATTCTCAAGAGACCACAGGGGTGGACAGGCTGGCCCCTGGCACACTGCTACAGATGCCCAGGGAGATGCAAGTAAAATGGCCAAGGCTTGTCTTCTACCGTAATGGCCCCCCATCTGCACTAGGCTCAGCTGCCCTCTCGCCACCTCTCCACAAAAGCCTGGAGCTGGGAGAGACGAGGTGAAGCCAGAGCTCCACCAGCCTCAGAAAGGCAAGAGCTCCACTCCCTGCTGTTACTCGTCCCACTCTTGTGATGCCAAAATCAGCCCCTTAAAAACACTGGGTCTGCTCAGTGCTACTTGTCCAGCCGGCTCTCCCAAGCCTGCCCAGAAGGGGCCGGGAGAGAGTGAGAAGCAGGGAGGCCTGATACCCACATGGTGACATGGGAAGGAACTTTTCCAGACCTGTTTTTCTTAATCGCCTCCCCCAAATGGAATTTTACTGTCACAGATACACAGTGCATCTGTTTGTGTAGCGTACATATGTATGTCCATCATAAGACGCAGATTTTCTCAGCACCCTCCCCAGGAACCAGGCTCGCCTCCCGGGGGCACTATCGCCCCGTCGGGAACGCATGTCTGCACCTATCCCTCGTCTCCTCTCTCTTCCCTGCCACTTCTGCCTGGCTTGGCTGGCTTCCTCTTGGGCCTAGGTTGGACTTGAGGTGAGCACTCGGGATTAAAGGGGTAATGCTGGCCACCTGATGAGGCCTGCGATCACCCCACCAGCTACCCCTGTAGTCTAATTTGCACTGCAATCCTTCTCCATCAAAAAGAAGATAAAGACCATAAATGGCGAGACCAGCGCCTGTGGGTGAGCCTCAACAAGATGGCATTAGTGCAGTGCGGGAAGCCCAGAGAAGGGTGCCCCACGTCACTGCAGGCGGCCTCACATAGCACACGCCCCAGAGTGCTCCAGGTGAATGCCAGGGCCGCCAGGGACTACAGGCCTTCCAGATTCAAGCTCACCAAGTCAGGAGTTTTTAGCCATTGGTCTGTGCCCTGAGGACAGCTGGGAAGTCTTCATTTGGCAAGAGACCCTTCTGAGCTCTGGGTCAAACCTGCGCTGCTGCTCAGGACGCTGGAGTGAGCACACGCACAGGTGAGAGCCCAGGGCAGGGACTCGCTGTCGGGAAACACCACACTTCCTAGCCAAGCCATAAACCTTTATGAAGTCCCAACTCCTCTCCCCAGGGCCTGACCTTTGGGCCCAACATCTCTCCCATTCCAGGAACCACCAGGTAGGGACAGCCTTCACAGCAGGAACAAGAGCGAGGGAGTGCACTGAACACGGCAGTTCACAGAGCAGGGAGAGGCCCCGCCACGCGGGGTGCCAGGAGGACGGGGGCCTGTCTCTCACCACGATGTGCACACGCAGCAGGGTGCAGAACATGGCTGCCCATGGAGCCCCAAGACTTCCGCTGCTTCTCAGCTCTGACACTCCAGTCTCCTCTTCTGACAGTGGACACCCGCCTCTGCTCTGCTGGCACCTACGCTCCCTCCTCCACGCAGGCCCAGCATCATTCTGAAGGGCGAAGCAGACGACTCAAAGGCTCCCCACAGCGCTGCTCACCGTGGCCTCTGAGCCCTTCCCCACAGGCCCCGGCCACCTCCAGTCTCATGCCCACTGCTGCAGCCCTCCTCACTCCACTCTGGCAGCTCCGGCCCCCGTGCTGCTCTTCAAGCCTAGATGGTCTCAGGGCTTCACATTTGGTTCCCTCTGCCTAGTCCTCTACTGTCCGAGGTCTGTGTTCCCTGTCACCTCCTCAGACGGGCCCTCCCTGACCCCCATCTAAAAGAGCCTGTTGGCCTGGATCCCCGGCCCTGCTTCAGTCTTCTTCAGAACCCTTTCCACTACAGTACTTGACCCTGTATTTGAACAGATTTGGCTGCTTATTGTCTGCTTCCCATGAAACCATCAGCCTGAGGAGGGCAGGGAGTCAGTCTGTCCTGTTCCCAAAGATTTCTTCCCAATGCCTTGCATGCTCTGGGCACACACACAGCAGGCATGCAATAAATATTTGTTTGAATAAAATAAATGAAGTGATAATAATAATGCCTCTTCCAACAAACGAGGACTGAATTAAGTATTAAAAAGCTTTGAGGATCTGAAGCAGGAGCTTGTGAACGTTTCAGGTTAGAGGCCTTCTTTCAGGATCTCTCCAAGAAAAATTCAAACTTACGCACCCTGCCCTCACCTCCCCCACAATATTTTGCAATAAATTTCAGAGGATTCTCAGACCCCTATGAAAACAAGAGGGGACAGAAGACATCACGGTCCTATCCTCAAATGGATAAGCATCTGCCTGTTCTGACAACAGATCAGCACCAAACACTCCAAGAGGCCCCGAGGCTGGGGCACGCTTCAGTCTAAGGCGAGGAGTTTGCACAGCACCGCCCCCGGAGCACACCTGCCAGTCTCAGGTGAGAGGTGCCCACGTGGGCCCTGGGCAAACAGGGTGGAGCTGCCCCAGCTCTCATCACAAGTTCACCTTTGGGCACTATGCCAAACAGCCTATCGGGAAGGCAGTAAAAATAGTGACAATTCTTACAATGATTAACAGAGTCCTCTGTCAGCATGAGCCAGAAATCTCTTAATCCAGTGGCCCTGCCCCGCCCTAGCCACACACACTGCGCTAACACGAGAATACTGCAGCCAGATGACACCGAAATCGACATCTTAAAACTCATTTTCTGATCCTTCCCTAAAATGTACGCCTGTAAGCAGAGCCCGTGTCCCCCAGCATAGACGTGGCCCCTGTGTGAAGGGCTGGGGCTGGGGCAAGGCCTGGAAAGCTGCATGTTTCTTGCTCCCAGCAAGAAGTCCCCTGAAGTAGAGCACCTCTCCGCTCGCTTCCTGGCCGCGGAGCAGGACCTGAGAAGACACGCGAGCTGGGCCTGACGCATCTCAACGCGCGCTCAGCCTCTCCTCAAGCTCCTGCCTCTCAGGACCTCAAGAGGTTAGCTGGTTGGCACATGGTAGACACAGCGCTTACAAGTGCTCCCAGCCCCTGTGCCCTGCTCTTGACCAGGCCTAGGTTTAAAAGGGAAATCCCTGGATGCAACCAAGATGTCCTTCAGCAGGAGATAAATAAACCATGGTACATCCAGACTATGGAATATTATCCAGCACTAAAAAGAAATGACCTATCAAGTGAGGAAAAGACATGGAGGAACCCTAAATGCATGTTACTAAGTGAAAGAAGCCGGTCTGAAAAGACTACAGACTGTGTGATTGCAACTCTATCACCTTCTGGAAAAGGAAAAACTATGGAGACAGTAAAAATATCAGTGGTGACCAGGAGGTGGCGGGAAGAAGGGGTGGACAGGCAGAGACAGAGGATTTTGGGAGCAGTGAAACGACTCTGTAGGATACTGTAATGTGGATGCGTGTCATTACTCGTGTCCAAATTAACAGAATGTACACCACCAAGATGAGCCCTAATGTAAGCCGCGGACTCTGGGGGAGGTTCGTCAATTGTAACAAATGCACCACTGGTGGGGATGTCGCTAATGAGGGAGGCTGTGCAGGTGTGGAGGCAGGAGGCACCTTCTGCTCAATTTTGCTGTGAACCTAAAACTTCTCTTAAAAAATCATCTTTAAAAAATAAATAAAAGGTACAAACTTTCAGTGATAAGAAAAAAAATTATTACATGAGCTAACACATGTGAAGTGCAGTGCCTGGCACTTAACATCTGTACAATAAGTGAAAGCAGATATGAAAAAATAAAATCCTCAGGGTCCATTCAAGCGAGTCTCCTGTGGCATTCGAGGTACTTCTCGTTGGAGTCCGAATGCCACCCCCACTCCCAGAACCCTGTCCCACCATGCCTACCAGGTGAGGAGCAGGGCCAGGCAACAGGAAACTGACAAACCGAAAACCCGAAAAGCTGCTAGCTGACTGGGGTCTAACATGGACCCCCACCCAGCCTGCACTCCGCAGTGGCCCCTCCAGAGGCCATGAAGCTGCAGGGAAGACCTCTAGCTTCAGGGTCCCCCTTCACTGACCCACAGGGAGAGCAGCAACAGAAGGACAGGCAATGAGGTCACCTCTCCTCACCTAGGATCCAGGACCCACTGCCCGTCCAGCAGTCGTCTACCTGCGATGCACAGAGCCCCTCCACCCTGTGTGCTCAGTGTCCACGGCTCCCAGGGCGCCTCTCCTCGCCTATGAACTGCATAGTCATTTTACAGAAACTCGAATGCATGACCCAGTGCTGTCACCCCATTTTACATGGAAGTTGAACCAGGTCCCTCCATCTTTGCCAAAAGTAAATTTGGGCTGAGAACAAGGCTTCGAGACTCCAAGTGTGGTAACCTCTCCACCAAATCATGCACACACGGGGTCTCCTTAGTATTCTGAATAGGCGTCCTTTGAAAAGATCCAAATAAAAACTACACAGATAAACCATGTTGCAAAAGAAGTCTCTACTACATGCCTTTAAATAGTGGAAGGTTCCTCTGGTTCTCTGAAGTAGCCCCATTTATTAAGATGTGATAGACACTCAAGCCTGCTAAGAAATTAGCGAAGTGTGCCCGGGCGGCATCTCTACCCAGCCCAGGGAACAGAACCAGCACTGCGCCAACAAATGCTTCCACATGTGCTCTTCCCAACAAGGTAGTGGAGCTGCTGCTCCAACTTCCCAACAGTACCTGATAAGACAGAAGATGCTAAAGAATACACTCCAGCGCCTGTAACTTCCTGTCACTGGACTGGACTGCTATCCACTGGCATCTGGTGGCTGGGGTGGTCATTTCCCCCGAGAAGGCTGTTTCTCTCCACCTAGCCTGTCAGCGTCCCAAGGGCAGGGACCGGGCAGAGCTGCCTCACATCACCACACTCACGGGGCCACCAGCAGGCTCAACGCAGATCCTCCCAGTGCCTGACCCCCGGCGGGGGTGCAGTGCTGACAAAGGGAATACTGTCCGAGGCACAAGGATCTGGAAGCAACAAACACAGCGTCCCGGCTCATTTCCTTGCCCCACAGCTTCTGGAAGCACAAGGAGCTGAGATCAGCCCAGGCCTGTCCTGCAGGAACTTGGGAAAGGGAATCGTGGTATCAGCTACTCAGCCATCTGCAGGAATGTTCCGGGGCTCAAACACAGACACGCCCAGGCAGACACACCATTGTACCCAGCACCAGCCTTGCAGAGGGCAGACAGACAATGGTCCACCGCTCCCACTATCCAAATCCATGCCGCCATCTGGGCTGCCTGCTCATACAACATAGGCTGTCTCTCCTAGACTGCTTCGGGGGAAGTGACCATCAAGAGATGAGCCAGAAAAGGGGCCAACTTAAGACTCCCACAAAGATCACAGCTATTAAGAAGGGAAGGACCCTGGCCTCTCACTTGAGCACTGAGTGACCTGTGACCTCCAGCTCCTGGTTTTAGGGTGATGCCCCCTCTGCTTATACGAAGCCCCTCTCTACATACTCCAGCCCCAATTCTCTCTCTCTCTTACACACGCAGGTACACGTGCCCTGGGATTCCTGGCCTTCCCCATGGACCCAGCACTCCGAGATTGCAGGACCCCACCCACAGAGGGTGGGAGGGAGGGAGTGGCAGAAGCATGCCAATCCGGGAAAAGGCAAGACACACTGGAAAAGCCGGTTTGGTGCTTCTGTTTCAACGGTAACTGGGGAGTCACTGCACGTTATCAGCACAGCTTCAGGGAAACAACCCGCAGCACAGTCAGAACTGATAGGCCAGGGCCGGCCCGGTGGTGCAGCGGTTAAGTTCGCACATTCCACTTCTCGGTGGCCCAGAATTCGCTGGTTCCGATCCCAGGTGCAGACATGGCACCACTTGGCAAAAGCCATGCTGTGGCAGGCGTCCCACATATAAAGTAGAGGAAGATGGGCATGGATGTTAGCTCAGGACCAGTCTTCCTCAGCAAAGAGAGGAGGACTGGCAGCAGATGTTAGCTCAGGGCTAATCTTCCTCAAAAAAAACAAAAAAAAAAGAAAGAACTGATGGGCCAGGCTGAGCTGGGGGGACCAAAGTGAAAAGGGACCCCTTAGTGGTCCAGCCACAGTGCAGACAAGGAGCGAGCCTAGACGTGCCTGTGTGCAGCTCCCCAGCCACATGTGTACATACACACCCTCTCTGAAGCTCAAAGCTTCTCCCGCTGTCCAGCTCTCTGTCTCCAATACCCGCCGCCAGGCACTGTTATTCTCAGAAGTAACAAAGCCAACCCTAAAATACTTTCCACACCACCCCACTGGCTGGCCCTGCCTGCCTGAGACATCTGACCCCCGGCCTGGCTTAGCCCATATCACATGCTGGGATGGGGCCTACAGTACAAGAGCGTAGCTCCCTTCCCACACCAAACAATGCCACCTGCTTGAGCAGGCATGTAGGCTTCAAAGTAGGAAGGAGGAACCACCCAAGAGGCCAGAAGCACCACCATTCTAAGCGTAAGAGTGGTTCTCAAGGTATCAGAGGGGCCGGCCGGTGGCGCAGCGGTTAAGTGCACACGTTCTGCTTCGGCGGCCTGGGTTTGCTGGTTAGGATCCCGGGTGTGGACCTACCCACTGCTTGTCAAGCCATGATGTGGCAGGCATCCCACATATAAAGTAGAGGAAGATGAGGACGAATGTTAGCTCAGGGCCATCCTTCCTCAGCAAAAAAGAGGAGGATTGGCAGCAGATGTTAGCTGAGGGTTAATCTTACTCAAAAAAAAAAAAAAAAAAAAAAAAAAAATTAGGTATCAGAATCTCCTAGGGGAGTTTCTTAAAAATATCATGTTGGGTTCAAACCCCCGGAGAGCTGGACGCAGGAGGTTTCGGGTAGCCTGGGCTTTGGTATTTCTCAGAACATATCCCCAGATGAAAACCACTGGTTTAGAAAAAAACAGTTCAACCTGAGGGTTCAAAGACAACCTCTAGACAACACAGATGAGTGGCCGTGGCAGTCTGCAGCCTGGATTTCCCATCTGAGATGGGAGGCCGAGGCAACACCACTGCCTCCTCCCTCTCTCAGTACTTCCGGAAGCCTCCAGGACCAGCTCAGGAGCAAAACAGGCCCCTGAACCACCAAAGAGAAGTCAAAAAAGCCATGCACTCAACCTGTGGCTCAGGGGCCCATGCACGGTTCACTCTTCCTTAGACATAGGACTAACCACCTTGGCTGTGCGAGCACCAGAAGAGTGGCCACGCGGCAAGAGGCCGGCGCACTCATAGCATCAGGGAGCAGCGGGGATAATCCCGCTCTCCTCACAAGGTTTAAACCCGTTTATCCACATCTCTGATCCTGCGCCTGGGATTACGCCACATGGGGGCTGCTCCATGGATGCACACGACTGCCTGAGAGCAACTAGAACAAACATGCGATTCAAACTACGACCCATTTACAGGCAGCACTGTAGACGTACATATTGTAAGTATATAGCCTTGATTTTCTCAGCTATATAAAAAAAGTGAAGCATTGGCATACAGGAAAAAAACCCAGCAACGGTGAGGAAAAGAAAAAAAAAACTAGGCTGTTTAATGCCAAATAAATGATCCCTAATGAATCCTCTGTCCCTGAGAAGGGCGTGGCCCACACAGGAGAATGCCAATGATCAAGGAAAGCCTAAATCACACGTCTTTTCATCTATTTGAGGAGAGAGGTTACGTGAACATCGTCTAAAACAGCTACCAAATGATTTGAGTTTATACGTTTTCGCTGCATAAAAGGGAAGGATCCTGCATAACTGAAATGCACCTGAACAGGATGACTCTGACAGGCCCGCAGGGCCGTCGTGAAGACCAAAAGGGACGGGGACAGAGCTCTAACAAGCAGGCGCGGGGCAAGACGGGCGCTAACAAGTGAGCCAGGAGAGCGGGGGCGCGTCCCCCTCCCCGGCTATCCCGTGTTGGGGGCAGTCCTCTGGCTGCGTACCTTTGGCATGAAATGTCCAGCCCCTCCGCCAGTACTCCTGCAGCTGGACCCGCTCCTGCTGCCCCAGGCTGCACACCTCACTGTAGAACTGCTGCTCGATGTGCACGTAGGCGGCTGGGATGGCACCCGCCACCCCCTTGGCCCCAAAGAAACCATTCACCTCTGGGGAGGCCAGCAGGATCTGGTACTCGGCCCGCGTGCCCAAGACCAGGTCCATGTAAGCCTGGGTCAGGTTGAAGTAGCCGGTGGTGAGGTAGACCTTAGCACCTCGCTCGGCCTCTGTCAGCAGGGTCTCGGTGACAATCTCGTCAATATGGATCTCAAAGGGCTTCATCTGGATCAATGGATAAATCCAGGTGTCGGGGGCTGGCCTCCGGTCACCAGCAGCGGCTGCGTCTTCCTGGGTCCAAAGGGAGTCGCTGTGGAAGGTCTGGGCATGCAGCATCTGCTGGCGGGTCCTAGCTGAGTTGATCACATCCATAACCCTCTTATTGGCTGCCTGGCAATATGCAGCTCGGTCACCTAGGGGACACATGGGAAAGAGGAATAAAGGGCAGAGAAATGGAGGCTCTGGACTCCAGCGCAGCACAGGGGACATGGCACATGTCCCATTAGACTTCAGTGAGAACACTTATCAACAAAGACCCGTGCAGGAATGACAGAACAGAAGGAGAGCGAGCTACAAAGCCTGACACAACCATGACAAGGCAAGCTTCACGGGGCTGGGGACAGCGCAAGGGAGGCTCCAGGACAGAGCATGGACGGGCAGGCTCAGGCCCCTTCGTACTGACACAAGACACCGATGACAACTGGCTGTCCAGACACAATGAAGGGAAAAGAAATGATGACCTTAAATGTTGTTAGGGAGAAAAGACAGAAAATTAACGAGCTAAGGCATCCAACTAAGAAGTTAGGGGGAAAAACAACAGGATAAAACAAAAAACACAGTATAACGAAGAAAATTATAAAGAGCAGAAATTAACAATGAAATCAACAATACAAAAATGGAGAATATCAATACTGTCAAAAGTTGATTCTCTGAAAAGACTGGTAAGCTAGCAAGCCTTCAGCAAGGTGGGTCAAGAATAAAAGAGAAAGAGGGAAGGACGGCTGTCCTGGTCATCCTTACTCGCTCACATACTCTGAGCTGGGAACAGGGACACACACCTGAGTGTCCCTCAGGGCTGGGCTACAGAACAAAGAGAAGGAATGGCCTGTGCACGGAACCTTCCTTATTGGCACCAAGGAGCCACCAGGGAAGGAGGCAGCCGCCCTCCACACGTTTGTCTCGGCTGTGAGTGTCCCTGCATCTCTCTGTTCACTAATGCCGTGGGACCACCCCTTCTGAGCCGCCCTGGCCCCCGAGCATGTGTGTTGCCCAGCTTCCCCGACCTGACCCCTGAGCACGCTGACTCTCATTCCTCCCTGAATGTGGGGCCCTGTTCATGAGTGGCCTGTTGAATTTAACCAGGGTTCAGCCAATGTTTTCTGTACGGGCCAGTAAATATTTTAGGCTTTGTGGTCCAGAAGGCAAAATTGAGGATAATACATAGGTACTCATATAACAAGAGAAAAAACAGATTTCTATAAAATTTTTAGTGATAAAATTCAAAATATAATAGTCATAACTGAGCATCCAGGCTGGCAGCAGGCAGGCAGGCACACAGATCACAGACTGGCTCCGAGGCCCACAGTTTCCCTGGCACCCAGGACAGGGCTTCCACCAGACATCCCCACTTGGATGCTTCCATTCTGGGTCGGGGACCTAAGGAGCCTTTCTCCTTCCACGGACTGGGTTTAACCCCTTCCCTACTTTGCTGACGCTGCTGCAAATTCAGCAGCAGACCTTCTTAAAGGCCACCAGGAAGCCAAAGCCACAGGAATCACAGGAATGCAAATGCCCCCAGGACCGCTAGCTGCCAGGATTTGCCTGGTTCCAGAGAGCAGAGCTGAGGGCTCTCCCATTTCACTTCCCAGGCAGGAGGCCACAGACCTCAATGGAGCTGAGAGCCACAGAGCCTCTGTGCTGCAGAGCTGGGGGCGCTGGCCCTGAGGAGGGCAGTCATTTAGCAGACTGCTTCCTATAAGCGCAGGACGGGCTCCTGGCTCAGCCCCCGGCACCCAGACCCGAAGCTCACATCCCCGCCTTCCCAGGCCGGCTCCCTCACCCACAGAGCATGACTGACGGCCAGTGAGTCACATCTGTCTGGCTTCAGAGACAAAAGCAGAATGAGGCTCTGCCACCCCAGTCTCCCAAGCCCGAGGCAAGGCCACCAGAGGCGTGCTCTCTTCAGCCCTCACCCCACCCCCACAAGCCCAGGACCCTACCTTTGTAAGGGTGCACCATCCCCTCCGCCACCTGCACCGTGTCATCCCCCCGCAACTGCAGGGACACGTCCCCCACCGCGCCCACCAGCTCCGTGAAGAAGTCTGCAACCTCGGGACAGTCCTGCAAGAACACGTAGCGGTCCTGGCGGTTGGTGAAGTAGGAGTCACTCAGGTTTGCACTGCAGGAAGGAAAGAAGCAGCTGAGGACTCAGGCAAGAGTGTGTCACGGCAGGCCCTAGTGACCCAGGGCTCAGGTTAACCAGCAGGAGCAGGGGAGTGACAGGCTCGGATCAGGACACAATAGCAGCAGCCAATTAACAAACAGCTACTGAGCATGACCACTCACAAGAGACAAGATGGCACTAAGGTGACACCAAAAAGGGAACCGCAAAACCCTTCCCCTCACAGAGCTGACAATCAGCTGAGAGAGGAGATGTGACAATTACTAAGCCAACTAACCACACAGGGCTAGTTACCAGTCCCGTGCTTTGCAATCAAAAGACCTGGATTTCCATCCTGGCTCTGTATTTTTCTTCTTTTGTTTTTTTTGGGGTCTGCCTGTTCAAGTTATCCATCCTCTCCAATCTCTGGTTTCTCGTGTATAAAGTGAGGAAAGTACGACAGAGGGTCACCATGAGAATTAAACGACGTACACACAAGGGGCTTAGCGTGGTGGCTAGCACACAGCAAGTGCTCAATAAACCGTGACTATCTCTTAATCGCCCTTTGTGAGTTTCCAGCCTCCACAGCAAACACGGTGCCATGGAAGACACCAAGAGAGCAAGGCAACCAAAGTGGGTTCTCAAAGGCTTAAGGAGACAGATTTTCCCTTCTCCATGTTCTGCTGACTTCCACCCTGGAGAACTTTTTTTTTTTTTTGCACTGAAGAAGAGTCGCCCTAAGCTGACATCCACTGCCAATCTTCTTTTTTTTTTGGTACATGAGCTGCCACCACAGCATGAGCAATGACAGACAAGTGTGTAGGTCTGCGCCCAGGAACTGAACCCCAGGCCACCGAAGCAGAGCATGCTAAACTTAACCACTAGGCCACCAGGGCTAGCCCACCCTGAAGAAGATTAAGGGGAGATGCTCGACGGAGGGAAGCAAGCTCACCCGCTCAAGATGACATTGTTGTCAAAGAGGTACACTTTAATGTGCTGCAGGCCAATGGTCTCGTTGAAGCGCTCAGGGATCAGGAGCCGAAGCAGTCCTCGGAGGTTAGGGGTGTGGAAGAGGGAGACTCGGACCTGTTCTGGAAACCTCTGTAAGAGCGGGAGCAGCATTGTGCGAGAGTTCTTTCTACCTGAATACATGGGCGAGCAGAAAAACAAGGACGGGCGACTCACACTAGGTAGCAGACCCACCTGCCAGTGAGGAATCACCCACTGCGGGCTCACGTTCGCCTGCCGCCCGTTCAAATCGGGCAGACCACCTAGTGCTTCTTCCAGCCGGGGAGCTCCGGCTAAATCTGTTCTCAACACCAGCCACGTCTTGAGGCAGCACTGGGGTGGTCGGTGCTGCAGATATCTGCTGTTTTAGCCCCACCTCCTCCTGGGGTGTACCACTCTGCCCCTATTCTCCTCATTTCTGCTCTGGGCGAAGATGACTCTGCCCACCCTGAGCCCTCACCCCCAGCTCCCCAGGCACACAGCCTGGCCTGGGCCAGTAAGCACCCTCGGAGGCCCTGGTGGATGGCCCACGGACCACTCAGGACCTCTGGTCTGACCAGGAGGGAAGCAGTCTCACTTCCAATGGACAAGATGCCACGGCAAGACAGCCCCGGGGCCACCAGAAGCCACCGCACAGAGCCTGAGAATGAAGCCAGCCCAGAGGAAGCAGGGCCAGGAGCTGGGTCCTGGTGACACAGCTGAATCCCAAATCATGACCGGCCTGAAGCAGGTCAGTCACGGGAGTCAAAACAATTCTCTTTTCTGCCTAAGCTATGTTTACTTGGGCTTTCAGGCACTCACCACAAAAGGAATCCTAACAGACATGAGGCAGTCCTGGGCCAGCCTGGACGGTCTTAAATGGCCTTGCCTCTGCCTGAGGACCGGGGAGGCAACAGTGTAATTCCTGAAACGGAGGCTCTGAAAGAGGGAGAATCAGGGCCGGGGAGAGTGTCAGCCCTACCTCGAGAGCCTCGCGTGAAGTCCAGGAGAATGGACACCTTGAGGTCTGAAGGAAACTTTGTTTGGAGTGACTTTTCTAGAGTGCTTTCCAGGCAATCCACCTATCAAGAAAAGAACCCCAAAAGAACAGAAGTATGAGATCCAAAAAGATGATTATGTATGAAAAAACAAATCAACTTGTCAGCTGAGACCCTGCCATCTTCTCTGAACACACATGCGCACCGTGAGCACTCAGGAGCCAGCGCAGCAGAACGTCTTCAGTTGAGAGGCCTCTGTCACGGCAATCAGAAGACGCCGCCTGCCGCCCTCTCCCACCTGAACCTTGTGGAGACAGCGGCCTGAGGTCCAGAAGCGTGTTGCTGAGCAGTCTGGACCTTGCCACTCCTGGACACGCTCCCTAACACACCAGCTCCCACACGTTTCACCAGATCACGCTCACAGACATACAACAGGCAGTGCCCAACACATGGAGAGGACTCAGTAAATACTTGTTGAATGAATGAATCCAAGACCCAACCTGCCCACGGCCATTCTCCATGGGTTGGACACGACATTCTCTTCCCAGGAGAACAAACAGGCTTCCCAAGCTTGCAGCTCAGGGGACGTCCTGGAATCAGAGGGTGGCCTCCTTCCTAGGTGAGGAAGAGGAGAGTGGAAGCACTTATGCTCACCCACCCTCATTCTCCACACCCCAACCCCTGCTGTCTCCCAGCTCCTACCTATGGGCTTCTGAACAAGTATGAACCAAGAAACAAAACTTATTGTGGGCAATGGGCCACTTCAGACCTCAGAGTAGAAAGCCATCCCAGAGACAAGACAACAGAATGATCTCATTCACAGACTCACATCAACTCAACCTCTGGATTCCGCCCACACACCAGAACTTGCACTGGACTCGTACCACAAGGAGCAAGCCTTACACAAACCTGCTGATTTCTGCTCCTTCCCACTCCTGCCCATGTCACGGTAAGTGACAAGTATGGCATGACAGCAAGTCCGGGGGAACAAGGCTTGCTGTAGACCTGACACCTACACCAGCCCTTGGCATGAGCAGCCAGCCAGCCTGACCTGCACTCCAATTCATCTGTCTAGTACAGTCTCAGAACACCTTTGCTGTAAAGGACCAGATAGTAAATATTTGGCGCTCTGCAGGCCAGATGGTGTTTGTCACAATTACTCAGTTCTGCCACTGCAGTGAGCAAGCTGCCATAGACAAAACACAAATGAATGAGAGTGGCTGTGTTCCAATAAAGCTTTATTTATGGACACAGAAATTCGAATTTCACAGGCTTTTCACGTGGCATGAATATTCTTCTTTTGATTTTTTTCCAGCCTTTGAAAATGTACAAACCATTCTTACGTCACAGATTAGACAAAACAGGCAGCAGACCACATGTGGCGTGTGGGCCGTGGTTTGCCAAGCCCTGGCCTGGAGCAGCCTAAGGACCCCTGTGCAGGGTGAGCAGGACGCTGGCCAGCACGGCCAGAAGGCCCAGGATTAGACCTCCCTGCACCCCTTCACCGCTCCTCTGACACACCTCAGTATCTGAGGCAACAAGAACAAGAGCCGGCCACAGACGAAGGCCATGGAAGGGCAGCTCAACCCCAACTCCATGGGGCTCTGCAGCCATGAGGTTTCGGGGTGATTCACTGCTGCTGCTAGGACCACCTCCCCTTAAACCTTACCAATTCCTGTTCCAGAGGACCTGTCCCCAGGTAGAGGGATGCCATCACGACCCGTCTCTTGGCAACTTTTATTTGCCCCTGAAAGAGGAGAAACAATTCAAAATTCACAATCATCATTTTCACAATTCACTGAGAAAATATAGTCCTTTGACCTTGGCAGCAAATGATAATCGAAGCTGGATTATCCTCTATCTTCACCAACTAATATTTACAGCAAGTCCAAAATGTGTATGGTAGCCTACCAAATCAGGACCCACAATCCTCACACAAACACTCAGCCTGAAAGGACAGCGTGACCTAACCGTACTACGAGACACAGTGCAGCCCCTGAGAGAGGAAGGAGGCCTGTGCACACTGATCTGGAAGGACACCCACAACGCACAGCTGGGAGACAAAAGGCAGGTCACCCAACACAATGCAAACCATGCCTCCACTGTTGACACCCCCTCACTCACCTGTACAGGCAGACACACGTGGGTGTGTGTGCAGGGCATGGAAAACACACACCAAACTGCCAAGAGCTGTCCCCAAGGAGGAGAGCTAGAGAAGGGAGCGTGGGTGCGAACTTGCCCTCTGCTCTACCCCCATCTGCATGATCAGGGTTTTTTAACAAGCACGCATTACTTTCGAAAGGCAGAGAGACAGGCACCTAGGCACATACACAGAGGAGACCAACAAAGATGACATGTCACATCAGTCCTAACATCCGGTGTCCTCCCACTAGACCTGCTCCAGCCCCAGGAGAACAGTGACCAATCTCTGGAGTTCTGAGCAGTCCCACCCCAGAGGAGGTGGCAAGGGCAGAAAGAATGCAGCACAATCAAAGGTCAAGCTCCCGAAGGGTACACAGGAGAGCACGGCCTCGCAAGAGGAGCGAGGAGAAAGCATGGCACACGTCTGTTTTCCTACCAAGAAGGGATGTCGCACCCACAGCCTGCACGGTCCACAGAGGAAGAGGGGCATCTTGCCTGAGACGTACATGAACACACCACTGGGAAAAGGCTCACATCCAAGAAAAAACAAAAGAATTTCCCACATTGGCTGCTTCCTGTGTTTTGTTATTTATTAAGAAGGATGCTTGTGGGGAAGGTGATTAAGAAGAAAGGAAAACAACAAATAAGGTATAAGGCAATTTCATCCAGGCAGCAAAAGACTATTTGACTGTGTACTGTGCGACCCAGTCCTCTGGTGCACTCTCAGCTCTAATGGGCCCAGGGACCAGCAGAACCGCCGTATTCTTTCTTCTCAGGGAGCACAGGCCGCTCTGTCTTCCCCAGGAAGAAACACATCCCACTCAGCACAGTACAGGCCGGGAGACTCTGCCCAGGACTCAGTTCAGAAAGCAGGAAAAGGAGGCCTCGGCTTCTTCCTGGCCTGTAGGTGAGGCCCCTCACGCCTCCACACCCCCACCCACCCGTCCTGGGCAGATGTGCACCACGGCCCGGCCTCCCGGCCTGGGGATCACCACATGGAGACAGTCAGTCATCACCCAGAGCTGATCAGGGCACCGAGAAGAACATCCTTTGAAAAACCTGCTTCTTCAAGCCAAGCAGAGAATCAAGTGGTAGCAAAGAGCAAAAGGCCTCAGCATCAGTTCTGCACAAACAAGGACACACAGGACAGACAAACTGTGCAAGGAAGTGGAGGAGAGCACATGCACGTGCACACACAAACGCACGCACACTGTCTTGTGGAATGAGCCAGGCAGAAAGTAAGTACGGATCTACAGATCAACACGGCAAAAGCTGAGAAAATGTGCAAGCATTCAAATGCACTAGAGCTCATTCTGTGGAAAAGTGAATCTCTACATATATTTTCTATTATCTCCTAGCATTCTGCCAGTCTGACCTCATCATACCTTAATTCTAACATCATTGTTAATATGAACTCAGAAAGTTCATGTTAATAAAAATTAATTGGCATTGAATTACTTCATTCTAATTAGCAGTTTAACCTCAAGTAACTAGACATGGCATGAACATCTGAGTAATGTACTGAAAGCTGAACCCCACAAATGCAAAATTGAGTATCTGTATCTCTACCAGGAGAGAGAGGCACAAACTTCAGACAAAGTCACAGAAAAGAACCAAGATTTTTACACCAGGTATATCACATCTACCAAAATGATACTACTGTGTCTTGGAGATGTTTCCAGGGGCAGGGGTCTGTCATGACTAGAATAAAGGTTTTTTCCTTCCTAGACATCTCTAGCAGAGACATGTCCATGTGGACCACATGTCCTCACTAACCTCTCCTCTAGCAGTCTACACTTTTAACATAGAACAGAAGGAATCAGTCGGTCCATAAGAATCCAAATCCAGGACGTGACACTCACTGCCCCACACTCTGAGCTCCTCTACCTGGGACATCAGCCACGCAGGAGACCTTCTGACTGTAGCTTGACTTAATGATTTGTGAAGCTGAAAACTAACAGGCAGGGCCCACAGGAATAAGCTGAGCAGCCATCTAAAGCTTCTAGAACAGAAGGTGCTTCTGCCCAGGACTCACTCAACCTTATGCCCCAAACCTCTAACTCAAATGTCTTTCCTTCTCTCCTTTAGACACAACTTACCTTCATGAGCTCAAAAAACTCGGCTGGGGAAGAAAGCACCCTGACGTGAGAACTGGAGACTCCAAACTCTGGAACCAGGTTTCTGATCCACTGGAACCTGTGCACGCCCTCTGGACACAGGCAGCAAGGAGGGGAAGTGACCCGGGGGACAGTTGGGGACAGCAAAGGACCCAACAGCAGCCATGGTGACCTGGTTAAAGAGACATGCAAAGGGTCACACTTCTCAAATACTTCCTCAAAAGTCTGTCTCAGGGGCCGGCCCCATGGCCAAGTGGTTAAGTTCACGCGCTCCGCTTTGGCGCAGGGTTTCACCGGTTCAGATCCTAGGCATGGACACGGCACCGCTCATCAGGCCATGCTGAGGCGGCGTCCCACGTGCCACAACTAGAAGGACCCACAACTAAAATATACAACTATGTACTGAGGGGATTTGAGGAGGAAATAAAAAGAATATTGGCGACAGTTGTCAGCCCAGGTGCCAATCCTAAAAAAAAAAAGGTCTCTCTCAGCTACTTGGGGGGGAAGATGGAATTTTGGGGAGAGGTCAATTTCAGATTTTCTAGACCATTTTAAGTGAGCCCAAGTCAAACTCTTCAAAAGCGTTTTTCCTCCAGCCCCTACTAGTCGAGCAACTTGAGAAGTACCGATGCCTACGGACAAACTCCAAACTTTAAGTTGATTCCAAACAACTCCAAATTTAGGGCAGCCGCAGGGAATCCAGAAAAGCCACTGGCTGGTTAGTAGTGCCACCCCCAGCAAATGCACCTGCACAAAGCCGGTGAAGGCTGTCTAGAACAAGAGCGAGTCTGGCATAAGTCTGATGATGCAACCCAGACTTGCAGGTGTACGACTGATGAGATAAATAGGGCTGACAGGGAAGGACGGAGAAAAATAAAGTTTTCTCTTTAATACTCAGATATTGAGAGAAAAGCTGGAGCAGAAAGAGGTCAGGGAAGAGGAGGTCATCTCAAGAGGTGCCCACGGTGACGACAAATGCCCCTTCACCATTGGACACATCCTCCCTGGGGTCACACCCCGTGTCTGGCCAGCACTTGTCCAACTACATGAAGTGGCTCCACTCCACGGAGGCTGAGATGGCAGTAAACACGGTCCTGCCCATGGACACACATCTCTGCTGCCCAATGACTGGAATACCTGCAGGGGCCAGAGGAAAACTGACCACACACCAAGCGCCCCACACAAGCCCGGCCCTAATCTGAATTCCAGCAATAGCAGCAGGAAAATCCTCTTCAGTACGTGACCTTCCACCACGGCCTCAAGAGGGACTCTGGGGAAAGGACACTTAAACACACCAAGGCCTAAACGGCCACAAATTCCAGGAAGATGATTTCATTTACTTGCTTCATGATAAAGCACTGAATCTTCCCAGGGTTTGTAAATGTCCCTACACAGACGCCAGATGGCCCACAGCTGTGCTTCCCAGAAAGCCCACCGGCCTGTCACAGCCGATTCACTGCCAATTCACTGCCAAGAGAACTTTAGTCGATGGGTGGAAGGTACCAGCCCTCCAGATCTGCATCCTGGGAAGTCGGGGACTTGCCATGGGCCTCAGAGGGCAGAGGTGAGAAAGCAGCCATCCTTTCCTGCTGTCTCTAAAGACCCGCTCATGAGCATCAGCTTGCTCAGTTTCTCTGGCTTCCAGGTAATGAGCAGCAGCTTGCAAATAAAAGGCCTCGGCACATAAACAAGGCATTGCTGCCTCCACTGCCCAAACCGGAGGCTATCCACCCGCTGTGCTCAAGGCTAACTTCCAGAGAGGAAAGATCCTTCAGACCAACAGAAAACCACAAGACGACGAGAAAGTTGCACAACAATCTATCAATTTGAAGCCCCAAAGGGGGCCTAAAGTCTAATATTCATTAATTAAACATAGTCTATTTGAGGTGGAAAGCCCCACAGCAGCGTGAGATCAACTTATCTCCCAGCCTCACTGCACTTATCATCTCTGAGACCATATAAAAGAACCAGGGCGTCACCCGCCACCCCAGGCCATGCAGTCTGGCCCCACGCATCCTTTATCTGGGCCAAGAGACTCACATCAGCTCCCAAAAAGGAAGATGAGGAAACACCTCCTTGGCACACGGCAACCCAGGAGAGGGCAAGTGCCAGCTTGGGCCTCAATCCAAGTCATCACGTGAGCAACTATTATGGATCGTGGAGCACAGAAATGAAGAACTGGACATGGCCCCTGCCTCCCACAAACTTGGTGGCCTCACAAGCTTACACACCTGAAATCATCTAAGAACAACACAGGAGAAAATGCTAAAATTAATCAAAGGTCAAAATATACAGTGCATGTGCTTCCAGTGATCAAAAACGGGAGCCGGCAATGCCCGAGCTACTGTGAAGGCTTTACAACACCCTGCCTTCAAAGGGGCTTTGAAAACCTGGTAGGACTCAGGGAATGTGGGTGGGGGGGTAGGTTGCTGCAGGCAAGGAGAGGTGTGAGCAAACGTGAGAAGCAGGAACTGGCAAACACCACCATCGCCAGAAAAACCCAGGAGGGTCTCAATAGGCAGCCCAGAGAACACACACACCAGGAGTCTACCCGGGTGTCCGGGTAGGATGGGGGGGCCGGCGCCCGGACACACCCTGTAGACTCCTGGCGTGTCCGGGCACCGGCCCCCCCATCCTGCCCTGGCGAGAGGCTCTGGCAGGCTCCTGGCGGGATGGGCTCGGGCGCCCCGGGCTACCTTGGGCAGGTCTTGTCCCTGTCAGGCGGCTCGCCCTGGGAATGTTCCACCACGGCCTCAGTCCAAGATTTATTGAGGGCTTTTTTATGTTAGCTTCCTGTTTAATCTGTGTACTGACAGGTTTATTTTTGTTAGAGAGGAGAAGGAGCTGAAAGCCAATTAGGTTTCAGGGATTCACTGCGGAGGAGACCCAACTCTTGAGTGGCAATTTTATATCCCCGAAGAGGAAGGTGCTTTGGAAAGGAGAACAGAGTTTTATGAAGGCCCCACAATGACAGGACAGGCCGGGGAGACCCCCTCGAGACTGGCGACACCCAACACCTAACTAAAGGGCCTCCGCTGGGGCAGAGGCAGTAAGCCGCGCTCTGGGTGCGCGCTGCTGGCTTCTTGGGAGCCTGCTCGGGGGCCATCTTTTTCTTTCGCCTCAGCAGGAACCCCATGGGAGTTAGTTCCCGCTTTCCACCAGGTGACTCCCGGGAATCTTCTCAGAAATGGTGTCCCCATGCTAGCAGCAGCCCTACTGCACCCTAGTCCCAGTCCCAGGGGCCGGCCACCTGCACGGGCGATGCCTCACTTCAGGAAGCTTGACCAAGAACTACACGTCCCAGCTCAAAAACTTAAGCCCCAAGAGACTTGAGGAGGCAGGGAGCTGCGGTTACTTTACCAAAAAAGCAAAGCTGTCACACTCACATTTAGAGAACTAAACCAGCACACACACAATTTCCACATCTAGACTGGGCTCCCTGAATCATCTCCTTCTAGATACCACCTAGCTCCCATCGCTGGTTCTGGGGAGGAGGAAGTGGTCGGGCATGGGGGCCCAGATAAGAAGGTTCTGCCCACCTGGCCTCTCGAAGGCCGCTCCTTTACTCCAGCGTATCAGCGAAGTTTAGAGAACTGGGCCAGGGCAAGAGGAGGGGCAGCCCGGGATCTGCACCCAGGCCAGCGCCGCTTCACCATCCAGCCCCCGGTTCGGCAGCAGAGGCAGCAACAACACACACACAGGCCACACTGCACAAGGGCCCACAAATTGCAGTGCTGAGGGAAACAGGACCGGCCTCCTCTCCAGAGGGCAGGCTTCAGGCACCCACAAGACACCTGACTCCGGGTAAAGGTTCAGCCACGTGATTTAAGCCTTTCCATGGAAGCTGCAGTCAAGTTCTCTGAACTGGGGAGTGGTCTGGGCCTCAACACCAAGGACTCCCAACCAGGAGCCCTGTTCCTCCTCCCAGAGAGGGGCCCGAGGGAGTAGGGTGAGAAGACGGAGGGTGGGTAGGGGTGACTCTAAGAGGGCACAGTGAGTATGAAGGGAGGGGTGCAGCGGGGCGGGGGCAGCTTCTTCCCACCATCTCTAAGAGGAATCCACACCTGAACTGCCTTGACTAAGGAGGGCACACACTGACTCTCCTGTCCCTGAGCTCCTAGACTAGGGGCCACCACGCAGTGAGGACAGAGCAGCACGCCCACCCCCAACTCATGAGAGGCCTTGGGGAACGGGGGAGAAGGCATTTCTCCTCTTTGTGGGGCCACAGGAGTGTTCTACTTCACCAACACTTTGAAGCTGTGCGTGCTCCGTGGAAAATACTGCCACACCTTGCATTTGCCCTGTGTCTGGACATGCAACAATGTGCCTGGAGGTCCGACCAAGGCCCCACATGGTCCGTGGAAAGATGCCAACAAAGAAAGGCAACCACCAGAGAATTACACCAAGGTCGACGCTTCACCTTACACGCCCCCTCCCCAGCTGTCACAGTTTCAAAGGATACAAGTCTGCTTCCCCTGGGCCACAGGACGAAGTGTCACCCCCTACCAGTGGGACACAAATAAGCAGGCCAACGTCCTAGGGTCTTTTCAAAACAGGGGATGTGGGGCTCTGAAGAAAGACTATAGTGATGCTAACCACACGTCCACAATGGACAGGACAGGAGCTCAGTTCTCTGTACCGCACATGGGGCATTAAGCGTCCCTCCTGTGGACTCAGAGTCATGCGCTAAAGGTTCACAAGCTCTTCTGGAACTATAAGATAAGATTCATGGTACAAACTCTGCGGCTTGGAGCCCACCCAAATCTGTACAAAACGATGAGAAAAGAAGTTTTTAAAAGAAACTGAGCTTTCCGGATTGCTTAAAAGAAACTGAACTCTCCAGATTACAATATTTTCAGAAACTAGTTTTTAAGAAAAACCCACCCTCCCCCCTCAGTCAGACACATTTAAACGTAAAAAAGTGAACTGATGAGAAAAGAGCAACACTTCCTGAGAAAGGCTCAAGAAACTACAAGAAGGTACTGTACTTCCTGCAACCCTGGCAGCAGGCAGCCCTTCCTGACTAATGCAAGACCTCAACCCAAGTAAGGGAAATGAGTGTGAATTCCCGTAGCTTACACAAGACCAACGGCCCGCTGAACTCCCACAAGAAGTCCAGCACGAGAGGCCATGGCTGCCAGCATTTGGCTACAGGCTGGGCAGACTCTCCTCTTGGCTTGCCCAAAAGGAAGTAGATTACATCGAGGGAACAGAAATCTAAAATATACGTAGAGCCCACAACCCACCTCGGGGAGCAAGACAGACCAGGCATATCAAAGTGCCTGGCGAGAACCAATCACATTTCTACTAACACAAACCTTCCACCAGCCTGACTTCCCAGCAGCCTTGAAATTGACGCATTTACATTAATCAGATCACATGTTTACCAGGGGATTATCTATCACAACACTTTAATCCCAGGCTAGTTTTTGTCCATCTGAGCGCACAAAACTGACTGACGCAGCCTCATTCATCACCAGCTGCAATGTGCTCAGGGGATACCCATGTTAGTATTAATTTAATGAGGCTACGATTTAAAAGTCAGTCAGTTGCAAATCTTACTTTAATTCCCTGCAAGATCAATTTTGAATTATTTGGGGAAATTAAGCTTTGATTCTAAATATCCCCCTCCCATCCATTCTACTACTATAAATAGACCAAGAGCTGGCTCTGCTAAACTCTACGGGTAAGGAGGACTGGGTCTCAGGATCAGAAAGGTCAAAGAAGTGGTAATTTCTGGAACTCTAGTGGTCCCTCACAGTAGAAACCACTAACAAGCTGAACAAGAGTGTGGATCTGCCATTACACCATAAGAAAATCTAACTAAGAGTCTGCTGGTGATCTGTTTCCTTCTTATAACTCAGGGAAGTTAGGACCCTCCTCTCACCTCCCCTCCAACAAGCGAAAACGCACATACCCACACCTAGGATAGAGAAAACAGGACTTGAGTTTCAAAAATAAGACTTTTCTGCACATATAGCTCAAAGTGAAAATAGATTTTTTTTAAAAAAAGGGGACCACAGAGAAAATATTTCCTTGTCTGGCAGGTAAGCTCAAGATTAGGAACTAACGCCCTCTTGACACATTTCCCACTAGGCCTCATCTACTCCAAGTAACAACTCAATTCTGTGTAGTCTGATGACTCCAAAGCTATCTGGAGTTTTTGTCTCCTTCTCCTGAGCCCAGATCTGCCACAGTCAACTGAATACTAAGCACCACCACCTGGATGCATCTGGGTACTGATTAAGATGCCCCAAAGGGCCGGCCCAGTGGCACAGCGATAAAGTTCGCACGTTCCCCTTCAGGGGCCTGGGGTTCGCCGGTTCGGATCGCGGGTGTGGACATGGCACCGCTTGGCACGCCATGCTGTGGTAGGCATCCCACATATAAAGTAGAGGAAGATGGGCATGGATGTTAGCTCAGGGCCAGTCTTCCTCAGCAAAAGGAGGATTGGCAGCAGTTAGCTCAGGGCTAATCTTCCTCAAAAAAGCAAAAAAAGATGTCCCAAACTCACTTTGTCATCTTCCCCCAAACCTGGTTCTCTTCCTTCACCCCGTTTTAGTGAAGCGCATCACCATCCATGCAGTCACCCAAGTCAGAAACATGACCTACCTCCTTAGCACTCCCCCTACACAACCCCCCACCCAGAGCTGATTCTAATCCAACCCTCTCCTCCATCCCCACCGTCCCTGACTTCATATAAGCCCCCCCATCTCAGGCCTAGACCCTTATCAAAAGAAACTATACATGAAACCTCAGAGCTTGCTTCCCAGGTCTCAGCCCAGAGGACTGGCTCGCTCGCAGCTCCTCTCTCTCCCTCCCTTCCTAACTCAGCAGCCCCAGTCAGCCCCTGGAAATGGTTTGAGTACCTGTGGAACCTCAGAACTGCCGTCCTCTGCTGCTACAATCATCAGCCCACGTCACTCACTATATCCTTCCTTGAACACCCACTGCCCCCTTCTTCACCTAGCCTACTCCTACACGTCTCCAAAACACACTCACCACCACCAGGAAGCCTTCTCTGACTCCCAAGTGTGCCTCTTACGTGCCACCATGACCTTTTCTACCTGACTTTACTATTATCATCTGTTCATGGGTCTGAGTATCTTGAAGGTGGGCTATGTCTTTATCTTTGTTTACTTGGTACCTAGCACAGAAGAGCAGTGCTCTATGCATGCATGTTGAACAAACGAATGAACCCAGCAGTCCATCGTGATAATGAGTCAGAAGCCTGCTTAAGAGAAGACAACGGTATTTCTAGATCACTAATTAGAAGTAATTTTAAGTGGACTTCTCTGTCATTCTGGCTGTCTCCATAACTGAAAGGAAACCAGCTCAGTAAGAGAATGGTCCCCTCTCACCACACCTCTTGCTAGCCACGTGAATTCAACAGGCCCGCCAACAGCTGAGTCAGATCGGCAAACTAAAATCTAAAATAATTTAAGTTCATGACTACACAGAACTATTATCAATGAATCAATGATCAGAGTTACAAGAAACCACATCATTCAGGGAATGAGGTATTGGGAGGTGTGACTGAACAATGGAGAAGAAACGAAAGTCAGCAGCCAACAGAGGGTGAGCGGCCACACAGACATGAGTAACCCCAAACACCAAGGCCATGAAGAATCGGAAAAACTCTGCAAACCAAGTAAGACAAAGAAAGGGTCAGGAGCCTATAGCACTGTACTAGTCCCGGTCAAAGCCTTTGTCCTCAGTCCCGACATAGGCACTATTGCCAAGGATTAGAGGACACAAATTTCTGAGATTTGTGTTTCTATGTTTGTGATTCAACTGAGTTTCTGGTTTAATTGTTGACCCGGGAAAACAACTCTCTCTCTCCACTTAAAAAGAAATATGAAGCCACACAAACTGTACCCACAGATACTATTTACAAAAAGGACTTCAGGAAGGCAATTTAGAGTATCCCAGCCGCCACACTGCCCCTTCTCCCCCAAGAAAACACTCAAGAAACGTCTTTTTTTTTTTTTTAAGAATTTGTGGAGATTGCCCCAAGATTCTTTAGTAATCAATTCCAACGTTAAACAATGATTAATAACGAAGTGTTTTTCATCGAGTTTAAACACATACAGGGAAATGATGAAATAACCTGAACATCTCATCTTTGAGGGAAGAACATTTTTTGAAACTTTAAACCAAATTTCTCAGTGGTTCAATGCCAGGACGTAGAAGTCACGTGACTTCCCTACCCACTAGAACGGACAGGTCTTTGCTAAGCACCAACTACAGACAGCGGAGAGGCCACCTCTTCCACACCACCCCTCCCACCGGGTTCAGTGATGTGAGACTTAAAGCCACTCAGATCTAGGCTTCCAAGAGTTTCGTCCTGCGCTGAGTCTATCACCTAAAAGTTCCCCTAAATCAAATTTGAATTTCTGCTGAAAATCTTCTAACGTAACCCAATACGAAGCAATTTCCTCTCTACACCGAGAATCAGCACATAGGCCTGGACCACAGAGCTCTGAACCAGGAGGTCTCAGCCAGGAGGTCAAGTCTACCTGAGGAGCAGAGCTAAACATGTAACCAAACACCAAACGCTACTAAAGGATGCAGTTCCGAGGAGTTCTTTTTTGTAAGGATCAGGGGTAAGGCTCGTTCTCTAATAAGAAAAGGATTTGCACACAAAAGTACTGTTTCTCTTTTTTTCCTATTAGCAATAGCAGCAGGCCTCTTAGGTCAGCGTGTTCTTGGCAAATGTTTACTCTGAAAGACCAGCGCCTGAACAAACTGCTTCAAAGCCTACTTCACCATTTACACAACTCACTTCAGTACTTTTCCAGAAGGTAGGCCCTTTGAAAAGTGTCAAGGGGGTTCGAGTGGTTCCTCTTTCCTCGCCTGAGTGCCACTGACTCAGGATTGCTTCACAGCCCTCTCGGGCAGGATGTGAGAAACGCTGCGTGCACAGAATCCCAGCAGGGCTGATTCACTCCCGCCAAGTCACCCCGCCGCCAGCCCTCCGAGCCCAAACAGTGTCCCTCGCGGGCAGACGCTCCCACACGCACACCCGGGGCTCGAACCGGCACGGGAGGGCGGCCCGCCCCGAGCGCACGCCCCGCGCCCCGCTCAGCGGTCCCCGCGCGGCGGCCCGGCTCGCCCGGCTCCGCGGGGTCTGCGGGGTCTGCGGGGCCCGGCCGCGCACCCGCCCCTCCCCGGGGAAGGCCGCGGCGAGGCGGGGCGCGCGCGGGGCCGGGCGGGCTCGCGGGGTCGGGCCGCCGCTCTCACCTCCTGCGCCCGCGGTCCCGGTTCCTGCCGAGGCGGTCGGACAGGCGGCCGAGGAGCGCGGCCAGCCCGGGCCGGCCGGGCAGCAGGCCCAGCAAGCGCCTCCAGAACACCGGCCCCGCCGCCGCCGCCGCCGCCATGGAGACTCGCCGCTTCCCTTTCCGCTTCCGGCGCGCGAGAACTTTATTGACAACCGCGCGCGCAGACACCGGGCGGCGCGCGCGCGAGCCGCGGCGGGAGGCGGCCCCGCCCCCGCGGCCTCAGTTTCCCCGCGGCGGGCGCCGGGGTGCGTCACGCCGGGGTGCCAGGCCCAAGAGGTGCGGGGCGCCAGAGCCGCTCCCCGCGCCCGCCCGCCGCGTCCAGCCGCCGCAGCGGCCGCCGGTGGGCATTACTTTTCAGGCCCCCCGGTCGCGTCAGGCTGCCCCTGATAGGCTGCGGCACCTCCCCGTAAGGTGTCAGTTAGACTTGGACAAAACTGGGTTCCCGCTGACTCGCCTTGGCGCGATGAGCACGGAAAGCCCCCACCGGACTGAGGCGAGACCATTTTTCACCATGTCAGCCCTGGGCCCTGCAGCTCCATGGCACAGAGCAGCCCAACCCGTCTCTGTGCAGTGGCTGAAGACCCCCCTCCATCTTCCCAATGCGCCCATATACACGCTGTAACCTGGAATGTACGGTCCTATGGCCCAAGGGGCTGAAGGAGCTCATCCCTAGAGCCAAGAACGCTTTTTGTAGTTAATTTTCTTTTCTTTCTTTCTTTTTTTTTTTGAGGAAGATTAGCCCTGAGCTAACATCTGCTGCCAATCTTCCTCTTTTTACTGAGGAAGACTGGCCCTGAGCTAACATCCATGCCCATCTTCCTCTACTTTATATGTGGGACGCCTGCCACAGCGTGGCGTGCCAAGCCGTGCCACGTCCGCACCCAAGATCCCAACTGGAGAACCCCAGGCGACGGAAGCAGAATGTGCGAACTTAACCGCTGTGCCACCGGGCAGGCCCCTCTAGCTAATTTTTAAAAAGGAACATGTTGCAGTATTCAGAGAGGCTGGAGAGATGGCTCTGATCTGTAACATGTGGCTCCTTGGTGGACCCACATGGGCTGGAACTTGGAACCTGGAAAAGCTGTAGGAGGTAATCATATCCTGCTTATTCCAGGGGGGGTGTTGTGAGGCTAAAAGGATGGCCACACTGGATGAAAAAACATTCTGAATTCCGCTTACACCAAATTATCCCAAAAAATCAATTACACGCTCCCTACAAGAATGTTCATCTCAGCATTGTTCGTGCTATCAAAAACGTGGAAGCAATCAACAGTGGGGGAGTCGGTTAAATAAGAATGGCACATCACTATGTTGGCAGACCATGTATCCATAAAAAACTATGTTCTAGAAGAATGTTTCATGACAGTATGCGTAAAGTCCGAATTTCCAAAGAGTAGTATACTTATCTCATTTTGTTAAAAATTGGAAAGAGCGTGTGTATACAGACAGACTGAAAGTAAAGACACAAAATGTTAACACTGGTGATTTGGTGCTATTCAAGAATTTCCAAACTGTTTACAATCGATGAGTATTTCAGATTGATTTTAACTTTTCCTTTACGTTTAGATAGCTTTACAAATGAAGGTGGAATTTGATTCAACTCTTCCAAGTTGCAAGTGGTGAATCACCCGATTTCCTAACTTCCAGTAACTGGAATGAGACCATCCGTTGCATGGTTCTACTTTTGCACGGTGCCTGGCATGGGACAGCTGCCGAGTCAAGTTGCTGAACGGCTGCACCGTGATGCTCAGTGGTGAGGACCACGTGGACCACGGGAGCATCCTAATCATCCTGAAAAGAGCTGGCAACCTCTTTTTGCATGTGTCGCTTTGCTGTTGAGGTATGAAGTGCGACAAACAACCACTGTACCGTACCACTGGGAATTTCTGATCCAAAATAAATTGTAATAACACACGGCGATATTGATAGCATGGTAAGTTAAACTAATAAGTATTTACATTAAGTATAAACAGACAGCAATGACCCATCCCTTCTGAAGCCACACACAGAACCCTTCTGGCCTTCACAGCTAGTTTGAAACAGCCAGAGCGGCAACCCAAGTGAGGCAACCATGACCTTGCCCCAGGACACGCACATTTAGAGGTTGCAAAAATTTTAAATAATGGTTTTCAGAGATTGAGCAATTTTTAAAATGGTTATATTTACATGATGACAGCACAAACCCTCTTTCCACCAGGAGGAATCTTTTTTCTGGGCTAGTTGGGGAGAATAAGTAGGGGAGATAAGGCCTGCTCAGATTACACAGGTGGCCCAGAGAGCGTGCCTGGGAGCACCCAAGGAGAGCGGCAGTCTGGAGCAGACACTACTACTGCCGCTGCGGGTCCTCAATTCCCACCCTGATGACCTTGAACGAGCAGGCCTCTGTCCTCCCGAGAGCCCCTGGCGGCTCGGAAGCCTGTCCGCTGAGTCCTCCTCACCCTCCTGCCCTCACCCACTGCCTTCTCGTTAGTCTGCCCGCTCCTTCCCAAACAGGAGAGGCCAGGGTTAGCATGACAGGGTCGATAGGACGGATGACAGAGATCATGTCTTCCCAAACGGAAAAGGAAACCCATTCATTAGAAGGAGAGTTGACGTCAGGGAGTGGTGGGCTGCTGCCCCTGATAGCGAGGCTGCTCTCCCAGGCAGGAAACACCAGGAAATCCTGCGCCAGAGCCTGGGCCTCACTGTCTGTGATTCACTCTCTGAACCCAAAATCCTGCCAATGTAGGAAGAAGGCCCCTCCTCCCCAAGCCTCCTTTGCAAGAGAGGGTCTCTCCCAAACACAGGGCTGTTTGCAGATTCAAGGGGCAGGAAGAGGCTGGCCAGCCCGTCTTCTGTCTCAGCGATGAGAAACTCTCCTATGGCAGTTTGACCTAGGGGCTGATCAGCTGTTTCTGAGGAGCACACTCTTGTTTTATGGGGAAGGTAGCCTAGGTACTAAGGATGGGATGGAACCAGCCTTGGGACCACTGCCTGCCTTTTCCTCCATTCTTCCACTTGGTCACCCCCGGCCTCACCAGCCTGGCCCCTTTTCAACCCCTCAAACTCCCCATGCACGTTGCTGCCTTAGGATCTTTGCATTAGCTGTTCTGTCTGCTTACAAGTGTATTCCCCTAGCTTCTCTCATCCTTCCAAGTTCTGTCCTTCCCCAGAAATGCTTTCTCAGCCACATAACAGGATTGTATTTTCTTCCTGTTGCTTACTGTGATCTAATCTTATTTATTGGTTTGTTGTTGTGTATTTTGTCTCCCTGCCCCCCTAGAATGTGAGCCCATAGAGCCTTGTTGCTCTGAGCACCCCGAATGGGACCTGGCAGCAGAAGCAGGCTCATCAACACTGGTGTAACAAATGCACGCAGGGCAGAAGGGGGTGAACTCCAGAGACTCCGGCTGCAGAGACAGCCACCCAGCTTGTGCTGTTCCGCCGAGGGTGGAAGCAATGGTGGCTGGACCTCCTGGGAGTTTACCGACCTGCTGTCACATAGCAGTTTGCAAAGCTGGCAGTTCAGGCCAACCTTTGGAGGCTGGCTCACCGGAGCCCTCCATCTCCCTTCAGGCCACCAGCCCCTTTCCTGCCTTCATTCGCCCTGGGATACAGTCGCCCTGCTGAGCTGTTACTCTGATCTTTTCCAGTCCTTGATACCGTTTTCCCCAACACTAAGACCTGACCCCAGCCCTCCCGGGTGTAAGGCAAGCTTCCGTTCCCTCAGAGCAGGGGTTGGCAAACATTTTCTTAAAGGGCCCAATAGTAACAATTTGATACTTTGTGGGCCAGATGGTATTGGCAATTACTCAACTGGTGCCAAAGCAGCCACAAGCAATAGGACTGAGCACAGCTGTATTTCCAATAAAACTTTATTTACAAAAACAGTCCGCCAGCCCATGCACCATAGTTTACCAACTTCTGCTTTAGAAAACCGTATACCTGGGGCCAGCCTGGTGGCACAGCAGTTAAGTTCACATGTTCCACTTCAGCGGCCCGGGGTTCGCTGGTTCAGATCCCGGGTGCGGACATGGCCCCACTTGTCAAGCCGTGCTGTGGTAGGTGTCCCACATATAAAGTAGAGGAAGATGGGCACGGATGTTAGCTCAGAGCCAGTCTTCCTCAGCAAAAAGAGAAGGATTGGTGGCAGATGTTAGCTCAAGGCTAACCTTCCTCAAAAAAAAAAAAAAAAAGAAAACTGTGTACCTGGCATAGGCCCTACTAGGCCTGTATGACCCTAAAACTGAGAGAGATGAAGTCTTCTGGCACCAGGGGCCTGAGCTGGTTGGAGCTATGGGGAGCCCCAGAGGAGCTGAAGGTTGTGAAGAACAAATTTGTCAAGCATGGAAGCTCAAATCAGCAACCTCACCGGTAGGGGTGAGGAGCCGGTCGACGTTTCTGCATTTATCATTTAAACTTTTCAATGTCAAAAATCTTGTCATCTGTAAAACAAAACACCTATTGCTCAATGGCTCCCTCGCCACAGAGAAGCCCAGGATAATCTGGCCTTTCATCAACAAGAAACCAGAGCCCAAATTTCTGGAAATGCCTCCTGGGCAGAGCGTGCTGGTTTGTTTCTCTGTCGCTGGTGAGAGATAAATGCAGCTCTCAGTTTCAGGGGAATCTCGGCCTCCTGTGGCGTGGCAGGCAGCCAGCGCCACCCCAGCGAGGAGCTGCGTGCCTCCTCGTGATCCAGCAGCCCAGCGCGTGGGGAAACACGGCGGCCCGTCGCCAGTTATGTCCTGGGAATCCCAGGCTCCCTGAGCCCTGAGTGGGTGGCCGAGGCAGGGCTGAGGGGCTCCCTGGCAGAACCCCACCCTGCGGTCGCCTTCTCCTGCTTCTCCCTGCTCAGCCCTCATGGCGAATTGAAGCAAGCAGCTGAGGTGCCCTGGGGGAGGCTGGCATCCTCATCTGGCGCAGGGCAAGTCTTGCTTGAGATGAGGCCAGGCCTAAGCAGGTGGGAGGAGGGCTTTGGACTCCTGGCCCAGGCCTGACTGATCGCCAGTCTCCTGGAAGTTAGGAAAGAGACTCAAGATGACTCCCCCAAAGTCAATCGCACTCTTGCCCTCTAGCCTTGAGAGGGGGAGGTGGGAGGACAGAGGCCAGGTCGGGTTGCTGCCTGGATGCCTGCAGCTGCTGGCAGGGAGGGAGCGGAGGGAGGAGAGGACAGCACATAGATGTGCTGAGCTGGAGAGCCCATGTCGCACTTAAAGGGCCAACGGAGACCTGCCGGAGGCTCGCAGCTGCCGGATCACCGATTTTTCCAAAGAAAGCTCCCGGTTCAGATGCGGATGTGAAATTTCCAGATTTCGAAATGTTGTCTCAAAAAATTTTTTAAATACAGGCCAAACAATGCATCTATGGGCTGTATTCAGCCTGCAGCTGACCGCCTTGCACACACATTCTCGTCTATCATAAGAGTCCCAGGTGCTACAGGAGGACGGGGTAATGGCAGAAGATCACAGCGCACCTGTTTGTACCATCTGAGTGCTGAACCATGGGACTGCATTGCCTATTCGTAAAACACATTTTAAATTTCCCCAGTTCCAGAAGTCAGAGAACATGCCTGACTCACCTCCCACGGGTAGAGTATGCTCATCTTCTCGGCTCAGAGCTGCCTCAGATTGAGCTCGGAAGCGGGGAGCTAAGCCTTTAGTGGGCGGGAGGGAGAGTGAGGCAGAAGTGAGCGGTGGAAAAGATGCTTGGCAGCAGAGCCCAGGTGCCCAGGTGCTGGTGGTGCACCCCTGCCTGCCGGGCTTGCTCCTAGCACCTACAAGCTGGGAGACTTGGGGAGGTCAGGTGACCTCTCCAGACCTCAGCTTCCCATCAGCTTGCGCATGTCACTTGCTCAGGAAATCCCCTCGGATGTCCTTCCCAATAGATGAGGTCTCCCCATAATATACTCACACAGCCCCCGGGGACTTCTCCTTTGCAGTACTTAGCAAAGTCAAAATTAACTAATCGTGACATCAATTGTGGGAGAAATTTTCCTTCTGAAAAGAATCTAAGCTCCATGAGGGCCCAGACTGATGAATTCCGGGCACCCAGCTCAATCTCTGACACACAGTAGGTGCTCAATAATTATCTCCTAAAGGTATGAATGAATGAATGGTTTTCTAAAATAAGTCTTGCAGAGCAAGAAATGACTCAGGGTGGGTCCATCTACCCCAGAAATCTGGACCCCCCACCAGCATTTTGTGTATGATTCTAGGAGCTGATGAAATCCTGGGAAAGGGCAGCTCATGCATCCTGGGTTAGGAAAGTGACCTACACCCCCGTGAGGCTGGGTAAGCACATGCAGGGGAGGGGAGGAAGGCATGGCCTGGGAGAGCCACAGCACCGTCACACCTTAGAAGCTCACCTCTGTCCCTGATGGACACTCCCACCTCCCACTCCTTCCAACCTGCTTCTCTGCCATTGCGGCCGGCTCTGGACCCAGGGAGCCAGGGAGAGGGTACATCATTTTCCCTTTGAACTTGCCCAAGAATCAGTGGGTGACAAAGCGTGTGCCAATGTGTGCCTCACAATGCGGAGGAGCCAGGGACCTTCCCAGTGTGTCACACACCTGGATGGGGCACTCAGGAGGTCCTCATGGAGACCCCACCTCTGCAGGAAGCTAAGTGCAGGCCGTGGGAGGTCAGTTCAGATGCGACATGCACACCCAGGTGAGGTGGTGAGCAGCACCTGACCCAAGAGCCCCACCAGTCAGGGGCTCCCACTGCAGTGCTCCAGCGGCCAGCCTGGCTGTTTTAATTGTCGGGCAAGCCAAACAATTGCATCCACCGTGTCCCCCACGGGCCCTCAGCTCTCCAAGGGCGTCTGGGGCCCAAGGCACGTCTCCCAGGAGCCAGCCTCACCGCTCACCCCCCTCGCGGGCTCTCCTTCTCCTGGGCACTGCCACTTTAGCTCCAGGCGTTGGGCCAGCCCTCATTTGCATTGCAGCCCAGATGGTTCACCACAGCCTCGCTTCCCAGAACTGCCCGCTACCCTGGTGTCTGTTCCCGGGTGCAGGCGCGGGCACAGCGGCTGCTTCGAGGTGAATAGAGACTCTTCCCACCCCTGCCCCGGACAGAGCAGGGTTTGTTGGTTTGGGGTCAGGGGAGATAATTGGCTGGAAGCTAACTCCCCTCACTCTCTACCTCCCAACTCAGAACTTGGAGAAGACGCGGATTCCTCTTAGAGCTGGTGGGAGGAAACTCCCCTCCCTCCCCAGATGTTCCCCACACACTTCATGCCGTCTGCGCCCTCCTAGAGCGCCCCCCTACTCACCCACCCGCCACCCTCCCACCGCCTCCCAGACCCCCTCTGCGGGAGGAGGCATGGGCCCCCAGGGCAAGGGTCGGGAGCTCAGGCCCAGCCCCAGCCCCAGAGGGAACGAGGAATCTGAGAGGGCAGGGTGGGCGGGTGGGTGAGCAGGCGCAGGCGGGTGGGTTGGTAAAGTGTTTTCTTTCCCTCCCTCGGCACTTTTTCTGGGAAACGCCAGAGGCCGGCTGGGCCTGGAATGCCAGGCTTGAAAGAACTCCTCCACTGCTCGCAGACATCTGAGCCACAAACCTTTTCATTAGCTCTGGGGCCCCTCCCGGCAGGAACAAAGGCCTATAAACTGGAATGCAGCTTCCCGGCCACAGGCCATTGTCCTGGCATCCCTGGCCCGCCCCTCGGAATTGTCTAAAGCAGGAAAGAAAGAGATCAGGGTCAACCCGGTATGCGACCCCCCGAACCTTTGCCCATGCGCTGGAAAGGTCATCTCCACCATAGGCCTGCCACCAGCAATGCTGGCCCGCCATCAGTCCTGGTGGGCGGGGGCTTCAGCTGAGAGGGGCAAAGATGCACAGAGCTGGGCTGCCCAAGGAAGTCCAGCCCTGGGAGGACCACACTGGGGCAGCAAGGGCCAGGGCTTCAAGAGGTCAGGTGAGACACAAGCCCCCAACATCTTCTCCAAATTGGCCAAGAGAAAGAGGGGCAGGAGGACTCTCCTGCCCCTTTGCTTTCACCACCGGCGCTGGACCAGAAGCTCCAGAGGGAAGGAACCAGGCTCTTTTCCCACCATTGTACCCCCTGGCCTGGCCAACTAACTGGCCCATAGTAGAAGCACAATCAGTGTGGAATAAGTAATATCAGGCCCCTGCACAGTGAACCCCCGGGCTGCCTCTGGGCTGTAGAAAGCCCACCAATCTTGAAGGAGGGAGGCCTTGGGCTTGGTGTTGAGCAACTCTGTGGTCTGAGGCCAGTCTCCTAACCCATCTGGCTGCAAAACAGCCACCAAACAATGGCAACCTTAGGGCTCGCCGCCCACCCCGGGCTGGCCAGAGGACAAGGAGATCATCTATGCAAGTGTGAGATCTTATGCTCACTGAGCCCGGCCATAGCTCCCAGCGACCACCCCATGGGCACCAGGGTTCCCATCTGTGAGGTTGGGGGAAGAGCTCATCATCTGTCACACACCATGAGTAAGTGGAGCCCCACAGGCAGCTGAAACCACTGTGTACTTCCCCTCCATCATGAATGAATATCTCTATTATCTTTATGACCAAGCATCTTTGCCTGGAAATGGGATTCTGACTTCATAGAAATTCTGCAAAGGGAGAGACGAGGAAAAGGCGGGAGTCTCCTAAATCCCTTAGCCGGGAAAACAGTGGAGTCAGACGGAGGGGCCAGACCTGGATAATGCTTCTCTCCCCTTGGGCCCCCGGCAGACAGGGAAGGCAAGAGACAGCACTGCCTGAGGTCAGCCCTGGTTTGGGCATCTCTCTTGCCAGGAAGTGGGTCCCTGGGAATGTACCCTGTATTGGCACAGTGTCTCTTCTCCCACTTTTCCAGCAAAGTTGGAGTCCTCACACCCTTGGTCTTCAGATTAGCAGGTTTAAGATTTTACTTTATTGTTTTTTCCTTTTTCTCCCCAAAGCCCCCCGGTACATAGTTGTATATTCTTAGTTGTGGGTCCTTCTAGTTGTGGCATGTGGGACACTGCCTCAGCGTGGCTCGACGAGCGGTGCCATGTCCGCACCCAGGATTTGAACCAACGAAACACTGGGTCACCTGCAGCAGAGTGCGCGAACTTAACCACGCGGCCACGGGGCCAGGCCCTAGCAGGTTTAATAATCTCCACCAAACCATCCACAGGGCTTCCAAACCCTCTGTACCATCTATACAGCCGCTCCTGAGCCCCACAGGAAGAAACCAAAAGGTGCTCTAGAATAAAGCAGCAGGTGGTATCTAAAAATGTTGGAAAACAGAAGTCAACACAATCCCTTATTTAAAGATTCACTGAGTACTTTGTATGTACCAGGTTCTAGGCTTACAAAGAAAAAATTAAATATAGTCCGTTTCCTCAAGGTTCTCACTGGACAAGTAGTCAGAGCATGTTGGTCAACGTGGAAAGAGGTACCCTGGAAGTTTAGGCTGCACCTCTGACAAATCGCAAAGGAAAAGTAGAAAACAGCCAAGGTGTGGAAGGTAGTTCCACGGCGGGAAGCGAGCATGCACAGACCCAGGCCTGGCGAACGTTTTGCAGACAGCCTGGAGCTCCACGTAGCCGGAGCAGGAGGTGTCCGTGGGCCGGTGGCAGCTGGTGAAGCCGCAGTGGGGCAGAGAGCCTTAGATACACACTCGCTGAGAGGTTTGGATCATCCCAAAGGCAACGGGAAACCCCTGAAGATAGTAGAAAGCCAAAGGCAAACCTGATGGCGGGCTGTACTGTTTGAAGACAAGCAGCTTTTTGGAATGTCTTATATAGAAGATATATCTCTCCAAAACATCAAGCCATTCATGGCCATATCCATCTCCCAGTACCCGGGGCTACAGCAGCTCAGCTCTCCCTCCTCTCTCTCCTCAAAGACTCCTCAGTGCTTCCAAAATAACCACAGCTAACATGCATTGGGCATTGAATATGTGCAAGGCACCATTCTAAGCATTTTGTATGCACGAGCTCGTTCAGTCCTCACAACAACCAGATGAGGTAGGTACTATTATTAGCCCATTTTACAAATAAGGAAACTGAGGCACAGCTGGGGAAGTGAGTTACTCAAAGTCATGCAGCCACTGGGTGGTGGAGCCCGAAGAGCAGTTCAGTCTCCTAAGTCAGTATGCAGGGAGCCCAGGCCACCTTCCCACTGAATGCCCCGCCTGACCTTCTCTGGCCAGGGCAGCCCCTTTTGGGGCCCTGGGCATGCCTGCTGACCCTGCCCCCACCCCCCTCTTGAAGTCATCCCTGTACTCTTGGACCCACTCTAAACTCCTCGCTAGCCATGCAGACTTTGCTGCTGGCCCTCTGCAGAGCCCAGGCTCACTTGGGTACCATGCTGTCGACATTGAGACTTACCTGTTTCAGAGGAATGAGCCTCTCCAATCAGACTGGGATTCTGGAATTCCAGGGCTATTGCTTCTTCCTTATCTCTCTCCCCCTTCAAACTCCCCCTCCCCCTCAAATGAACCATCATAGCCTCATGGGATGGTAATCACAACCACCCCTTTCTCCTGGCACTCACCACTTGGGGGTCCCAGGTCTCTTGCCTCGCCTATCTCCCTGCAGGATTCCCCCGGCACTTCTGTCTTCCCAGCACTTCGCCCCATGCCTGGCAAAAGCAGGCACTCAATGAGAGTTTGTGGAATGGATGAATGAACCTGACTTGTGTCAGAGCATTATCATTTACAAAGCACTTTCTCATCCATTAACTCGAGGGCTATTCCTTGTGAGTCTTCTTTGCCCTCCACAGGGCTCAGCACAGAACTGTATGGTCATGGTGCAGCCTCCTAATAATCAATGGATGAGAAAAAGAATGAACTCATTATGGAGAGAAGGAGCATCCATTTCAATCGCCTGCAAGCATCCTGAGGGCAAAGACCGGGTCTTATTCATCATTACATTTCAATGCCCAGCACAAGGCCTGGTACATAGAGTCCAATATTTGTGAAATGTGTTGAATAAATCAATTTCCCTCTCTGCAGAAGTTACAAGAAGTGACAAATTTCCTCCTTACTATTGCTCCTCTAATAGACTCCGAAGGGAGAGTTGGACTGAATTGCTTCCATTCCTAGCACACTTTGACATGCAGAATCTTTTCTTTTTTTTTTTTTTTTAATCTCAGATCTCTGATGGGAAAAAGGTTCTTCTTCCTATTTTGCAGATGGCAAAACTAAATCCCAGAGAGGCTGGATGTCCTCCCCAAATGCCACTTAGTCCCCCTGACATGTGTGGGGGAGCGAGGTGATGGCACAGATTGAAGACAGTGGCGAAGGCAGGGAGGTGCCTTTCGGCTCCTGGAGAAGCCAAGGGGCAAGGTCTCTGTGGTCTAGACTCCAAGTTGCCTGCTGTTGGCCCCCTGGCCCTCCTTTCCCACTCACTCTCTTCAGTCCGGCGGCATTTGGGAAGAAGGTAGGGCCCAGGGCCCACAGCCCCTGTGTCCTGAGAGGTGATGATCTCAGTGCTGCTTAAGCTGGTTCTCAGGTGTCTCTAGCACTCCACTGCCTGTTTGGGGACAGATTGCAAAACTTTCCATCCTTCAGAAAGCTGGCCCTGGTTAGCCCAAACCAACCACATCCATGCCAACGTGACCAGGAGCAAATCTATCACTCACCGCAGTCACCTCCTCTTCTTCTGCCCTGAAAGAGATCAGACCCCCACACTCAGAGGTAAGGGGGGGCACCTTCTAGGTGGTGGTGGGCCATCCGGAAGTGGGCTGAACTCCTGAAAACTGCTTTCTGGAAATCCTCCCCATTCCCAGGTCTAATTCCAGACGATGATGTGAATTCTCTTCGGTCCCTCGGCTAGGTCGCCGTCCCAGCTCCTGAGCCATCATCCCCACTGCCCCCACTAGTTGGTTCCCATTCCAAGGCTTAGGGGGAGCAGCTCCAAACGATACTCCATTTGCTAGACCCCAGGGCGCCCTCTAGCGGACGCGGGGTGCGGGATGGGGCCATCGTTCGCCCTCGGGGCAGTCCCGCTGCGGAAGAGCACCTGGCTGGACCCAAGCCGTACCACGCAGGTTTGGAGACCTACGTGTCAGAGAGTGGTGGTTGTTTGTTTTTGCTTTTTTGGTGGTGAGAGGCGGCACTCATGTCAGCGAAGCGAAAGAACCTGGCAGTGAGCTGATGGGCTGAGGCCGGACAGCTGCCACGCCGGCTGCATCCCCTCTACCCCTGGGACTCCGGGCTTCGCCTCGGGGACATGCCCACAGGTGACTGTCGCGCCCCGCCTCCTGCTCCCATGTCCGGCCCCAGCTTCGTGGGCCGGCTTTGGGGTGTCCCCAGTTCCCTTGCGGCAGTCCCGGGCCTCCTGGGGCCGCGATCGGGACCTCGGGCAGACTCGGGGGGAAGAGGGGGCGGCGAGGGGGTGTCCCCGCGAGGTCCGAGAAAAAGGGAAGGGGAGCCGGGAGACTCTCCTGCTCGGCCTCCTGGAACTGCCGGCGCTCCTGGAGCGGCGCCCCCGCCTCTGCCAGAAACTGGCCTTCTTAGAAGGGAGGGGGAAAGTGTGAATGAGAAGTTGGGGGCGGAGCGCGCGCGGGGGAGGGGCCGCTGCCAGGAACGCGCCGCCGAGGCTGGCGCCGCGCCCGCCGGCCGCCCTGGCCGCCTCGCGTCGCGCTTTGTCTCCGCGCGCGTCTCTGCGGGTCCCTGGCCCTGCCCGCGGCCCGCCCTCGGCCGCCCGCGGCCCCTCCCTCGCCCTCCGCGCGCAGCCTTTCATTGCTGCGAGTAGTGACTAAACATTACAAGAAGGCCGGCCGCGCAGTTCCAGGAATCGGGGGGCGGGGCGCGGCGGCCGCGTATATACCCGCTAGCGCGGCCTCCGCGGCGGCTCCGACTCCGACTCCCCGCGCCGCCGCCGCCGCCGCCGCCGCGACTCCGGCCCCGAACGCCGCCGGCCCGGCCCAGCTCCCGCCGCGGCCCCTCGCCTCGCCCCCGCCCGGCCGGCCCAGGGGCGCGCAGGGGGCAGGGCGGGCGCCCCGGCGAAGCCCGAGGGACGCGCGCGCGAGGGCCCCTTTGTGGACTTCACTGCCGCCAACATCTGGGCTCAGCGGGGGCCACCGCTGGCTGCCGCGCCGCCGCCTCGCCTTGGGGACCGTAGGAGGCGCAGCCCCAGGGCCAGAGACTTCAGTTTGGGACCAGGTAGGAAGGAGGGGCGCGGCATGGAGGCACGGGGAGCCCTCGCTAGTCCCGAGAGCTTTTCCCGGTTTCCCCTCCCCTTCCCGGGTCATTCCCGGCAGAGAGGGAACGAGGTAGGGGGCAGAGCGGATGGAAGCCGGAGATTCCAGGTTCCCGGAATACCCAAGCTGGGGCCCTCGGGCTTCTCCTGTTCCCCTCCCTACCGCCCATGCCTCGGATTTCTCTTTCCGTCCCCGCCGCCCGAGGCCACCGGACTGAGCGGCGCCCAGAGCGTCCCGGGGGCCCTTCTCCCGCTCCCCGCCCGGGCCACGCTCCTGGAGATCCAACTTCCGCGCCTGAGTTTCCCACTCTGCGCCCTCCCAGTGCGCACGGGGGAAGGGGCTGCCGGGGTCCACCCTGCCGGCGGGGCGGGGGCTGGGCGGACTCTGCGGGGTGCCCAGGTCGGAATGAGGGCCCAGGCGAGGGCCTTCGGGGCAATGGGGTGTCCTGGCCGCTCTGCGGAGGCAGGGGAGCCGGGGCGGGCCGGGCGCGCTGGAGGGTTCCGGGCACTCACGCGGCGCGCGCCTTATCCCCGCAGCCCCCCGGGATGCGGTAGCGGCCGCTGTGCGGAGGCCGCCGAGCAGCTGCAGCCGCCGCCGCGCAGATCCACGCTGGCTCCGTGCGCCATGGTCACCCACAGCAAGTTTCCCGCCGCCGGGATGAGCCGCCCCCTGGACACCAGCCTGCGCCTCAAGACCTTCAGCTCCAAGAGCGAGTACCAGCTGGTGGTGAACGCAGTGCGCAAGCTGCAGGAGAGCGGCTTCTACTGGAGCGCCGTGACCGGCGGCGAGGCGAACCTGCTGCTCAGCGCTGAGCCGGCCGGCACCTTCCTCATCCGCGACAGCTCGGACCAGCGCCACTTCTTCACGCTCAGCGTCAAGACCCAGTCGGGGACCAAGAACCTGCGCATCCAGTGCGAAGGGGGCAGTTTCTCGCTGCAGAGCGACCCCCGGAGCACGCAACCGGTGCCCCGCTTCGACTGCGTGCTCAAGCTGGTGCATCACTACATGCCGCCCCCCGGCGCCCCCTCCCTCCCCTCGCCACCGACTGAACCCTCCTCCTCGCCCTCCTCCGAGGTGCCAGATCAGCCGCCGGCCCAGCCGCTCCCGGGGAACCCCCCCAGGAGAGCCTATTACATCTACTCGGGGGGCGAGAAGATCCCTCTGGTCTTGAGCCGGCCCCTCTCCTCCAACGTGGCCACTCTCCAACATCTCTGTCGGAAGACCGTCAACGGCCACCTGGACTCCTATGAGAAAGTCACCCAGCTGCCTGGGCCCATTCGGGAGTTCCTGGACCAGTACGATGCCCCGCTTTAAAGAGAGCAACGGGCAGGGGTCGGCGAGGGGCGTGGGTCCCCTCTCCTCCGTGGCACATGGCACAAGCACAAGCATCCAGCCGTGAGGGTCCTGCAGCTCTGGGTGAGCCAGGGGGTGGACAGGCCCCTCCCTCCGGCCCTCCCCCCTGCAGAAAGGGGCAGGCGGGACCTGGAATGTGTTTGAGGGAAGGGGCGGAGCCACCTGAGCGCCCCTCCCCCACTCCAGCTTCTCCGGAGGAGCCAGCTGGCCCGGTGGGACAGCAGCAAGGACAGCAGTGGATTCTCTCCTCACTTCTTCCACTCCCCCTGCGCTTCCAAACAGGGGACACTGCGGAGTGTTGAACTATGAGAACTGCCGGGGAATCTTCAAACTTTCCAACGGAACTTGTTTGCTCTTTGATTTGGTTTAAAATGGAGCTTTAAACCTGAGCAAGTGTCGGGCCTGGGAAGGGTGCTGAGAGAGGGTGCCTCAGGGGCCCCAGGGCTGCAGGCTGGCCAGTGCAGATGGCCACTCCCATCGCCCAGCCCAGGTGAGGAGGGTGGCTGCGTGGTCCTCCCCTGGCTCTGGGGAGAAGGGCAAAGGGTGACCTGAAGGGGACTCTTCTGCTCCCCCCCTTCCTCCCCTTGGGACAGCCACCGGAAACACAGGTCCTAGAGTCCAGGGCCCGTCCCTCGTTTTAAGGGGGAAGTGGCATTTGGAGGGGGATGACGGACTGGTCGGTTCTTCTTCCCCACCCGTGCTGTACCTTCCAGCACCTGCAGGGTTGGGGAGGATGGAGGAGAGGAGCCATCTTTGACCCCAGACCCCAGACAGTGAAGACGGGGGATTCTACTTTGTGCCTCCTGACTATGTCTGGCTAGGAGATTCTCGCCTTAAATGCTCCCTGTCCCATGGATAGGGACTGGCACACAAGAAGCCAATCCAGCCAGAGGCCAAGGGATTCTCGGAGGGCACGCAGCTGGCCACTCACCATGGCAGTGGGCAGGGGGTGGAGATCCATGCCTTCCAGCTGAGCGCTGGTAGAATGCTAGCCTAGTTGGTATTGGCCAGTCACTTGCGCCTCACCGTGCCTGGGCTCTGGCCAGAGCAGAACCACCAGGTCCCACAGCCCCCGAGGCCCTGCACCCTGTCCCTCCTCACGTAGGGTGGGGGGCACAGGTAGGAAGTCACCGGGAGGCCAGGGCCCCAGCTGCTCCCACTCTGCAATAGCACTGATTAGTGAAAGCTTCCGGGAATGTAGCAGCGATGGGACTACCTGGAACTGTTCTTTTTTGGGGGAAAACTGAACAAACACACAAAGTTTTCTGTGTCAGGTATTGGGCTGGATGGGGCAGCTGTGTGGTGGGGTGTGTTTTTTTTCCCTGTTATTTTGTGGGTTTTTTGTTTTTTAATAATGTTTACAATCTGCCTCAATCACTCTATCTTTTATAAAGATTCCACCTCCAGTCCTCTCCCCTCCCCCTACCCAGGCCTTCGAGGCTGTTAGGAGATGCTTGAAGAACTCAACAAAATACCAGTCCAACTCAAACTTTGCACATATTTATATTTATATTCAAAAAAGAAACATTTCAGTAATTTATAATAAAGAGCACTATTTTTTAATGAAAAACATGACTTGAGCCTTTCCCCCCCCCCCCACCCCCGGCCCCTTCTGTGCCTTGCTTTCTCTTTCACCCACACCCACACTCTGCATCCGAGAGGAGGAGGAAAGGAGCCACCGAGAGTGGCGGCTCTGCCCCCTTACTGCCATGGCGCTCCTCGCGGTGGAATCAAACTCGACTTCACGTCACTCACAAGCTAAGGCAGCCACCTAAGACTGTACCGAGAGGGGTAATTCCTGCTAGTCTGATTCAGATCTGACCAGAATATGCAAAGCAAGTTCGAAGGAAGCGCTTCAAAGGGCTTGCAGGGAGTAAGCTGAGCTGTGGTCAAAGCTTTTAGAGGCTCCAAGCTATTAGAGGCGCGCGGCTCCTTGGCAAGGAGGTGTTCCGAGAAAGCCCAGGCTACAGGGTCCTGGGGGTGACCCATGACCTCAGCACAGCCGGGTTCATGGGAGGTGAGGGGAGGGGTAGTCCCTGTGCGCACCCTGCACCCTGCGTGGTGGTTGGGGCCTTTCCCAGGGGCACTGCCTCCCCACACCTCCAGCTTCCCTCCCAATTAACTAGGAGCCCCAGCTTGAGCAGTGGCCAGGCCGCATGCTTCCCAGTAAGAACACCCATCTATACATATATTTTTAGTCACTCCCATCCCCTGGGCATGGCGAGCCCACCTAGGTTACCTTCCCAGCCAACTCCACAAGGCAGGTGTTATCACCCCCATGTTCTCAGATGCAACTGTGTGCTCCATGGGAGCAGAAACTGGCACTGGTCACTTCTGATGCCTAGGACGGCGCGCAGTAAATATTTGTCAGTTGCGGGGGGCAGCCACTCAGGTTCACGGAGGTTAAGCAACCTGCCCAAGGACAAACCACTTGGGAACAGGGGAAAGACACAGGATTTGAACCCAGGAGCATCTGCTCTCCAAAGTCCGTGAACTCTCTCTGCCTCCCTAAGAACAAAGTAGCCGCGTTGTCCCTAGGGGGGAGGGGGCTCCCCGTGCAAAGCCAAGTTAGTATCCCCCACACGCACTGCTCTGGGGTTTCACCAATACGGTTCTGCTAAAAAACAGAAATTACCTTCTCTGCGACATTTTCCCTCCACGCTTTCTCCTCCACCAACCCCCCAGACCTGACAGCCGGAGAGATAAATGCTATCCCCATGTCAGGGACATCCCTCCTCTGAGCCTCCGATGCCTGAAACAAATGCCAGAGCCCTCTTCCCAGCCCAGCCTCCCCGATAAGCTGCTTCAGGAATCAGTGTCCAAAAGACAACTGAGAGAGTAAACAAAATCATTTTTCTTTCCCATTTCCTGGAGTTTTGGGGAAAATAACCTGATGTGACGAGAAGGGGCCAGGTCAAGCGTGCGAACACTGAGTGGACAAAGCACATAAAACCCACAGTGGAGGAACTGTCACCTCTGGAACTGGGAGCACAGACCCAGGTAATGTCACCTTCCCAGAGCGCGAGGTCAGATGAGGGAACCAGTGGGGCCTGGCTCCCCAGCACCTCCCAAGAGGATGAAAGGCTGGGAAACTTCTGGCAGGCTCTTCCCTGCCCTGGGACCTGCCAGCCATCACCCTCTACCTCCCACGGCAGAGAGCTCCACATCTGCTGGAATCACAGCCCCAACAGAACCTTGGAACCTGGAGAGCACCAAGCCCCCGTCCTCAGCCCAGAGGCAGCTGTGGGGCCAGAGTGTTCCGAGTTCACAGGGCACTAGCAAAAGGACTCGGCCTTCTCTGGCCCGGGAGGAAGTGGCTCTCTCCACTGCCTGGAGACTGAAGGTGGAGGCAGGGAGACCCCTCAGTCCTTTCCCTTGATGCCCACCGCAGCCTCCTTCCCACGCTTTTCTCTGTTGCTCCATTTTCAGACCACAGACTGGACCGACCCTCTGGTTTTGCAGACAAGGAAACGAACGGAGTCCCAGGGAAGGAAAGTGGCTTGCTCAAGCTCACATAGCAAGCTAGCAGCAACACCAGGACAAGAATCTCTCCTTAGGTCGCTCTGCTCTCCAGTGCTCTTTCCTGTTTTCCCTTCTCATGTCACCCCTTGTTGCAGAAGTCTTTCTGTACTTCTCAATCCTTTCAGGGGCATACAACCCTCCTGCAAAGGACCTAGTGGGGGGCCTTCCGTCTGGTGGCCAGAGGCGGGGGTGCGCCTGGTGCCAAAATTTGCTAAGAAGCGCCTGGCAGGGTGTGGGGACAATTCCTTATGGCTTGAGCAGACACCCAAGCCTCGGTGGGGTTGAGCAGAGCACAGCAGGGGGACCCTGGCCAACAGAAAGGGGGGAGGTCGCCTCTCCCCTGACCCTGTGCCCTATTACGCTGCTCCCGCTCTAAGAATTCACCCCCAAGAGGCCCTATCCTCTCTCGGTGGTGCTGTTTTTGGGCAGGCCTCCTGATGAATTCCAGCCAGGAATAGGAAATCTAAGGCCTGCTCTGGGGGGAGGGAGGAAAGGAGGCCACAGACAGGGGCTGGAGATGGAAAATAAGCCCGCAGGTCGTGTCCTAGTCTAAGGAATGAGGAAGGGTGTTTGGGAGTGGGTACCGCCGGAGTCCCAAGCAGAGAGGGAGCAGAAGAGACAGACAGTCGCAGAGGGAGTCTAAGCGGAGACAGAAGTCTGCGGGGTGGGGGACAACGTGCACACGGGCGGGCCGGGAAAACCGAGGCCGAGGGTGGGAAGAGCCGGCACCGGGCGCACCTTCCCGCGCCGCGTCCCGCCCCCTCCCGTTTGGGCGGCCGCCGAGCGGGCGGGCGCGTCGCTCCGAGGCCGCCCTCTGCCAGGAAGAGTCACTTCCCGGACACCGCGGGAGCCCTGGCGGAGCTATGCGAAGAATGTCCGCGCCGAGCCTGGCGGGTGGCACCTCCCGGGCCCGCGTAGCCGCCGCCACCACCCAGTCGGGCGGCGCAGGAAAGGCAGGCCCCGCCCCCGGACCGCCCCGCCCCGCCCCCGCCCCGCCCCGCCGCCCGCGGAGCGCGGTCGCCATGGCAACGGGATTACAGGCGCAGAGTGCTGTTTATTCTCAGCCGAGTGCCAGGAAATTCGGCGGGGAGGCTGCCAGGCGCACCTCCCTGGGGTGGGGGGCGGGAGAGGGAGGAGAGGGTGGACCAGTGCGCCCGGGGCTTCTGTGGGGAGGGAGAGAGGGAGGGAGTCCTTCGTCACTGGGGGTCACTGACCCCTCGGAGGGGGTGCTGCTCAGAAAGCACTGACTTTCCCGGCTGGGAGTGGATTAAGTTTTCTCGTCCCAAGGGAGCCGAGATCCCCCTCCAGGCCGGCAGAGCTGCCCTCCACCCCCCCCTCCCCCCCCACACACACACCCTCTATCCAGGGATCCTGTCTATGTAGCCCCACAGCCTCCTCGCCTTTCACTCACTCATTCAGTCAGCAAATATCTACTGAACGCACCCTGTGTCGGGACCCGTCTGGGTCCGGCGGATTGAGTGTTGAACAAGCCAAGGTCCTGCTTGTCCCGCTGTCCCGAGATTTAGTGAGAGTGACAGACAGTAAACTAGCACACAGGTGGATAAAATAAAGATAGACTGCTGTTTGTGCCGCAAAGATGTGTCTTCAAGTCACGTTTCCGTTACACTGCACATCCACGATCCTATCTCAGCCTCAGGGTGACCAGCTCGTCCCGGTCTGCACAGCACTGTCCTCGTTTAGCCCTGAAAGTCCAGCCAAACCAGGAGAGTCAATTACCCTCCCCTCAGGTCAGAATACATCCATTTCAGAGATGGAGAAACTGAGGGCTGAAATACAAGGGCAGTTCTTCCAGGGTCCTGGGGCTAATCAGAGAGAGCTGGAGGCCCTGAGAATCCAGAGCTTTTTCCGCTAAACACTTTTCATTGCCCAGAACCAGCCCCCCCCCCCCAGGCCATTGAAAGTGCCCAGCACCACCTGCGGCTGGCCCCATAGGGAGTGGATGAAATCGCTGATTCCGGGACTCCAGCCCCAGCTGTTCTGAATCAGAAGCCCAGAGGATAGTCAGGGAGTCTGAATAATCAACACCTCCCCAGGTGACTCGGAGCCCACTCGCTGCTGCCTTCCTTCGGGGAAGACGAGCCTGGATCCTCCTCTCTTCCTGCGACGGGGAATTTCCTCCTTGAACCTTGACTAAGCGGGGCGCTGGGAAGTCAGCAGGGAGGGAAGGCCCGGGTTGGGTTCACTGCCTGCGCTGCTGTGGCAAGCAAGCATGGACAAGTGCAGCCCTTCCCTCTCCTGGGCTCCAGCCTCTGGGCCCTGGGCCGGAGGATAGTGGGGGCCCGGGGAGGAGCACTTCCCCCCAGTGCTGAGCCCTCCCAGCTGTGCTGTGCTTTGCTGGGAAGAGGCCAGGCATTTGTGAAATCCTTGGGTGAGCCTGACCCACTGTCATGAGGACTGCCTGTGGAAGCTGGTGTGGGGAGGGGGATGGGGGGCTGTTCCCAGAAGCGGGGAGAACTCTGGACTTCCCACTCCTAAGCGCTCTGGATTGCAGCACAGCCTTAAGCAACAGTGGCAGCTGGAAGGTTGCACTGCAGAGAGAATCAGAGGCCCCCGACTCTCTTCTGAAAAGAAGCCAGGGCTCCAAATGCTACAACTTTGTGCAATCCTCATTAATACCATCACTGCTGCTATTCCTAGCAATAATCAGGCCCAGCTTTAGGAAAAGGCTGAAAACCTAGACTCAAAAAAAACAAACAAAACAGAATGCAAGCTCATTATTTACATTACACAAGAAAATTTATTTCCTCTCTTTCACCTCCCTTCCCTCAAACATTTTCATCCAGAAAACGTTATTTAGTATCTGTAAGGTACAAGGTGTTGAAGGTATAGACGTGAAACATAAACCCGAAGAGGCCCTGGTCCTCCAGGAGGCTGCTCTGTTGCACAACCACAGGGGGCACTATTCACAATATGATCTTTGTGGATGGTATCCCACGAACCTGTGTGATGGGGGCTGCAGTGTTTCTGAACTTTCGGGTTCATTAGCAGCACCCAACGCTTGCCTTACTGCTCCAGGTGATAACAATGCAAGTGGGAACCCTGTTCTGGGCGCTGTGACTGGTGCTGGAGATCAGTGCCAACCAGGAAACATTTGGACTTCAAGAGGCTTACAATCTGAAAGGGGAACCAGACACAAAAACCAAGAAGTATCCTAAAAAGGAATGAATGTAAAAATGTAAGCGGTATACAGGGTACAGCTGGGGGCCCCCAGGAGGAAATGACCTACAGTGGTTTCCCAGAAGAGGTGACTCTCTCTAGCGAAGGCGAAACAGCAGGTGTTCCCTCGGCAGGCAGGCATGGGACAATGGGGCATTCTAATCATCAGAAACAGGGAAATGGCCCGGAAAAGGGAAAAAACTTTGGGGAACTTCAAGAAGTTTGGTATGTCCCCGTCAGGCACATCCATGCCAGACTCATCGTCTAAAAATACTGCTTTCGTCACGTCACACACAGCCTGTCCCCATAGGATCCACACTGGTTCCCCTTGGCCCTTTCCTCTAAGTAAGGTTCCGGTAGTCTTCAGGCTCTCACGCTCATGTAAAGCTTATCTTCTTCAACTCCCCCACTTTCTCCACCCCTCACTGGAGACACTCTTCTTCCCATCAAGGTGGTCTCCCCATCTGCCCACCACATGCTTCACCCTGTGCTCACCTGTGAGCCCGTGTCATGTTGGGGTTATCCCACCTGCCAGCAAGCCCTTCTCCCCTCTTGGAATTCTGCCTCTCCTTCGAGGCTGCCTCCTTTCTGATTCCTCCCTGAAGCCCTCCTGGACTTCCACAGCCCTGGGGAACTTTCTACCCCCGGAAGGTGTCCCTTATGTGCAGCCTCTGCTACTCATTCCCATTTGGCCACATGGTGCTACTGTCTCCTGATTTCTTCCGGGCTGGACTGTGAACTCTTTGAAGCAAGAAAACTCTCTCTTACTCCTTTGACAATTATTTATTGAATACCTACTCTGTACCAGGCACTTAATCTTCTGCTTTTTTATGTTCTTCACAAAATCCAGCAAAGTGGGTAGTGCCCGGCAGAAGGAAGCCCACCAAACGCTTGACCCGAGGCTGTACCGAAGAAGAAATGTCTTGTCATCACTGGGCTTCAGAATTCATTAAAATCATATTTAAATCATTCACAACTTTTTACTTTGGGAAGCAAACAGGCATTTTTAATTTTTAGCACATTATGTTTGCATAAATTGCACTTTTATTTTTTTCCAAAGGCATCCTAATATGTTATCTCATTCCATCTTCCCTGTATGGCTCAGATGTAAGTGAGGCAGGTAAAATGAAATATGTTGCATTTTCCAGATGAGCAAATTAAGGTGTAGAGGGGATTTAGACTTGCCTCAAAGCACACGGATAATTAGGGGTGGAAGCAGAATTAGAACACCGATCACCTGACTTCAAATCCAGCGCCCTTTCCACTACTGCCCGTGCCTGTGTGTGAGAGGCCCGCCACCCAGGACCGCCACTTAGCAGCTACTGTGAAGACTCCTAAGTCACCCAGTGGTGGCTGGGTCCACACTTGCATCTCATCAGAGACCAGCTCAGCCCCAGGGGACCATCCCAGGGCTGTCATTCCATGCATGAAGATCTCGGCTGGTTGCAGGGAGCTCCAGGGTCCTCCCATCTCTCCAGGGGTGGGAGCCTCAGAAGTTCTGGGCCCCTGCTCCCAATGGACATAGAATTCCCAAGGAAACTCCGCGAGACCTCAGGCCAACCCTACGTGCAAGCTTTTGGTTGAAGCCTCAGAAAACCCCAGTATTGCTCTAAAATATCTTTTCTGGAAGCTGGGGGATAGATTAGATGACCTCCATGCCCCTTTCTGTTACAGAATTCTATGAAAAGGAGGCTAGAGGGAGAGGAGCCAGTGCCTGGAGGGAGGCAAGCTGATTTCCAAGTGTGGTCCTCCAGCTATTCAGTGTCCTTTTCAGTGTTCCTTGGCACCGATGGAAGTAGGCAAGGGGGTCTGGCAGGCAGGCGACCCAGAAGATATTCAGACACAGGCCAGCATTGCCTAGTGCGGGGTGGGGACATTCAATGGCTACGGGATACTGCTGTACACATTGGGGCTTCCCCATTGGACTCCTCAGGCCATCACTCTGGGGTTTGGCTGAGAACTCAGCAAGGACCCTGACCAGGCTTCAGCCAGAGCCCCAGAGTGGAGGGGAGGAGCCCAGGAGAGCAGCCGGCCCTCCCGCAGGCACACTGCCAGGCCTCTCCGGTCTAAGAGAAGGAGCTGAGAAGGTCAGCCAAGGGGCCCAGCTGCCACAAGAGACCTTGTGCCCACACCAGGCTGAGGACTGAGCTGGTCAGTCTTGAGTGGGGGACGGGAGGGGCCTCAGCCTTGGCAGAGTATACAAGGCCCTAGGACCATCAGGCTGGGCTCTGTGGGTGGTAGGAGAGACATCTGGAGAGGAGCCAGTGAAAAGGGCCAGACGCTGGTAGAGGCTGCAGGCCCCGAGAGTAAGATGGGGAAATAGCCAGAGACGCCTGGAGGACTTCCCAGACGTGCACGGGATGGACGTGTTGCTGCACGCACACGCTGCTCAGTGCATTCTGAGCTCTGTCTGTAAATGCAACACACAGTACTGTCGCTCGGATGTGCACTGTGGATTATCTTTCCATGGGGTGATGTGTGATGGTGAGTCATTCCAGTCTAGGTCCCCTTAGCAACACAGCTAACCAGGGGATGGCTGACCAGGATTCAGTGTGGAGGTGATGGCAGGGCTCCGGGCTGTCCTCTGGGAGGAGAAAGCTGGCCTGGACCAGGATCAAAAGGTGTCTGTTCCCTGGTCTCAGCCCTCCTTGCTAGTCTCTGGAGGGTTCTGTGGGAAACAGACAGGGACTGCATGGGAATGCCGTTGGCCTTGGTCCCCCCCTGGTCTATGGAGTAAGACTAAGACAGGTTCACCATCCCATGGCCCTCTCCTTGGTCCCGACTCTGGAGGAAAAGAGCTCTCACTCAGCGTGTTGTATTTATGTCACAAACGCTTTCATGGCCGTGTTTTCGACATGCCAACCACTAGTATAAGCGCTTGAAAAGTATGAACTCATTTAATGCTCCAGCAACCCCATGAGTTAGATCCTATAATTGTCCCCATTTTTTCAGTGGAGGGAACTGTAGAACAGGGATGTAACGTGACTTGCCCAAGGTCACACAGCTAACCAGGAGCAGAGCTGGGATCCAAACCCGGGCAGTCGGACTGAAGTGTATCTGCCCGTGGCCACCATCTGCCAACCCCATAGAGGCCCTGGTATGGGCACAGGAGAGGAATGCTGGCAGGGGGGCAGGAAAGCTAGGTGTGATCCCCAGATCACTGCTTCCTGGTGAATGACCTTGGGCGGGGACCCAACGGCCTTGCCTCGGTTCCTAATCTATACATGGGGATCTCCATAATATCAGCTTCGAGTGTTGTTGTGGGGTTGAGACAAGACCCTGTCACAGGTTTATGATTATTAGCAGGCTCTCCCTGGACCACCAAGCTTCCAACACCTCCTGTTGACCTGACATGCAACCCCACGCACTCCCGCTGGAGGAAAGTGGCAACTGTCAAGGCTCAGCCACTCGTTCCACAGTTTCCTGTCCTGGGTGAGAGGAAGATGCCGAGGAAGTGTCCCTTCCTGTCTCTTCCTTGGTCTCTTCCAAGCCTTTGCTTAACAGGCCTGCTGCGTTTCCTTCTTCTTTTCTTCAACTGGCCTCTGTCTGACATTTGGTGGCTGTATGACTTTCCTGGGGTTGTCGTAACAAAGGACTATAAACTAGGGGGTTAAAACAAAAGAAATGGATTTTCTCACAGTCCTGAAGGCCAGAAATCCACAATCAAGGGGTCGGCAGGGCCACACGCCCTCTGAAGTGTCTAGGGGAGAATTTTTCCTTGCCTCTTCCCAGCTTTTGGCGGTTGCTGGCAATCCTTGGCTTGTAGACGCATCGCTCCAGTTTCTTCCTCCGTCGCCACATGGCAGTCTTCCTCATATGACTGTATCCAAATTCCCCTCTTCTTATAAGGACACCAAGTCATTGGATTAGGGCCAAAACTAATCCAGTATGACCTCATCTTAACTAATTACAGCTGCAAAGACCCTATTTCCAAATAAGGTCTCATGCACAGGTTCCACATGGACATGAATTTTGAGGACACCATTCAACCCAGTACTGCTGATTGGTCCTGCAGGATCTTAAATTAAGAGCATTTTTTTTTTCTTTCCTTGCATCTTCCAGGAAGAGCCTGAGAAATGTGTTCCTTGGGCACAGGGACAAGTGGAATGCCCCTTTATCTCTGTTAAAGACACCTTGAGCAAAGAACAGGCTGGGAAGGCACCCAGGGATGGAGCCCCGAAGATGGCCTAGCCAAGAGCAGGGCTGAGAAGCAGACTGCACGGCCAAGGGCAGCGCCTCTGGGGAGGGAGCATAGGCCTGCAGCCTGCCGGCGTGGCTGGTCCTCCACAGACATTGCCTCATTTAGCTGCAGGGATGTCTCTTGCATTTCTCGGGTGAAGAGCCTCAGTCTTAGCAACCTCAGATGACTCCTCACACAAGAAAAGGCATCCTCTAGAAAGCTTATTCTGAGCTTCTGTGAGCAAGAGAGAGGGAGGTGGAACCATGGGGCTGGGCATGGGAAATCTGGCCAGTGCCACACTTCCTTGGCAATGTCACCCAGGGAAAAGTCCAGGGGATGCCCAACAGCCAGATCTTTGCAAAGCCTTGGGTGTCTGACATTGAGGTGGACATGGGTGCACAGCAGCCTCCATCCCCCAGATGCTCCTGTTGAATCCAGACGACCAGGTTAGAGAGCTGGGGATATGAAGTTAAGGGGCTTTCATCTGCATCTTTCATCACTGCATCCGTGTCATCCTCACGGAGGAGGCGTGATGGAGAGAGCCTCCAGGTGGTCTTTGATAGCTGAAGGGAAAGTTCTGGGTCCTCCCCAAACCCTCCTCAACCAGGGCCTGCAGCCCTTCCCCCTGCCCACTCTGCCCCTCATCTGCAGCTGGGGACACTGGACAAATGTCTGACCCTGAGAGGCTCTCTGGGGTACCCAAATCTGACTTCTAGAGCCCAGGAAAGGAGAGAGGGAAGATGCTAAGAGGGCACAGGGTTATGCTTTTACCTGAACCACAGGAAGGGGACCGCCCTGCCCCAGCATACCCGCAGCGGCTCTTCCAGGGACAGGAAGTCAGCTGAGTACCGAGCAAGCAGTGTGCTGTGCCCCGGGGTGGGGGTGGGGGGGCGGTGCTGTGCTCAGGCGCCTGGGCCAGCCACTGCGCTTCTGTTCTGGGTCATACTGGTTCCCACACTCAGGAGGCTAGATGGAGTGGGGATTAGGAGCCTGGGTTTTCACCCGGGTTCAGTGTGCCTCCTCACAGCTGGGAGACCCAGGTAGGTCTCTAATCTGCTCCCCATCTGTACAATGAGGATCCTAACGGTCCCCACTTCCCAGGGGTGTTGTGAGCTCAGTGAGCGAACACCCACATTGCATACTACACAATGAGCATTCAGTCACCCTGGCTGCTCTGGTGTCCCTGGGAAGGGGCTGAGCCCCTGGACAGACTTTACTTCTTGCAAATCATCTGGCATTTAAATAGTGGCCTGACCTGCGTAGGGGAGAAGCAGCACCTTCCTGACGGCCCCACCTGGCCTACTAACTCTCCCTGGGAAAGCAACGCCACTTCTCACACACCGAGGGAGCTCTCCCTACACCCGGGCCCCTCTCTGGCTGGCCTGCCCAACCACAGGACAATCAGGCTTTCCGCCAGGCAGTTACAGTAAGCCAGGCCCGCCCTTCCTTACGTGGGGTACCACTGTTCCTCGGGTCCCGAGCCCCAGTCCCATAGAAGAGGAGAAGGGGGGATCAAGAGCCCCCTTCCCAGCCCTGTGCACTGGTCAGCTCAACCTCTGCCCCAGGACATGCTGATCTCCCCAGCGATTTCCAGGGGCCCCCTCATCCTGGCAACCACTGGGCCCAAGCTGTGAAGGGCAGCTGAAGCAGCAAGGAAGGCTCAGAAGGAGAGGCTGACTCACTCTAGCCAGGCTGGGCCCTCCGTTAGTATTCTTGGACCTCAGCCTGGGATTCCTGCAGGTTCTGACAACAAGTTGGACCATCCTCTTGTATGAGTCCGCTTCCAAGGTTACCCTGAGGGGAGGGAAGGGGAGGGAAGGGGAATGGAGAGGAGGAGAGGGGAAAGGAGGACAGTGGAGTGGGGGGGACAGGGGAGGGGAGAGGAGGAGAAGGGAAGTGAGGGGAAAGGAGGGAAGGGGAGGGGAGGGCCCTGGCAAGGGTGTTGATGCACCAGCAGCTTCAGGCCTGGGGGACAGGACAGTGGCATGGGAAGGCCTAAAGACCCCAAACCTGATTGAGGAGGAAGGAGGTGGGGAGAAGGAAAAGAGGACCCCATTTAAAGATGGCAGAGTGCATTACATAATTATTCTATTTTAATCATAACAACCCTGGACGGTAGATATGACTAATCCCTGGTTAATAAATGAGGAAACTGAGGCTGGGAGGGGTTAAGGAGGTTAGTGGTGTGTGGAGGGTCCCTGGCAGGTGGTGGCTGCACTGGCAGAATGTGAGGTCAGCTCAGGCACCTTTTAAACTCCGGCTCAGCTTCAGCGTCCGCTGAGCTCACCGCAGGGAGCCTGTGCTGAGGCAGGCGCACAGCCTCCCCGGACCACCTGGCCTCCGGCCGCACCTCACAGCGTCACCCGCATTGCAACAGGCGCGGCTGGCGCGCGGTGAGGGCAGCGGCGGGGTGTCCCCGGAGGCCGCCCCGCCCCCGCGCGGGATGCTCCCGACGCCTCCGCTGGGCTCGGGCGGGCGCCGCGCGGGGCCCGGGCTGCGGACGGGGCGCGCCTTGGTCCCCCGGTCCGGTCCGCGCCCATGGCAACCGTCCTCTCCCGGCAATGTTGAAAGGGGAAGGGAACACACACGCGCCCGCTGGGCTGCGCCGCCAGCTGCGAATTCCTCACTCCTTCCATCAGCGCGGCCGGCCCCCGACGGGCTTCCTCGCCCGCTCTGAGGTCAGCGCCCCGCCCGCCGCCTCGGGGCTGGCCCCGCGCCCGGGATCCCGGCCCCCCACCCCGCGTCCGCCTGCTCCCGGGTCCCCGAGCCGGGATCCCCGCCGGCGCCCCGCCCCCGGCCCCTGCGCCCGGGTCCCCGGCCGTGCGCCTGGGGCCCCGCTGCCCGGTGCGTCCCCGAACTAGGCGACCCCGCTGCGCCGGCCACCTGCCTCCGGGCCGAGCCCTATTTCGGGCGCTGGCGCTACGGGCCTGGGCAGCCCTGCCCGGAAGGAGGCTATTCTGGGCCGGGCCGGCCGAGCAGCTGCGGCCCCAGGGCTTCCCGGCAGGGTGCGCGCCCGGGACAGAGGGCACGCTGGGGCAGGGCTCCCTCGCTCCTGACGCCCCACCTTCCTCCCAGGCCGCGCCCCGCTCCCTCCCCGTTTTGGAGAAACCTAGGTCCTTCGCTGGGCTGGGACCATTCTCTGGTGCCAGATCACTGACAGAGTGGCCAGAGCCTGTGGCCACTGGTGCTCTCTCTGCTCCCAACTCTCTGTCTGGGATGGTCTTTTCAGCACCCTGTGCTTGTCCAGGCACAGCCTTTGAGCCCACATGTCCCATTTCCCTGCCCTTCTTGACTGTACCCCTCACCCATGGGTCCATATGGTTCGATGTTGAATCCCCAGTGCCCAGCACAGGATGGGTGCCTCCAAAATAGCCACCAAATGAAACTGTCACATTTGGTGTCACATTTAGGACACCAAACTCCAGCTCCTTAGGGTCTTTTTACATCCTGTCCAGCAACCCTTCTGACGTTCATAAGTTCCAGCTGCAGCCTGGGCCCTTTCCTCTCCAGAGGGAGTGACTGCTTCCACGGGTGGCCTCTGCTTAGTGGATAAAGCCAAGGGCACCTGCACATGTGGCCCTGGTCCCTCTGGGTTTCCTCTGTGACCTTAGGGCCAATTGCTGTACTCCTCGGGGCCACATCTTCCCTCTGTGAATGAGGATAAGAATATTTGCAGCCTGTGCCTCATCATGGTTGTAAGGAGATAAAGTATATGCACCACCATCAGAATGCAAGTCCCTCCCATTATCTAACCCAAACTCCTCTCTCCAGGACAAAAGTTTTCCCAAAGAGAGTGTCTGAGAACTCTCAGGGAAGGAAAGGGGAGGGAAGGTGACATTTCTGCCACTCTCTGCTAGGTGTTTTAAGTAAGTTATGTCATTTAGCCCAGCGCTTCCCAAACTTTAATGTCAGCGCGAACCACCTGCCTCTTGCTAAGATGCAGACCCTGAGTCATGAGGCCTCAGGTGGGGCCTGAGATGCTGCGTTTCTAACCAGCCCCAGGGGCTCTCCATCCCCGCATGCTAGGAGGAGGGAGGGAGAAGCCCCACAGCAGGTCTGCCGGCGTTCACATGAAGAATCTGAGGTTTAGAGAGATTACGCGGCTTGCTGAATGTGGCGAGGCCAGCGCCCAGGCCCAGCTGGTCCACAGAATGTCCCTGTCCCCTGGTGCCTCAGCGGGCAGGGTCCTCCAGATGGTCCTCTCTTGACCCCAGACTTCTTTTCCAGATATTTACACCCTCAGCTTCCTTTCCTTTTCTTTCAAATTATCACACTGAATTATAAAACATGTGTGTGCTAAATGTCTACTTATCCTCAATTAAAATAAATAAAAAATGAGTTCTATATGAATAAAAAATGAAACTTATGCCCATCCCTAACTCCTCTCAGCTCACTCCACAGGAAAAGAAATCCAGTCTACAACTGACTACCCATCCTGTAATTGATGTCATATAGTTTTGTTTACACCTGGGATTGGCCAGCGTTAACACTGTAGGGTATAGATAAAAGGTCAGGAAAAAAGCCACCAAACCTGAGAAGGAAAGCTGGTGAGTGAGCGAGTGAGCGAGCAAGTGAGCGAGAGAAGAAAAAGTGGTTCAGATAAGGGCCCAGGAAGGGTCAGGAAACCACTTTCTCCCCAGGGCCCTCTACTTCCATCTTTCAGGCCTAGCTGGGACTGGTGAGGGGAACCCAGACACCCAACACCCTGCTTCATGAATAAGCGACAGCTGCTTGGAGAAGCTTTGACTCACTTGTCAATAGGTGGTGTACTTCCTGACAGAGGCGGGAGCCTTCACACTCACGGGGAAGTGGAAGGATAATCAATTGACGGTTAATTAAAAGTGGAAGTTACTGGGAATACCAAATTGCTCCATCAAAACTCAGCGGGTAAGGCAGTGTTTTCCCGACGTATGTCTGTGTTGGAGGCCAGAGCTGAAATACAGGACATGGGGTCCTAGTTTCCTGAAAGAATAGTGTCTGTCCAACCTTGGGGGGCTTACAGTCCAGGGGGGTGGTGGCACTAGGGCCAGAAGCTTGGGAACTTGGCAGACGAGTTCAGGTCCTGACCCCTCTCCCTGTGCCGGGTTCTCTCTCGTCTGTTGCACGGGATGGTAACCCCCCTGCGGGAGGGCTCTGGGCTCTGCCTCAGCTGTGGCCAGATTATCCGTTTCCTCCTTCTTTCACCTGGTCACCTGCTCCACTGGGCGCCCCAACTCTATCTCTCAATTCTGGAACCGAAGGAAGCCTTACAAGTCTGGTTTCCTTTAAAGACTGACAATTCTCAGCATTGGGTAATTGGGGAAAAGTCACAGGCCTCCTTTCTGAGAGGGAAGGCGCAGAGGCCACACAGCTCGGGGTGAGGCCGAGGGAGCGGGCAGGAGGGAGGGAGGACTGGGAAATCTCACATTCTCACTTCTGCTTTCTGCCCACAGCCCTCTTCTCTCATAACTTCCTCCGAAGAGCCCACTGCCCATTTGCATATGTCTGGTTGAAATTCCGGATCAGAGCGTCACTCTCTCCTCCCCATGGCCCCCAGAGGGCGGCTGGAGCATCACTGGGGAACCAAAGGGTGGAGCAAGGGGCCATGGGACAGCACTGACTGCCCCAAAGCTTCCCCTGGCTGATTCACTCTTATTCAATAGATGGGCCGTTTTCCTAGAATATTGCAACAGGGGTAACCGGGTTTTTCCAGAGATTTCCACTCTCGATGACCTAACCCTTAGCCCCTCAAGTGGAAATCAAGATGACTCCCACTGGCAAGGACTGGGCATTTGCCCTCTGACCTTGGTGTCCCTCCATTTTATGCTGTCTCAAGGGCAGAACTCAGTCTTCCAAGAACCCACTCATCATACCGTCAGCTGTGCGCATGGTAGGCTCTGGGCCCATGTTTTTCTTTCTTGATACATATTTGTTCAATGGATGGGCTAACTGGAAATTACTTACCCTGATGAAGAAACAGGCAGGCAACACAATTTCAAAATTCTTTAAAAAAAAAAAAACTATCTTGAATTTTACCTTGTTCAACGTTATGTTCTTCACTTTAGGTCGTAAACTCTCTGATTCTAAATCCTAAACTCTTAGTCATTAAATTCTAAGCTCTTTGAACAGGAAATCAAGTCTCCTCCATCTTTTGTCTCCCTGGTCCCTGGGTCACAGTCACAGAGTGCATGCTCAGTGGATCGTGTTCTGTCGGATGGCGTTGTCTTTCTTAGCTGTTGCTTGGAAAGTCACCCCCTTACAGAGGCAGGCAGAGCATCATCCGTTCGTCTTGGACTGAGTTTAGGGATCACATTGGTGGTGGGGATGAGGTGGTCTTTATTCCGGTGAAGACTCTGATGTTTGACCACCAGAAAAGGAACTGCATTGTGGGGTCCCTTTTCACACAGGGTGATCCCCTTTATCATAGCCAGGGAAAGAGACATTGGGAATTGTCAGATGGGTATCCTAGACTTCAGTGGATGTTTGTTCAAAAAGTTAAGGGAATTCTGGCCAAAAAATGCTATAGGTTATAAGAGTGAAAATGGGTCAATCGAGGAAAATTATTAACTGGGGGGGGGCGAGATCCACAGTTCAGATAATCCGATCACAAAAGATCTCTATGAGAAGGAACGCTGATGGGTGGGGGTACTAAATCAAGCAAGGGGAACCTTCTAGGGAGCTGAGGTCATATTTCAAAAAAGATGAGGTGAGAAGACGGAGAAAGGAAGGAAAGAAGAGAGGGAGAGGAGGAGGAAGGAAGAAAAGAAGGGAGGCATTCCACCAAAAGTGAATGCCAAGGGAGAGACCCAGCCCTTAGGTGAGAAGACGGAATTGTCTCAACAGACAGAAGAGGAAAGAGAAGGAGAGCTGCCTTTGTTGAGTGCCTACTGTGTACTGGTCCACCCCCGAAAGACTGTCAATTTCACCAAAGCCCTGAGGAGCAGGGGCTGTTGCGAATGTCCCGCAAGGGAGCAACTCAAGGTGGCCACACCCTCGCCACTTCTCCAAATGGCCTCGCAAGGCCATGCAGACCTGCTCCAAGTTGTACTTGCTTCTCCATAAGACTCAGAAAGAAAGCAGGGCAGGCTGAGGTTAAGAGGGAAGTGAAGTCCGAGATGGGGGAGCGGCGCATTTTCTCTCATCCCTGAGATCGGGAGAGGGACAGGAAGATGGGCAAACCAGGCCCCTGTGGGGCAGAAACCAGACTTGAGAAACGGGAACCCAGTGAGGATGACATTAGTCACCAGGGCAACTCTGGACTGAATCATTAAACAAATTCCTTTATTCATGCCCTTCGTCAACAAACGCTTACGGAGTATCTCTCAGTGCAAGCGACTGTGTTAGGCATTAGGGGTGAAATCTTGAATTGGGGTGGACGGTTCCCTAAAGGAGCTTAGCAACTACAAGTAGGGAGATGACAGTCTATAATGATTGTAATGGAAAATATGTTTACCAGAGAAGTAGAGATAAAGAAGTCTGGGGATCCAGGGCTACTCAGAAAAGACAGACTCTAACATTGGAAGTAATTTCAGGGAAGCTGTCGGACGTGTTCATAACGGGTAAATACAATGTTTATAAAGGCAAAAAAACTGAATCCAGTTATGTGGGATCTGTTGAATAGTCTATGTCCTTATAATGGAATACTACACAGCCCATAAAAATAGTTTATGTCGCGGTACTTTTATTCATATGTGAAGATATTCACGAAATATTAGTGAGTGAAAAAAGCAGATGACAAAAGAGTATTTAGATCTGGTTGCATTGTTATGAGGTTTTTGGCATATGTGCTTTTAGATGCTTTTGTTTATTTATTAGATGTTTTTAGAAACTTGTAGAAATATATACCAAAATGTTTAAAGTGCTCGTTTATGCAGGGGGGGACTTAGAGTGCTTTAAAATTCCTTTTCATCTATCTGTATTTTGGAATTTTAATAAAATGAATACTTTCTATCCTTTTTTCAAGGATAAAAAAATTAAAAGCTTACTATTAGCAACGCAGGCCAAAGGGAGTCCTTTCTTCTTGGGTTGGGTTGTCAGGCCATAGAAATGCTGTGGATATGGAACACCTTGATTCCATCAAAACATCTGACTTTCTGTGATAACCTCATGGAAGACATGGAAAAAGTAGCCTAGGAAATAGTACAATTAGGTTGTAGCAGCTAGAAAGAGTTACTAGAAACAAGACAAAAGTCTCTCGATGAGTGAGCAATGCCCATCTGGAGGTCAGTCTCCGGAGAGGCGCCACGGCCTCTGGCCTGGCCCGAGTCGTGTGCAACATTTTCATCAAGGACTGAAGTGAAGACCACGAAAGCAGACGACCAGATTTTCAGACAAAACAAAACTAGGGTGTAATCTAACTTATCTGGATTCAAAAATGGTGACAGCCTAGGTAGAACAAGAGGTTGAAAGACACAGAGGGAACTGAATAGGACTAAATATGGAATCCTCGATCTGATGCCCAGGTGCTCCAGAACTGGGGGCGGAGGAGGAAAGACGCGGAGGCGTTGGCTGCGCTTGGATTCCATGGGACATGAGGAAGCCCCCGCGTCCCTGGTCCCCATCGGGATGGAGCCGTCTCCAGTCCTTTGTGGGCAGCCGTGGGCACTGTTCTGGGTGACACGTTTGAAGCGCAATGTCGGGAAACTGGAGGGCGTCAGGGGAGGAGGACAGGAAGGTCTGAAGACTCACATTCCCCAGGGGCAGGATTCGTCCTGAGAGAAGAAAGGGCAAGTGAGTTTCACCGGCGAGCTGGCAATCATGGGGACAGGGCTCCCCCCCAGATCCAAGAACAAAGGAAGTTTCCAGGAGGCTGGTTTCAACTGAGTACAAGGAGGGGAAAGCGGCGTTCATCTGAGAGCTGGACACAGAGCGCCGTCTCATCCAGCCCTCCCGGGAGAGCCCCCCCACCCCTGCTGTCCACACAGGAACACGGGTCTGTGGGAGGCCGGGAGCCTACCACTGACAGAAGTGCTGCGGCAGAGGTCAGCTGACAGCCAGAGAGGCTGGACTGGACCACCCCAGGGTCCCCTTCCAATTCACTGGAAGCACCTCCCCTGGGTCTGTGTTTGCACAGAGGAAGTGGGAAGTGACCCAGCAAAGCCATGACGGATGACAGGGCCCTTGAGCGTGGGTGGCCCCGGGGAAGCCTAGGCTGGCTGACTGGCTGTTGGAGGAATGACAGCAGCCTATGACAACATAGAGGTGGAGGGGATCAGGCGATCAAGGAGAGAGAGACACACACAACACACTTTGGAGGGGGAAAGTAGGGAAGAGACGGGAGTGAGAGGCTGGGGGGGGGGGCGAGGGAGGCCGGAGACGCCACGTGGTCCTCCGTGCAGAGCCCTGGAGGCGGGAGGGGTACTAGGCAGCCTGGGAAGGGAGGGATCTGCTGGTTCTCCCTGACCAGGGGCCGTGGGAGGAGAAGGGACAGGCAGGAGCCTGCTGGGTGCAGGGTGGGAGTGAGCCCGGTTTGCTGCAGAGGGCTGGTACTGCGCCCAGAGTGACTCTCCATCAGACCCTTAGTTCACCTGGGAGTTGTGCCCGAGCACCTCAATGTGTTAGGGACTGTGGGGTGCTGGAGGCTTCAGAAAAGGAGGAAGCCATCCTCCCACCGACCCTCCTGGATTCACCCTTGAGCTGGGGAGACAAAGCGTGGACACATGAGCAATAAGGGAGAATACGCAGCCCATCACAAGGTGGGATGAGGGTGGGTGGACTCTGGAGTCAGGAAGACCTGAGTTCAAATCTGGAGTTGGTGCTGTGTGGCCTCAGGCAAGTTCCTTAACCTCTCTGAGCCTCTGTTTCCCTCTCTGTTATGAGAATAAATGAGACCATATAAGCACTGGGTCAACCCCCAACCCCCACAACATAAATGTGAGCATGCCTTCACTTTGAAGTGAGCACTGCCAGCCCTAAGTGAGGAGAAAAGCAGGTGGGGCTGGCCCAGTGGTGCAGTATTAAGTTCTCATGCACCGCTTTGGTGGGCTGGGGTTCACCAGTTCGGATCCCAGGTGCGGACCTATGCACCACTTATCAAGCCATGCTGTGGCAGGCGTCCCATATATAAAGTAGAGGAAGATGGGCACGGATGTTAGCTCAGGGCTAATCTTCCTCAGCAAAAAGAGGATTGATGGCAGATGTTAGCTCAGGGCTAATCTTCCTCAAAAAGAAGAAGAAGAAGAAAAGCAGAAGTCAGGGCCTCTTGGAGGGAGGACCCAGCTTGCGCCCTGAAGCAACGTTCGTTCACTAATTAGGAGCTGGGTTGGAACCTACCATGGAGAGAACGGATGAGTTCCCAGCACCCATCCTCAAGGAGAGGGGGAAATGCCATGGAGCTTGAGCCTGAACAGGCTGGAAGCCGGCCGTCCCTAGGGAACTGGGCACCCGGGCCATCTGCACCACTGCTGAGTGCTGACAAGGCCCCTGGCGAAGGCACACAGCTGGGGGCAGCCAGCAGGGTCGGGGCCCTTGGCAGCGGCTGCCGGCTTTGCAGACGGCAGGGAATTAAGAAGTGTCCAGCATCGTGCACATGCCCACAAATGGCCAGAAAGCTCCGAGGGCTGTGGGCAGGGGGTACACTCAGCCAGCCCCCAGAGGGCGAGGGAAGCCCATGCCAGCCGAGTGCTCCGGGCCCCGTCCTCCAGAGCAGCACCCCCTGGGCTTATCCCCGAGGCGGGCAGATCCCCCTCTTTGAGGACCGTCTCTGGCCTGGGGCCTCGGCTGCTATCCCAGCCTCCCGGAGGGAGGGTGCAGAGCCACCCATGAGTCACTGTGCCCACTTCCTGCCACATGGAACCCGTGGCTGAGTCACTGGCCCCCCAAAGGGAAAGACTGGCCACAAGGCAGGAAAGCTGGAGCCCGATGGCGGCAGGAGTGGGGGGTGCTGGCACTGTGGTGCCACTGCTGCCCTGTCCCATGGCCATGGTGCCTCGGGCCGAGCCTGAGCCCTCCAAGCAGAAGCGACCACTGCCAGCAGGGCTGGCTCTTTGCTGCTATTTCTTCCCCCAGCAATAATAACAGTATCACACCCTTCAAAACAAAACAACCCCAACTTTTTATTTTGAAATAATGTCAGGCTTACAGAAAAGTTGCAAAAATACTGCAAAGAATTCCTGTATGCTCTACACCTGGATACCCCAAATGTTAGCACTTTACCACGTTTGTATGTTATTTTCTCTTTCCCCCCTCTCTCTTCATTTTCTTCGCAGGACATTTGAATGTAAGTTGCAGACATGAGGGCTCTTTCCCCCGAAACACTTCAGTGTGTGTGTCCTAAAAACAAGGGCATTTCTTAGAGAGTCACAGCACAAGGATCAACCTCGGGAAATAGACTTTGCGTTAGATGCTTTCTACGTGTCACCCGGATGCTCCTGGTCTGTGCATAGGGCCAGCCCTGGGGGGCTCCACCGGGCCCACACCCCAAGCTCCTCCCTCCTGCCCGGCCTGGGCTGCTGAAGCACCACGCAGCATCAGTGAAGTCTGGGACATTAATTTGCTGGAGGGTGAACCTTTGGCTAGTGGGAGATGGGAACCTGTATGTGAACTCTCTCTTCCACCTGCTGTCTGCCCTCAGGTCCATTTTATTCAGTGTCTTGGGAGACATCCCGGGAGTTGCCATTAGTCACATTACATCCTCAGGGGCAAGCTGCTTCCAGGACCCCGTACTCAGAAAGGAGCCTCGTGCTTGGGATGTGGTGCTCTGCAGTCACCATGAAATTCTTAATAACTTGTGTTTTCTAAGTGAAGTCCAATGGGACGACGGAGCACGTGCTGCGGCTTGGAGCCGAGCTTCCCATGCGGTCCTGCCTCCAGCCTTCCAGGGATGGGCTCTTGGTCCCGGCTCCCTCACTCCCCTCAGCACCCACTGCCACCCCCCAGCCTTACTGCTCCCACGATGCTCTTGTTTCTGCCCTCCTTCTTGCACTGCGCTCACACTGCTTCCAGACCCCAGGTCCCTAGGTGTCCAGTCGAGAGAGCATAGGCCACTGTGGGACCGGGGAGCACAGCTTCCTGCCTCCCGAGTCAACAAGGAATCCGGCAGTAACGTCCTCTTCATTTCTGGAGCCACTCCCCAGGCTCAACCCCCAGTCCTGTGTCAGCATCCCCTCCAGCAGGCGCTCTTCTTCTGCTACCCATTTTACAGAAGAAATAACCGAGTCTTGGAGAGGATAACTCACCCTAGGTCAGCCAGTACTTAATCGAGCTGGGTTCAAACTCTTCCTGCTCTGAAGCCCAAGCCATCACTCGGCCATTGACTTGATTGTTCGCGAGGTGTCTCCTTGGTTGTCTAGAAACAGGGTAATTGATCTCATTCTGTGCACCACACTGGGTTGCGGACACGGGAAAAGGTGCTGGACTTGGAGTTGGGAGTGAGGTTGGTGAGGTGGATGGGAGTGATGCTGGCGCCCAGGCCACGTGGGCCCAGGATAGGCTCTCTGAGGTGGCAGAGCCGGGGCTGGGCCTGGGCCAGGCCCACGTTCTCGCCCGTGGCCCAATTCCCATTTCCACCAGGCAGGGAAAGCAGATCTGAGTCATCAGGGGCCCTGTCCCTGACTTCTTGCCTATATATCGTACATTCCAGTCCCTGGCTCTCAGCAAAACCCCACTCACTTCTCATCTCGTCCCACCCTCTTCCCTGAAACAAGTCGAAGTTTCAAGCTGGGGAGGAGGGCACTTGCTCCAAGCTCTTCGGCCTGCAAACTGAGGACCTGGGCTTCCGACAGAGGTCCTGGTGGATTAGAAGATGTCTGGGCTTGCATCCTGGGGTGAAATCCTGTCCCTGCTGCTGAGCGCCCATATAACTCTGGGCCAATTCACCTCCCTGAGTCTCGACATTCTCCTGAATGAGGCTGAAGATAGTAGTCACTTACGGAGAGAGGCCCTGGAGTGTGAAATACAAGAGCCTCTGGAGGTAGCCCCACAGCTTTGTGAAGATCATCTCATCACCCCCTCAACAAAATCCCTGAGGGAGACACTATTAGCACCTCCTCTTTACAGAGGATGGAGCAGAGGCTCAGAAAGGTTAAGTAACCTGTCTAACGCAACCCAGCTAGCAAAGCGAGCCGCAGTCTGCCAGACGACTGTGCAGAGCAGCCGCCCTTCCCAGCCGGCACTGGCCCCGGAGGAACAGCCAGCGCTGGCCGCCAGCCAGGGGCTCCCAGAGTCCAGGGCTGCAGCCATCCCACACGGCCAACCCCCAGAGGAGCAAGGAAACCCACCCCCTCCAGATAAACAAGACACTTCCTCCCCAAGCCCGGGCCCAGGAGGAGGAGGCGCCCCAAACACAACTGTTTATAGAGACAGATGTTTGGGACGGAAAAAGAGAGACAGCCCTTCTCTATCCCCATGGAGACAGAGGAAGTTTGCAACTTGGGCAGAGGCAACTGGAATTGCAAACGGAGAAGGGGAAAGACGGGAAGGACCCAGGTCTGACCTGCTGAAAACATCTGACATTTTCAGATGCTCCTGCCCAACAAAGGGGCGTTGCCCAGGCAACGGGGTTGCGGGCACAGGGCTGTCATCCCAGCTGGACCTGGGGCCAGAGCCAGGAGATAAATGAGTACACGTGGGAGGGCGATAAATACCATTGAAGAGCAGTGCATGCACACCTGGGGGCCTCTCAGCCCAGGGACCTCCGCCAGGTGGGAGGGTATCCATGGCCCCATCCCTTCTCCTCTCCTCTCCCCTGTCTCCTCTCTCCTTTCATCCTTCTTTATTTTCTTCCTACCCCTCTCTCTCCATCATTCCATCCCTCCCTCCTTCCTTCCTTGATTCCTAGGTGTTCGACCTTGCCCTGCCCCAGCCCAGGAACCACGTCCCCATCTTCCTGGGGTAGTTGGCAGGTGGCTCTTGGCATGGCTGATACCACAGGGCTGCTTTTGCGGTGGAGTGAGGCCCCCGGGGGCCCAGCCTGGCCATATTCTCCAGCTCTCTGGCTGGCTGGAGACCCTGGGCATTTCAGGCTCTATCTGTCGGGAAGGAGGGAGGAGGAAGGAGGAGAGCTTTGGGGCCTTTCCTAAGGACCCCTATCCAGCTCCTTGGAACTCCTCTGCCTGGCCCCCAGCCCTTTCATCGGTACTTGCTCCCTATCCCAGGGTAGAGCCAGCTTGTCTCCCGGCTGGGCATTGCTTCCTGGGTGAGGGCTGGCGATCTCTGGTGATGATGTTGCTGCCGTCTCACTGTCCCCGAAGCCACAATGTCGTCCACTGCGGGATCTACACTGTGGCTACCCGCAGGCTGACCTCCGCCAATTCCCTGCTACCTCACCACACCCCCATCACAGGAACCCTAGCTCCCTTGTCCAGCTCGCCCGGATGATCCTAGTCTCTGTCCTCCTCTCTGTCCTCCAGGGGTTAGGGGAGAGAGAGGACGGGGGACTTCACATGAACTCTGGCCGAGGTGATGGGAATCCCTGAAGCCAGGATGTTCTGTGGGAAAGAGCTAGAAGGAAGAGCCGAGCTGCAGCGGCCAGATTGGTCCTGGGGTCAGTGCCTGCAAGTCCAAAGGAGGGAGCCTGCACCTTCCGGTCCCCAGCCTCAGAAACCTCCCGAGACACCCCATGATGGGAAGGCAGACCACAGCTGGGCCACATGTTTATCCAGCCTCGCCCGCCCAGGAGCGCGCCCCAATTCCCAGGCTGAAGCTGGGAGTGGGAAGGTGACAGGAGAATCGTCCTCCTCTGACACAGGGGTTGGTTAACACTTGGCAAGAAGCACTGGGCTGGAGGCCGAGCAGAGGCCACGGCCAGTGGGGACGGGACACGTCCACAGTCAGGGGGCAGCAAGGACAGCTGTTACTGGCCCAGGTTGTGTGAAGTGGTGGCTCAGGCGGAAGGCTGGGGAGGAGCGGGTGGGTGACGATGGAATCAGGGATCCAGAATCACTGGGTCTAGCCCTGAGAAGGCAGGACTGGAGCCCAGCACTGAGTCACAAAGACGCCACCCCAGGGCAGGGCGGGAGCCTCCGGGAGGACAGAGGGTAATGGGAGTCTCCGGTCAGCCCCCATGCAAGCCTGACGCCAAGGAGGAAAGTCAGGCTGCACTCCTGATCCCCAGAGCAGCCTGGCCACCCACATCTCCTGGAGGCCCAGCCCCGGGACAGAGGCCCAGGACCCGGCCCCTGCTGCCCAGCCAGCACCCAGGAAACAGTGTGCAGGCTCAGTTCCTTCCTCTGACCACACTAGCTCGGGGACCCTGGGCAAGTTACTTAACCTCTCTGGGCCTTAGTTACTTTGTTTATAAAGTGGAGATAATAGCTATGACTCTGTTGTTGTGAAGCTCAAAGGAGACAATGTGCAGCAAGCATGTTTAATCGACAAACACTTATGAGCACCTGCTGTGTGCCAGGCGCTGTGCTAGGCTGCCTATTAGGGAAGAGGCAGTGCAGGGCGGTGGGGGGTGTCCAACACGAAGCTCTCACCTGGTGAGGGAAAGAGTGTGTCAGCTGCACCCCCAGGAGTTAGCCAAGGGGGAGCCTAGGATAGGGGGCAGTGCACAGGAGCCCACAGGCCGAGTCCCACCCGGCCCACAAAGGATGGCTTTTACGTTTCTAAATGGTTGCAAAACAAATCAGAAGAATACTATTTCAGAAGAAGACGACACGTGAAAATTAGATGAAATTCATATTCCAATGTCCATAAATAATGCTTTTTTAGAACACAACCACGCTCATCAGTCTGCGAATTGTGAATTTGCAATTCATGCTAATTCACGTTACAACAGCAGAAACTCGAATATTTACTCCCTGGCCCTTCTCAGAGTTTGTTGACCCCTGGCCTAGGGGAGGATTGTCCAGAGGCCAGGGAGAGACGGAGGAACTCTCGGGGCGGCGAGGGAAGCCCACTGACTGGAGCGTGGAGATGCAGATGTGGCAGGCCTGCAGTGGGCGGGAGCGAGGTGACTGTCCACTGCATCCCCACAACCCTCGTCAGTTCCCACCCGGGAGAGGACGAGAGCAGAGGGCAGGGGGGGTCTGCTCAGCTGCCACCAGCCAGGTGCCACCCTGCACATGGCTCCCAGGGAAGGGGGGAGGCGGGGAGGGACAGGGCGGAGAGCTCCCTATTCCTTATCACCAGGAAGCAAGGAGCAGTGCATGGGGCTCCCTGAGAGCTTGGAAATCAGAACATTCCCCATCTTCTCCAAGGAAACTGGGAGAACCCGCTCCTGCCCTCTGAGGGACTGCACTCCCTTTCCCCAAGGAGCCAAGACTGGGGCTTGGGGCTCAGGGAGGGAGGGATGGGGAGGTTACCAGGGGCTGCTGTCTTGATTCTAGAGGGGGCCCCAATAAGGTCTGTGGGGCGCTCCCTCCACCTCTGTCCAGCTCCTGCTCAGCCACAGCTGCAGGGATGCTGACATAGCAGATCTAGGGCTGTCCCCAGGGGCCCGGAGCTGGCCTGCATCTGGCCAAGAGGTGCGGAGGTCACAGCTGGGCCCTATGTGATCTTCTGAGAGGGAGAGGACCGATGAGAGCAGATGAGGGTGGGAGAGCATCATCAAGGCTGCGTCTGGAGGCTGGGACCACAGGAGGTTTTCAAGGGGACACCTGGGCATTTATGGGGCAAACCAAGCCATCTAGCTGGAGGAAGCAGTGCCCACTGCCATCCCAACATGCTTGAGGGCTGTCCCCCTGGGTGGGAAAAGCTGCAGAAGCCCAGCCTGGAGCAGGTGGGGAGATTGCTCCACTGACGGCTGCAGGGGCCAGGGCCTTCACTGGAGCACAGAGGAGAGTGGATTCTTGGGATGAGGGGCACCCAGATTTGCAAACCCAGGAGTGTGATGGGTCGTGCCTCCTCCAGAAGCCTCCTCTGAACATTGGTCTCCGAGATCCCTTCTACAGGTGAGGGCCCCTGGGCAGCTGCGAGAGACCAGCTGTGCTGGCCCAGGTATGAAGTGAATCAGGTGTAGGCTGCAAGCAAAGTGGCTCTGGGATTGGGGCGTGTGCTGGGAAATGCAGGGCCATCCCCGAGGATAGCGCTACGGAGAACAAACTCCACCAGTGAGGCTGGAGGCAGAGGTTCCTGCTGTGTGGCTGAGCCTGCCGCCAGGCCAGGCAGAACTTCAGGGCTCCCCTCCGCCCCCTTCCTCCTCTCCACCTGCCACCCCAGCCGTCCATGCTCCCCCCCACCCCTGACCACAGGACCTCCTCAGGCACTGGGAGCCTCCATCGCCGGAGTGAGGCCCCAGGCCTGGTCTCTGGTCCTCTCCTCTGGGCCCGCACCCACTGGGCTCCATCATTCGGGGGAGCCCCACCTCCCGGCGGCCGGCCGTGCTTGGCTCTGGAACCCGAAATGCTCAAAGCCAAGGCTGTTGCCTCACTCTCCAGTGAATCTTCCAGCTAAGGTCCCCACCCTCGTCCTTTCCCATTCCTCCCTCCCTCTCTCTGAACTTCCTAAAGCCCTTCCCCTGCCTGCCTGCAAGTCACCTGACTGGGCAGCCGAGCCCCGCCCCACCCAGATGCCCCACCCAGATTCCCCACGCAACAACTCACCCAGCTCTGAGAACCGGGAGGAGATGGAGAACTCCTGGACAGCGCTGTCCTTGCGCTGCAGACCTCCACCCCTTCCTAGCCACACTCAGGCACCCGCGCTCCTACGGACATGCGCACGAACACGCCTGTGCATGCACGCATGGATACATACACACTGCCTGTGCACATGCATGTATATATGAACATATGTGTACAGGCTTGTGGATACACATTCACGTGTGCACCTGCACACAGACGTGCACACGCGTGCACACTTGCACGGTATGGTGGGTTTCACACCACACGCTCCCTCCTCCCAGGTTCCTGCAGTGTTCCTTCCCGCATTTCAAACCCCCTGCAGGGACCTGCACTTGCGACTTGGGGACACCATTGGCTCCCCAAGGCTCTTGGCAGAGTGGCACCCTCCCCAATCCCTCAGGACAGTTGAACTTTCCTGCTCCCAAGAACTGGCATCAAATGCTCCAATATATTTTTTACAGCCGAGATTAAAAAAAAACCAGGGGCCAGACCCGTGGCCCAGTGGTTAAGTTCTCGCGCTCCGATTCGGTGGTCCAGGGTTTTGCGGGTTCGGATCCTGGGTGCGGACATGGTACCGCTCATCAGGTCATGCTGAGGCAGCATCCCACATGCCACAACTAGAAGGACCCACAATTAAATAGAATCTACAACTATGTACTGGGGGGATTTGGGGAGAAAAAGCAGAAAAAGAAGATTGGCAACGTTGTTAGCTCAGGTGCCAATCTTTAAAAAAACAACAAAACCAAACCGATGCCCCTATTACTGTCTGATATTGTTGAATGATTGGGGGGAGGGGGAGATCCCCGCCCACAAGGCTCAGTTTCTCTGGGAAAGGGACTTTCCTTAGAAGGAACCAAGGCATCTTGTATCAGCTCTTAATGATTTGGGAAGGGAAGCTGAATAGCTCTTTACTGTAATTCGAACAACTAAATTATTCATCGAGAGCAGCAGACAGAGATTGGACAGTGACCGGAGAGACAGGAGACCCCAGCCCAGCCCGGTGACCCAGACATGGGGCCACCTCCCCCTGCTCCTGAGGGACCAGCACCGAGTTAGAGGGGTCTGGGGAGAGAGCGGTCCTGGGGGTCCCACAGAGTGGAAGGGCATCAGTGCCAGCTTGGAGATGGGGGTGAGAGGAGACTGAATCAGAGGGCCCTGACCACGTGGGGAGCCACAGCGAGAGGCGCCCCTGGCCCCCCAGGGACTTGTCCTGATGGAAGGGTCTCACTCACTCCGGCCAGGTGGACCCCAGGCCACAGCAGGCTGGCACTGTCCTGAGAGGCCAGGGCCCGAGGTGCTTGGCTCCCCATGCCTTCTCCCTCCTACAGCTGGAACCTTCCCTGCTGACCTCAGGCAGGCGGGGTGGGAGGGAGCATGAGCAGAGTCCTCCCCAAAGTGCAGGCCTGGCCGCCGCCTCCCACAGAGACTCAGGATGGGAAGGCAGGGAACAGGGGACATCAGAGCCCCTTCCTCAGATTCAGAACACAGCCAGCTCCACTCCCCTTCACTCCTGCTCTGGGTGCAGGGAGGCACGAGGGTGTGAGAAGCCAGCTCTCCTGTCCTGCTCACCACGCAGTCCCCCCGGGCTCTGACCCAGGACCAGGACAGAGGGCTCCGAAGGGGGCCTCAGGCATTGTTCTTTTGTCCTTTTTGTTGGGACCCGCTCTGCCTGTCCCTGAAGAGGAGTGACTGGAGGAGCAGGGGGAGGTGGGGAAGAGCCCAGGGCGCTGACGGCTGTGGTTGTCTGGTCACATCCTCTTAGGTCTCCTCCGCAAGAGTCTCCATCCCCACAAGGAAGGTTCTGGGGGTGGCATGAGGCTTTCTCTGCTCATCTTCCCTCCCGCCCACAGCGCCTGGACCTGGTGGGTGCTCTGTAAATCCGAATGAACACACGGATGATGGATGGAGGGATGGATGGACAGAGGAAGGGAACCCGAGATCAATGAGTGAGTGCGCCTGTGTGAGGACAGACTTGGTGAGTGAGGAGAGGCAACGGAGTGGGAGGGAACAGTCAGGACAGGATAAGAGGAAAAGTAAAAGAGAAGGAGGAAAGCCGAGGGGCAGCATCGTGGTGGAGAGAAGTGGTAGAGAACGTGCTGAAATGGGAGGTGAAAGTCAGTGTCTGGGAGGGAGGCTGAACAGGAGGTGTGGGGAGAGGAGGAAGAGAGGGAGGAGGGGAGAGGGGGAGAGGAGAGGAGGGGAAGGGGGTAGAGGAGGAGGAGGGCAGGAGGGCACAGCGTTTTGGAAAGTGGAGCCCTGGGGCCAGCACGTGCTGACTCACCCGCCTGCCTTCAATTTTCCCTGTTTCCTGGGGATTCTCATTTTATTTTCGGGAAACCTGCCTACTCCGTGACTAATTTGTTCTTAAACAAACCAAACCCAGGCAGTGGGGAGGCTGGGCGGGGCCTGAGTCACTCTCCGCCCAGGGGGACCACACCTCAGCCCTTGGCCCGGGCCTCCCCCTACCTCCGGGGGCCCCTCAACCCTGACCTGAAGGTGGCTCTGAGGCACCTCAGAGAAGCACTGCTCGCTAAGGGGAACACCCTGGGCTGTGAGGGATCCCAGGCAGCTGAGTGAGCTCCTTGACTGCCTTGTCCAGTGCCTAGAACAGTGGCTGGCACAGAGCTGATGCTCAGTTAATGTTTGTTGACTGACCGACTGACTGACTCTTTGGTCCCTCACACTTCTCTCCTGCCAGCTCCTCCTTGAACCCTTCCTCTCCTACAGCCCTTCAGTTTCGTGACACAGACTTTACTAAAAGTTATCCTTCAACACAACCATATCCCAAGCTAGACACTGAGAAATCGTTCCCTCTGGATCTACATGACCATCACAGGACCCTGCCTGCCCCCTCGGGGTGCGCTCCTAACAGCTTTGCCATCAGGGCTGCTCAGGGGTGTCTGCCCACACCCTACCTGTGCCCATCGGGGGAGGGGGTGAGGGGGGCCTGCAAACCAGGCACTCTGGTAGGCAGGAGGGAAATGCTGCTCTCTCGGCTTTACAGAAGAGGAAACTGAGGCTCAGAGAGGCCTGAAGTCACTGAGCCCGAAAGTAGCAGATGCAAGATTTGAACCCAGACCTCAGAACACCCTCGGGTGCCCCAGCCTGCCATCTGCTATCCTCTGCTGAGGGCTATGAAGCCGGAACCAGGCCCGGGAGCAGCTCAGCCTGGGCCTGGAGGGTCGGGAGGATAGGACCCCGCGGGAGGGGGAGGGGGAGAGTGGGGTGTTTCCTGCGGCTCGGGGCCCAGCCAACATGCAGCCCAAAACCCAGGTCTCGGCCGCGGGATGTGTGCAAGACCAGCCTCCGGCGAATGGAAAGAAACACAGCCTCTCTATTTCCATGGTTTATCTCATCCTTTGAAAATCTCAACTTTTGTAAGTACATAATATATAAACCTAGTAATAAAGTGCCTATAGCTTGTAAATAAATAAATCCACACGCACTGGAACACTTTCCTGAAAGGGAGAAAACCGCTCCCCCACCCCCACCCCCACCCCCACCCCCACCCCCACCCCCAGGGCCCCGGTATAGCAGGTGCTCAATCCACATCCGCGGCTGAGGGCGTGCCCAGCCCCCAGCTCTGGTGGGGGGTGGGGTGGGGTGGGGGGAGGGGCAGGCAGCAGGGAGGGGGTTCTTCCAGGGTTCCAGGGTAAGGAGATAGACCCCGCCAGCCCCCGCCCCCACCCCGGGGCCCGGGCCCACCTGCACCCTCGGCAGGGCGTGGCTGCGCCGGTTCTGGTGCCCGCCTGGCGCGGCGCCACCTTCCGCGGGGTGGCCGCGAGGATACCGGGAAGGGAGGCGGGCTCGTTTTGCAGCTGCTGACATCCCGCCCCACGGCTTCCCCGGCGGGTCCCCTCCCCGGCCGCGCGCCAGCTCCCTCCTGCCTCCCGCCCGCCCCCGGGAGCGCGGTCCCGCCAGGCCCTGTGCGCCCCGCGAGGCGCCGGGTCCCCCGGGGCTGGCCCGCTCCCAGGGTGGCCCGGCCCTGGGGCAAGGCGGCCCCGGGCTCCATCCATCGAGCCTCTCCTCGCTCGGGAGCGCGTTTCCAGTAAGCGCGAGCGGAGCCGGCCCGAGTTCCCGACAGCCGGCCCGGCGCGGGCGCGCGGGGATGCCGCCCCGGCTGCGTCTACACCAGCAATCAATGCGCGCCGGCTCTCCTCCCCCCTCGTGGAGCAGCGGGGGCCGAGACCGCCCTCCACATCACACAGAGTCCTGGGGTCATTCCAGGGGTGGCTCCCTTACTCCTTTCCGTGGAGGACAAGTCACTTTGTCTGCTTGCCTGTCTGTAAAATGAGTGACAGTCAACCCCACCCCAGAGCTGTTAACCGGTGCGGGCGCCCAGGCCCCTGCCTGTAGACCCCACGGAAGTCATCGTTCCTGTTACACAGCAAGTCCTCCTGGACGCCTCGCCGGAGTGTCTACGCTGGCCAGGCCCACGAGCCGGTCGAACCAGCCAGCTCCTCCCTCTTAACTAGAACTATTTTCTGCACACACACAGCCCCCCGCCCCCCCTCCTCGCTTTTTCTTTTTAAGGAATTGGGCAAACACACCCTCCTAAAAGAAGCGGGACCAAGGACTTGCGCTAGTCAAAGATTGGCGGCGCGGATTTGCCTCCCTGGTGCTGAGGCCTGCGGCTGTGGGGGGCTGGAGGGAGGGGTTCTGGGAGAGGAGATATAGGCGTCGTCCGATGGGGGAGGGCTGCGGGAGGTGCCGAGAGGGGCTCAGCTCGGCTCCCCAGGCCCCCACTCCTGATCTGGGAGCCCGGTGGGGAAGGGAGAAGGAAGGAGAGAGAGGAGAAGGAGACTGGGGTGGGCGACAGAGGGAGACGAGTCTTTGGGAAGTCTGTGGGAGGGGGAGGAGCCAATGGAGGCGGCTGCACGGCCTTCCCCCTCCCTGGGTTGACTTTGGACCCAGCCCCTTCCCGGGAACCTAAAGCAGGAAGAGATCAGTGGGGTCTTTCGCTCTCACTAAGCTGCCTGTGTCAGCCCCTGGTTTCTGCCCTTTCCAGATAAGCCAGAAAGGCGGCTTCTAACGGGGGCCAGAGTCAGAGTGGGAACCATAAGTCTGCTCCACCCTGCACAGGGCGTCCTCCTCCCCCTCATGGCTTCCTGCTCACCTGCGGCCCCTGAACTCCCTCCCCACCCCCCACCCCCAGCTCAGACTCCAGGGGGCTCAGGGGCCTGCTTGCCCTGGCAAGGCAGCGTGGAGGAGAGAATCCAGGATGTCCCTGAGGATGGGGAGGCTGGGGCTGGGACATTTTGGGGTGTTTGGAATGGCATAGTAAGAAGTGTTGCTATTGCAAATTCACTTCAGAGCGTCTGGAAATGGCAGATGGAGGACTTCAGGCAGCGTTCATTTCAGGGGGACCCAGCTCTCAGGCCCGGCATGTGGCCCAGCTGTCCGAGGGGCTGTCCTGTTCCGAGGTCCAAGGAGGGTGACTGCCTGGCACCAACCCTTCACTGGGGTCTCCACCCACCTGGAGTAGGTCCATTCATGCATGAATGAATCCGTGAATGAGTGTGTATTCAGGCGTCCATTCACAGATTCCTTCACGCATCCATTCATGCATTCATTCAGGCTCTCATCCCACCTTTGCTGAGGGCCCCAGGCAGGTCAGGCAGCCCCTCAACCTGGAGCTACTGTGGAGGAGCTCTGTCATGGTGGAGGGGGCGCCCCGTTATAAGCCTTAGCCCCCGTGAGCACAGGACAGAAGCCTCTAAGGTGGACTTGGGCACCAGAAATAAATTCTTTGAACTGAGATAACCATAGATTCACGCGCAGTTGGAAGAAATAATATAGAGAGATCTCAGGTACAGTTGGCTCAGCTCCCCCCAACGGCGACATTTTTCAAAACTATGGTACACTGTCGCGGCCAGCACGGTGGCCTTCACGCAATCTGTCCGTCTTATTCAGGTTTCTCCAGTTTTACTTGTGTGCATTTGGGTGTAAGTCTGGTGTATACAGTTCTGCCACCTGTCCTGAGTCGTGTGTCAGCCAGAGAAGGTTTGCCACCACCAGCATCCCTCATGTGGCCCTTTATAATCAACCCCCCCAAACCGCCGGCATCCCCCGGCATCCCCCGGCCCCCAGCCTCCGGCCAGAAGTGAATTTGGAGCAGAGGTAGGAGGTGGTTGCTCTCACACCCCCAGCCCTGGTGGCCTGTGTTTGTTAGTGCCTCCACCTCCCCTTTCGGTCAGAGGCTGCGTCTCAGGCCTGGCACACGACTTGGCCTGCCGCGTGTGCTTGCTGGAGGATGGGGCCATACACAGCTCACACCCGGAGGACAGACTCACCCAGAATAGCGTGTATTGCATGCTATGATTTGTGGGGGAAGGAAGGAAGAAAGTGTGTGTGTCTGTGTGTGTGCGTTTGCATATGTGTGAAATACACTTGGAAGGATACAATCAGAAACAACTTGTACCCTTGGTTCCTTCTGGGATGGGGAAGTAGGTGGCTAGGGACGGGGGTGTATTCTTCCTATGTCGGCTGTAATGAGTTAGTGGCTTCAGACACGCGAATTTGTTATCTTACAATCTGTCCTCTGAGTGGGGGAATCGGGCAGCGTGAATGCTGGACCTGTGGGCCTGTGAGCGGCTAATTCAACCCCCCGAGCCTCAGCCTTCTCCCTGTTTGATGGGGGTGGTGACATTTCCTTTCCTCAGGGGGCTGTTGCGAGGATTAAAGCACTGTACACAAATGATCCTAAATGCTCCCCAAACGGTGACGGATGGTGGTGGAGAAGATGGTGACAGAAGCCGCCTGCTGGCTTTGCGTCCCTAAGTTACCTGCCATACCCTCCCGGCATAGAGAGAAAGCAGTCCCTCCACCGCATGGCCACTTTGTGCAGAGGCTCCGTGTCCTTGGGGTGCCCCTGTGGCACCTGGAGTTCCCCTCCTCCTGCAGGGGAGGAGGCTGGGGAGTCAGGCACCCTGGGACCGCCTCCCAGCCGCACCTGGCGTCTTGTCTCAGCTCCCCGACACAGAGGGGGCACAAGAGTCTCAGGGACTGACAGCACAACCCTGGAGCCAGGCGGAACTGGCTTGGAACCCAGTTCTGTCCCCCGACGGGCCCTCCGTCGCCTCTGCTTCCCCAGCGCCCTTTCCCTTCTCTCAGTAAGAGCCCCCCGGGGTGTGCGCTCCACCACCCTTCTTGGCCTTTGTGGTTCAAAGACCCAGAGCGGGGCCTGACCCAGGAGGCCTGGATCAGAACATGCACACATTTGTTGGTCCAGGCCTGCGGACAAGACCCAAGACGCGCCAAGGCCAGAGAGCCCTGGACTTCTCCTGGAGCTGCTGCAGCCATTTGGCCAACACGAGGAAGAGGCTGCCTGAGGGTGAAGCCAACAGAGGAAGCAGAGCTGAGAGGTGGAGTGACAGTTCCCAGGGCACACCGCTGGTGAACTGGATGCAGTCCTGCCTGAGGCCCAGCTCTCATCCTGTGTGTGTTCGTCCTGTGAGCCAATCGTAGAACCCCCTTCTGATTGCTTAAGCCAGTGCAAGTTGGCGTCACACGGTCCTGACTAATAGCTATTAGCTGAGTGACCTTGGGCTGCTCACGTGTGTCTTCTGTGCCTCAGAAGATATGCTCAGTGGTAATAATAATACCATTGTTAATCATGCCAATCATTAATATTAATAATAATTAATTAACAATAACAAATAATAATGCCCATATGGCTGAACACCCACATTGTGGGGGGAGGCGGGGTGGGGACAGAGATTCTCTCTCTCTCCAGAGCCAGCAAGACCCTGTCAGGAGAAATCCCCCATTAGCATCTGTGGACACACCTAAGGCGACCCCCGTGCATCACACCTTTGTTTAATCTCCTCTGTGAGTGTGGGCAGAACTTGGGACTGGCTCCTAACAAACAGAATGTGGCAAAGGTGAGGGGCTGTCCCCCCATGGTTGCCTTGTACAAGACTCCATCTTAGCAGGCTGGAGCGAGACACTCCCCCTGCAGGCTCGGCGAGGTGAGCAGACATGTTGAGGAAGCCCCACGTGGCAAGGAACTGTGGCCTCTAGAACTTGAAGGTGGCCTCCAGCCAACAGCCAGCAAAACCCTAGGCTCCCAGCCACACAGCTGCAAGGGGATGAGTCCTGCCAATAACTGGGAAGAGCTTGGAAGCAAAATCCTCCTCGGCTGAGCCCTCAGGTGAGCACACAGCCCCGCCACCCCCGTGATGGGGGCGTTGTAGGATCTTGAGCAGAGGACCCAGCTGAGCAGCCCCTGGACAACTGATCTAATGAAACTGTGAGATAACAGGTGTGTATGTTGTCTTAAGCTACTAAATTTGTGATAATTTGTCACACAGCTTAGAAAATGAACACAACACCCAGCTAAGGTCTGAGGTGTCAGAGAGAGAAGCCCCAGAAGGGACTGGAGGCCAAGACTCCTTGCTCACTGAGTTGGGGTCGAATTTCCCAGGGTCTTATGGTTACTTTGGCTGAATTACAACTCGCCCTTGAGTTAGTGGTTCAAAGCAACAGTCACCATTTATTGTGGCTCACCGTTTCTGTGGGTCAGGATTTCAGGGGTGGGTCAGCTGGGCGGTTCTGGCCTGAGGTATCTCATGAGGCTGCAGTCGGATGTCGGCCAGGTCCTTGGCCATCTGAAGGCTTGACTGGGGCTAAAGGATCCACTTCCAAGATGGTTCGTTGGCTGGAGGCCTTGGTTCCTCTTCCCATGGGCTTCTCCATGGGGTAGTTTGAGCATCCTCACGGAATGGTGCCTGGCTTCCCCCAGAGCAAGTGAACCAAAAGACCAAGATGGAAGAGGCAACGCTTTATGGCCTTGCCCCAGAAGTCACGCACTTCCACTTTGTTGTGTTCTATTGGTCACAAAAATGGGCCTGATTCGGCGTGGGAGGGGCCACTGAGGGCGTGAATACCAGGAGACAGGATCACTGGGGCCATCTGGGAGATGGGCCACCATACAAGGGATGGCAGTGGAGACAGGGGCTGGTAGGGGCTTGGAGAGGGCTATGGGAGGAAGCTGGGGGACTTGAGAGGCTGGGAGAAGTTCTCAGAGCACCCCCAGGCCCCAACATGTGAGGCCTTCCCCAGCCCCCTCCTTCTGCAGGTCAGGGAATGAGCTGATTGAAGGAAACTGCAGCTCCCAGTTTTGCTTCTCCAAACAGAGCCCTGGACCCCTGGGAACTGGGGCCCTGCAGAAAGAGGCAAGGGGAGGGAGGGGTACACCATCTGGGCCATTCATCCTGGCCACATTGTCCTGGCTGGTTACTTCCATCGCCCCACTATCCATGCAGGTGAGGCTTATTGCTCCCTCAATTTAGAGTTGGGGGAAGTGGGGAGGGGAAGACGAGGGTTACATCCGTTGCGTGCTGCCACTGGCCAGGCCCTTCATAGCCTTCTCCCATTAAGCCTTGAACAATTCTTGCACTGGGTCCCATCGACCCACACTATTGAGGTGAGGAAACTGAGGTTCAGTGGTCCCAGGGCCAGTGGGGTAGAGACTAGAGCAGCAGTGGCCCTAATGTCCTCAGGTGATCACATCAAGGCTCCTGCCCCCAGGGCCTCCCTCCTTGGGCTGAGCTGGGAGAAGCAGGCGAAAAAGGAGGGAAACAGTCTGGAGAGGTCAGTGCAGGAAGCAGCTGTGGTGGGGGAGGCTGGAAAAGGGCTGGCAACCCTGCCCGAGGTGACCTGAGACCCCAGCTCTGACACTGCCAGCTGGCCTGCTGGCTGCCAGCCTTCCCCTCATTGATCTGGGGAGCTCAGGCTCACGTCCCTGGTTGTGCAGGCTTCCTTGAACCATCCCACTGTCTCCTTTGAGGCCGGCCCCACCTGGCTGCAGCGGGGACACCCCCAGGACGAGAAAGGTGGGTGCCAGGCACCCCGAGAGCCACTGGACATTCTGATCCCTCTCTGCCACCTGGAAGGCCCTGGGCTCAGGGTCCTGGAAAAGGGTCCTTGTGCTTCAAGGGGAGGGTCCAGTGGGAATGCTGAGGCCAGACTTGAGTAAGGACCTAGAATCCCAGAGGGGAAGAACAGGGTACTCTCCCGGTCAGGCAGATCAGGTAGACCTAACGTGCCCCACAAGAAGATTCCGGAAGGTGGATGGGGAGCCCTAGAGAATGATATGGGAAGGGGCACAGCAGTGAGAAAAAGCTGAGGAGTCCCCTGCGGAGCCCAGGGCACCCACCCCTGCCGTCCCTTCTGGGCTCATTGCTGGCGTTGAGTCCCACCCGTGCGTCCTCACCAGGGCCCCACGACGAGGGTTGTGCCCGCCCCCTGCTCACCCGTGTGAGAAGTAGGGTCACTTGCCCAGCTCACCGCCTCCCCCAGTCCTGACCCCAGGGCTGCGGGTCCAGAATCTGCATGAGGTCTGATCTCTGGGAAACAGGGCTCAGTGCTTTCCACGTGTGACCTCACTGAAACACGAGAACGAGGAGGTTGGGGCTGTTACAGGTCCCGTTTCATAGACGAGAGGTCCAGTGGGGTCCAGTCGTGTGCCCAGTCCCCCTGCTGCTTGGTACCAGGATTAAAATCCGGGCATCTTGCAGTAACCAAAAGATGGGAGCAGCCCAGGTGTCCGTAGACGGAGGGATGATAAACAAGATGCAGTCCATCCACACAATGGAATCTTTTTTTTTTTTTTTTTTTTTGAGGAAGATTAGCCCTGAGCTAACATCTGCTGCCACTCCTCCTCTTTTTCCTGGGGAAGGCTGGCCCTGAGCTAACATCCATGCCCATCTTCCTCTACTTTATTTGTGGGACGCCTACCACAGCATGGCTTGCCAAGAGGTATCATGTCCGCACCCGGGATCCGAACCAGCAAAGCAAAACGTGTGAACTTAATCACTGTGCCACCGGACCGGCCCAGATGGAGTCTTATTCAGCCTTAAAAAGGAAGGAAGGTCTGACACCTGCTACAACATGGATGAACCTTGAGGACATTATGCTGCGTGAAATAAGCCAGTCACAAAAAAGACAAATACTGTGTGATTCCACTTCTATAAGGTACCCAGAGGGGTGAAATTCATAGAGACCCACAGTAGGATGGCAGGTGCCAGGGCTGGGGAGGGGATGGGGAGTGAGTATTTCACGGGGACAGAGTTTCAGTTTGGGAGATGAACAAGTTCTGGAGGTGATGGTACAATGTGAATGTACTAATACCACCTAGCTGTACACTTAAAAATGGTTAAAATGGTAAATTTTATGTTATATATATTTTACCACGATAAAAAATATTAAATAAAAGCAAAAATCTCCAGGTATGGAATTCAGTATCTATAGTGAAACCACCAGGGCGCACGGAGCCACGCTGCGAGGTCCAAACCTTTGTTTCTCACTGCCCCCCCACCAAGTCCCTGGGCCAGGGGATGGGGACAGGGGTGGGGCAGCCAGTGCACTGGAACCTAGGATCCCACAATCTGGGAGTGCCAGGCCCTGGAGCCTTAAAGACGTTCTGGGACAAGCCCCACGGGCAGCAGCCCCGCAGGGCCCATCAGGTGGTGATGGGGCAGCCAGACACGGACTGTTCCTGCCCCAGTCTTACAGAGCACGGTGCCTCGCTGAGGCACCCCCACAGGGAAGACAGGGCACGCCCACACACCGTGGGACACTGGGGCAACTGGTCGCAGTGCAGCTGTCTACACGCACACACGCACGCAGGTCCCCTCACCCAGACCACCTGAGCTGCTGGAACTGCCCTGGGAAGCGGGGATCCTTGCCCCCCAGGAACCCAGCTCCTCTCGTAGCATCGTGCCCAACCCCCACCCACTCATCTCCACTGCTGCCCAAACAGCAGCTCGAGTGCCCCCGACACGGGACCGTGGCACCGAGGCTCAGGCAGGCCCGGCTGGAACCTGTACGGAGGCTGCCTGGAAATAGAAGGCCAAAGAATGCAGTGGGCAGCTTGGCAAAGGGACAGACAGCCGACTGGGCTTCCAGTAACACGCTGGCCCTGCCCTGACCTCGCCCACCGGCCCAGAGCCTCAGCCAATGGATGCCGGGCCCCGGGCGCCAGCCCCAGCAGCGCCAGCCCTGCGTAGCCGCTTCAGGACCCTCCCCGGTCACCACCCCCCTGCCCCCAGCAACAACAGGACGGGAACTGGATCCCTGTCCTCGCAGGGTTCCAGCCATGCCGGGAAGGGGGTATCTTTAGCTTCCCTTCCTGGAAGCCCACTGGCTCCCGTCCCACTGTGGCCCAGCGGTGTCGCCTCCAAGCCCAGGCCGCCTCCCCTCACAAGCACTGAGTCCCTAGAAGAGGAGCAGTCACCCCGGGAAGGTTTGCTTAGCTAGTTTGTCCCCCATCCAGCTGTACATGAGACCGCCGACCCCAGTTCTTCCTTCCCCGCCTCTGGGGGGTTCTCATGAAGGTCGCTGCAGGGAGCTATTGGCCAAAATACACCCGCCCCTAATCTAAGTGGAGGACCTTAAATAGTATCACAGGGAGTCCCTTTCCCCAGAGGGGGAGACTGAGGCCCCCAGAGGGGATGGGAGTGGCACAGGATCACAGGCAAGTTACAAACGGGTCAGGATAAGACCTGGGGCTGTGCCCGGCACACTGGTGTGTTTTACTGGCACCGGGGTCGCATCGTGACCTGAAGAGCTGTTTGTGAACTGCCCCGGGTGGGGCTCCTGGGCTGCACCGCCTCCCGCATGTAGGGGTGGGCAGTCAGAGTGGGTGCGTGGCTTCGAGAAAGTCGGAGCCCAGAAAACTGAAGAAGAGAGAGCAGCACGTTAGCCAGGGCGGTGGGGCTGCTGAGAGCAGACAGTGGGGAAGGGCTGGGTCCCCAGAAGGAAGAAAAGGCCCGACAGAAACAGCACCCCACTGTGGGGCTTCTCCTGGGAAGAGGGCCTGGGGCGGGACGAGTGATAAGCGGCTGAGTCAGCAGCAGGTTGGGAGGACAGGCTGGGTCTCCAGCCACGGGGTGGCCCTGGGGCCTCGGAATGGCTGAGGGTGCAGTGGGCCCCGGGTCCAGGAATGAAACCCGTTAGGTCAGGCCTGACCTCATTTCTGGGCCCAGAGAAGACCGTCACACGGATTGTTAAGCCAAGACCTCTGCCCACATTCCGTGTGCTGGGACCGGGATGGAGGGTGGAGAGGGAAGGCCATGCTGTGGGCCCCCGGGGGCTTATGGTTTGTAGGGGGAGGGAAGGCAGAGTCTGTGGGCAAGAAGAGAAATAGGGGTCACCTAGTCAGCAGCAATGCAGGACAGAGAGCAAGAAATGTCAGAAGGAGTAAAAAAAAGTGCCGTGCCAGCAAAGGTGAGCAAGTTTGTGGCGGGTGTGGGTGCAGAGCAGCTCAGGAGGCCCTGGGGGCAGGCAGCCTCCAGGAGGTGCCCAACAGGATAAAGGCAGTGCTGATAGCAGACATGGGTGCCGGGGGCACAGTGCTTGCAACACCATAAAAGCAAGAGGTGAAAAGGATGGGAGGTGCGCACTCTCATGCCTGTGATGCCAGCTGCAAGTAACAAAACAGAGACTTAAACCATAAAGTCATTCATTGTTTGTATAATAAAAAATCCAGAGGGTAGGAGTTCCAGAACTGGTTGGCAGCTCAAGGATGTTGGCAAGGGCCCAATCCTTCCATGCCACCAATTTAAGGTGACTGATCATCCTGTTGCCCAAGACTTTCCTAGATTTAGTACTGGAAGTCCTGCATCCTGCGAAATCAAATTACACTTTGAGTCACCCTAGTATGGGAGAGGTTGCTCCCCATGGGCACAAAATAGCTGCCGCAGCTCCAAACCTCACACCCTCATGTGACAGTGCACCAAGCAAAAGGAAATGGGATGCAAGCACAACAGATTTTTCCTTGAACTTCTCAGTAGCTCTCAGAGACACTCCCCTTACATTTCACTGGCAGGCCTGGGTCACACCGTCACCCTAGACCAATCACCAGCAAAAGAGCAGGAGGTTGGTATGACTGGCTTACACTCATCACTATTTATCCCCTGGAGCCCGGGCTGTGTTAATGAGGAGGAAGGGTGAATGGTTGCTTGGTGTGAGGCCAGGCTGGATAAGCCTGTTCTAGTCCCAGTTCTGCCCCCTCATGGCAAGTCACCTGTGCTTGGCGAGCTTCGCATCCTTCACCTGGAAGAGAGGCGAGTGGCTGTTCTCACAGTTCTTGGGAGGATCAAACGAGATCACGAAGGACAGCACCAATCCCAGCATCCAGCAAATGCAAAGCAGGATGGTGGCTGGTGTGGACGTAGACTGCCCGCACACGCACTGTTTTCAGTTCAACTCCCAAGACAGCCGCCGGCCGAGTGCACACCCCTGCCCACGGGCTTCAGTCTCCCACTGAAGCGGGTGCTGGAGGGTGGGCAGCGAGGTAGGGTCTTCACCTCTGCTCCACTGAATCCTTTTCTTCCTGCGCAACTCTTTTCCTTGATGTAGATTATTTCTTTGAGGCGCTTCCCTAGAAGGGCAAATATTGAATCAAAGAGAATGGACTTTGAGACGATGCCTTACTTTAAATTATATATGCAATTCATGATCGTTGTAGAAAGTTTGGAAATACAGAGAAGCATAAAACAGGAAATTAAAATCGCCTGGTTGACTTTCTATTCTTTGAAAAGTAAATAATTTTTAAACGCAGGCACCTGGCCAATTTGGGGGAAAAATTACTCGTGCCTCCCCCGGGTCCTGCTGGAGGTCCCCACCCGGGTAACGGGCCAGGGATCTGTCTCCTCGGGCTGAGAGCAGCTGCAAAGTGAGAGATCAGAGGGCTCTGGCCACAGTGAACTCCAGAAGCTCTGAGGGTGCGGTCCAGCAAGGAGGGGAGGGGCGGGGGACATGGGCTGGGCCCCTGGGGGACGCCTGGGCATAGCAGGGAACACAGGAAGGTGCAGGTTTTCACTACGGCTGAGAGAGTAGGGCTGGCACGCTCAGAGGGGCTTAAGTGAGACCTGGATGGTGGGAAGTGGAGCCTCAGGGGGTCTGGAAGAGGAGGAGGGTGCAAACAGAAGAAACAGGGCATCCTGAGCTGGGGATGCGTCTGTCCATGAGGCCAGTGCTGCTGGAGTCCAGGGAGGGAGGGGAGAGGGGCCTGGGAAGCCCTGGGGAGGAGCTTGGGTCACTTCCCCCATGGAACCCACACACTTGGGCACCGTGTAACTGGAGAGTCCCTAGGTGTGGGATCAGATGTGAGTTTCAGAAACCGTCCTTGAGCTGTTGGGAGAAGACCCCAGAGGGAGAGGAGGAAGGGGGCCCAGGGAGGAGGCGCTGTGGGTGTGCAGGTGTGAGGCAGGTGGGACGGCTGCATCGAACGTGGGGTGCAAGGGAAGAGAGGGGTCAAGGACGAGGCACCGTTTGGGGCCCGAGTAGCTGGCAGCACAGAGTTGTCGTTTCCTGAGCCGGGAAGACTCTGGGAGGAGGGCGAGGGGAGAGCAATGAGGACGGTTGGCACCAGCCAGGCTGGATGCTGACGGTGCAACGGCTGTATCCGGCGAGTTCAATGTCAACACCGGGCCAGCACCGAGCCCCACCCCCAGGAGAGTGAAGCGCATTGTTAGGTTTTGGGTTTTCTAAGTCTTTTTTTATTGAAATATAACACACATACAGAAAAATGCAGATCCCAAGTGTACGGCTGCTCAATTTTTAAACTTAGCACACCTGTAACCAGCACCCAAGTCAAGACACACTCAGTGCCAGCACTCCAGCTTCTAGAAATCCGTCCAGAGATATTAACCACCACATTGACTTCAAACGCTGTGTCGGTTTTTCCTGTTTTCGTACTTTCTATATCAATGGAATCATACAGTGGGAACTCTTTTCTGCCCGGCTTCTTTCCCTCAACACTGCGTTGGAGAGACCCGCCCATAATGATAAGAGTGCCATTGCTGTAGGTTCTCGTTGCTCAGTGGCCTGGCCCATGTTTATTCATCCATTGGCTCCCTCCTCGGTGCAGGCCCCTCTCGTGCCCTGGACCTGTCCCTTCTCCCCTCTCACCGTCATCCCTCCAGTAGTCTTCCCCTTATGCCCCACCACCCACCCCAGATATGCTGGACCGTCTCCCGTCCCATCATCCCCCAGGACACTACGTGGCACTACGTCCACAGCCTCCATCCCCTGCTCCCCCCGGCAGAGGAGCCCTTTGACAGCCCCTCTGTCCTCACTGCCCCCTCTCCCCGCTGCACAGCATCTCCTCGGTCTACTCAGGCAGACTTTGTCCCCACCACCCCTCAACGTCACCAAAAAGCCAGCCCTCGTCCCATCTATGGTCCAGTCTCTATCCTTGTCACATGGGGTCTTCAGCAGCGTCTGACACGGTTGGTCTCTCCCTCCCCTCAGATCCAGCCAAACTCTCCTGGGTTTTTCTCCCCCCACATCAAGCAATCCTCAGTGACACCTGCTGGGTCTCCTACAATTTGACTCAACTCTGACACTATCTATCTGGGGATAGCATCAGATCCCCTTAGACTAAGGGCCCAGTCCCACAAGACTGCCCCCCACTCCAGATGCCACTTGAAAGCAATAGGTCCCCACACTCCCCACGCCTTGTTTGACTTGGCTCCAAATTGGAAGTTCCCAGGACCTCCTCCCCCTGGGTTCGATCATTTGCTAGAACAGCTTGCAGAACTCGGGGAAACACTTATCTATGTTTATCGGTTTATTATATAATAAAGGAGATGATAAAGGGCACAGATGAACAGCCAGATGAAGAGATACAAAGGGCAAGGTCTGGGAGGGTCCTGAGCTGGGACGTCAGCCTCCCCATAGGCAGACGTGTTCACCGACCCTGAAGCTCTCCAAACCCCGCACTGTTGTGATTTTTATGGACGCTTCCTCACGTAGGCATAATCGATCATTAGCTCCACTTCCAGCCCCTTCCCGGAGGATGGGGGGTGGAGCTGAAAGTTCAAAGCTTCTAATCATGGCTTGGTCTTTCTGGTGACAAGTGACCGGCCCCCATCCAGGAGCCCACCCAGAGTCGTCTCACTAGAACAAACGACATTCCGATCACTCAGGAAATTCCAAAGGATTTAGGAGCCCGGTGTCAGGAACCTGATTGAAGACCAAATATTAGAACAAAAGATGCTCCTGGTGCTCTTCTCACTTAGGAAATTACAAGGGTTTTAGGAGCCCTGTGCCAGGAACTGGGGGCAATATAGAGAGAGAGACTGAGACCAATAAATATATGCATTTTTTCTATTACTCCACAAAGCCTCTCCCCACCTTTTTAAACAGCATGAAGGCAAAGACAGATGCAGGAAGCAGCATTCTCTTTGTGAATGATTGCAAGCTGAAACAGTGGGAAAGCTTCGTCGCTGCAGCGCTTTCTTATAAACCATTCGCTCAGCCTGGCACGCGTAGCACCGTCTGGAGCAGCCAACCCCAAAGACCACATGTTTGGGCGTTGGCCTGGGAGCCGGGCCAGCACCCACGACTGGCCTTATTTCTGGGACATTCTCCCCAGTTAAGGAGCGAGACCCCTTCCAGTGGTTGGACACTGTGGCACGTCAGCAGCGGCCCAGGCTTGCGGCCGAGTTTGGCACACATTTCACAACCTGTGCCCACGTGCCCTGGGAGACCTTGAAGCCTCGCAGGGTCCAGTTCTCAGCGTTCTCACGCTCCCAGCTCTGTCTCGCCAGCAAATGGCGAAGGCTGACTGAGCTCCTCCCCCAGCGTTCTGAGGGAGTCTGCTTCCCTCTTGGCCCCTATCTGCCTCCTGGACCACCACTTACGGTCAATCATTGACCCCTCGGAGGTCTCCATCCCTTGGAACACCCTGGGGACTTCTCATGCCCTCCCTCGAAACCATTACCTGTGTTCGCCTAGCCTCCTACAAGATTGCCCTGGAGGTCTGCGTTAGGGTCAAGCAGGACCAGCCTGTGTGGACTTGAAGACCTTCTGGAAGAGGGATCCTGGAGAGATGCAAAAGGGAGTGGCCTAAAGCAAGGGTTTCGAGTGTGTGTCCCTGGGCAGCGATGGCAGAGAATCCCAGGGACTTTGCGCACATTGAGTTTGGAAATAATGGACCCAAGACCAAGGGTTAGAAAGGTCAGAAAGTAAAATGGCAGATCTGGGGTCAATAGTAGTACTCTCCTGAGGCAGAATGTTCCAGAAATCAAGCAGGCTGCCTCGCTCAGTCGTGGCTCCTTACGACTGGGCACTCAGGAGAGACTGAACTTCTCTTGGGAACGTAGAAAACTGTGTCTGCTAAGATGCTTGGGATTGCAAATAAACAAAAACCAAGTTCAACCCAGCTGAACATCAAAAGGCACTGAGTGGCTCCATCACTGAGTAGTCCAGGGGTCCGGGGAAGGCTCCTCCATCCACAGGAGCAGTCACTGAGAGGGGCCCTGCTGCCTGGGGACAGGCTCCAGCCTCGCGGGCTCTCCTGAGTGGTCGCAGGATGCCCTCGAGCGGCCCTGGGGCCACATGCCTCTAGGTCCAAATCCAACAGAAAAAGAATGAGTCTTCTTCCGGGTACAGTGGAAGTTCAGGGTTTACGTCTCACGGGGCCATCTGGCCTGAGTTGGGATGTTTGTCCTGAATTACGGTGACCAAGGGGGTGAGATGTTCAAACTGACTTAAAACGATCAAGGCTCACCCCTGAGGGTGGAGATGGGTCAACAGGGAAAGTGAATGGTGGGGAGGAAAACAACAAATGTCCCCTCTGAGAGGTGGGCTGGGCGAGCCCCGAAATCCTATGATTATAAGTGCCTAGAGGACATCTGGAGATGCACAGGGTGTCCACATAACAGGGGTTCGGCAAATGATTGTTGAGTGAATAAATGAAAAAGAGAAAAAAGGAAGAAAGGAGGGGCGAGAAGGAGGGTGGGAGGGAAAGAGGAGGGAGGGATAGAAGGAGAGAGAGAGAGGGAGGGAGGGAAGGAGGGAAAAGCACGAAAGAAGGAGAAAGCTGCCAACAGAGAGGCCCATTTGCAGTTCTGGCTTCCAGAAGACCGGTGGACACGGGAGCAATCAAGGGCAGGTCAAGAGTAGAGGGTCCCGGCGACAAGGAAGAGTCCCTTCTGAGAGCAGTCGCTGAAGCTTGCTCTTCCCTGGGAGGGAGCAGTCGAGTCAAAGACGGAGAACAAAGCCACAAGAAGGAGGATGAAACCCACAGGGACCACCAAGCTGTGGAGTGGGGCCCAAATGGAGAGGGCAGAGGTGATCTGAAGATAAGGTGGGCTGGCCGGGGCTGACCCTGGGAGCGGTGGCCCCCACGTTCCTTTGATGTCCACCTTGGCAAACTTGGCAGACCCGGAGGCAAAATCTCAGATCAGAGAAGGGTGAGCCAGTGTGAAGGATGCAGCCAGACCAGGCTGCAGCGCGGGAAGACCAAGTGGACAGGACCAGGCCCCATTCCCTCCTACCAGCAACCTGGGGCAACTCTTGGATGCCCTGTAACCGACGAGTGTCCACAGCACCTGGGGAAGCCTCAGTGGGCCCAGGGCAGACCTTGGAGAGGCCTCCAGCTAGACTCTAGCTCTGGCCTCCCTGCTGGCTAGGACACTGCCTTTTCCCAGAATACCGCCTGCCCCGAAGGCCATTCACCTCGGCCGGTCAGGCTGGGCCAGAGGGCAGGTCCCCAGCCTAGGAGCCAGGGGTGCAGGATGGAAGATGCCAGCAGAAATGTCCCATGTGCCTCCACTCAGGCTGCCCGACGCACAGGTGCTGTGGGGGCTCTGAGATGTTGGTCCGAAGGCGAGTGAGCTGTCCAAGGGGGACCGGGACAGAGGCTTCCGCTCTGAAGCATGAGGATTTCTCTTTCCAAACGGTGCAATGCTTAGGCTGAGGCTCTGAGTGTCGACCACGGAGCTCCCACCTACCTAGGGGAACTGGAGGTGCAGCGAGGCCCAGAAAGCTTAACAAATGGTGGGGCTGACCAGCCTGAGTGAGATCCCGGCTTCAGGAATCCCCACTAACAATCCAGGGTGGACTTATGTGGGCTCAGAGATTCTGCCACTACGACTGGGAGATTCAGAGGACGTCAACCTTCAGCCGGGTTTTGGGGGAGCAACTGACCTGGGGGCCAGGTGAGTGTGTGCCCAAGAAAGGAGGGACTGACCTTTGCAGGGGGAGCTCCTGGGGACCTGGGCAAAGGCATCAGCAGCATCTCCACGGTCCCTCTGCATTCTTCATGCCCTTTTCTTGCTGGGAGGTGGCTCCTTGTCTGCTGCACTTGATGACACAGGGATGGGGCAATGACGGAACCGGGAGAGCTGGCCTGGCTGCCACATGTGCGGGGCCCCTGGGTCAAAAAGTATTGAGAATTTCAAAATGGTGACAGTAGAGCGTTAAACCCAGCGGAGGGTCCTTCTGAGCATGGGGCACCTGTACCGTTTGCACACCCTGAAGCCAGCCTGGTGGCAGAGGGAAGAAGATGAGAAAAGTCCACGGTAAGAGGAGCAAGAACGTTATAACAGCATCTTAGGTGCATGCACAATATGTACAAAGGCCCTGTGGCCACACGCCAAGGGTCCTAACAAGAGCCCTGGAATCTGCCTCCCTTTAATTCCTGTGTCTCAGTTAAACCTCTAAATTACCCCACAAGATAGGAGTCATTCATCCCATCTTAGAGGAGGAAGTGAGGCTCAGAGAGGTAAAGGGGCTTACCAGAGGACGCTCAGCTGCCAGGCAGCAGAGTTGGAATCCAAAGCCAGGCCTGAAACCCCAAAGGGCTGTCTTGGGCCATCCTGGCTGTGTTCCCCTCCCTGGAGCTGCGGGGCCCAGGCCCTGGGTCTCCCTTCCTGGGTTCAAATCCCAGCTCTGGCCTTACAGCCCTGGCAAGTTCCTCAGGCCCTCTGGGCCTCAGTTTCCTCAACTGTAAAATGGATATTGCATTACTGGACCCTACCCTCTGTAGGGTTATTTCTCATGGTATACACAGAATGCTTAGAACAGCACCAGGCACGGAAGAAGCCCCAAATTCCTGTCCTCCATTGATGCCACTGTGGTTCTCATTTGCTGTCCTCCCTGCCTCGGCGCCCTTTGCCCCCACCACATGCCCCAGCTTCTGAGTCTTGCCCACCATCCAGTAAAAAGACCTTCTCCCCCTGCAGAAAGCCAGGCCACTGCCCACCGCCATCAGCCCAGGGGGGGACACACAAATGTTTTCTCCGGCACACACACCCTGCAGCGGGCTACTCTCGCCGGGCTGCTCTCTCCGGGCTGTGCAGCTGCACTAGGTGGCTTCCACCGAGCACGAGGCTGGGATGCGAAGGTCTCCCTCTAGTGGCCCCAGAAACAGCAGCTGCTCACTGGGGCCCGACTTCTGCCCGTCCGCAGGAAGCAACAGGAACCGCTCCTGCTCCGGGCTGCAGCAGAACCCCAAGGGGCCCCAGCTCCCTCCCAGCTCCCAGCCAGGCCTGGACACCTGCTTCTGTGGGGACCTCAAGGGGGTCCCAGGCTGGCCGGAGTAAAGCCGGCCACCATCTGGTGCTGGGTGCCACCCCAGGGCCCACATCCTTCACAGAGCTAGCAGAGGGAGCCTAGCACAGCGGGGAGCAAGGTGCCCCAGGCCCACCGCCTTGATCTCGGGGGTGGGGGAAAGAGAGAAGAAGGGCAGTCCAGGAAGAATGGGAGGCTGGACAAGGCCCGGAGGCGGGAGGCTGCGTGGAATGCTTGGAACTCTAGGCGGCTGGGCTTTGCTGAAATGTAAAGGGGGTGGGGGGGCAAGGTGGGAAGAGATGGAGCTAGAGGGGTGAGTGACCACCGCACAGAGCAGGCGTGCAACGAATGAGTGAATGAATGAAAGAGTGAACCACCCAGCAGACGGCTCTGCCACTGTCGTATCACAGAATGCCGTGAGGCTTCCTGACAACAGTCTCAGGTCCCTTTCCCTAACCTGCTGATTTGGACTCAGTGGGAGGGAAGCCAGAGAACCCAGACGTTAACAAGCAGCCCAGGTAATTCTGAGATCAAGTCTGGAAACTTCCTGGGCCCCCTGTGCCATCATCTCATTGCCCGGGCAGGCCCCAGGCCCGAGCTTCGGGGCCAGGAGGCCTGCCGTGAGCCCCGGAAACTGCGTGTGGAACCAGAGCCCCGGATTCCGAGGCAGGAGGGATTGGTGCACCCTGCCATACAGCGGACACCGGAGTGACTCCAGGGCTCACGGTTTAGGAGGGCTCTGGTGACCTCAGCCAGCCATACCCTCTGGGGCCCTGGGCCCACTCAGGAGAGGAGGCACGTTGGCCCCAGCCCGCTTGGAAGGTGCTGGCTGCCAGTGGAGCAGAGGCCCAGGCTGCGGACCTGCGGCTCCTGCTGGCGCCACTTAGCAACCGTGGGTCCTGGACAGCCCGCTTCGCCTCTCGGAGACCCGGTTTCTGCACCGCTAGATGGGGCCATAAAAGTTAATGCATTCTTTGTGAGCTTTCTTTTTTAAAAAAAAATTGTGGTAAAATACACAGAACATAAAATTTGCCGTTTTAACCATGTTTAAGCTTTAATTCAGTAGCATTAAGCACATTTACATTGTTGGCAAACCGTCACCAGCATCCATTTCTAGAACCTTGCGTTTTTCCAAACTAAATCTCTATCCGCATTAAATCCTAGCTCCTCATTTCCCCCTCCCCCCAGCCCTCGGCAGCCACCATCCTACTTTCTGTCTTTAGGAGCTTGACTACTTTAGGGACCTCATGTAAGAGGAATCTTACAGTATTTGGCATTTTGTGACTGGCCTATTTCACTCAGCGTGATGTCCTCAAGGTGCGTTCATGTTGCAGCAGCTGTCAGAATTTCCTTCCTTTTTAAGGTTGAATAATATTCCCTTGTATGGATGGACCACATGGTCCCCCAGGGACATCTCGTACTTGATTCCATCCTTGGGGGTAGTGCTTCTCAACTTTTCCATCTTACCCCCAGCTGGCAATAATAATGAAGATGATGATGATGTTACTGTAGTGGGTTGAATTGCATGCCCCCCAAATGTTCTTCCAGAACCTGTGAATGTTACCTTATTTGGAAAAAAGGTCTGTGGGGATGCAATTAAGGATCCTGAGATGAGGTCATCCTGGATACAGGTGGGGTCTAAATCCAACACAAATGTCCTTAAAAGAGAGAAGAGAAGACCGACAGAGAGGCACAGAGAGAGAAAGATCTGAGACCGGAGGGGCAGAGCCTGGAGTGAGGCAGCCAAGGAGCGCCTGGGGACCCCAGAAGCTGGAAGAGGCCAGCACGAGTGCTCTCCGGGAGCCTTCCAAGGGAGCGCGGCCTGCTGATGCCTCCATCTCAGGCTTCTGGCCTCTAGAGCCCGAGAGCCCATTGCTGTTGTCCTCAGCCGCCCAGTATGTGGGAACTTGTTCCAGCAGCCCAAGGACCCCAACACGGGGGCCATCCCGTGAGAGGCCGCTCCACGCACTCCTGACCAAACCTTCGAGTCAGTCTTTTGGTTTCATTTCACTGGCTCAGGGAGTCTGAAATGTCAAGCAACTTGCTCCCCAGGCCTGCAAAGAAGTTGCTTCATCCGTGTGAAGTTGGCCCGGGACCCCTAACTGCTGGGCTGGCCTCCTGACCCCGCCGGTGCCCCCAGGACAGCCACAGAGAGCCCACTTTTTCCGAGAAGAATGTTTTATGTGTTTTACAGGCATTCTGTTATTGTGTTTATTATTTACCGTCAGTTTTAGGGACATAAAATTGCAGCTGTATTGTTGGGAGTAAATTTTATTTCCATGGCTTTAAAACACAAACCAACAAAAATAATAATCCCATTAGTAGCTGAATATTGTTATAATTCTGTAGAATATAAATTTTACTGCCATAATAACTGTAAAGTACCAAGAACCCATCACAGCAAATTATTGGGAATAAATGTTACTGCTGGGCCCCAAACACAAATAATAATTCCACTCTGGCTGCAGAGGGGCCTCATCCTGATGATCACAGATGTGCAGGGCAGGTGGCTGTCAAACGCTAAGATGACGTCCAAAAACTGCAGTGGTGTTATTAGGAATCCATTCTATGCCTCTGACAAGACACAAATAAACAAATGATTCCCTTCGTAATGAAATTTTCAATCATCCTGCTGACAAGAATTTTTTACTGCTGCAATTGTGAAGCTATAAAATGCAAAAAGAAGCCATTTCAGCTCCGGGAAAGATGGCATGATAAAAATACAGCTTCATCTGCAAGAAATCTATGGTTTTGCCCGAAAGTAGTTCTTACACTGGGAAATGGGGGTGGGGGGGCGGTGGGGGATGGAACTAGGGTTGCCAGATAAAATCAGATAAAATAAAATATGCTCAGTTACATTTGAATTTCAGATAAACAACAAATAAATTTTTTAGTGTAAGTATAGCCCACATATTGCATGGGATATACTTATACTGAAAAAACACTTGTCATTTATCTGAAATGCAGATTTAGCTGGCACCTGTTGTTTTGTTTGTTTGTTTTATTAAATTGGGCAACCTTAGGTGGGCCTGAAGAACAAAGATGACCGTCCACCCCATAAGTGAATCCTTAAAGTGAAGAACTGCTGGGACTGTCACAGGTACCAGTGCTCCAAGTTGGCCATGCAGGGTGTTCTTGGCCTCAGTTGGCTTAACCACGTCCCCAGGGCTTTTGGGGGAGGAGAAGTGAGGGGTGCTCTGGGGCTGTTCCCACAGCCTTGGCACTGATCGCTGGGGTACGAAGGTAAATGACGAGGGGATTAGTCGTGACTTTGATGGGGATTCATGCCCCCGTTTCATTTACGCCTCACGACTGTGATGGGAGGCGGGGGTATGCCGGTTGCTGTTTTTCAGGAGAGTTTAAGCAGCTGGCGCGCGGTCACCCGGCTACACAGGCAGCTGTGGGACTGACAACGCCCGCGTTCTCTCTGCTGACGGCAGGTCAAGGTCGTACAGAGGCTCACCGTGGGCGCTTCAATCAGCCTGCAGAGGCTGTTCACTTGGGAGCCTATTCCTGCTTTCGGTCAATGCTTCGCAGCCGGCCTCCGAGCCCCCAGGAACATCATCAGCCTCAGGGACTTGAAGAGCGAGCGCTAGTTTTCAATCAAAAGTCGCATGATGCAATTTTGATGAGATGCTCATTTGCCAAGCCTAGCAGCAAATGACCTTTGGCTGCTGTAAAAATTCCACCTTCAGAGCTGGGCAGCTTGCCCCTTTCCCCTTCCAACAGGAGGAAGTCAGGAGAGGTGAACCCCAGGGACCCCTGGAATAGGCTCCACCCCAGGGGGGCTTCGTACATGAGCTCTGGGCCACTCCTTACATCAACAGCTCTCTTTCCTGTCGTGGTCCCGACACGGGGTTTTGCTTAGTTTGGTGGTGGCCGTGGGTGTACACCGTTAGCACACGGGCACGGGCAATGAAGGAGACCCCCAAGTTCCAGAGCACTGAGAAGATGCCCTTCCCCCCCGACCTCCCACCCTCCCCATTTCCCGTTCCCCGTGCTCCCACAGGCTCCTGTGCTCCACCATCCCCGCATCCCTGGACACACAGGTCTTCTTTTCTGCTTTTTGTTTCTTCTTAATGCAAATAAGTTGGAAATATAATAATATTCCCAAAATATACCCAGAAGCCAGCCACTTCTCAGTGCCTCCACTGGCACTCCTTGCAGAGTCCCTGGTCTCCTCCTCTGCCTGGAGCCTCAGGCCTCCTTGCAGTTCCTGGAACACACACCCATCAGTCACCAGGGTCATTATTCCCCAGTCAGTCACCAGGGTCATTATTCCCCAGGGCCGTTGCTCCAGCTGTCCCTCAGGTTTCCTTGTGGCTCATGGTTTACCTTTCACCGCCTCCAAGGCCTGGCTCAATCACAGAAGGCCTGTCTCCATCACCTCCACAGGGAGCCTGCCCTGAGCAGCCTATTGAAGTCTATAATCCATCCCTGGCCCCGCTCCTGGGCCCCCTAACCCAGCTCCCCTTTATCCTTCAAATACACTGTAAACCTCCCTTCCTCGTCACGAGTATGTCTTCCCAAGGGAATGTGAGCTGACAGGCAGGCGGTTTGGTTGGCCGCGCTGTCCCCAGCCCCTAGAACAGGGCCTGGCTCTTAACAGGCCCCGAGCAAATAGTTGCTGAATAAAGGAATGCGTGAAGGAGCAAGGAGCAAGCTGGCTTTACAGAGCGATCTCTGGACCTCATGCGCGTCTGCACCCATTTATTCTGGGGTACGGTCACTGACTGACCCGTTCACCTGTTAGTGGTCTCTCTGTCCCCTTTGCCTGTTCCTGGTCTCCCTCTTGGGATTAAACCCTCTGAAAGCCGCCACCGCACCTTCCCCGTCACAGCCTCAGGGCCCAGCCCTGTGTGCTGCAGGCGCCCCTGCGTCTCTGAGGCTGCCGCTGGTGACCACAGGCCAGCAGCTGCAGGGACGGGGTGGGGGTGACTGGCTGGGCAGGGCCTCCATCTGTGTGTGCTTTGCATGGTGTTTTGCATAAAGTGGGAGTTTAAAGACAGCCCGCTTCCCTTCCTCTTCTGGAGCTTGGAGCCTGGGGGAATCAGAGAAATGGCCTTTTCTGCATCCCTAGACCGGGGTAAGCTGGGGCTGGAACCAAGAGGAGGGTCCCCAGAGCAGCCTGCTCCCACGGTAGGGGGGCAAGGCTTGCAGTGCCAGTCAGAGGGCAGAGGGCCACTAGTGGGCTCCTGGAGAAGTGGGAGCACCTGGACTCCTCCCTGGCCGCACTGGGCCTGGGAAGGTGGGCATGGGGGAAATTGGCCCCTGGGACCCCAAAGGGCTGGCCTCCACCCCCCACCTGGCCCGTCTCCCGGAGGCTGGGTCACAGGGTGGAGCTTCTGGCCACAGAGAGGGTGGGGATGGAGGCTTCGCTCCCCAGATGCTGCGCCTTCCTTCCTCTTTCTGGAAAAGGAGGGGACACCCTGTAGGCCCTGGGAACCTGCCCAAAGGCCTCCCCGAGACCATGCTTGGCTGCCTGCACCTGAGTGGCCGTGGGGGTGGGCAGGGCAAGGACTACCCGCCCCTCAGGGGGAGCCCCAGATGCCAGGAGAGCAGAAATGGGGGAGGGGAGCAGTGTCAGCTCGGTGGGCAGCCCTGCAACCTGCCGTGTCCCCACAGGGTGGAGGGGAGAGGCCCAGCCCCCAAAGCAGGGTCATGGGAGCTCTGGAGAAGATCCCTGTCTACTTGCCGGGGAACTGCCGCCTCCTTCTGTGCCTGCCGGGCCCGTGGAGGGAGGCACGGGGGCAGACAGGGAGCAGCTGTGGGTTGTGGGGCTGTGGGTTGGCAGGTGTTGGCTTCAGGTATGGCTGGGAAGGTGCCTGGGCTGGCAGCCAGGTGGGAGAAGGGGCGCAGGGGGTGTCCCCAAACCCCTCAGCACGCTGTACCAGGCGGGGGTGGAGCCCCCACTGGCCCCTGCTTCTCTTCCCAGTTGTCACTCAGAATGGCCCTGCTGGACCTGCCTAGAGTGAGTTAGCCCAGCTCTGTACCTTCCAGGGAGGGGCTCATCAGGGAATAGACACAAGGGGCGGGGGAGCACTGCAGGGAGGAGTGTGGGGGGAGCAGGTGGGAGACAGCCTGGCGGGGGGCTGGGCCCTGGCACGAGCAGAAGCTGGCACCCTACCCCACCTCTGTCATTACCGGAATCCGGAGGGCCTCCTGGGGTCTCAGCAGAGCTGCCTGCTGGTAAGTCCCTTCCCCAGCGGCCCCTCCACCCCCCACAGGCCCAGCTGTGCCTGCCGCCCCAGCCTGGCCCCACTCCCGGCTCCTGCAGGTGATCTCCTGGGGCCCCGAGGCGCTGGGGGTAGGTGGGGGTGGGCATCCACACCCAGCTGGTTCTGCCCCTCCTTCTGCAGGGCCTCCTCCAAGACCAGTCCTTGGTTTACAGGAAACGTGGCATTAACGCCCTGGCTTATGGGCCACATGGGGGCAAAAAAGACCCCTGTTGAAGGCGGGGCAGGGGTGCGCTGTGGGCACTGAGCAGGTGGAGGAGGCCCTCCCCCACTCCCTCTGGGCATGGATCTGAAGTCTCTGATCCCCATGGGCAGGGTCTCCTCAGCTTCACGTCCTCCCATCTTCCCATGACACCCATACAGCAAACCCTCTCCACAGGAGAAGTTCAATAACACACCCAAGGCCCCTGGGCCAGGCCGACGAGCAGGGTTTTAACCGAAATCGAGCTGAGTCCACAGTCAGCTGCAGGGGGGCTTCCTTCTCAAGCCCCTTCCCGGAAGGAAGGAAGCCCGTATTTTTAGACATCACAGCAACCCTTTTGGGCAATGAGCACCCCTTTCCAAGACGCCATCAGCCTCCAAACGCCTCATCCTGGGAGAGAAGGAAGGAACCTCAGTGCCTCCCCCACCAGCCTCCCCTGCACCCGGGAGCTCACCAAGTCTTGGGGTCGCCCTCTCCACACCAGCTGTCCAAGTCTTGGGCCAAAGAGAGGGCAGGCCTTCCCTGGCAGGGACTTGGGAATGCCCACCCTACCCTGGCAAGGGCCCAAAGTCGCAGTGCTCGGGTCCTGGGCTGCACAGTCACCGCTCAGGTGTAGATCTGCCTTTGAACCCCAGCTACGTGCCTTTGGGCAAGTCACCTGGCTGCCCTAACATGTCCTCACCTTACGCTGGGCATCACAAGCGGCACCCACCTCACTGGGCTGTGGGAGGTTAATTGCGACAGAGCGCGGGGGGCACGGAGCCTGGCCCGCAGCAGGCTTTCAGCACACCTTAACTAGAACCAGAGGGGGAACTGGCATCCAGGCTGGGAGTTCTGCAGCTGACAGGGGCTCAGGCTCTGGGTAGGATTCCCAGGAAGCTGGTGGGTCAGCTTGTCCAGGGCATCAGACCACTCCAGAGAGGCAGGCACAGAAAGGAGGGTTGGGGCCCAGTGCTGAGAGCCGAAATCCTGGAGGGCCCCCCCCGAGGATACCGACAGAAGGAGGGAGGCCATGGGCGAGCATCGGCTTTGGCCCTTCTAACGGGCTCTTGATTCCGACAGACCCAAGACCTGCAGGCATTTCCCAGTCAGCAGCAGACAGACCGCAGACGTCCTACAGTCAGCAGTGGAAGTTCTGGGCTTGGCCATCTGGCCACTGGCGTTGTCCAGGTGTCCCCGAGTATGAGTTTTCTGTGGCTGCTGTAAGAAAGCCACACACTGGGTGCTCACAACACCAGAAGCTGAGTCTTAACTTCAGAAGCTGAGTCTTAACTTCAGCATCAGCAGGCCGGTCAGCAGGGCCGCGCTCCCTCTGATGGCGCTAGGGGAGGAGGCTCCGTTGTCTTTTCCAGCTTCTGGTGGCCGCAGGCATTCCTTGGCCTGTGACAGCATCACTCCAATCTCTGTCTCCATCTTCACATGGCCTTCTCCTCCGGGTCTGCTCTCAAATCTCCCTCTGCCTTAATCTTATGAGGACATCAGTCATTGGATTTAGGGCCCACCCAGAACACCCAGGATGAGCTCATCTCGAGTCCTTAACTTACTTATATCTGTAAAGACCCTGTTTCCAAATAAGGTCACATGCACAGCTTCTGGGGATCAGGGTGTGGACATATCTTTTTGGGGGTCACTGTTCACCTGGAGGGTCCCATGGTGGGGAGCCTCTCAAGGGCCTCCCTCCACGCACGTGACCGCAGGCTCCTTCCACCAAGGGTCCACTCCTGACACATTAGCAGCCGTGGACATTGGTCCTCGCAGCAGCCCCGACCTTGCCATGGAGTCCCCGCTCCTCCTGGCATCTCCTGAGTTTGTACAGCAGGAAGGGGTGGGGGGGCGCTTGTTCAGCAGCTGGAACTGTTCTAGAATCCATTCTCTCCTCCCCTGTGGGGCCAGGGATGGCTCCCAGCCCCTCTGGCAGTGAGTGTGGCCCCGTGATGAGATTCCACCCTAGCCAGGGCCTCTTCCCCCTCCCTGAGAGCCAAGGTGGCTGCGGGCAGAGCAACCTCAGGAGCTCCACCTTGAAATGACGGAATGGCCATCCCCCTGGGTCCCTGAGGGCAGGATGGTCCCCTGACTGGGGACACCCCACCCCGGGCAGTCACGTGAAAGAGAAGTAAACTTCTCCACAAGCCACGACTACTGCTTCTGGAACTTGTTATAGCCCCCAGACCCACCCCAACCAGTACCAGTCACGAGAAATAGAAACCCGTCTCAAACTAGCTTAATCAAAAGGAGATCGAAACACAAATCAAAATCACTGTGGGACACCACTTCATATCCATGGAGATGGCTGTTATTAAAAAAGAAACAAAAACAGAAAATAACAGACATCAGTGAGGATGTGGAGAACCTGGAACCCTGGTGCACTGCACGTGGGAACGTAAAATGGTGCAGCTGCTGTGGAAGACAGTATGGCGGTTCCTCAAAAGGTGAAACCTCGAATTACCACGTGATCCTGCAGTTCCACTTCTGGGTATATGCCGAAAAGAACTGAAAGCAGGGTCTCGAACAGATATGTGTACACCCCTGTTCATAGCAGCGTTATTCACAACAGCCAAAAGGTGGAAGTGTTACCAAACCTGATTCGTTTTGCCCACCGCACAATTCTGCCAATCACTGGGACGACGAGTTTGCAAAGAGAAAGGATTTAATCACAAGACGGCCAAGCAAGGAGGCGGGAGAATCAATCTAAGATCTGCCTCCCCGAGAATGAGGACTCAGGGCTATTTATGGGGTAGGGGGCAAGGTGGTCTGAAGGTGGGAATAGATGATTGGAGGTAATTGGTGATCTGCGCGAGCATGGTCAAGCTTCATGCCTCTTCACAGGGTGTGTGTTCCCAACATGGCAGTGGCCTCATGACCTGAGGGTGGAGTTTTAACCTCTTGACATGACAAAGTTACTTGTGGAGCATTTGCACAGGCCCAGTTGATGGGTCGGTGGTCTCAACCAGCCTAACTGGACACAGGGTCCTAATCCCTAAAAGACAGCTCAAACATCCGTTACAATGATGACCCAGGTGCCAGTGAGATGTTATCTATAGGAACCTACTGGGAGTCGGATAGCGTATTGCTTAAGCAGCACAGTGAGCAACGGGAAGGGAAGCGACTAAAAGCTATAATTAGTAATTGCAAAAAAAACTTTAGCTACTAGCTACCTAATCAGCAATGCCTAACTGTTTACGAGTTTCAAAAGCAAACCAAGTGTCCGTGAATGAATGAATGGATAGACAAAATGTGGTCTATCCATACAAGGGAATGTTTCTCAGCCTTAAAAAGAAAGCAAATTCTGACACATGCTACAACATGGATGGACCTTGAAAACACTGTGCTACGAGAAATAAGCCAGTCACAAAAGGACAAATATTCTATGATTTAAGAATAGTCAAGTCCACAGAGACAGAAAGTAGAATGGTGGTTCCTAGGGGCTGGGGGAGGAAAGAATGGGGAGTTAGTATTTAATGGGGACAGAAATTCAGTTTGAGACCAAGAAAATGTTCTGGAGACGGATGGTGGTGACAGGTGCGTTATGTGAATGTACTAATGCCACTGAACCATATACTTAAAAATGGTTAAACTGGTCAATTTTATGTTACGTATATTTTACCTCAATTTTAAAAAGTTTAAAAATGCCCTACCAAGAAGAACAAAAGACAGATTAGAGGCTGGCCCAGAGGTGTAGTGGTTAAGTTCGTACGTTCCGCTTTGGCGGCCTTGGGTTCGTGGGTTCAGATTCCAGGCGCAGACCTACACACTGCTCCTTGAGCCATGCGGTGACAGCATCCAACATACTGCATAGGGAAAGATTGTCACAGATGTTAGCTCAGGGACAATCTTCCTTAAGCAAAAAGAGGAAGATTGGCAACAGATGTTAGCACAGGGCCAATCATCCTCACCAAAAAAAACCCAACAAAACAGATGAGACAAATATGGGAAGATATTAATAATTATGGAACCTGGGTGATGTTCTGTGGGGATTCGTTATGCCTCTCTGCCTACTTCTGGTTTTTGGGTTTCCTGAAAACTATTTTCATAATGAAAATTAAAAATAAAAAAGGGGGAATTGAATTATCAACCCTGCTTCTTCACTCCCTTCTCATAGAATTATGCATCCATATCCTTGACTTGGGGCATAGCCACCTGTCTTAGTCTGTTCAGGCTGCTATAACAGAGTACACTGGGTGGCTTGTAAACCACAGAAGTTTATTTCTCACGGTTTTGGAGGCTGGAAGTCCAAGATCAAGGCGCCAGCACGGTCAGGTTCTGGTGAGAACTCTTTCCCGGTTCCTAGGTGCACCTTCTGCCTGGGTACTCACATGGCAGACGGGGCTGGGGAGCTTATGGGGTTTCTTTTATAAGAACACTAATGCCACTCATGACGGCGGAGATCTCATGACCTAATCCCCTCCTAGAGGCTCCACCTCCTGATACATCATCCTTGAGAGCTAGGATTTCAACATGTGAATTTGGGGGGACACAAACATTCACACCATAGTGTCACATGACTTGCTTTGACCAATGGGATGTTAGCAATGTGCAGTGAGTAGAGACTTGGAATGTGCTTGTGCAACAAACTGGCTCTCTTGCACTACTGAAATAGCCCTGGAAAGAACACACCCAGCATAGCCTGCCGGTGCAAGGAGGATAGGAAACCTGTGGAGCAAACCCAGACCCAGCTCACGGCCTGGAGCCAAGCCCAGCTAGGCCCAGTCTGGAGCTGCTGAACCCCAGCAAACCCACAGAGAAAGGAGTAAAAGACAGAGGCTCACTACTGAGTGCCACTGAGATGGTGGGACTGTTTGTTATGCAGCCTGATTACAGCAATAGCTGACTGATTCAGGGAGTTCTCATGGAACCCAAGGGAAGTCGCTAGTCAGTGCTGTCACTGCCAGAGGAGCTCTCTGGTTAAGTTAAGCAGAAGAGTAGTTTGTGGGTATATTGGTTAGCACAGAACGGCCTGCATGGGATAGCCCTGCTGGATCCTCATTGCATGCTGCCTGCCCTACCACAGGCCCTGTGAACGATCCTAAATTACTCTTTGCCTTGGCATCTCCCCTCACGTTTCAAAGATGCAGGTGGAAGCATCTGACCGGTCACTTTGGTCACGTGCCTACTGAGTTTTCAGAGCCTGGGAGAGGAAGCAGGGCCCTCCCTCCCTCCTATCTTGGGATTTCTCCAAAGTAGGAAGGGCGTTTGGACACCAAGCAACCAAAAGGACAAACGTCCACCATGGGCAGAAATTCAGCGAGGGGCCGAGGCAGGCTGGGCTCTCGGTTCCGCCTTGGCCCCCTGCCACAGACGCAGAGCGCTTCAGACAGGGCTCCTCCTGTGCCACATGCCTTCCCCACAGCTGCCCACCATTCCCAGGTCCTCTGCACCTAGCTCCAGCCACCTCGAGGGAGGCCAGCTTCTCCTCCGCTGCAGAAGCCCACAGGTGAGGTGTCCATGGAGCTCCCACCAGAAGCCTGCCGCCGAGGGCAGGGAGGGGCGCTTCCCAGAGGCGAGGAAGAGCAGGAGGCGGGGGAAGCAGAAGGCGTGGCTGCAACACAGAGTCTGGTAGACGTGGGTTCAAGCCTTGGCTCCAACATTCACTAACTTGGTGACTTGGAGGGTTGCCTAAGTGAGCTGTGACATGAAAGTCAGCTGGGCAACAACTCCGCCTCAAAGGATGTCGGGAAGTACTAACGTCCCGGCACGTAGCAGATGCTCAAGGAAAACAAACAGCGATGCAGACAGCAGCCTGGGAAAGAGGACTGAATGAACAAGAGGGCTGCCCGCCGGGAGCTGCAGGCCGGGGAGAGGGAGGCACACACCCCAAGCCCCATCCTCCATGCCCCCAACTCCTGCCCGCGCCTCCCACTTGTTAAACCCGACAGAAGGCAGAGGCAGAGGGAGCCCACTGACGTGGCCCCACAGGGCAGCCTCCCAGGCACAGAGCAGGCAGGGGGTGGGTGTGGAAAGGTGACAGGGGAGACCTGGCCAGGGGCATCCGAGTTTCCCCGGAGGGCTTCCCCAGCGAAAACCACTGCTTGCTGGACTCCTGTGCTGGGGCTAGGCGCCAGAGCTCTCCCTGTATTTGCAGACAAAGGGCCTCATATGAGGTACCTCCTGGGGTCATCGCCACTCCCCTGTCCCCTCGTGCCCCCTGCCTCTGTCCACATATCAGACCTGTCACAGCCTCTCCATCCCCCATTGCTGTGGTCTTGAAACTGGTAAACAGCCATTGATGATTAGGCAGCTAGTAACTAAAGTGTTTTTCTGCAATTACTGATTATGGCTTTTAGCGGCTCCCCTGCCCATTGTTGACTGTGCTGCTTAAGCAATACTATCCGACTCCCACTAGGTTCCTATAGATAACATCTCCCTGGCGCCTGGGTCACCATGGTAACGGATGTGTGAGCTGTTTTTCAGGAATTAGGACCCCTTGTCCAGTTCAGGCCAGTTGAGACCACCAACCCATCAACTGGGGCTGCACGAATGCTCAGCAAGTGACCTTTTTGACGTCAAGAGGCTAAAATCTCCACCCTCAGATCCCACTAACAACACCATTTTGTGAGCACGGTCCTCTGAGGAGGCATGAAGTTGGCTACACTTGTGCAGACCATCAATTACCTCCCCTCCCATCATCTATTCGCACACTTCAGACCACCTTGCCCCCTACCCCATAAGCATCCCTGACCCCCATATTTGGGAAGCACATTTGAGACTCGTTCTCCTGCTTCCTCACTTGGCTGCCTTGTGATTAAACCCTCCCTCTGCTGCAGTCTTGTCATCTCGGTGACTGGCTTCCTGGCCCATGGGGAAAGATGAATCAGGTTCGGTAACAGTCTCAGCCCAGGCCCTGTCCTGGCTCCACTGACCAGGTGCTATGGTCTCCAACCAGCTCCCTAGCTGGGTCTCCTCTCCCCAGCCCATGCGCCCCTCAGCTGCAGGGCCCACGTCTCTAAGCCAGGTCTTCCCATGCCTGCACGTGCCTGTTCTCACGTTCACAGGTGCCCAGCAGCCACAGGGGCAGGGGCTGACCCCTGGGCATGGTGCTCAGGGCCCCCACCTCTTCCACGATGCTGTCCCCTGGGGCTGGCAGACGCATCACAGCATGGGTCCTCGAGCCAGACAAAAAGGGTGTGTGAGCCCAGCTTTGCCACTCAGTGTCCTCACATTCATTCCTTCCTTCATTCATTCATTCAACAAGCCCTCATCTGTGTTGGGTTCTGCACTGAAGCCATGCAGACCCATCAGGGAACAAGCCCACACCCCTGCCTTCACAGGCTTGTCAGGAGAATCAGATGAGTCCACCTCGTGTACTTAGAACAGGGCCTGGCATGGGGTCGAAGCTGTAGCAATGTTTGCTCTCATTATTAATACGAGTACCCGTCTAGCACTGTCCATGGGGCTGAGCCCCACCCTCCTCAGTTCCGCCAATGCAGGGATCCTTACCTGTCTGACCCCCGCCCCAGTCTGGAGGGCTGGACTGCTGCCCTATTTTCCTGTCACTCCCTAGTGCCTTCACAGGGGCTGGGGCAAAGTAGCAGTGCTGGGTGGAACCCATGTAGCCCAGGGCCAGCCTCACAGGTCCCCCACAGTGGGGTGCCTCTCTCCTGAGGGTCATGGGACTCCGCCTGCGCCTAGCCCCAGAACAGGAGTCCAGCAAGCTGGGGGAAGCGCTCCTAACAGTGGGACAGGACCCATTCCCACTCCTTGGCCCTGGAGGATAAATGAAGCAGAGGTGTGACTCGGCAGAATCTTCCAGCAAGACAGCAGGAGGGAGAAGGGGGCGGGTCCCAGGCAGAAGCTCAGCCCTGGTCCTGCTGAGGGAACCCGGGGTGCAAATTAAATGTCTAGTTGTCGGCTGGCCGGGCAGCAGGCAGCCAGCCTTCCCTTTATCATCTGCTGCAAAGCATTTACAGTCAATAAATGGGCTAATTAATTCTCTTCAAAGACCTCTCAATTATTCATCCGGGGCTACAGAGAGAACAATTAGAGCTCCTCCCGCTCACTCTGCTAGTAGAAGCAGGCTGGGCAGCAGAGCTGAGCCCCCTGGGACACAGGGCCTGGGGGGTCCCCAGGGGCCCCTCCCCCCACAAAGGCGGGGCAGGCCTTGTCCCTTGGCCCAGCAGGACCGATCCCCTCTTCTTCCTTAAACTTGCAAACAGCCCAGATCATTATCCTCGCTCCCCAGGGGGGGAACCTGAGACCCGCAGGTGGTCAGTGACTTCTGTCCAACAGCCCATCAGAGCAGACCTGTGGACACAAAGCCAGGCTCCAGGCATGCAGCCCCCTGGGGGCACTGCCAGGTGCCAGCACTGGCCGCTGGACCTGAGCTGAGCCCTCTCAGTTCCTACGAAAGAGGTTTGTCCTGGGAGGAGGGGCAGAGGAGGAAGAGGGGGCAGCTGATGGGGCCAGCAGCGGCAGGCCGATACCCCACCAACTGCAGGGGAAGTCACCCTTGCAGAGTTGGAGCCCAGCGAGGGCCCTCGGGTTCCCCTGGAACGGCCCTGGAGCCCCAGCAAGGCTCCTCTAAGGCTGGGGCCTTAAATCGGGGGCTGGCTTCCCTTCTCCCCTCCAACTTCCTGAGTTGCTCAAGTCGGACCGCTGGGGCCTTGAGGGAGAGGGCGCCGGCCTGCTCCCTCTCCACCTCCTCCTCTCTGGCCCAGGCCCCCCCACTGTCGGCTCACCCCTGACTCCCCCAAGAGCAGCGGCCGGGAAGCGGAGGGTTAACTCCCTGCCGCTCCCAGACCGCGCAGTGTGGGGGGTGGGGGGCCGGGGGCGTGCCTGTCGGGAAGTATGGATTTCTGCAGTGGTTTTACTGGAAAAGCTGTAGCTGAAGGTGGGAGGGGGTCACCATGGCAACTTCTGGCCATGGGAGCAGGTTGGCTGGTGGGAACCAATTCTTCCAGGGGCCCAAGGGGGCCCGGCTGGCGCTTGGCACCCGGGGGTCCCCACAGCTGCCTCCCGGGGGTCCTCAGCGCCCTAGGGAAGCACAGAGACCCTCCCCAACCTGGAATTACCGATTTCCCCGCCTCCCTTCAGCAACTTCTCCCCCAGGCTGGGCCCCTGACTCAGCCACCCCCGCCCCCCATTGAAGCGCCCCAGACCCGAGCTGTTAATCGATGAACCAATTACCAAGCAGCGGCCAGGGAGCTCGCGGGAATCTCCCTCTCGAAAGAGCTTTACCTTGGGAGAGAGCCTCGACTCAGTGGCCTGGGGTGAAATCAGGGAATGCCACGGAGGAGACGGCCCTCCCCGGCCAGCCCAGCCGAGGGGACCTAGGATTCCAGGGGCCCAACAGCTCACCCCGCCAGGCCCCACCCGGGAAGATTCCGGCCGCATCGGCAAGTTCAAGGAAGTCCTCCCCACCCCAGCACAAACACGCACGCCCTCCCCGCCGGGGCCACGGGGCCTCCGGAAGCCCCACGCTGGGGCGGGGGAGACCGCCCTCGAAAGCCCGACGGCCCCCTGTCCGCGCTCCCTGCCCCCGTGGAGTGCCAGGCAGGAGGGTCGGCTCCGCCCAGCGCCCCCCCGCGGCGCCGTCCCCCACCAGACCTCAGGTCGGGACCCTCCGCTGCCCTGCTCCAGCAGCCAATTTTGCCCCCGGCCCCTGAGGGCCTCCTGGCTCCCACGGGGTGTCGGGCCAGGGCTCGGCGGGCACGGCCGGGGGTGGGGCGTGGGGGGGGCGGGGACCAGGCCCTCCAGGCTCAGGTTCCTGGGGGCCCCCGAGGGACGGCGGGGATTGGCCTCAGAGCCCCACCCCTGAAAATCCTGCAAGCGCAAGGTGGGCGGGGGGTGTGTGTGTGGGGTGGGGTGCCCGGGAGGCGCTTCCAGGAATCTCCAGTGGCGCTGCCCAAACGGCCAGGAATAGAGGGCGTATAGAGGACATATGGAGCTGGGGGGACCTGGTGGAGGGAGGGGTCCCAGTGAGGGGGCGGACCCTGCCCACTACCCTCCCCTTGCTCCAGGAAAAGCCACCTGCCTGAATCCACGTGGTCACCAATCCCTGCTCAGCTAGAGGTTCTTAGGCCGGTGACTCGTTCTCAAGCTCAGTTTCCTCATCTGTAAAATGGGCAGGGTAAGACCTCTCCTGTCTCCAGGGGGTGGGGAGCACTGAGCGAGACCACTAAAGCTCCAGCACGTGTCTTGGTGTGTGATTCCAAGGTCACGCCCGTTCTCTCCTCCCCTATCCCCACCAGGAAAGACCTGTGACCCTTCTTAAGGCCTCCTGGGTTGCTGCTGAGGGGTGGGGGTCCCCACCCTCCTTTGCGTCCACCAGGGACGCCCCCCGGGAGAACAGGCCTCTGGCGTGGCGCCCCCTGCTGGCAGTTGGCGCATTCCAGCGCCCCAGAGGTTAAGGACACCTGCCCCGGGGGCCGGACGCTGGACGCAGCTGCGGCTTCCCGCCGGCCGGCAGTGCCTGAAAGGGTTAACGGCCTCGGATGGGGTCCTTCCTTCCCTCACCCCTAGTCGATTTAGGGGACGCCTAAATCAGCTTCCCGGGCTTCCAGCTGCTCCCGCGCCCGCCTGGGGCTTCCATCTCGCTCTCTCAGATCTGCCGAAACCCGATAAAACATTTGGGGGAGATGAGTGCTGCGTATAAATAATTAAGACCACATGCATATTCGCCAACAAAAAATTTTAAACCTCCGTTCCGGGAACAGCCGCTTGTGTGGGGCCCGGGTGGGGCGGCTGAGGCCCGCCCTGCCCCACTTGCTTCTGGGGAGGGCAGTGGGGGGCCCTTCCCACAGAGAGCCCCTCCCAGGCCCCAGAGGGGCCGTCTGCCTGCCTGGCCCAGAGTGGGTGGGGAGAGGGTGGCAGAGGGGCTCTGAGCCCGTGCAGGAGATGGGGGAGACTAGCACCACCAGGCGGGTGGCCCTCACCCACCCCCTGGGGCCAAGCCCCTAGGCAGGGTCCCCCAACCCCAGTGCCAGACAGGGTCTAGACACCCTGGAGGCCCAATAAACAGGTACTGAGTAAATGGATGAATGAGCCAAGGAACTAACTGATCCCAGGATCCAGGGGTGTGTCGGTCCTGGGCTCTGGCAGCGGATGGGCAGCCCCCATCCCCCACCAGCTGCTGGCAGACACCTTTTCCAGGTGCAGCTTGAGGGTCTCAGGTGAGAAGACTGGAAGAACTTCCAGAGGGAGTCAGGCCACAGGCCTGGCACAGTGGAGCCGCCCTCCTCGCCCTCCTCTGCTGCAGGGGGCTCTGCACAGATTGCCCTGGGCCAAAGGAAGGCTTGCCCTGCCATGTATGCTCCAGAACCTGCCAGGGCTCCCTATGGATGCCAGTGTCTAATCCCATCCCTCAGGATGGCGTTCAAGGTCCTCTGTCCCACTGGACCATCCTCCTGGTCAGGCGGAACTTGCACACACCATGCTGCATGCCTTTGCCAGAGCTGTCCCCTGGTGGTCCCCCGCCCCCCGCCCCCCCCCATGAAAATCCTATTCCTCCCTCTGGGTCTACTTCCCATCTTCTGAAGGAAGCCCCTCACACCCTCTACTATCAGCATTCTCCTCCACATCTATTCAAGTATTTCCTTAATGCCAGTCATGTTCCAAGCTCTCTGCTAGGGACCCTGAGAATGAAAGATGCGGGTCTTGCCCCCTGGTAGTCAAGTGACCGATGACAAGGGCAGCTCTGAGGTAGGCCAGGTGCAAATGAAATAGGGAGAAAAGGGTGTGTGCCTTGGTAGAAAGTTGAGGGCTATCATGGAAGGCTTCCTGGAGGAGGAGACAAGCTGAGCTGGATTCCTCCAAGTGCAGGAGGGGAGGAAGGCTGGGCCGTGCCTCCAGGCCCTCCCAGCACTGCCCCCTGCTGGCTGTCACACCCCTGTACTGACAGCCAGACCTCTGAGGCACGGGTTCCAATCCTGACTCGATGACTTAACCAGCGAGTTACTCTACCTGCTGGGCCTCAGTTTCCTCACCTATAAAGTGGGGACCATGGACCCAGCCGTGCGGAGCTCCTGGCAATCCATCCGTGGTCTTTTGTCCTCAGCAGCAGACAAAGCACCCTACTCCAGCCCCCACACAGGCTGCCAAACCTAACAGGTGTCCAGTAGATATTGACTGCTGGGTGGATTGAGGACCTTGGCGTTTTCTCCCAGATCTTCCTTCCTTGGCAGCAACAAATCCTGGCAGGCAGCACCAGCCTCGTCCCACCCAGGAGTCCGGGAATGCCCCTCATGCTCGAGATCACCAGCATCTCGTCCCGTTACTTGCCCACCCACCCAGGAACACGTGAGGCGCAAGCTCTGTCCTGCCCCTACCCTGGGCCCGCGGAGCGTGACAGATATTTGTCTGTGGAATTAAGCTCTCCAGCGGCGAGGTCCTCCCAAGGACCCAGGGCTGGAGAGCCAAGTGGGCGTGCCCCAGCAGGTGCCGGTTCTGTGTGTTGTTCTCCATACTGAGGAAGAGATTCTTGGGATCCAGATCAGAGGGCCCAGCCATGGCTGCCTCTCTCCCAACCCCCGGACTGGGGCAAGCTCAGTCTTGTCTCTGCTCCCAACGGGAGCAGGCACCCACCCGACAGATGCCCAAGCCCCGTCTGTGCCCATGACACCTCCTGGTCCTTAGACCCCCGTCATCCCCATCAAGCCAACTCGAGACTTTTTGCTGCAGCTACCCCTCTAGGTCCCTAAAAATGGGACCTTCCTTCTTCCTGCCGTCCTGGACGGTGAGCTCAGCAGCCAGGTGCACAAGATAAGAAATTACAAGACCTCAGAGACAGTGGCCTTCAAACCTCCACACCGTTTGGATCGTGCGCCCCCTAATGAGAAACGTTTGAGCTCATAGCTCCATGCGCACTCCTAACTCCATGTGTATGTTATTTAGAGATTATAAGTTTCCATGACAATACGAATCTATTAAGTAATTTTATTACTTACAGATTACTGTGTTATAAAATATTCCCAAAAGATAGACATCTTAAAAGGATGAAATTTAAATACTCAGCATGAAATTCTCCTCTCCAGCCCAGTGGCTCATTCTGTGCATCCCACTTTGGAGACCCAAGTCAGGAGGTGGCCCCTTGGACTCCCCAGTTATGATGGGGTCCCTGGCGCCTCCCCTACTTTGGCCCATTCCCTAGCCTCAAGCTCTAACCTTCCTTCTCCCCAAAGACCGCCCCCAAACTCTGCCACTATGAAGACCATGCTCTTCCTGACTCCAGGCATCCTGTCAGCAGCTGAGGAGCCACGCCTGGGGTGCCCCCTAACAAGGGCCATCTTCCATCCTCTGCAGGGCTGCCAGGGGAAGAGAAATTAGACTTGTCTATGGCACAAGGGACAGAAGCAGGACCACTGAGGTAACAGTGGTAACAGAAGGATTGGGATTCCTTATGAGAAAAACTTCCCAGAGGTGTCCAACACACGGGCGACATCGAGGGGTGTTGCTCATCAATGAGGGCCACCTGCCCCCAGGGTACCAGAAGTCTGTCTCTGGATCCAGAACCTAGTAGAGGCTGGGCAGCCATCTTGCCCACGTCCCTGTGGCCTTGTGACCCTCTGGAGTAGTGGGGAGGGCCACCCAGGGTGGACAAGGTGGGCAAGCCCTGGAATTCTGGAGCAGAAGTCCTTTCCCATCCTTGCTTCCTGGGGAGAAGGGCCGAGGGAGTCTCCAGGCAGCAGACCCCAAAGCCCCTTCTGTGCATATGAATTCCATCCATGTCTGCTTTCCAGAACCTTCTTTGTCTGTCCTTCCCACACAGGCTCTGGCCCTGGTGGCTGCAGGAGCAGGAGATGGGGAGGCAGAGGAGGGTCGGAGGGGAAAGGTGCCCTGCCTGGGTCTTCTGCCAGGATGGAGGGGCAACGGGAGGAGCCCTGGCCGCCAACACACGGGATCCAGAGTCCCGGGCACAGCGCCTGGGACCCCCTCGTCCTGAAGTCCTCCACGCCCAGCACGGGGTCAGCGTCTGGAACTGGAGCCACCCGCCGCTGGGCCACCGTGCCCATGCCCGCTATGTGACCCCTCTGTCCTCCCCGCCTGCTGGGCCGAGGGGCCGGGGCAGAGGCCCTGGGAACAGACGAGGGCCCGGCCGGCACGGAGCTGACCCCACGCCTCAGCCCAGGCCGGGTAACAGGAAGCGAGCGGCCGATGCCGGTAAACGAGCGAGATTCGAGAGATTAGAGGTCTGCTGCCTGATCAGAAGCCGCCTGGAGTTGGAGGACAAGTTCCTGGAAGGGGTAGGAAGCTGCAGCAGTAAATAATGCCAGACCCCGGACACTTGCCTCCGCTGACGGGGGGCCCCACTGGGGCGTGCAGACCCGGGCCGGGAGGGGGCAGGTGGGCAGGTGCTCAGTGCGCTCTGGTTGCAGCCAGAGCTGGGCGGGCCGGGGAAGGCGGAGGGTGCAGAGGGTCCCCTGGGCCCAGCTGGCGGGGCCTGAAACACAGGGGGGCTCCGAAGCTCTGCAGGAAGTCCCTTGGGCCCAGTCCCCACTGGGGGCTACTGCCCGTGCAGACCCAGCCTCCACCCCCAGGGAGGCCCTTGAAATGGGGACCCAGCCCTCGGGTTGCTGGCTCCCCCCAAAAATCCTCCCTGCCCCCTGCCCCAGAGCCGATTCCTGGAAGGCGGGTGGCTTCCCAGCAGGACAGAGGGAGCCCTGGGGCTACTGTCCCAGCGCATTTCCCAGGATTCCAGCCACTCTGCCCACCGGCTGCCAGGGCTTCACACTGGGCTTTTTGCCTCTCAGACCCCCGAGGACCCTGAGAAGCCCTTAAGACCTAGAGCTCCCCGTGGCCCCACCCCACTGGACCCCAAGGTGTGGGTGCCTCTGTGCAAGGGGTCAGACTGACCCAGCACCTCCATTCTTGAGAGGCTGAGCCCCCAGCCTTGCACAGTCTGGGCGGGACCTTGAGAGGCAGCAGCCGCCTCCCACTCCCACAGGGAGGAGGTGGTTAGGGGTGGAGGGACAGTGCTGGGTCGAGGAAGGGGCCTCCAGCCTGGCCAGAGTGGCACGGGCGGGCGCCGCCCGTTATGCACCAGGCACTCTGATGTTCAGGGGCTCAAGGCCTGCCCAAGGCCACCTTTCATTCCCGAAGCCACAGTGGCACTTGCCTCTCCATCCTCTCTTTCCCTTCTGACCAAGACCTTCCCAGCCCCACCCCAGCTGCCCCCTCCTCCAGTCAGGACACTGTGAATCCCACCCTGACCCTGGCCACCAGCCTCGCCGGCCTGGACCGGGATGCAACAGCCATCTGGGAGCACAGCCACCCGGCCCGAGGAGCAAAGGGAGGACCCTGGTGGAGGGAACACGGCCTGGGCAGCAGAGGGTGGCTTTTCTCGGAGCTGCGGTCTCCACGCCTCTACAGCGGGGTGAGCAAGTGGCTGCGGGAAATGATCCGTCAACCAGTGTCAACTTCATGGGAAAGTCAGTACTCCAAACTCGTGACGATAAGTTGGAGACCAGCATTGTGACCCCAAGGAGAGGAAAGAGCTCTTACACAGGACACTGGAAAGGGGAGGGCACCCTACGTTTAACTGACTTAAGCTATTTAACTAAGTGACGGGAAGAAGTGGTAATTTCTCAAGAATTCCACGGAAGTGAAACGACAGGCCATAGAAAGGGGGAATTTTTTTTTTTGCAACAGTAAAACTAACAAGGATTCATGTACGGCATATATAAATAACTGAAAATCAAGAAGAAAAGACTAGGCTTCTCGCGGAAGAGGAATCCGAATGGCTGAAACATGAGAAAAGGTGCTCAATTTCCTTAGTTAGGGGAAAGAGCGATTAAAATCAGAGATACCGCCACACATCCACCAGAATGGCTGAAGTTACGAAGTCTGGTCATGCCAAGTGATGGAGAGTGACCAGCACGGGAACGCAGGAGGTTCGTCACTGCAGCCACGGGGGGGATGGTCTGGCCTTGCCGGGTAGAGCTGGAGATAAGCATCGGCTGCCTCAGCAGTTCCCCCAGCCGTGGCCCCGCAGAGTCATGCACACGTGCGCCCCAGGAAGCACGAATGCTCAGGCTCGAGGTGGCACTGTTGGTAACCAAATCTGAAAACACCCAAGGTCCCGAAACAGGTAGAACAGAGAGAGAAACTGTGGTCTGGTCACACAGTGGAAAATTACGTAGCCGTGGTGAAGAATGAACTACACCTGCAACACGGATGAATCTTACGGGCATCGACGCGACCAGAAGGAGCCAGGCATCTAAGGGCACCCACTGACTCAGTTTACATCATGCTCAAAACCCAGCAGCACTCAGCTATTACTGAGGGATCCGTCCATGGGGGAAAACCGTGAAGAGAAGCAGGTCACGATCGTAAATTCAGACAGCAGCAGTAACTTCTGGCAGAGGGAGGGTCTGTGAATGGCAAGGAAACTTCTGGAATCCTGGCCATGTTCTATTTCTTAATCAGAGTGGCAACGACACGGGAGTTCATTTGACATTTCTATTTATTTGTAAAACTGTACAAATATGTGTCATACACTTTTCTGTATTAGATCGTGTGAATTTCATAACTTTTTAAAAAACACGAGTGTGTCCGAGCGCTCCCTGTGCTGGGCCCTGGGGATGCGGCCGTGCAGACCCCACCCAGCCCTGCCCCTGGCACTCACGGTCCAGGAGCTGATGGAGTGCAGATGAAAGTTCTGTGGTTTTCCTCGGTGCGGACAGCTTCTGCTCTCCCAACGGCCATAACCTCAAGCCCACCATGAGCTGTCTGCAGGGTCTGCCTGCTGAGCTGTGGGGGGCAGCCCCTTCTCCCCTCGCTGCCCCCAACCTCTCCAGGTCTCCCACTCTGCTTGGAGTTCCCGAGATAGCTCTGAAGGCACTGTCACATTTCCTTCCCCAATCGGGGAGGCGCGGGGACTTGCAGGAGCTTTCTTCCTATCCCCTTCCCTGCCTCCCAACAGCACACGCGGCCTTGACATGGCATGGCCCCCCGGGGGCAAGTGTGTGCCTGGCCAGGGCCCCCAGGCCCAGCGCTCTGTCCTTTGCCACCCCCGAGACTGGGGAGATGATGGTGCAAACAGCTCTCCCTTAACTCTCAGGCTGTGAGGCCTGGCCCCGGGCCAGTGCCCTATAGATCCTGCAGGCTCGGGGCCAAGAGGATGGGATGGGAATGACATTTCCCCCAACCTGTTTACCAGGACCCAGGGCCGCTATCTCCAGCTCTAATCTGCTGCCTCCCTTTATCTCAGCGGGGCCAGCCCTGGGTTCCCAGCAGCGGCCTCCCCGCCGCTCACTTCCTGCCAGCGGCCCAGCATTACAGGAATATGCACGCTGCACTCGGCTTGTGCGTGTGTGAGTGTGCGCCCACACCTCAGAGCCTGCACCTGGAGGGGTGCAGGGAGACTGGGGGTGCCGTAAGTGGCAGCTACCCCAGGACTCACGTCCTGCTCCCCGGCCAGCCTGCTCAGTGTCCCCTCACTGCTCTGGGAGGAGCAAACAGACATCTCAAGAAGGCCAGGGAAGGAGCTATGTTGGGGACCCCCAGAGCTTCCCCATGGAGAGACCGAGGCAGGACCAGCATCTGCTCCTCATCCGTTCCTGGCCTCCTTCTGCACAGGGACCCAGGCTCCTCCAAAGTCAGAGCTCTCGACGTGGTCCCTGCCTCACACGACAGTGTCCACGCTGCCCAGGGTCCCAGGGTCAGGAGAAGTCGGATCATCCATCCCCCACCATCAGTCATTCGGTTGGAATTACTGAGAACTGGGGGCCAGTAGTGGGCTGGGTACACAGGACACTCCACAGGCCGAGTGTCCCGGCCCCCGCCCATAACCGGCAGGCAGCGAGAAGAGATGCCACCAGCACCCCAGAAGGAGGGCCACCCCCTCCCTGTTGGACTGGGGTCAGGGACCTTCCCGGAAGAAGGAGCGTCTCAGCTGAGCGCTGAAGACGGAGACAGTGGGAACCAGAGACACGTGCCAATGTTGGGGGTTTCCGGGCAGAGGGAACGGCAGGTATAAAGATCTGGGGGTGAGAGAGAAGCAAGTACATTCGGGGAACAGAAATGTTGCAATCGGGCCGAGGGATGGTGGGAGGGAGGTGGCTGCAAGAATAAGGCCGGGGAGGCAGGGGCGCAGGAGCCCGAGGTGGCCTGGCCAAGGGCGGTGGCTGTGGGAGAGAAGGAGGAAGCCGAAGCGTGCAGTGGGGCAGGTCTGCATGGAGGCAGGAGATGACCCCACACCCTCCAGGGCTGGCTGCTGGTGAGGGGGCTGGGCAAGCGGCTTCTGGCTTCTCACCCCAGCCTGGGGGCTATGAACTGTCCCTCAGATGTCAGACGCAGCCAGGGACACACACACACACACCTGGGTGCACCCGCCCACATACCCACCCCACACAAACACACAAGTGCACACACAAACACATACCCACACACATGTGTACACACCGACATAACTCACGCATGCAAATATACACGTGTGTACATGTGTGCACATGCAAACAATACTATACACGTGTGCACACAGACATGCATTCACACACACATATGCCTACACAATCCCCCTGAGACCACGCCTTAGTCAGAGGGTGCCCTGGGGAGGGTCCCCACCCTTCTCCCACGATAGCCCACCCTTCCTGCTCCCTCCACACTGGGACAAGCCCCCACTGTAGTGAGGGGGGCTGGCCCAGGTGCCCTGGGACTGGGTAGGAGGTGACAAGTAGCCGCCTGGCAGAAGGGACCTCCGCCGGGCCCAGCTTCCCCAGGAAGAGGCCAGCTCTGGGGAGACAGCTCTGCTTCAGGAAGCGGGAGGCCCGTTTGGTGACCAGATGTGTCACCTTGGTGGCATTCTTGGATGGCCCCAACCCCCTGTCCAGTCCCCCTCCCCGAGGTGGCTATGAGGATTAACAGGGAGGCTGTGGGCCAGAAGGCTGGGCGTACCGTGAAGAGCCTGCAAGCAGAAGGCTCTGCCGTGCCCGGAGGTGCTGGGGGTCCAGCTGTTTGCCCCTTTCTCCCTGCTCCCCTGAAGCCACCACTGCTGCTCCAACCCCTCCCTTCCTTCCACAGAGGCCTCTGCTCCCCGCCCCCCACTTCCCAGCAGAAGGGCTGGAGCCAGACACAGAGATAAGGGGCTTGTTTTCTAAGGGCCCGGAATTCAGTGAAGATTGCAGGTCAGGGCCAGGGGGCCCTGGGGTTGGGGAGGGCACCGCGAGCCTTTCCTTTAGATGGGGGTCCTTGGGGCCACAGACCCTACGGAAGCTTGCGATTTCCGCTCTTTCAGGATGGCCCCAGCAGGCCTGGGGGGAGCAGTGGAGCGCTGCAGGGAGGTGGTGGGACCCTGGATGTAGCTGTGGGTTCCATCTCCACCCTGCTCACTCCTCCAGCCAGGCTGGCCTTCTTTCAGGGCCTCCTACCCTGAGTCTTTGCCCATGCTGTCCCCTCTGCCCGGAGCACTCTCCCTTCTGCCTTTGTCTGATTAACACCTTGCTCTGCGTTCAAAGCTCAGCCTAATCGCTGCTTCCTCCAGGAAGCCTGCCCTGATGCTTTGACTAGCCCCATTGCAGCTTTTCCCAGCATCGACATTCTCCCTCCCAGTGCTCCTCTCTCCAGCAGCATCCTGTCCCCACCCCGAGGACCTGAGCTCAAAGGGCAAGCTGTTCTTGGGCCTGCAGGAGGCCCAGTCCCTGCCGAGGCAGGGTGCACCCCTCAGCAGTAGCGCCAAGCCCCGGACCCTGGGCTGTAACCAGTAAGGATGATAACAGCAGCAGTGAGAGAGCGAACACTCTCACACAGCACTTCCCACCAGCCAGACGCCAGGGTCAGCACTAAACACACTAAGTCATCGAACCCTCAAAACAGCCCATTTGACAGTTAAGGAGGCTGAGGCCCAGAGAGGTGAAATGGCTTGTCCAAAGCTGCACACCTGCTAAGTGGGGACTTGAGTCAGTAGGCGCCCTTCACCACTACCAGAAGGACCTCTGGGTGGCTACAGCCCACCCCTCTACGCCAGGGGTCATGGGGGAGGGGCTTTCTATGCACCCCTCTAATTCTGCCTCCCATTATGCTCCATGAAATCAGACGCTCTGACCGGTTGCACAATCTTCGTGCCCCTCTGCCTGGCACCTAGACGATAGCTGGCACAGAGCAGGTGCGCAACAGATCCGTATTGAAAAACGTAAATGTTGGGAAGCTACTTTTCAGGGCGGACGCAACACAGTGGTTCCGGGGCGGACTCGAGACAGCTGGCCCCGGCCGCTTCCGCGCCAAGTGACCTTAGGCAGTCCATTAGCTTCTGTGCGGCTCAGTTTCCCACGGAGATGATAACAGTACTTGTCCTAGCTGCCTTAAAGTCGGTACACTGCCTGGCATATGGTAACAGCCACACGAGCGTCTGTTCTATAAAAGCTTGGCCGGCTCGGTTTCCTCTTCGGTAAGCGGGACCCTCCCTCTCCCGCACGCCCGGCTGACGCTGTGCCCGCGGAACTACAACTCCCAGCATGCCGCGGGGCCCTCCCGCCCAGGCTTGCCGCGACGAAGTCCGAACTACAACTCCCAGCATGCCGCGGGGGCCCTCCGGCCGGCCCCGGTCAGCTGCGGCCGAGGTCCCGGAAGTCCCGCCGCGCCGACTCCGCGATTCGCGGTCGCCCTCACCCAAGAGGGTCGGGGCAGGGGGCTGGGCGCTGCCCCCGCCATGCTCCGCGGACTGGCTTGGGCCACAGTCCAGAGGCACCGGGCCCTCTGGGCTCGGGCGTTTGGGAGCTGGGCGGGGGTCCCGGCGCACGTGGTAGACCTGCGCAGCGACACGGTGACCAAGCCTGGGCCTGCCATGAGGCGAGCCATGGCCGAGGCAGTCGTGGGGGACGACGACTACGGCGAGGACCCCACCGTCCGCGGTGAGCCCGGCGTGCGGGCCCGGGCCGGGCTGGGGGTCGTCGCGGCGACCCCACAGCGCTGTCCGTGGTGCTGGCGGGAGAGGCTGCCCGGGCGCAGGGATGGCGGTCAGCTGGGGGCTGAGCACTGCGCTCTCCGTCCTCGCTCTCAGTCTGACCCATCGCCTGAGAGCCTGTTCGAAATCAGATTCTTGGGTCCCACGCTTACCTACTGAGCCAGAGTCTGCATGCTAACAGGATCACCGGGTGATTCATGGGCACATTACAGTGTCGTCCGACTGCCCGATGAGACGGGTGTTAGCCCATCTTGCCGAGGAGGGCTCTGAGATGCTGAGCCAGGTGCTCAAGGTCCCATACCTAGTGAATGGCGAGGCAAGATTTGAACTAGGTCTTCTCCCTCTAAAACCTATAGCTATCGTCCTGCACCCACCGCCTTCCCGCATGAAGACAAATAGAAAACCCGTCTAGAAGAGGGAGTTCTCCACGGGCTGCACCTCGGAGGAGTGGGTTCTAACAACCAAGGGAGTGTTTCAGGACACAGTGACTGACAGTTCTACCCTGGGTTGAGAGATGCTGCCAGTGTGAACCCCTCCTATTCCTGGGGTGTGGACAACCCTCAGCTGTGCCAGGACACGCCATAGGGTCGCCACTTGAGCCCCGAGGGCCCGTCTTTGGGGTCAGGCAGTGATTGGGGCTGGTCATGCATCCAGCGACACCCACTGTTGCCTGGAACTTCAAAGATGCTGAGCCCACTACTCAGCAGGCAGCCTGCTGAGAAAACAGTCACCACTGTCAGGGTGGGGGAGGGGCTGGGGTTGACAGGAGTCCACAGAGAGTGCCTTGGGAACTGAGGGGCAGGGGAGGCATGGGACTCACAGGGAAGGGGGTCTTTGCAGAGGAGCCCTCTTAAAGGATGAGTGGAGCCCCTGGCAGGGCAGAGTGCTGGCTTACCAGGTGGGGAACTGTAGAAATAGAAGCATGGTGGTGAGACAGGCATTCAGGATACAGATAGGGAATGTGGCTGGAGTGTGGGATGCAGGGGGACACCCCGTCCCTGGAGGGGGAGGCAGAGGCCAGATTCTGCTGGCCATGAATGTCATGCTAAAGGCTTCAGACCTGAGGCCACAGGCACAGAAGAGCCACAGCAGGATTTAAAACAGGAGCCAGAAGCCCCGCTCCCCTCCAGCCCCCCAGAGTCTCCCCTTCTGAGGGCTCCTGTCCTTCCATTCTGGGAGAGGAAGTCAGCAGAGAAACCGCAGGGCCCCACCTGCGAGGGGCTGATGGGAAAGGAAATGAGACAGGTGTGAGGTCTGGGTAGGATGGGGGTTCAAACCACAGAGTTTCATTGTGGGGGGAGACAGTGGCCCAGGAGGAGGCGGGGCACAGAGGGTTGACTGAGGGGCCTCTGGACTGGGATATGCGGTCCCCAAGACCACAGGCTGCGCAGCTGGCAGACTGGGACTCCAGTCCTGCTTGGCCAGTTGCCGCAGCCTCGGGCAAGGTGCCCTCGTCCGAACAGGCTCATGGTTGTGAGTAACGCAAGGAGGGCTCTCTGAAAAGCTGCTCTGAGTGACTGCCACTGTTGATGGAGCCCTCCCATCCCTTCCCTCTCCTCAGAGCTTCAGGAAAAGGCTGCAGAGCTGCTGGGGGTGGAGCAGACCTTGTTTGTGCCCACCAACACCATGGCCAATCTCATCTCTGGTGAGCGCGGGGGACTTCCGCTTGCCCTCCGGATCCATGCTTCTCTCCTTTGTGCCAGGGGCTGTGACAACATCAGTGGAGTCCCAAGCCTTCTGGATGTCTGTCGAGCTCACCCAGGGGGTGTCCCTGGCAGGAGATGAGGGAGGGGAGGAGAGTGAGGTCAGCATGGCCTTGCCCCTCCCCTTGCCCCCTCCTCCAGGGGTCTCCATGGGCCAGGCCCTGTCCTCCCCGTCCTGTCTCTAGGGTTCTGTAACCACACCCTCCTCTGCCCTTTCTGGCCTGGGGGTCCTGCACTGTCATTCATGACTTCCCTACATGCTCCCACACCTTTATGAATTGTCCATTTATTTAACTCTCCGGTTTCCCAGTGTGTGCATGCCCTGTCTCCTACCAGCCCAGCTGATGCCTGTGCCCTAGGCTGCTTGTCCCCCATGGGGTAGCATCATGGCCGGCTTCTCTGTGCAAGGGATGCTGTGCATGTGGGCCGCAGGGCACAGGGGTGCCCACTGTGCAGGGCCCAATGATTCAGTGTCGTCTTCCTGGACTTGTGTAGTTCATGGGATGGTTTCCTGGCACATGGCAGCTAGGTGTCTTGAAGGGGCGCTGTTTCCTAATTGGCATAAGGCACTTGGGAGCTGGCTGTGGTCCTGGGGCTCAGCCCAGCCGAGCTGGGTGGGGGCAGATGGGCCCCCTTGGATTCGGTGCCAACACTGCCCCCTACCCCATCTATCTCAGTGATGTGTCACTGCCGACGCCGGGGCTCCCAGCTCCTCCTTGGACAGGAGTGCCACCTCCACGTCTATGAGCAGGGTGGGGTGGCTCAGGTAAGGACATGGCACCCCTCACCTGGGGCCAGCGCAGGGTGCTCAGCACTTCTGGTGGGAACCTGCTTCCTAGGCACAGGGTTGGGACCAGCAGAGGGGAGAAATGGCTGGGATGGCCACCTCCCCAGAAAGGCGGGAAGGAGAGCCGTTCTCAGATTGACCACGGGGGCGCAGCCGCGGCTCAGACCAGCTGCCAGGACGCTAGCCGTGCTTGGCACCCTGCTGCCCCCTAGTGGGCACTCAGGATACCAGGGCGGAGGGACAGCAACCTCTCCAGAGCACACAGCGCCCGGGTTCCTCCAGCTCCTTAGCTGGGATGTCTGTACCCAAGTCCACAGCACAGGGGGAAGGCTCCACGACCCAGAGCTTGGAGGAGCAGACAGGACAGAAGTAAGCAGTGCCACCGGACCCCTGGACCTGATCCTCCATCCCCCCTACACCTGCAGATCGCAGGAGTGCACTCCCACCCCCTCCCAGACCTGCCCCATGGCACCCTGGACCTGGCTGAGCTGGAGAGGATTATCACACGGGGACTCGGGAGCCCCTACTACCCAGTCTGTGAGCTCATTTGCCTGGAGAACACCCACAGCAGTTCGGGGGGCCGGGTCCTCCCCATCGATTACCTACGCCAGGTAGGCTGGCCCACCACTGTGCCCCGCCCCTGCCAGCTGCTGGCTTCCTGTCTCCCCTGAGCCCCTCTCCCAGAATTTAGTCCCCTCTGATATATGCTGTGGATGTCCATCAGCAGCCAGAACTGCTGTGGGAGGGACGTGTGTGTGGTCCCAGGCTGCGGATGCAAAGGGAATTAGTGCCCCAGTTTAGGGCCCCAGTGCCCAAACTTCCCCCAAAAGAGCAGAGAGCCCCAGGGAGCTGAGTCCCAGAGCAGCGCCAGCTTGTGCCTGGTCCCTACCCCCAGCATGTGAGGCTGAGTTCTGTGCTCAGTGGCATGACAACCTGGGCCCTGACTCGGTCTCCAGACCTGTGCGTGCCTGGGAAATGGCACTGAGCATCTTCCTCGTGGTCCCACTTAACTAAGATGAGGCATTTATCGCTGGGACCACGGTAAGCACTTGGTCCATGGTGAGCGTGCCATAAACATGAAATAAAACACTTGCCATTGACCACCTTTCACAGAGGATGGCACACAGGTTCAGGCAGCAGAGGCGACCGCTCAGGTCCCAGATGGCCAAGCTGGTCACCAACCTGGGTCTCCTGACTCCAGACCCTTTGTTCTTGCTCGAGGAGCCAAGCCCAGTGACCTTCGGGAGACCCATCCTCCCTCCGTTCCTCCTTCTGACCTCCGTCTGTACCTTGCCCCCAGGTGCGCCTCCTGGCCCGGAGTTACGGGGTGAGGGTCCACCTGGACGGTGCCCGGCTGCTGAACGCCTCAGTGGCTCTGCATGTGCCTCCGGCCCACATCATGGAGCACTGTGACTCTGTGTCTCTCTGTTTCTCCAAGGTGGGAAGCCACTGGGCCACCCCCCAGACACAGGAGGGTGGGGGTGCCTGCAGCAGGAGGTGGAGTTGGGTTCCCCAGCTCCTGTGCTGGCAGCCGCTGAGCCTGAGCCCCGTTAACCCCTCCCCGGACTGGGCCATGGCATCTGCCCTTCCCCCTCTTCTCTTCCTCCCAGGGCCTGGGTGCACCAGTGGGGGCCCTGGTTGGGGGGCCCAAGGACTTCATCGAAGAAGCCTGGCGCCTCCGGAAAGCCCTGGGCGGGGGCATGCGCCAGGCTGGGGTGCTGGCAGCGGCTGCCCTCGTGGGACTGGCTGATGCCGAAGAGGTGCTGCTGAGGGACCACCAGAATGCCCAGAGATTTGCCAAAGGTGCCTGGATTATGGCCCCCCGCCCTCACTTCCCTTTGGTCCCAGGGGAGTGCCTTGGGGGTCCCCAGCAGCAGGGCCCAAATCCCCAGCAGTGTGCATCCTTCGACTCTAGAAGGGTGAAGGTTAGCCGCGGAGCCACTAGTGGTGGGATCCAGGGAACTAGAACGCTGGACCAGGCTGCCCCTGGTGCAGTGTGGGACCAGTCAGCGCTGAATGGGCATCAGTAATTCTTGCTCTCCGCAGACAGAATCCAGCAGAGTGGAGCCTCTAACTTGGGTCTTTACATACGTTAATTGAGTCCTCACAACAACCCCGTGATGTCCCTACTTTCCAAAAGAGGAAACTGAGGCCCAGAGAGGTTAACTGATTTGTCCAAGGTCACACAGCTAAAAAGTAGCAGAGCCCAGTCTGGGGACTCCAAAGGCCACGACAGGACTGAGGGTCCCTCTTTTCCTCCTGCCGTGGCTGAGCTGCCCTCGCCTTTCCTGGTGCAACAGGACTGGGTGGTGGGGGCAGTAGTGGGGTCCCGTGGTCAGGCTCCACTCACCACAGGACCTGGGCCCAGGACTCCAGGAACTGGCGTCCCCCATCTGCTCCGTGGATCTCGCCACCGTGGAGACGAACATAGTGATGGTGAGGGTGAACGGGCTGCCACCCGAGGAGCTGTGCCGGCACCTGGAGGCCGTGAGCGCTGACGAGGTGGCCCAGACTGGCCGTGCCGTGCGCGTGCTGCTCTTCCCCTGGACGGAGCGGTCGGTGCGCGCCATGTGGCACCGTGACGTCTCGGCGCAGGACACCGAGCTGGCACTGAGGAAGTGGGGGTTTGTGCTGAGGCAGCTGGGCCCCTGAGGATGGAGTGACCGGACCCTGTGCCCAGCTAGGATCATGGCGAGGAGTGGAGGTGTCCCCAGGGAGCGGGCGGGAGGAGAGGCACGACCCGGTCGTCCACTCATCTGCTTGGACCACTTTACCTCCCACGGCACTCAGGGCTAAGCTGCCACCCATGTTCCTCCAGCAAGCCCTGAGCGCTTCTGTGTCCCAGACAGGGCACCCACGCATGCAGGGACGGCAGGACCCCATCCCAGCGCCCTCCCCACGGCCCGGGAGGCCACCACAGCAGGGCCTCTGCTCCCAGGGACAGAGGGGAGACTGCCCGAGCCCACGAGAGCGTCCTGTGCTCAGAGGCAGGTGAGGGCCATCGGAAAGGGACATAGAGATGGTGGGAAGGGCGTCACCTGCCGTGGGAGGGGGCCGGGGCTTTATCTCGTAGTTGTCTAATACGTATTTACTTTTTTACAAAATAAAGTTTTCTGCCTATAAAATAATATGTCTTAATTGTAGAGAATTTGGGACTGGGTCTCATTTTTAGCAGCTCCTGGGGTAATTTCGGCAGACTCGGGGGTTAAGACCAACCTCCTGCTCAGGTGACCTAGAAGACCTGGACGAAGGACATTTTTAAAAGTCACCCAAGAATCACGTTTGTTAACGTTTGTGTGTATTTCTTTCTGGACACATATGTAAGCGTGCAGCCGAGTCTGTGTGTGTGCTTTAAGCAGCGAAGCTGTGCCGTCACATGGGTGCTCTGAAGCCCCCGATGGGAGTCCCGGGAGGCGGCTCTGCATGGCTTGAGCGGTGACTTCAGTTTGAGAGGGTGAGGTTTGAGACCCAGGTGCACGCAGTTAGGAAGCTGCCAGAAACACAGGTTTGGCGCTCTGGAGAGGGCTGGCCTGGAGGCACAGATGCGGGACGGCCGCGGGGTGGGAATCCTGACGGCGGTGCGGCCGGGTGTGCATGGGAGGAGAGAAGCGCCGAGGTGGCCTGAAGCAGAGCACCCTCCCGCGTCCCCTCCCGCCCATAGGAGGTTCTAGACCTATTCTCTGGGGGATGCAGCCGCTGGGGCTCCCCAAGGCCTCAGAACTGCTCTCCTGTGCTTGAGAATCAAAAGCCAGCCAGCAGCTCTGAACCTCTGTCGCTCTGCCCCTGCATGGCCCTGTCTGGGCAAGTGCCAGCACGTATGCACCAAATGAGTTACCCATTGCCATGCGACATATCACCCCAAAACATAGTGTCTTAAAACAGCAATAATCCTTAATCATTTCTCGTAGTTTCTGTAGGTTAGGAATTAGGGAGTGGCTTAGCTGAGCATCCTGGCTTGGCGCTTCTCACAAGGTTGCAGTGAAGACATCAGCTAGGGCGGCATTATGGGACTAACCCCCCTCCAAGGAGGCTCACTTACACAGCCAGCATGTTGCAGGGGGCCCTGGTTCCTAGCTATGGGGGTGTCTTCACAACATGACGGCTGGCTCCCCAAGGGCGGGCAGTCTGAGACCGAGGCGGAAGATACCGTGCCTCGTATGACCTAGTCACACGCTGTCACCTCTGCAGGATTCTATTTGCTGTCCAGGTCGGCCCTAATTCAGTGTGGCAGGGGCCATACAAGCGATGAGTCCCCAAGACGAGGATTGCGGGGGTCCACCTTGGAGGAAGGCTACTCCATTTGTGCGTGCTGGCTGGGAGTAGGGCCTGAGTTCACAAGAGGCCCCTGTCCTGGGTGGGGGCACAGGTGGCATCAGAGGATAATAACCAGAGCCAGCCCACAGAATGACGCAGGCAAATGTACCAGAAGGAGGAGAGGCCAGAGGGCGTGGGAAGGAGGATGGGGTGGAGGGGGACCGTCACTGAAGCAAGGGCTGTGACGACGCCAGAGCAGGAGGAAGAACATGGCCTGCTGGAGGCAGGGCCATCCTAGTCAGCTGCAAGGAACAGAGGCCCTGGGAGGCACTGCAAGTCAAGGATGGTGACTGTGGGACATGGTGTGCACTGGGAGGGACATCCGCCTAGTGTGGGAATAGCTGGCCTGCTTCAGTCACTGTTGCCCCTTGTTCTGCTTAAGCACACCAGTCACTGGTCCTCAGGCACGCCCCCCGTTTTCTGTATTTCAGACCCCATAGGGCGAGGGGTGGTCCTTCCACAGCAGCAATAAGTGGCGTGGGAGCAGCCATACCACCAGCATTGCCTGTAGAGTGGATCCACAGGCTGTGGGGACAGACACACTGCAAGGGGCTGGCTCTGGTGCACTCTCGCTCTCTCCTCTGGTTACAAGCAAATGCTGCACCACGTGAAGCTGGTGTGTGTCTGTGTCTGTTCTCAGCAACCTCAAATCATGCACTGGTCTCTCCCCTGGGTGGCACATACCTGCCTCATAACCTTGGCTGCACAGCCTGGCCACCCAGCGAACGATGAAACACTCACTGTGGAGGCTGGCCAATCGGAGAGTGAGGCACGTCCTGGCTGTCACACCCCCACTGGCATGTGGCCAGGCAGGTCTGTTCTAGAAGGGAAGGGGCAAGCGCCACACCCCTGCCCCCACGCCCTCCCTCAGGGAGTTCTGCGATCCCAGTGGCCACCCCATGTGTCTTTTCCAGTGTCCTGTTCCTAGAGCCCAAGCCCATGAGCAGTCAGAGAGGCCCAGGGTGGAACTCTTGCACTCCGCATCCCCAACAAACCCACGGGAGAGGCCACTGTGGGGCTGAGGGGAGGGAAAAGTCAAGGGCGGGCCTCACAGGCTCAGAGGATCTGCCCAAGAGGCCCCCGGATCCACCATGGAGGCCCCAGGAGTCCTCTCCTGCCTGGAAATGAGAAGGAGCTTGTCTCTGGATGGACCGACACGCAGACATACACACAGGACGTCTCTGGATGGACCGACACGCAGACACACACACAGGACGTCTCTGGATGGATGGACACGCAGACACACACAGCTAGGAGTGTTCTCACACTTGCACTGTCTGTAAGCTGTGGGCATGCATTATCTATTTCGAAAATCTTTAAGAAAGAAAAAGAACGGCTTATTCTGCATGCAGCACAAGCTGATTTATTAAGGACAATTTGGCACACCGTTATTGTGGAATGGTAAATGCTAAAACATGAGCAAGAAGGGAAGCCCCACACAGCGCCCAGCACTGTGCCCCTCAGTGCGACCCCAAGATGGTGCCAGCCCCTGAGCCCTAGGAGCTTCCTGTAAGCTTTGAAGCAATAAAGGGACACTGGGGAGGAGGGAGCCCAAGGCAGGAGAGGCAGCCATCTTCCCCAGCACACCCCAGACTCAGGGAGGCCCTGAGCCCGAAATGGGGCCGGTTGGGGCTTCAGGGACTGCACAGCCCCCCAGGCCCTTCTCCTCTGCCGCTCGACTTCTCTACCTACAGGCAGATGGGTGCACCTCAGTCTTCACAGACCCCAACAGCCTGGGGTGGGCTGGCCGCCCACCTGCCCTCGGAAAGGGCCTGCAGGCCTGGGCCTACGAACTGAGCGCCACCCAGCCTGGGGCTTGGCCTCCATTCCATGAGCCTGCAGCCCGACCCCAGGCTGTGGCCTCCGCCCTCCAGGCAGCCCAGTCCCTCCTGGCTGAGAAGCCCTCCCCTGCACGGTGGCATGGCACCCCAGCCCACCACGGCTTCCACACCTGCTTCTTTGGGGCGCCCAGCCGGCCCCTGGCCCATGCAGATACTCCCGGGGGGCTGCAGCCCGGAGGGTCGGGGTCCAGAGTGCCAGCCTGAAGGAGCAGCAGCGGCACCAGGTCTAGGACAGAGGCCTGAAAACAAGGCAGGGGGCAGAGGCGCATCCCGCCCATTCGGCTCCCCCTGTGCCTGCGAATCCAAGGGGCCCTCGGGCCCTCTCCTCACTCTCCTCTCCACCAGCACCTGCCCTCAGGGGTGAGTGGACAGAACAGAGGCCCAAAGGACATCTGGCTCTGCCATTTGCTCTGGGGTGGTCTGGGCCTCAGACTTGCCTTCTGTGAAATGGGTGAATGGTAACCAGTGTGAAGGGTGACCAGGGGATTAGAGGAGGAGATGGGTGGGCAGGCCCAGCACTGCGCCCAGCATGGAGGGTGCTTAACAGGTACCTGCTTCTCCCTTGAACGCCCCCCTCTCCAGGACAGCGGGAGCGGCTCCAGCCGACCCAGGTCTCTAGGAATGGGGACAGCTCTGGCACACCAGGACTCATGAGGGGAGTGTAGGCCACACACTCAAGAGGCAAGGAGGCCAGCTATGCCCCAGGGCCCTGCAGCACCCCCACCCCAATCCCCCCACTAACAATCCCTCAGGCCACTTGCTTCCTCTTTCTGGGACTCACTTTTCGAATCTCTAAGAGGAGCATAATGCGGCAGGGGAGCCCCCCAACATCAGGCTTTGCCTAACAAGAGATTCTTGGCTCTGTCCCCAGCCCCTGTTCACCCGCAGGACCCCCTCCCAGCCAGGCCGGTTCCGGCCGATCCCAGGAGATGCAAAGGGAAACCAGGACCCTCTCCTCCCCCACCTGCCGGCCTGGGACTCAGAGAACCACAGAGTGGGGGGTGCCCGGCGCCCGGCTCAGGCTGAGGGCTCGGGCGGCTGCGAGCAGGAGGGTGCCGCTGAGCGCCTCCAATGCACAGGAGCCCCAGGCCAGGGCCACAGACCAGCCGAAGCTGACACGGACATGCTGCACGTGCCAGGGGCCGTACTGGCGCGTGGTCTCGGCGAAGGCCAGGTGCGAGTAGCTGATGTAGGTGCTGAGGCCTGCCACGGTCAGGGCACCTGGGGAGGGAGTGCAGGGGCCACTCAGCGTGTCTGCCTGCTGGGGACACTGCCCTACCTGCGACCCTGGCCAGGGTAGTGCTGTGGACACAGCCTTGGGAGGCCCTGCCCACTGGCCTTCAAGGGGAATGGAGGCTCCAACTCAGTCCTCAAACCCCAGGACCTCCCCCCACAAAATCCCCTTGCAAACAGTACCACCGATACGCCCAACACACGGTCCCCACTCACATAACTGCCCCACGTACACAGCGCCCTCTTGTATCCCCGGGAGTACCCAGAATACACGCGTGCGTGCATGCACACACACACACACACACACACACACACAGACACAGGCACACACACACAGACCGCCAGTGACCTCTACTGGCAGCTGGGGGTCTCTGGAGCTCTGACCTGGTGCCCTGAGCCAGTCCCCCGGCCTGCACCTCCGGCCCCCTCTTCCTCACAGCTCCCTCTCCTCACCCCACTGGCTGACCGCCCCCCCTCCTCCTGGCCCAAGCCTCAGTGTGCCCCTTCCAGAAGCCCCCTCCCCAGCCCCAGGTCTGAGTTGCAGGCTCTTCCTCTCTGCTCTCATAACCCCTGTCCTTCCACAGACGAGGACTCCCTCCTCCCTCAACTTTCTGAAGAAACGCTCAGAGCCTTCCTCAAAGGACTGGCTTTGCCCAGGGTGCCAGGTGCCGAGTGACCCTTCGTCCGGTGGTTCAGGAGCAAGCAGAGAGCTGAGCACTGGGACATTTTCCTGTCCCCCCCGGGTTCAGAAGGACCAACCAGAGCGCCACCCTCTGTCCCACAGCTGCAGGCTGACATCAGAGCCTGCCCTTGGTGCCAACTGTAGGGAATCTTGGCCAGGGCGGGTGGGTACCGTGGCTCCGTCACTCACTTCTCAGGTGAGCACACTGCCCAGCCAAGGGCAGGAGGCTGACCAGAGCTGTCCTTCAGGGCCGGGTCTGGGTCTCACTGGGATCTAGAGAAGGGACCCAGCCTTGAGGTCCCCATACTGCCTGACTCTCACCCTGGTCCTCTGTGATTCCTCACTTGATCAAAGGTGAGAAGGAGTGGGGGGGGGGGGGCGGGGACACACAGCTGCAAGTGCAGGCTGGGCCAGGCAGCAGCAGAGGTTAGGGACTTAATCTGGGGAAGGATGTGAAGCCAAATCAAGGGACGTGGGCTCTGGGACTGGGGTCGGCACTCAGCAGCAGGGCTGGCAGACACTTCTCGGGCTTCCTCAGGGAGCTCTCATGCAGCTGGGGCCCCAGAAACAGAGGCGGCTGTCTCAGCCTGCAGCTGTCAGAGCGCCTGGCCAAGTCTCCACTCTGCCCCCACCCCCCTGGCTGCCCCACCAGCTGAGCTCATCTCCAAGCCACCAGCTGCCTCCATCCAGCCTGGCTGAGGACAGGACCCACTGCTCTGCCATGGCACAGGGTGCAGAGTAAGCTCCCAAGCTGGACACCCCCATCTGGAGCCCCCAACTCTCCCTGGGGACAGGGAGCCCAGGTCTGGCCCCTGCCAGACCACTCTCTGAGCCTCAGACTTACTGACGCTCTCAAACATCCCCCTGGCCAGCACCGGAGCCTCAAGCTGGGCGATTGTAGTGGAACGCATCACTCCAGGCCCTGTCCACGCACGTGCCCCACCAGGCTCCTATCTCAGGGAAGGGCACTCATCCATCCTTTGTCACCCTGGACCCCTCTGTGTCCCTCTCCCTTCTTGCAGTGCTGATGGAGGGGGGTGGGGTGAGCTGACCTCAGGCAGGTCCCCTTGGTGTGACCTTCCTGTCTTGGAGGCCCCAGACCTGGAATGTCTGTTGACCCTCCCCCCCAACCCCGGGCCACCTGAGTGGGCTCCTGACAGTGATGTCAGCAAACCCATTTCCACGGAAACCCGTCCTGCAAGGAAGGCAGCAGCGCAGTGAGGGCAGCACGTGGGGCTTTCTTGGAAGCAGGCCAGCTGCCTGCTCTCGAGCTCCCCGGGCCTCGGAGCAGAGGACGCCCCCCAGCAGCTGCCTCCCCTCAGCAGCTGCCTCCAGACCCTCCCTCCGCCCACTCGCCGCCGCCTTGGTTCTGACACAATGCCAAGGTTTATGGCTATCACCAGTTTACCTAGTTCCAACCCCACCCAATTTCTCCTCTTGGTGGCTTCCCAAGGCCCTCTTAATTGGATTTTGGACACACAGACCGTCTCCGGGCTCAGGCTGCAGCTGACACTTTGATTTCTCCTGCTGTCATTCTCTAAACCAAACAACTAGGCTGCCAGTCCCCTGGCTCTCGGTGCCAGGCAGGCCCACCTACTCCCTCCCCAGCTCCTTCCCAGAGCAAGCAGGCCTGCCCAGGAGGGAGCCCCAGGCCCACGTGGTCTGGTCCTCGAGTGCCACGGCTGGGAAGGTAGGGCTGGCCTGGGACACAAGACTCAACTCAGGCCTGGCCCTGGATGGCAGGGGCCACTGAGGAATGACCCCAAGGAGCCACCAGCCTACTGTCTTCGACAGCCAGCCTTGGACAGCTGGGGACACTTGGTGGCTGGCTGGGGCAGGTGGCACCAAAAGGCAGTGAAGGGGACCCCTAGCCAAGCTTCCTGCGGACCTCAGCAAATTCTTGGACATCTCAGCCAGAAGCTAAGACCACTGAGTGCCCGTGGCACACCATCATCGCATGAATCCCTGAGGGACCGCTTGGCCCAGCGCCCAGCACAGTCCAGATGAATGTCAGCTGATAAACTGTTCCTAGTCACAGTCTGGACCTGGGTGGGGGTCACTGCGGAGGACTCTGAGGCCCCTTCTCACCCCATCTTCATGTCTGGCCCTGCCTGGCCAGTGCTAACCCCCTGCCCGCCCTTGCTGCTCCCACCAGGACTGCCTAGGGAGGAGAAGGGAGTGAATGGGGCCGGCCCCACCCCTCGTGCAGATCCAAAAGGGCAGGTCCTGGGAGGGCCTCGGAGATCCCCGTGCCTCTTGAGCCTGGAAGCTCAACCCTGCGGCTGTCCCCATCCTGCTCGGAGCCCACAACCAGAGCCCCTGCCTCTGCCCCTCTGAAGGCCCCAGTGCCACCCAGGGTGCCTTTGCCTGCTGCAGCTCAGTCCCCAGGCTGGGCCCAGGCTTGGCGTAGCCCAGAGGGGAACCCACAGGGTGAAAGGAGAGGCAGCACCCCACTCCCAGGGCCTGCGACCCCCACAGCCCCCAGACTCACCCCCCAGCAAGAAGTAGCAGCCGGTGAAGAGCAGCAGAGGGACGCTCTGGGCCAGGGAGCTGAGGAGGCCGCAGACCCAGCCACACACGACAAGGACGAGGCTCAGGGGCAGAACCACCATGACGGCTCGGTGCAGCACTGTGGAGAGTGGGGCTCAGGGCGCGGGGGGGGCCAGGACCTGCCCCTCAAGGCAGGTCCAGGTGAGCACTTCACAGCCCTGTCTGCATGAGGTTCACCTTTGCAGGACACACAGGGCACCTTGGCCTTGGCCAGAGGAGGAGCTGGACCATCCACCTCCCTCCGATGCCCCTGTCTCCACGGTAACCACCTGACATTCCCAAGGGCCCTCTGATCCTGGCACAGGCTTCCTGAGGCCCAGGGCGAGGGAGGTTTCCCCAGCGCCGCCCCCCTCCCCACCTCCCAGCCTCCTCAGAGGAGCAGGCATGTGCCCCTCAACCCACCAGGTGGGAGATGCCCGCCAGGTAGACCCATTTGGAAAAATAAAGGAGAGTCCAGAAGCGGCACAGGGAGGGCAGGTAGGCTGGGGTCAGGTGCCTGTAGTCACAAGCCAATAGCGGAGCACGGGGGCTGTGGCCAGTCGACGGGAGTTTTCAGATATACATGGAAATGTCTTCTGGGAATGCAGGCTCTGGCTGGAAGTGGTTCTGCGGGTCTAGGATGAGGGCAGCTCTGATCCCAGCCCTGCCTGGAGATTAAGGGAGGAGGGCGGCGACTCACGGATGAGGTGCTGCACCGAGCTGGGGACGTCCAGGCCCTCACTGGCAAAGGGGTCGATCAGGGGGATGCAGCTGTTCTGCCCTAAAAAGCAGAAAAGATGCCAGCCTGGTGGGCTGGACATCCGTGGGGCCACCACCCACCCCGCACTTCTTGGAAATGCATTGTCCTGCAGGCATGCTTGAAGGCGTGCTCTCGTGCCCTGCCAGAGCCGAGGGGACTGACCAGTGACCACAGGGCCCTGTCAGAGTCTCTCCTGGAACTCGGAGTTGGGGCTCCAAATGGGTTTGGAGGGTCAAGAACTTCCATTTTGTTTACTTAATGTCTAATGTTTATTTACTGTCTAAAATTGCAAACATCCCAGAGAGGCTGGCCTTGGCACTCCCTCAGGCCAGGGTCCCCAGCATGCTCGCACCTGGAGGTGAGGCTTCACCTGGACAGGGAAAAGGTGCATGTAACATGGGCTCTCTGACTTGTGCACACCCACCCATATGCACACCCACTGGCACACACGTGCACAAGTCGGGAGGGCTCTGGAGCGTTCAGCAGTCTGTCAAGTGAATGAAGGAACAGCTGAGTCCTTCCTCCTGAGATGCCCCGAGGAAGCCACCCCCCCACACACATTCATAGTCACCTGCACACACGCACACACTCTCACAGACATGCTCACACTCACACACTCAGGTTTACATACACTCACACATTGATATTCACAGACACACCCATACACTCTCACACTGACGCGTGCTCACACACACATGGACACACACTCACACGTACCCTGCCATCAGCGCTCATCCAGTGCAGGGGGAGCTGCCCAGGCTGGCTGTGAGGGCGGCAGCTGGGGGCACCGGGAAGCCCTCAGCTTGCAGGCAGGCGCTGGGCCGTGCTGAGGAACACCCTCCCCTCTCCTGTGCCCCGCAGCCTGTGCACAGGCTTGAAACGCATGTGATGCTCCTGCCTTCTGCCTGTGCGCTGTCAGGCCATCGCCTCATATCTGTGGCTGCGCCTGACAGGGAGTGGTGATAACGGGGCTGCGGGCCCAAACCCCAGGGACCGTAATTAGGAAACAAACCCTGGTCAGTTGGATGAGGAACCTGGCCTGCCCAGAGGCCCCCAGCTCCCACGCCAGGCTTCCTGGGCCCACCCCTGCTCCACTCCATGCCCACGCCCTGCAGATGAGCAGAGGCCCCTCTGCTGGGCCTGCCCAACACTTTCCTCCCTCATTCTTCCTGACCCCCCAGTCTTGGTTGCAGGTATCATTTTCTCCCCATCTGACAGACCAAGACCTGGAGGCTGAAGGGGGACAAGGTCCCGGGTCACTCGGCTGTGAGTGGCAGAGCCTGTGGGAGCCTCTGGTGACCTGCCATCTATTAAGTGGTGTGCTAAGGCTTCTAGCTCAAGACAGGCCCCAATAGGTGAGGCCAGGGGAATGCCTGCGGGCTCCTGCTCTGGAAGCCTCTTTGGGTCCTTTTGGGGCCACCCAGAGTCCCCCTCACTTTTATTGCCCGCCCATGGCCTGGCTCTGAGCCCAAGTCCCTTCCTCCTCCAGCCCCACTGTCACCGCAGCATTTGCGGGGGCAGCCGAGAGACCCCAGAGGGCAGACACCCGGAGGAGGGGTGAGGGGGTGGGGAGTCCGAAGCAAAGGGATCGTGAGCGGAGGGGACGAGCAGGTGGTCACCCTGCCTGGGCGGCCGCGGTACCTTCGCAGATGCGCCAGAGCCCCGAGTGCGAGGACAGCTGCCCGGCGCGCCCCGTGTGGTTGCCGGCGTCCGCCACCTCCAGGATGTACCAGTAGTCGCTGGCCACGGCGGCGGCCAGCAGCGCGAAGCTGAGCAGCGCGCCCAGGGCGGCGGCCAGGAGCAGGGCACCCAGCCGGGCCATGCAGGGGGCGGGGTGCAGGGGCCCGAGGGGTGCGGGGGATGCAGCGGCCCCGGGAGTGGGGGCGGGAGAGCGGGTGAAAGGGAGTGCAGGGAGCCGAGGGGGCGGCAGGGAGTCGGGGATTGCAGGGGAGCCGGGGGCTCCGGAGAGTGGAGGGGAGTCAGGGAGTGGGGCGGTCCCCTGGAGAGTGAAGAAGCGGGAGAAGCCGAGGAAGAGCGGGAGGCGGGGACTTAGGGAGCCGGGAGAGCAGTGGGAGTGGGAGAGTGGGGGGAGGGAGGGTTCCGGGGAGTGCAGAGAGCGGGGAACGGGGGTCTCGAGAGGCGGGGAGCGGGGAGCAGGGCCGGGGAGCGGGGAGCCGCGCGGGGAGCCGAGCGAGGCTCCTCTGGCCGCGGCGCCCCCTTTGGCTGCTGAGCGCTGGCCTCGCGATGCCCCTCGGGCCGCAGGGAAATCGATCCCACCGCCGAGCTCGGGCCCCCGGAAAAGACGAGGAAGTCGCGCAGCCGCAGGGACAGCGCCGCAGACCTGGGTTCAAACCCCAGCGTCCCGACGAGCTGACCGTGGGTCCCTGGGCAAATTTCTTAATCTCTCCAAACCTTCGGCTCTTCAGCCGCCGAGGGGCTGGGCTGAGGAGGCATATGGGGAGGCGGGGGGAGCCTGAACGGGCCCCAGGAGGGGGCTCAGCTGGTGGCAGGTCGGCTGCCCTGGTGCTGGGGCACTGAGCCGCTGACTGGCCCCGTCCTGGTCTTCATCAGTCTCCAGGACCAACCAGAGGGCTCTGGTGAAGTGGGGTGGGTGGGCAAAGGGCCTGGCGGGGCTAGCAAGGGGGCTACAGGAGGAAGAAGTCTTGCTTCCCATTAGCTCCTAATTACAAAAGCCGCATGGGGCAGGCAGGCCCCTGCTGTTCCACTACTCACTCAACAAACATGCAAGAAGCACCTTCTGGGACAGGTGTCAGACACTAGAGGAGTGGGAGGCAGAGGAGCCACAGAGAGGCCCCCACCCAGGAGCAGGCAGTGACACGCATGGGGGTGACAGGCTGGGGCTGTCATGGTGGGCCTGTCTGGGGTTCAATCTTGGGCAATGGGAAGGCCTCCTCTCCAGGTCCCTTGACCAGCTGTTGCTGCCCACCCCCCACCCCCCCAACCCCCCAGACTGGGCGCAGACAGCGCAGAGGGTGAGCTCCACATCCTCACCAAGGGGGCCCTTCTGGGTTGAAGCAGCTTCGTGGCTTAGGGTCATCCTGGGGCTCTCCTTTCAGAGGGTTTGTTTCGGCCCCCTTTTCTTCCAGCAGGCTCTTCTTGTTTTGAGGAGTACAGTCAGGAAGTAAAAGCAATCGTAGCAAAGTTGTTGAAACAGTACTTCAAACAGCATTCAGACAGCGGCATGGAATTCGGTGGATATGGTGCAGACCGTCCATCTTGCCACACACCGCACCTGAGGCTGGCTTGGGGCACTCAGCGGGCCCCGGGGCTTCCGGCTGCCTCAGTCCCCACAGCTCTGCCCCCAACCCTTGCTCTGGAAGCTGGGCGGCAGCTAGGGACCCTTCTTTCTCCAGTAGCATTAGGCCCAGAAGGTGAAAGAATTCAGCAGGCAGGCAGGGAAAAGCAGGTGCTCAGGGAGCAGCAGCCACCTATGAAAGCAGGAGGGGTGGAGGGAGAGAGGCTGGGGAGGGGCCCTGCTGGAGAATGGCATGGGATCTGATGCGGCTGGGAAAGAAGCGTGCATGATGACCCGAACGCTTCTCCCACAATGTGGCAAGGATCAATATTGCTCTAGTTCGGTCAAAACCTTTTGTGTGTGTTTAAGGTTTGAACTGAAAGACTGTGTTCAGGGGGAACTAGAGGACCCCGTTTTTGGCCGCCTGCTCCACAGCCTTCCTCCCAGTGACCCCCTGCCTCTTGACCTGAGCTTTTGTGAAAGGGTCTCCTCTGCCCCCCTGTGAAGCTTAAACAGAACAGGATTCCGCTGTCAGGGCCAGCGAGGGGTGCTGTCTGAGGCCACACGTCTCCAGAGAGGAAGACACAGATTCCCCTTGTGTTGCAGTGTGGAAGGCCAGTAGCAGTCTACACCCCACGTGCTTCAAAGCTCTGGCTCAGTGTTTTAAACCCCAGATGTAGAGTCGGAGCCACTGATGGGGTTGTCCCCTAGGCAGCAGGCGCCGTCCTCGAGGGGCAACGTTGAATTCCGCTAGACTACTTCCCTTGAGATGGACCCAAATTATACTGTTGCCCAGTTCCGAAAAGGGGCCACTGCAGAGTGGCCCATTTTCATTACTCATCCTCCTTTCATCAACTTGTAACCGGTAACTAGAGCCGTTGGTGGGCCACTTGGCAAGCACCAAGCCATCTCCAGGCTGTCAGGGCCTCTTCACAGCCAGCACGAGACCACTACTGCCAAAATCAGGGGCAGGAGTGATCTTTTGATGGAAGAAACTCCAATTGTAAGTGACAAAAAACAGAGCTGCACAAGCCTCTTTTCTTTAAACTTAATTCAGCTAACTTGTCAGCAGCTGGAAGGACGGGATGCCTGGCCCCAGCAATGGCCCCAGCGATGGCCCCGGGGCAGATGAGACTCCTGCTCCAGGTGATGACACAGCCTCCAGCACAGGGCTGGGGAGGCAGCTGAAAGTGCTGGTGACACTGTCAGAGCAGCTCAGCATCGGCTACACGACTCCTCTCGCTGGAGGTGGCAGGCACCCTCCCACAGAAAATGAACCTTACTAACTCAGCCAACAGGTCAGCCCGTCCACTCAGGGGCTGTGTGAAGAGAATTCATCCTGGTGGACGCCGAAACTCTGTCCATGTCAAAACCAGCCATGCTACAGGGGCCGCAAATGGCTGAGGTCGTAGGCTGGGATCGTCTGCCTTTTACCCTGACCTGGATGGCCCATATCCTGTGAGACGTGGCCCTGATCGGGAGGCTGCTCATTCCCAAGCCGGTCAGTCTCATTCCCAAGAACTCATTGGTCTATGAAGGGCTCGTCAGGGCCCCCTCGGACTTGCCAGCATCTGTCCAGTGAGCCTGGCAACCTCTGACAGGGCTCTGCTAATAGGGAAACTGGAAGGTGTCACCGATGCCACATCACAGAGTGCACCTCTGTGCCCCCGGCATAGCGCATCTTTCCCATCCCGGTTCCCCTGGCAGCCTCCTCCTTGCTCCTGGACAAACAGAAGCTCCATTCTTCCTGTTGCGGCCTGAGGCAGAGTTCACGGTTGTCTTCTCAGTGCTCCTGAGTGTGGATGCTCACCACACTCACATGGCTATTTGTTGGGCTTTGTCTTCCCACCATTCAGAAGACAAGACCCCCGTGAGCCCACTGTGGGAGACTGAGTCCTCTCTGGGCTTCAGTTCCTGCACGCACCACCCAGCGCACAGTAGCTGCTCAAGCAAGTATCTGAGTGAACAAATGGATGGATAAATGTCACCTTGGGGATCAGGTGGAAAATAACCACAGGAGCTAAGGCCCCAGCCTGGCCCAGTCAGCTGAAGACAGGCTCGAGTGCTGTAGGCTGAGCCCAGGGGAGAGCACAGCTGCTGCTCAGGTGGTTCTTTGCTTTAAGAGCTCGATTCCCCCGGGGCGAGCCAAGAAACCCTCGTGAGGGCGAAGCGGCTCAGAGCAAGGCAGCTGCACGACTCAGCGCCTTCTCAGCTCAGACCTCAGAGGCTGACAGCGAGCACAGGCGCTGTACTGTGGGTACAACGGGGAGAACCTGGCAAAGGGTGCACGGGACCCCTCTGGACTGGCTTACAGCTCTTGTGAATCTTAGTTCAAAATAAAGTGACAATGCTGTACCGTGAGGACCAATGGAAGCCTCGGGGAGGCAGGTTTCTGTTCCATGTAATGAAGGCCTTTCTGACAACACTGTCTGAAAAATGGGAGGGGAAAGTTTTCAAGATGGCCCTCACTCCCTGGAGTCAGGCAGTTGACTGCGGCCGCCCCCCGAGGCTGGGCAGTGTTGGCAAGTGGTGAGGGCCTAGCTCTGGGGCCAGACTCCCTGGGTTCAAATCCCAACCCTAACACTCACTAACTGAATGTTCTTGGACAGCCATTTCACCCCTTTATAAGTCTCCACTTCTGCACCCAAAACATGCAGCTAGGATCACATTAGACTTTATTGGCAGTTGTTGAGTTATTCTTTTTAAGTGAGTACAACCTGCAAAAAAATGGTCAGCATCCCGAGGGTGCCAACCTGCCGGCAACAGCTGGCTGATGGCTCCATTCTTGACGTCTCTCCCTTCCAGTCAGGCTGCCCCCCAGTCCTTCAACCCACTGGAGACCAATGGAGGTTGTGATGCCCGAGGCTGGCCCTTGGGGCTCTAACCTCCCCTGACATGGTCACACCTGACGTGGCAGCCTGAGAATCACCCTGCCCACCTGACAGCCCATAACCACCCATTTCCGACCCTTTCCACTCCCACCTGACTTGGAGAACCTGAGAAGTGGACACACATTCGAAAGAAGGTCGAGGCTGTTGCCCTTAGCAAAGGCCTGAGCTTGATGAGTGATGTCTGTTAAGCGTTCCGACGCAGGCCGTCCCTAAGGTCCAGTGATAAATAAGCTTCTAGAAGAGGAAATGTGCAAGATGGACTAAGGGGCCAGCTCCAGCTCAGCCTTGCTCCAGAGCGCAGCCTGACAAAGTGAGAGAAAACTGCATTGTTAACCATTGTGCGAAAGAACTGAGGACAAAACCTTTTTCTCTCAGCCCCTCCACAAAGCCAGTTTGTACGGACCAGTTATTAAAGTGAAGTATCCATCCAAAGACTGGCACAAATACCAAAAATAAGCAGCTTAGATGAGTATAGAGGCTGGAGTGCTTTTTTATCCCCTAACAAAAACCACTCCAATGTTCTCCAAGCTTAGAGGGAAAAATACATTTCATTCTTTGAGATGTGGGAGAAAATTGAAGTCTGAGGTGCATTTTTCACAGCTGGTTTATACATGGAATGAGCCCAGATGAACAGACGGGTTGGCCCTCCAGTGGCTCTTGCAAAGGAGCCCGAGGCTGGCTTTGTCTCTGCAAGAGCACGTCCCTCCCCCGCAACTGTCTGGGCGGAAGGATCAGCTGGCAGGCTGAGAAGGGACCACCACAAGGAGCCAACAGTGCTTAAAAAGCCCATAGGATCTGCAGCAGGGTTTGAAATGGAACTGTTTTTATTTTCAAAAATGACAAAGATGACCTCCAGGTTTCCAATAGGACTGTAACAACCACCCTGCAGCTTAACTTCATGGACAGTGACATCGAATCTGTCCTCCTCCTGCCAGGCTCCAGCCCTGCTTGAGTTGGCCTCGGGGAGGGAGGGAGCGGGGTCACCGGCACCCAGCCCATGACGTGGAGAATGTGACAGATATGGAGAAGCCGATAGCAGTAATGCAGACTAGGGGAATCAGGGCTGACAGATCACCCGCAGGAGCCCACCCAGTGCCCACGGCTCTGAGCCAAGTCATTTAAAAAGGATCCAGGCCGCTGCGATGTTCCCGGGGAGGGAGCAAGCAGTGTGCGCCCCACGGCTCACCAGGGCTGTCCAACGTGGCAACAGCACAAATGAGTTTCTGTTAGATGATCATTCCTGCTAGCCTGTCTCCAAACTCACCTAAGGTTCACACTGGCCCCAATGACTCAGAATGGCTTTATGCTCGCTTTTAATTGTAGTTTGTGCTGTTCTGTGAAATAATAACTCAAACAAAATAAGAAAACGACACCGCAGAAGCTTAGGGGCTGAGACTGTCTCGATTCCCTTCCTCATCACACAAGTCATTTACTCCACCTACAATAAAAGCCAGCTGAGGCCGAACAGGGTTTATGACCCCTGTGTTACAGATGAGGAAACCGTAGCTCTGATTAAACAAGGGAACAAGGGCCGGGCCCAAGGCCACAAGGACGCATCCTGTTAGAGAGGGCCCCGGGCGGGTGTCCCAGAGCCCCTTTTTTATTATGACTGCTCAAACCCTTTGCTTAGTCCATGCCGGGGTTGAAGCTCACATATCACTGAATTTATGATCTTGTAAGATCGCAAACAATATAAACAAGTTATCTATTTTTTAAAAAAGTTCCTGAGAAAGGTTTTCCAGTCCACTTTTTAAATGAATTTATTCCATTGCCCTCCTTTAGGAGAGTCACATTAGAAAGACAGGTGAATTACCAGCCACCTAGGCCACATCAATAACGGGAAATAGCTGTCGGCAGAGCACTGACAATATTAAGACCAGGAGCTGCTCACAGGTGTTTCCCATGCCACTCGTGCCCGCCACATCTGTGAATGACAGCTCCCCCAGAGCGGGCTCCCCAGAAAGAAGCCGCTCTGACTGGGGACCCTTCTGACTCAGGAGAGGATGCAGCAGTGAGCCAGACCTCTGGAAAATGCCTTGTCTGGTATTGAGGACCCTTTCCTCATCTGTTTTAGAGAAATGTGGCAACCTTGCCATGTGCCCAGTGGGTAAAGAAGTATCTTCAACCGACCTCAAAGCAAGACATCAGCTCGAGACATAAGCCCTGCTCTGCGCCACCCCGCCACTCACGATCCAGTCATGGCAGGAGCTCACCCCACGCCAGGCCCGCGGCAGAGCCTGCGGTTTCATCCCAGTAGTTCTCCGTCTGAGAGCTCGAAGGTTACAAAACGCCAGGACAGGCAAGGGGCCGCCTGCACACACACAGCACTGCCAGAGGCTCGGCAGGGAGGTGATTTCAGACGATCCACTTTGGAGCAAAGGGAGGCTGTTGTAATGCCAGACCTGACGGGTGCAAGGATGGTCACAGACGTGCAGATGTCAAAGCGAGCTAATACAGAGTATTTGGAACACAGAAATGCACACTATAAACTTAGATTATTACACAAATAAAATTTAAAATGGTATCCTTAATTCTTTGCCCAGTCACAATGGACCTAGGATCACATTCACGAATTGAATCTCGGGCTCGACAGCCACAAGCCAACGTGACGCCCAGACACGTCAATAGAGCAAAAACTAGCCAAGAAAAAAGAGAGACTCCGTCACTGGACTCAGCAGCACCAGCTGTACAACGAAGGAGCCCCTGGGAACACTTTCAAGAAACAACGACACTACAGGTTAAATATTCTAATTTCAAAATGCTGACGTCCTCCTTCCCTAAGGCACCGCTAAGGGGCCCCACAGAAAAGTCAGTAACACCGGGGAAGGTGCTTGAAGTGAGGTCCCACTGTGGGACCCGCAAATATGCGGAGGCGTCACTCCAAGGCAGCCAGCTGCTCAATGGCATAGCGAACTTTCTTTGCAGTTTCTTCAAATTCTTTCTGCTTATTGTTGGTTTCCTTTGCCTGGAAATAAAGAACAGACACATGAAATGGAAACTCTAGCCATGCTGGAGTTGAGACACCCAGCTATATGAGGTGACTATCCTGATTCTCTCACTTAAGCTCCCTCCTAATAATTGTAACAATAGAGAACATTTGTGGAACACCTTGCATGTACTGAGCACCCTTCCACCTGCTTCACACATCAGCTCATGTATTGCTCAGTATCCCTGTGAGGCAGGTGCTATCAGCATCCCCATCACACAGATGAGGAAACTGAGGCCAGAAGCACCCTGCTCAGGGTCACCCAGCTGCCCATGGCAGAGCCGTGCTCTCGACCACCCCACATGCTCCTGAAGCTGCTGCGGAAAGGCCCAGAGCCCCCTCCTCTTGTCCCGTTAAAGAGACGCTGCCTAGCATCAGCTTTTTCCTGAAACAGGAAAAATTCTGTCACTTCCAGTCACTCCCTGAATGTGGCTTCCAAGCTTTTCACTCTGCTAAACGCTCCCTCCAGAGGGACAATGACAATCATGTTAGCAAATCCAGGGCCCTCCCTCCCTCCCCTCATTTTTATTCTCCTTGACTTCTCTGCCACATTAAAAAACAAACAAAATACCTTATTGGGTTAAATTTGTTTTCTAATAAGAAAAACAATAGAGGTTCACTTTTTAAAAATTACTTTTTAATGTGTATTTGTGTATCTTAAATTTTGCCCCAGGTGTAAGGCTCATTTTTTAAAAATGAATTAAAAAATAGTAAATTGACAAGAAAAAGGGCAACAGCACCTAACAAATAATGGTGCATCTTGTAAAGGAAACTCCACAGCCCCCGAGAGTCTCGTCTTTATTGGTATGAAAAGATGACCACGGCCTTTTAAAATATACTTATTTACTTTTTTCTTCTCTTTCAAAAGGCCTGAAATTAATTAAGCCCCTATGTACACAGGCCCCAATTTAACCACAACATGGAGGTCCACATCTTCATGTCACACATTTTCTAATCAAGGGGCAGAATCAAAGACAAGATGCTCACCACTAGAAACATAGCCCAGCGCCCCGAGCAGGACTCCTGCCGTCCGGGGCTTGTGACTCAGCTCTCCTTCCAGGACTCCGCTTGCTCCTCGTCACAGCTGCTCACAAATTCAAGTCTTACACAGAAGCAAGTTTCTCTGCTTGTTCCCATATTGAGTTTATCCCCAGAACTGATTTATTTTCAAACTGGCTCTAATTAATTTCATTCTTTTCAAGAGACGGAGGGCATGAAGCAGCAGCAAGAACCGAGTCACGAGCACAGGGTATGCCCCCGGTCAGCCCCACAGCCTGCTCTCTACCACCCGGCACCCATGCCCAGCATCAGGGCCCAGCGGGCGGCTTGATCGGCGATCCTGTCACACTGACTGGCAGCAGCATCTCACGCTGAAATCCGGGCTCTCAGAAATCACAGCATCACGACAAACACCGCCATTCATTCCTTGTCTTCAGTATTTGAATACAACACGTGAGTACTTTATCTGGTGTTGTCAACAATGTCTGGTAAACGATTGTTTTACACTGTGTACCACCATCACACAGCTGGCTGAATAAATGGAAGAAACGGTTTCAAGTACCAGCCCCCAACCATACGGACCCCTGCCAAGCAGACGAGGCACGCGTGCCAGCCCCTCCAGGAGCGAGGCGCCCAGCGCCCACCCGCTGCTCCAGCGTAAAGTGGACAGGCCTCTGGTCACGCCCATTCCTGCACTGGGCTCTGACCCCAGACCTTCCCATCCATTCACATGGGAGAGCCCATGGGGACACAAGGAGACCTGAGTTTTTATATTAGCGATAAATTATTTGCAACAAACCCCACAATTGCTTGGCACTCTAGAGCAGCTGTGTGCCACAGAACTTCCTGCAGTGACAAAAATGTTCTATCATCTGCACCCCCAACAGCAGCCACCCACCACGTGGAGCCACAGAGCAGGTAAAATGCTGCTAGTGCAACCGAAGACCCGACTTGTACGTTTTATTTCATTTAGTAGCTGCAGTACTGGACAGCGCAGATCGAGGACATCACGACAGCTCAGCCGAGTACCGCTGACTTACGGAAAACCTTTCTGCTGCATAAGTTTTATAAACCAATTAAGGAAAGTATGAATAGCTTAAACTTTCTATTCTTCTTTAAAATACATAAATTTTTAAATGAACTGGAAGGAAATACACAAAACAGTTAACAGTGGTCACCCCTAGCATAGGGGTGGAGCTTTTGATTCTTCCTTATAGAAGCTTTTATTGTCTGTTTTGTAATTTAGGTAATGAAAACAATGCCTAATTTTAAAGTATTCTGCATTCTGACTTGGGAAAAACAAAAAACAGCTGTAAAACGAAAGCAAAACACTTTGTTCCAGTCTCCCCACTGTTCTCATGGGAGTGTCTACTCCTGGTTCCAGTCTGGTTCCGGCCCCACTGCTGTGCACCCAGGGGACGGAGACCAAGCCCCTTCTGGTGGGTTTCCTGCTCCAAGCAGTCCTTCTGAGTCATTCTCCCAGCACAGGCCGACAGGGCCCACCGCCCTGGGCCGCTGTTCTGGGACCGGACCGTCAGCTGCACCGCCCTCCAGTCTGCTGCGCTCCCTAAAGGCCCCCCTCTCTCGCTGTCAGGACCCGGCTTCAGCCACCGTGCTCCACCCTCCGCCTTCCTCCTGTTCGTGCAGGCACAGCTTTCTCATGACTCTTCCTAAGCATTCAGGCTGGTCTCTCACCTAGAAGGAGGTCGGCAAACTGCAGCCTGCAGGACACAGCCAGCCAGCCACCGCCTGTTTTTCCTACAGCCACTGGGCTAAGAATGGTTTTTACATTTTTAAACAGTTATGGGGGAAAAAAAGCCACAAGGAATAATATCTAACAGAAACTACGTGGCCCATGAAGGCTAAAATACCATCTGTGGCACTTTACAGAAAGTGTGCTGACCCCTGACCCAGAAGGCTCTCCTTTCCCACTTCCCAGCTGCAACACTGCAGCTCCCAAGACCTCCATGGAGTAAACTCACTGCACCGACCACCGATTCTTTGCCCCTTCCTGACAAAAATAAATAAATGCTGAGGACAAAGTAGGTTTATTTATTTATTTTGAGGAAGATCAGCCCTGAGCTAACATCTGCTGCTAATCCTCCTCTTTTTGCTGAGGAAGACTGGCCCTGAGCTAACATCCATGCCCATCTTCCTCCACTTTATATGTGGGATGCCTGCCACAGCATGGCTTGATGAGCAGTGCCATGTCCGCACCCAGGATTCGAAGTGACGAAACACTGGGCCGCCTGCAGCAGAGCGCACGAACTTAACCACTTGGCCACGGGGCCAGCCCCTGGACAGAATTATTTTATATTGATCTCTAAAAAGGAACACAATTTTCAAGCCGAAAAGGACCTCAGAAACCATGGGGATCTACCCTCCATTTTACAGTAAGGAAAGTGCGACCAAGACTGGCCTAAAGTCACACAGTCTGCGTGTGGCAGAGACACAACCAGGACATCTCGACCCTCTGCCCAGTGCTTTGCCACGAAGATGTCAAACACGTGAGTATTTATTCTCAGGAGGGCTGCCAGATTTAGCAAATAGAAACAGGATGCTGAGTTAAATTTGAACTTCATATAAACGAGCGATTGTTCGGTAAACACCCATACAAAATGTGAGATTTAGGAAGAAATTACTCCTTGTGTACCTGAAATTCAGATTCAACCGGGGGTCCTGCTTTGCTCTGGCAACCCTAATTCTCTACAGCCAGGCTGCCTGAGAGCCACTTCTTTGCGGCCTCACTCTCCCAGTAGCCCAGTGCGCCTGCCCCAGAGTTGAAGTTCACCCGCAGAAATCCCGTCACAATCCAGTGGGACTTGGGCCTCCTTTCCCAGTACGTATAACGCCCCTTCCTCAATACGTGTCCCCGCTCTCTTCCTACCACTGCCAACACACGAACACACACCATACAAATGCCCTCCCATCTCAACTGTCGCGGAAGGCAGGAACGCCAGCCTAACCAGAGGTGACCTGACACCGGGCAAACCTTTCCCAAGGAGACGCGTTTCCCTGACTGCACAACCCCAGACCACACTCCAGGACAGATGCTTTTCTGTCCTTGAACGCTACGTCCTCACATACACATGTGAGGAGCTTAAAAAGCGCTCACTGAGGAAACCAGAGTCCACCCAGTGTTTGCGAGGGGCAGGGGTGCAGCGTCAAAGACGCTGGACAGGATTTGCTCCTGGTTCTTATTCCCAGTAATACATACAATTTTGTTCTTGGCTCTTTCTTTGTCCAGTTTCAAAAATTCACTGAGGGTTAATTCTTCAAACTGCTTCTTGACAGACAGGAAAGCACAGCCGGATGAATGCTTTTTATGTTCCTCTCTAGAAAAATCAACACAGGTGCATGTCAACAGAGAAAATCAGTAAAGGGAGAGGAGCAGAGCTCGTCACCAACAGTCCCCCCATCACCACCCCCAGGCACACGGACACACTGTCCTCTGCTCTAAGAGCAAAGTGTGAAGTCTGCAGCAGACGGAACAGTGCTGGGTCCCAAGCCACATCCCCACACAGCTCATCTTAGCACCTTCTCCCCCTGTGGACGTCGCTCCCCATGTCCTTGTGGCTGATGTACTTTATCTGGAGTCCTTTAGCAATTAGGAGGAAGAGTGTTACATGGAGTAAGTCCAGAGGTATCGCATGTCAAATCCTCCAGAAACTGCAGTAACCTCATTGCACTGGAATTGTGAGATAACCTGCTGGTGCACAATAAGGGCACCAGCGGCCAGGCTTCTCCCCCACACTCCTCTGCCTCACACCATCCTTCTCTGCGTTGGGAATCACCTCTGCACAGCGGACAGCACTGTCACCAGGACAGTAGTGAACGACCACACAGCCACACAAAGTCCAAAAGGACAGCCAAGAGTAACTATCATCTGAAAATACTACAGCCCCTAGAAACTCACTCCCAAGAACACAGAGATCCCCGTCAATACCAGATCACAAAGCAAAGATATGAGGGAAAACAGCAACACTCTTCTGGCCAAGAAGAGTAACAACTCAGGGGATTCTCGAGGGGAAAAAATGAAAGTTGTGGAAGCACTTGATTCTGACAGGGGGAAAAAGGGTGAGAACAGAATGTGGCACTACATTACAGAAAGACAGCTACCGTGTCTATCTGACTGTATACAACACAATTAAAAAAAATAACTAGGTGCCTTATAGAACAAAATCCAAAACAACACTGAAGTGTACCACTTTAAAAGGGTGGTGTTTGTGGCGTGTGAATTATAGTTTGAGAAAGCTTTAGATTTAAAAACTCTAAAACAAGAAAAGCACCTGGACATCCCTAGGTCACAAGAGGACCGGCTCCTGAATTCCGGCGAACGGGAAAGGCATCAAGTAGCTACAAGAAGGAGCCTTTCTTCAACATCCATCCTGAAGGACATTTGCCCAAATCAGGTTTGATTCGGTCGAAAGCGTCACCAAGGCGCCAGCACACAGAGAATCATCCATTAGCAACAGCTGGTTAGGGCACCAAAGGAGCTTGTGGCTCCCTCGCTAAGTGTCTTTGAAATCCGGAGAGTTTTCCGGAGCCCAGCTCAAAACAGAAGCTCCCGGAAGCCCAGCGAGGCCGGCCTGGAGGACTTACATGGGGTCGTCATCTGGCTCCCAGCCTTCCAGCTCCTTGAAGCAGAAGAAACACTGCGCCAAGTCGGGCTCGTTCTCAGTGGGACAGTGGATGAAGCCGGCCGCCGCCATCTGCAAAGGAGAGCGCGGATCAGGCCCCGGCGGGGCGCGTCCCGAGCCTCCAGGTCCTGGCCCGCCACGGAGGGACCGGAGCCCCGCGGGAAGGGCCACCCTGGGTCCCCGGAGCCTCGCTGGGGGGTCGCCGCGGGGCGGGCCTCTGGGTGGGGTGGGGCTGGGGGCCCCGGGAGGCCGCGCAGTCTCACCCGCTCCGGAGTGCAGGCGCAGCCCTCCAAGAAGGGCCAGTTCTTGAAGGTAGAGACGCGGTGGTCCTTGAGATACAGCTGCCAGGCTGGGGGCAACGACGGGGCGCCCATCCCGCGGCCGCCGAGCGCTGCCGCGATTCAAATCCGGCGGTTGGCGGCCACCGCGGGGCATGTCGGGAACGCCCCGCCCCGGAGCTCGCCGCCCGCAGCCTTCTGGGAATGCCAGGCTGGGAGGCGCGGAGCCTGCTGGGAGTTGTAGTCCTCCGGTCGGGTGGTGCTGTTCGCGGGTTGCGGAACGGCGGTCGCCCAGCGCTGGCCGGTTTCCACAGTTAGCGCTTCCCCGACTGCTTGCGAGAGTGGTGGGAAGAGGAGTTGAGGATGAGCTGAAGTCCCCGTAATGGGTTCAAAGAGTGGCCCCTGTCGAGCGCATACGTGTTAAGCCCTTTCAGCCTGCAAACTCTCGTTAGTGTTTTTATGGGCGCCCCACTGCTGGAAACCCCTAATGCCAGCTTCCTCTGCCCTTGTGCCGGCCAGGTTAGGATGTGTGCTGATCACATCGGTCTAGAGGCCCCGGCATCCCCCAGAGGGAAGATGTCACATAGCTGAAATCCACAGCTAAACCTCCACCCTCGCTCTTCTCTTCTTTTATCAAGCCTTCTCGCTGAAGCTTCTTGGAAGTCCAGAAATCGACCCTTGGACCTTTGCCCTTCCCTTTCCACCAGAATTCCTCCGGAAATAGATATCCCTCCAGGTCAATAGCTAGAACTCAACTATGCCGCAATGGCAGCACAGCTTCCAGATGTGAACAAACTCCTGCTTATTCCACCATGCCCCTTCGGCCGGGCTTTTAGGTATCCCGTTGTGCTGTACAAATGATGCTACGGCAAATACATCGTATAAATATCCTTGTGTCCTGGTACTTTTGCTTCCATGGGCTTGATTTCTAAAAGTGGATTCCTAGGTCGAATGTGAGTTTAAAATGTTAGTACCTAGTGCCAGGTGACTTTCCAAAAAGCTGCAGCAGAGCTCATACCCGTCTGCTGTGCCCGCTCCCTTGCCCCGACTTTGCCAAGTGTACTTTGACATAGGTATCTACTGAGTTGTCCTTTTTTTTCTTATCAATTTTTAGGAGTTCTTTATATGTATATATATCCCTTATCTGTTATGTGTGTTGCAGGTCTGTGCAGCATTAGGTGATGTCTATAGAGGTTACATGGGCATCAGAGCAGGTCTAAAACCTGATTGTCTACCTCCCACCCAGGGTCTCCAGAACTCCAGCTAGCTCACGTGAGGATAAAAGTCTGTGGTTACCGAGGCTTTACTATGTAAGCATTCATTCAGTGACTTCTAACTGATGACAGTATGCTCCAGGTACTGTTCCAAATGCAGGTGGCCCCATGGAAAACCAGTCAGGGGAGGCCCCCGAGTGACACCGCAGGCACCCCGCTAGCACGTCACCTGCAGACATTGCCTTACAGCTTACACAGAAGGCAGAGTCCTAACCTGTGCACATGGCCCATGGCTATCGGCAATAATCTGACTGATGTCTTCCTCCCACTTCTTCCAGCAGGGCAAGCTCCCTGGCCTCTCTGAGCCTCAGTTTCCTCAGATATAAATTGGAACTTGAATCACTCAGAACTATGGAACAACCCCTTTTCTCCTTTTCCACCAGCGGGAACGTTGCTGGACCAAAGATGGCATACTAAGTCCCCTGGGAGGGGGTCAGCCTTAAAAAGTCCTGGCTGCGACTGTTGGACGAGAACCCACACACAGCTGAGACCAATACACTGAAGCGCCTCTAAGTCTTGGGGAGCGGGGCTGCCTTCGTTGCCCAACTGGTGAGGGCCACCCAAAACGGAGGTGGCAGTGGGGGTCAACAGAGGTGACGAGTGTGGAAACACTGCCCACTGCCATCCCTCCAGGAGACCTGGGTGTCATCTCAGGGAGGCGGGCTTGGAACGGGACGAGAAGTGCTCAGCACAGGGCAGTCGGCCTGGATGATAGGAAAGAGAAGCCGAGGGGAGCAGCAGCTGCCTGTGGACTCAGCCATGCTGGGCCCAGAGCAGGGCTATGTGCGTGGTGGCTTCACCTGACACAGAGGTCCCAGCCTTCCAGTGACCCTTCCAGCTCTCTGAACCTCGTCCTTTAGGGGTTTTTTATTGGTTTGATTGATTAAATCATTGGCCCTTGGTGATTAATTCAATCTCCAGCCCCTCTCCCCTTCCTGGAGGTTGGGAGATGGGGCTGAAAGCTCCCAGATTCTAATCAAGGCTTGGTCTCTCTGGCTACCAGCCCATCCTGAAGCTGCCTAGGGCCCCACCAAGAACTGTCTCATTAGAACAAAAGATGCTGGAGCCGGCCCGGTGGCGCAGCGGTTAAGTTCACACGTTCTGCTTCAGCGGCCCAGGGTTTGCCAGTTTGGACAAGCAGACATGGCACCGCTTGTCAAGCCATGCTGTGGCAGGCGTCCCACATATAAAGTAGAGGAAGATGGGCATGGATATTAGCTCAGGGCCTCTCTTCCTCAGCAAAAAGAAGAGGATTGGCAGCAGATGTTAGCTCAGGGCTAATCTTCCTCAGAAAAAAAAAACCAAAAAACAAAAGATGCTCTTATCATACTGGAGACTGCAAAGGTTTTAGGAGCTGTGTGCCAGGAACTGGAGACAAAGACCAAATATATATTTATCACAAAAGTAAATTTGCATGTTTATGTGAACTCTCTGGATTTTCAAATAGTTTGCAACAAATTCTGATCAATACTTTGATGATCAAACAAACCCATTTGTGTGTGTGTGTGTGTGAGGAAGATTGTTCCTGAGCTAACATCTGTGCCGCTCTTCCTCTATTTTGTATGTGGGACTCTGCCACAGCGTGGTTTGATGAGCAGTGTGTAGGTCCATGCCCGGGATCCAAACCTGCAAACCCCGGGCTGCCTAAGCAGAGTGTGGGAACTTAACCACTGTGCCACTGGGCCAGCCCCCAAAACCAGTTTGAGATCATAAAATATCAATGCTAGATATTACTTTACAGGCCGTCTAGTCTGGCTGAGCCTTTTGTGAAAACGTTTCTTCTTTATTATAATGGTAACACATCAACATTGTAAAAGCAGAAACAGTGCAATGAGAAGGCACTCTTCCCCCCCACAAGACCTTGCTCCCTGAAAGGAGACTTTTCAGCAGTCTCTATATATCCTTCCAGATGTGGCACCCTGCCTTATCAGGTAACAGCACGTCCCAGCTTTATCAGCACACAGAGACCCCACCACCTTTTGTAATACCTGCGTGGTACTTATTGGATGGTCTACCCTGATTCTCATTGACCAGTTTCCCATTGGGAGACTCCAGGTTGTTTTTGCTACTAGGAACTTACCGCAGCATCAGTTGTACATGTGCGCCTGTGCCTGTAGGATAACTGTCTACAAGCAGGATGGCTGGCACCGTGTGTGCCCCTCTCACGATTTGTGTATATAGCCAATCACCCTCTCAATCATCAGAGCACAACACAGGTTGCTCTTCCATTTTGTCCCAGGAGATGTTGACCCTGCCTCTTTCATCCTAGGATTATTTTAATCAGAGTTCTACCAATATTGATGACATTCATTTGTGGACGCAAAATAACCTATAACCACTCAAGAAATATAAGGTGACCTTTACTGGGGCCAAGCTTAGGATTATAACCCAGGAAGGCAGTCTCCACAAAGGAAGCAGTCCTTCCGGAGAAGCATGGTTTTCAGGACAGTTTTATATCTTTTTGGAACAAAGAACATACATCAAACATGCCCAAGATACATGTTCACCAAAGTTTCAAAGACGTATTCAGTTGCAGACTAGCAGGTCAACGTGACCCTGATGTCCGGGAAAGGAAACAGCTTCAAGAGTTACCGACACTGGCACATTGTAGGAGGGGAACTATGCACTCTTATCTTAAAAGAGTGCATTCTTTTACTCTGAGATGGTGTCTAATGCATTCTTCACTTTAATGGTTAAAGCAGATGTGCAGTGTATGCTTGATACGCCATACGTCAGGCTTCTTTAGTTCACGCTGAATTAGTTTTAAACCAGAATAGCTACCCCACAGACTTCAATATGTGAACATTTCTTGTCACATTGAAAAAATGCGTCTTCTGGAGTGAACTCCATTAAGCCAATGTATTTCTATGATTCATTTTCCGTTTGGCATAAACAAGTTCTTTTTTTTTTTAAGATTGGCACCTGAGCTAACATTTGTTGCCAATCTTCTTTTTTTCTCCTTCTCCCCGAGGCACGCCAGTACATAGCTGTATATTCGAGTTGTAGATCCTTCTGGTTGTGCTATGCGGAACGCCACCTCAGCATGGCACGATGAGCGCTGCTAGGTCCACACCCAGCATGCGAACCAGCAAAATCCCGGGCCACTGAAGTGGAGCGTGCGAACTCAACCACTTGGCCACAGGGCGGGCCCCCATAAACAAGTTCTAACTTTTTTCTATTAAAATTTATATTTTACTGAAAACTTCAGCTGCTTGAAGTTGGTATCTGCGGATACCAATGGTTCCATTGGTCTTTTCCATAAGATTTAAAACTATTATTATTACTTGTATTTTTATCATACACAAGAATAACACACATAACATGGATAAGATATATATTATGAAGTTGGTATACATTGTAACATTGAATACACAGAGAAACCTTAACATTTTGGGCTTTGGTTACTTAAAGGTAAAATTAAGCTGAAGTATTTGGAGTGTCTACTTTTTTCCCCCCGAGATCATTCTTTTTATTATGTATATACAATTACATATGGTAAACTATCCATTACATAAAATTTACCATTTTAATGATTTTTAAGTGCACAGTTCAGTCACATTAATTAGTCACATTGTTGTGCAACCATCACCACCGTCCATCTCCAGAACTTTGTCATCTTCTCCAACTGAAGGTCTGCTCATTAAATACTAATTCTCCACTTTCCATAAGATTTTGTAACATTGAATTCCTAGATCAGCCTTTAGCTATATCAAATTTTACCAATAATAGCTTCTGCCATTTTGACCCCCCGCATTATTTCTACCAAGTGCCAACTGTCTCGGTCAAATTTGAATGTCCAAATTTAGTGGCTAAAAACCCTTGAGGCTCCTATCAGTCTTATTAAAAACATTGACCATGTGCAGCTTTAGCCTTTGTCAAATTAATTTTGTTTTGTTCATTTCTTCCAGCGACAATCACTATGAATTGGATAAGTTAGCTTGGATCTATTTCTCTGCGTAACTCACAGGAAAATTGTGAGCAACTTTGAGAAACAGAGTGGAGAGAAAATGAGGGCGAAAAAACACACAGAGATTAACAAACACACGGGGGTTCGAGGAGGGAGGGAGGGTTGTGTTGGTTCCATTGGTTGCTGAGTCCTCAGGGGTCAAAGGTCTCCCTGATACGCATGAGAATGTCAGGTCACTTTCCCTGACCTCCTGAGAGGTCTTGTTTTCCCACTACACCACGTGACGTCAAACTTTCTCATCTTTGCCCATCTGAGAAAGCAAAACAGCACGTGCTTGTTTTTTCGTTTGTTTTTTTTAAAGATTGGCCCTGAGCTAACATCTGTTGCCAATCTTTTTTTTCTTCCTCTCCCCAAAGACCCCCGGTTCCTAGTTGTATATTCTAGCTGTGGGTGCTTCTGGCTCTGCTATGTGGGACGCCGCCTCAGCATGGCCTGCTGAGCGGTGCCATGTCTGCGCCCAGGATCCAAACCAGCGAAACCCTGGGCCGCTGAAGCAGAGCCCGCGACCTTAACCCCTCGGCCGTGGGGCCGGCCCCAGCATGTGCTGTTTTAAGTTGTATCTCTTTATTTAAAAGGGAGGCTGATCATCTCTTCTCCGGTTGATCAGTCACTTAAACTTCTTTTTTTGTGAATTAGCGGTTCACGTTGTGGGAGAGCAGAATTGGCCACCCTAAAATGTGTGTCTTTGGCTTGATTGTTTTTAAGAACAAAAGACTCTGAAAGGAACTTTGACTCTCCCCCTAACTGCCTAAAATAATTAAAACAGAAGTTCTGTCCCAGGAAGGAGCTAATACCATAGGATAACTATAGTGTAATATAAATAGGTGTGGTAGACAGGAAGGTGCTGGAGGCCCATTTTTATCAAAGTTCTCTCTCGGGTCACACTGTCTACAGATGGCCCAGTAAACATTTATTTATCAAACATTCGCATTTTCATCTCCATGTGAATTGCCACCTCCAACACCCTGCTTTGTCTTTAGCTGAAGATGGTATTGAAGGTGGTGGCTTTGGCCATTTTGGCAAGTTACTCAGATTTCCTGGGTTTCTCCCATGTATACATGTTATTAAAGTCTGTTTGATTTCCTCCTGTTATTCTGTCTCACGTCAATTTAATTCTTAGTCCAGACAAAAGGACCTACAAGGTAGAGGAGGGGTTTTTCCTCCCCTACAATGTCTTTGCCCGCTTTTCTGCTGGGTTACTGATGTTTTTCCCATTACTTGGTGAGAATTTTTACACATAAGGGACTTCATTTTAGACATAAAGGATTTCACTTCATTTGTCATGTCCCCCACCCCCCAGCCCAGTTTGTTGGTTGTCTTTTGACTTTGTGGTATGTTTTTTTCCTACAGAAGTTTTAGATTTTTCTGCAATCATATTTATCACTCATTTCTTTCTGAGTTTTGTTCTCTATTTCTGGTTGGTTTCTTTTATATTGTTTTTGCTGTCCTTAGGAAGGCTTGTTCCACTCTGAGATGATTTATAAAAGATACTCATTGAAGATTTCTACTGGTTTGGGTTTTTATCTGAAGTCTTGACCCCTCCTGAAACGTGTCAACAAAAGGTGCGTGAAAGTGTTCAGATTTATGTTTTCCGAGATCCGGCCAGTTGCCCCCACATTATTTATTCAATCAGTGGCTGTGCACAATGGGTTTGAAACACCACCCTCGTCACATCCCAACCTCCTGTGTGTGCTGGGACCTGCCTCCCCAGTCTCGGTTCTGCCTGCCTATTCCTGCTCCAGGCAGAGTCTTTGACGGGTGAATAAATGGAGCCCCGGGGCCTCTGGCAGAAGTCTGGAAAGGACAAGAAGTCAGGGGTGAACACCGGGCTCTAGGAACAGATCCATGAGCAGCTCCCGAGTGCTAGTCAGCTGGAGGGCCCAGGCGCCCTGACCTGCTCCACAGAGTCAGAAAGGAGAGTTTCACAGGGTTCTGACCCCACACAGGAAATTCCACATGGGCTTGAAGGGCTAAGGGACAGGGAAAGAAGGAACTCCGAGTCCCTGAGGACGTCGCTGACCCAGACCTGGGGGTTCCAGAGGCTGCCGTCCAGCGGGTCCAGGGGCCGGGCCCCCACGTGACAAACCTACAGCAGAAAGGGAAAGACCAGGCGAGGGTGGGGGGCCGACCTCAGGGCAAACTCTCCCTTTCCCCCTCCAAGCAGGCGTCCCAGCCACAGTAAGTCCTGCAGCCTATGGGAAAAACATCTGTGAGTCCTCCGTCTGTGTGGGAACAGGGTGTTCTGAAGTCACTTCCCAGCTGCAGGGGTGGGTGGGCAGACGGCGCCTCTCTCCTCCGCAGGCCAGAAATAAAGAGGCCTCCTTGGTCCTCCAGCCCCGCGCGGCCTGCTGACCCCTGCTCTTTTAATGTCACAACTTCTCGGTAACTTTTTATTTTGTCATTTGAATTAGAGAACAGTTGCAAGAATAGTACCAGGAATACTCATGTACCCTTTACCCAGGTTTTCTAACTGGTTTGCATTTTCCCTGTTTTCTGTTTTCTCATTCTTATTCTCTCTCTGAGGACAACAGTCAGCCCTCGGTGTCCGCGGGTTTCCCCAACCACCGATTGTGGACTGTGTTTGCTATTCTGGTTGGTTGGGTCTGTGGATGCAGAATCCGCAGATACCAAGGGCCAACTAAGGGACTTGAGCATGCATGGATTTGTACATACACATGTGCAGGTGTGTATGCATATAGATGAGTATGTGAGTATATATATATAATATACATGTATATGTATTTTTTTTACGTGAGCCATTTAAGAATAAGTTGAAAGCCTTATGCCTCTTTATGCTTAAATACTTCAATTTCTCATATCACCACAGCACAATTTGTGTCAAAATCAGGAAATTTAACATTGATAGTTATCTAATGTAGACTATTTAATGTAACTTTTATATTAAAATGTTTATAGTCACATAAAAATTTATATTAGATAAAAGGAAGAAAATAAAAATTGCCCACAATTTCACCCTGTAGGTTAGCTGCTGTTATCTTGTGTACATCCTTCCAGAATGTCATATGCCCATATATGTGACTATGTATCCTTCTTAAATGAAAATAGGATCACACAGCGGGTGACACTTTTTTGTTCTCTTCTGCTTACCTTAAGGCATTTTGCCTTAAAAGGGCACAACCCAAGGGAGCAATTCTCCACCCAGGTGTGGTCACAACTCGGGTTTCCTGCCAGCAGCTGTGAGGTGTCTCACGAGGAATTTGTTACAAATATTAAACGAAGTCCTACAGTTTGTGAGTCATTTCCTTTAAAAATCCGGAATGGATTCAAGTTACACCTATAATGCCATTCTCATCTGCCTGCATGCTGAAGCTTTTCGAATATTTTAACGTTTCAAATTACATAGTACATTTAAAGACTCATTACATTCTTATCCTAAAAGATACAAAGAATCCAGACAAAGCCAACACCCCACTCCCCCTGTTCCCAGCCCCACTGCCCGGGGAGGAGCAGAGGCACGAGGTGTGGGTCCTCCCCAACCTTTTTCTCTGCATTCACACACACTGGGCACATGCAGAAACACGTCGTTTTGTGAATGCGTGTGATGAAAGGTTACTGAGATGGTCTTATTTTGTATCGTGAGCATCTTGCTTTTCGTCATGTAACAAATGTCTTGGAGATCTAAACGCAGGTCTCTTTCTAACGGCTACAGGGTGGTTGGCTGTTTAGATGTATTTATTCCCTACTGATGAATATTCAGGCCATTTCCTACTTTTACTATAATTAATCATTCTTGACCTGCTAGCTATGCAGAGTGGCGGAGAGAGGGGGTGGGCCGTGGAGGGTGTGGGTAGACACAGCTGGCTCCTCGGGAACTGAGTGCACACAGCCCTGGGGAGGCCAGAAGTGTGTCCTACCTGGGGATGTCATTGTCCTCTCACAGTCAAGGTGTCAGCCCCGAGGCTAACATCCCAGGGTGTTCAGGGACAGATCCAAAGGTCAGGTGGGGCCCAGGACAGAGCAGACAAAGAAGGGAAGCAAAAGACACAACAAAAACTGGTTTGGGCAACTCTTACAAAACGATTGGCAAACTTATTCTGTAAAGAACCAGATAGTAAATATTTTAGGTTTTGGGGGTCATATATCTCGAACACAACCACCCAACTTTGCCGCTGTAGCTCAAAAGCCATTACAGACAACTCGTAAACGAATGAACGGGGCTGTGCTCTGATAAAATTTTACTGATGGATGCTGAAATCTGAATTTTATATAATTTTGACATGTCACGAAATAATATTCTTTTTTGATTTTTTTCAACCGTTTAAAAACATAAAGTCATTCTCAGCTTGTAGGTCATACAAAAACAGGCATCGAGCTGGAGGTTAGTCCACGTGTGGTTAGGAGCTGTCATTTTTGTCACGCCCTCTCAGCAGGCTTGGGGGCCAGACTTGGCCGAGAGGCAGTTCCGGGCATCACGCAGTGTTGACCTGGGCCGGACCTTTCCTGGAGGCTGCTCCATCCAGGCCAGGAGAGGCCACGGAGATTTGTACTCGTGTTCAGGGCTGCGAGAAGGGACTCAAACGAAGGCGCTGCTGGGCGCCGGGGAAAGCTGAGGGCTGACAGGAAGGGACGCTGTCGGGCTCTTCAGAGAAGCTTCACAAATCCGGTGCACACCAGCTGGGGTTCAGGCGCTGTCAGGACTCCTGGAAGATTGTTTTCAAAATCATCTGCAGCAGGAAGAAAAGATACAAAAAGCCCAGAATTGGAGAGGCTCTTGTGAGGATCTCTGCGGAGGAATCTGATTAAAGAAACGCTGCGTTAGTGATCACAGAAATGTGACTTGAAGTGAGCGCTTTCCCACCTCTCCCCGGACACGTCCCAGTAAAGCTCCCAACCGCACGCAGACTTTCCTCCGGCTCGAGGCCTGTTTTTGTGTAACCCATGAGCTAAGAACGGCTTTACGTTTTTAAATGGTTGAAAAAAAAAAATTTAAAAAGCCTATTCTGTCATGAAATGTAAAAATTATACAAAATTCAAATTTCAGCATCCATAAGTCAAGTTCTATTGGAGCACAGCTACGTTCATTTGTCTGCGAACTGTCTGTGGCAGCTTCTGAGCTACAGCGGCAGAGTGGGTAGTTGTGTCAGAGACATACGGTCCCCAAAACCTAAAATATTTACTTCTTACATTTTTTAAGAGATGCCATTTAAGTGTGTTTGTTTTTTCCCAGTTAAAAAAAGTAATACATGGGAGCCAGCCCAGTGGCGCTCTGGTTAAGTTTGCACACTCCACTTCAGTGGGCAGAGGTTCGCCAGTTTGGATCACAGGTGTGGACATGGCACTGCTTGGCAAGCCGTGCTGTGGCAGGTGTCCCACGTATAAAGTAGAGGAAGGTGGGCACGGATGTTAACTCAGGGCCAATCTTCCTCAGCAAAAAGAGAAGGAGTGGCGGCAGATGTTAGCTCAAGGCTAATCTTCCTCAAAAAAAAAAAGAAAGAAAAAGTAATACATCTTCGCAGTAGAAAATGTGGGCATGAATTTTTAAAATGTACTTGCAATACCGCTGGTAAATGGATTTTTTCATGTACATACATGAGTGCCTCTAAGGGTCTAGCTGTCTATGTATTTAAAACTGGGAATACACTGGAACACCTGTTTCCTGTGTTTTTGCTCTCACATCTGAATCAACTTGACACATCCTAATTTTCACAAACTTCGTTTCATTAGCTGATTACATTGTAATTTGACCTCATTGGACACTTAGGTTGTTTCCAAGTTGTGAACATTAATAAAGCTTGGAGACCATCTTCATGTGCTTCTCTGATTATCCTGAAGACAAATTCCAAGCAGCAGAATTACTGGGTCAGAGGGTTTGGATCCACATTACCAGGCTGTGCTCCCACCGGCAGAACTGCAGAGGGCTCCTTTCAATACTTCTTCACCAGTGCTGGGCGCGAGTCTAATTAGGACATTTCCAGGAGAGGTGGGAGAGGACTGTCACTTTCAGTTACATTTCCGTGATCACCGATGCAGTTTAATTTTCCCCCATGTTTACTGGCCATTTATATTTCTTCTTAAATTGTTTCTTATTATTTGTCCATTTTTCCTATTTATTTCTGTTCTTAAAGGGAAATAAGAACTGTTCTTATTGATTTGAAGGTGCTCTTTATGTAGTAAAGATATTAACTTTGTGAATTAAAACCGAATGTTACAAAAGCTCCACTGAGGTGGCAGCTGATTAAAAAGCGAAGCTAAATCAGTGCCCACTTTCCCAGAAAAAAAGGAAAACAGTAGTAACTCTCTATCCGCCAGGTCTGTGGCAAATACTTTTCCCAATTCGTCCTTTGACTTTTAAAAGGCGTCCCTGTATTAAAATCGTAATGAACATTTGCGCAGCCAAATCCGCCATCCGTTCCCGTCTGGAGCTGGCGTTTGCTCTCAGCTTACACAGAGACAGGGGAATTTCTCCTGTACCTGCCTCTCCCATCCACACCGAGGCCCCGTGCGGATCCCACCTGTGTGCCCAGGACTGGACTCTGCAGCTCCCCTTGGGCTATTTCAGAGGGAGGTGAGGGGTAGGAGGCAAGTGTCTCACGCGAAGCCCACCATCAGGTCCCGCAGCCTCCTGGGTGCCAAAGAGCCAGCTGAGCGGCTCCTCTGTGCTCCCCACCTCCCCGCCTACTATGCGTCCGGGCTGTGACAGGACCCCCGGCATCCTCAGCGAAGGGACACATCCCACCTGGGTGAGCACGTAGTCCTTCTGGGTGAGGTTCCAAATGATCTCAAAGTGATCCACATCATCGAGTTCTTCAAACGAGGCTTTCCACCCTCCTCGGCGCAAAGCCTGGGTAGGAGACAGGAGGGCAGAGGAAGCATGAGGCTGCGGGAGAGGAGAGGGGCTCTCTCGTCGTGCCTGCATAGGCCAGGTGCTCACTAAGTAATTGTTGACTGAATGACTGATGGTCTTAGGGTCCATTTGGGTAAGATAATGAGACTGCATGACCCCTGACCTCCGGCCAAAATCAGGGTGCTGAGGGTACCTGATAAAACTCCCTGGACTGTCGGTGGTATTCGGGGGAGTCGTGTTGGCCCACAATCACCAGCACGGGGCAGGCTGCATCCACGGGCTGCGTCAGGGCGACCTCCAGGCACCGCTGTGGGCTGTTCCTCTGAGCATCCTCTCTGGTGCAGGGGGTGGGCATGGGTCAGCACAGAGAGAAGCCTTTGCTTCAGCCCTGGCCCTCCCCACAGGCTCCAGGCCAGCCGGGGGAGGTGGGGGTGAGTGACTCACAGGGTCATCAGGAGAGCTTCGTTCTCAGGGATGTGCATGATGGGCTCCAGGTCGTAGATCCCACTGACCAGGAAAAAGCCTGTGAAGGTGAAGAACAGCCACAGGGCCAGGCTGCAGGTAGGGCCAATGCTCCACCCAGGCCAGGCTTCATGCAGGCACAGGTGGGGCAAGATGGGGCCAGCCCAACTTCCAGTGCCAGAGGGACAAGACCAGCGTAGGGGGCAGAGAGGGAGCAAAGCGGGCCCTGCTCACAGGGCTCAAAACCCCCAGGTCAACAGTCACAGCTACTGGGATTTCGAACAACTGGTGCAGCCCCTCCGGCCCATCAGGGGAGGGTGAAGGCTGCCCCGCCCGGCTGCAGTCCCCACAGAAACCTTTGAGGTTGGGCGTGGCTCCATGCTTGGTCCAGTTGGCTAGCAGCATCATGGCGGCCAGGTGGGCCCCAGCTGAGTGTCCACACAGGTAAATCCCCCTGGGACGGGTCAGAGCAGAGGACCAGATTTGAATTCAGTTTCCCCAAAGCATCAGGCCAGTATCAAGGAGTCCCAATTTGCCTTCTGCTCCACAGGCTAGAAAGGGAAGTTGGGCTGCATCCAAGGGGCTGAATCCTCTGTCCTCCCACCCAGCATCGTCCGACAAAAGCAAAACCCGCAGTGACACCCACTCATTGCACGGATACCGCTTCTGGACAAACGCGATGCTCTGGGTCACCTGGTCCACCATCTGGTCCAGGGTGCCTGCAGAGAGCACGAGCTGGGTCAGGATCCACTGGGACTCTGTCCCGTCCAAAGCCCACCAACCTTCGAACCTGCAAGACCACCCCCTTTACCTTTGGGGGCGATGTCATAAGACACTACCACCACGGCCACTCCCTGGGCTGTCAGTGGGCTGACCATGAAGGCCGACGAGTCTTTACTGCAGAAAGAGACAAAGATGCGACAACCGGAGGCAACGTGGCCACTACTGCTTCTGTGTCCTGTCCACCCCAGCACAGCCCCTCTCTGACCCCGTGTGGTATGGGGAAGAAGGTGGGCTCTGTGCTTGCCACATCACGTGCTAGCTATGGGGCCTTGGGGACTTTATTTAACCTCTAAGCCTGGGTTCCTCATCTGTAAAATAGGGACAATCATCTTTTTTCTCTTAGGGTCTGCTTTTCGAGAACTGAAGGCGATCAGACACGTAGAGAGCCTCGCCTGGCAAAGGGCACAGGTGCGGCACATGTAGCCATGAGGATGAATCTGCCTGAAGGGCGGTGGGCCGGCACAGGCAGCTCCTTAGTAAGATCCTAGGGTACGGCGTCCTGAAGATCCCGAATACCCTGCTTGTCTGAGGGTCACCAGCTGTCCTGGGTTGCCCAGGACTCTCTTTTTAACACCGAAAGCCCCATATCCTGTGAAACACCCCCCGTCCCTACCAAACTGGGCTAGTTGGTCCCTGTGGCTTTCCCTTTGACTAGAGAGTAGACTGAATATGTGTCTCACCAGGTACAGTGGGTCGAACAGTGCCCCCAAAAAGATATGTGCAAATCCTAACCCCCAGTACCAGTGAATGCGACCTTATTTGGAAATAGGGTCTACGCAGATGTAATTAAGAACCTTGAGGGCCGCCCCGTGGCTGAGTGGTTAAGTTCACGTGCTCCACTTTGGCGGCCCAGGGTTCACTGGTTCAGATCCCGGGCGTGGACCTAGCAGTGACTATCAAGTCATCCCACTTCCCCAACTTACCTTCCACTCTGCCAGTACCCTCCGTGGAAAAACACAAAGAAGGGCAAAGCTGCAAGAGACGGAGGAGGCTGGGCTGCGGCCGGGCGCCGGCTGTGCTCTGCCACGGGGCCACTGCGCCCCCCACTCACCCTCAGACTCGTCCTCAGGAAAGTAGATGTCCAGTCTCTCTCGTTCCCTGTCTCCGTAGGGGACGTGCAGCAGGCTCCCCCTGGTGGCCTGGGCCCTCTTGGTGGCTGTCTCGGGAGAGGGACAAATGTCTGTCATCACAACCTCAGGCAGCAGCACTTTCTATTGTGTTTCGGGTAGAAACCTCTTTGCTGAAGGCCCCATGGGTCGACCAGTCAGCTCCAGCCGCCGGTGCCCCGTGAGGGTCTGTGGTGGTTCCAAAGCTTCCACGTGTGTGTAGCTCCACAGACCAGACCGCCTCACCCAGGTGGGGCCAATGCTATCTGCCGACGTCTGTCACTAAGTGAGAGCTCTAGTTCTGACCGGCACTGGCGGACACCCCTTATCACATGCTTGTATGGGCCTCACACTGTGCTACGTGCTCTGGGAAGAATGACCTTTTCTAAGCACTTGGAAAAGTAATCTAGGGAAACAAGGGGTGGGCTCCCTTGAAATAAATAGATAACGAGACAATATGAATATATAACTGAGTGCCACGATGGGAGGGGTCCGAGTGATGTGAGAACCGGCTGAGACTTGGGTGGAGAAGAAGGAGGAAGGGCATTATAAGAGAAATAAAGGGGCCGGCCCCGAGGTATAGTGGTTAAGTTCACTGGCCCAGGGTTTGCAGGTTTGGATCCCAGGTACAGACCTACACAGCACTCATCAAGCCATGCTGCGGTAGCGTCCCACATACAAAATAGAGGAAGACTGGCACAGATGTTAGCTCAGGGACAATCCTCCTCAAGCAAAAAGAGGAGGATTAGCAAAAAATGTTAGCTTAGGGCCAATCTTCCTCACCAAAAAAAGAGAGAGAGAGAAATAAATACCTCAGGCAGAGGTGTAGAGGTGGGAGGGGATTCTTATATTTACATTGCAGTAAAAATGCCCCAAATGCTCCCCCAACAATCACTGAAACCCTGGCAGCTTAGCTCCCCCAACACTGGGCACTGGGGAGAGTGTAAATTGGTAAGCTCTTCTGGAGGGCAACTTGGCCGTATGTATCAAAGGCCAAGAACATCACATTCCTTGGTGCATTCGTCCCTATCTATACATTTATTACAGGGAAATAGCCAGAAATATTCCCAGGGACCTGTTGTGAAGATGCCCACACTAGTACCATTTATAATAGCAAAAGATCGGGCACAGCCCAGTGACCTGTGGTAGGACACTGCTTAAATACTTTACGGTATATCCCCTTTCTCTGAATTATTTTTTATGCCAGCATTCATCCATCCTTGACATATTTTCCACCTGGTTTACTGTCTGTCTGTGCCCTCACCAGGACAGGAGCTCTGTGAAGACAAGGGCTTTGCTTTGCCCTCCTCTGTAAACCCAGGACCTGACACACGGTAAGCACTTAAAAAAAAATTGTGTGGGAAAAGAAAAAAGAAAAAGGAAAGTACGTAACCAATAAACATTTCAATAAGCAGGGCTGGGTCAATTGAGTATCCAAATGGAAAAGGAAGTTTCTTGACCCCAACTTCACACCAGGTGGGCGACAGGGTCTAAATGTGAGAGAGAAGACAACAAAGCTCCTAGAAAGGAAAATAGATCCTCATGACCTCGGAACAGGCAAAGATTGCATAACCTGGACCTAAAATGCACTAATGACAAAGGAAAAGCTGGAGTATTTCAGGACGTAAAGGGCGAAAACAGGATGCAAACTCCATGTAGTATGACCAGCTCCCTTTCAGCCGGACAGCTCAAGGCCCAGAGAAATAAAAACCGTGGTATATGCTAAGCCTCCCATGTGCCAAAGTCGGGGACCAGGCTGCCTTTGCAGGACAGGCAAAGTGGCTGCAAAACCAGTTTTGCCATCACTGACCATGTCTGCCCACCCCCCTGCCCTTGGAGTGAGGGCACAAGGCTGGGGGGCAGCTTCTTAGAAGAGATGTGGCAGGCTGCGCTCTGGGGGCCCCCACTCCCTTTCCCACGGAGGCGTCAGGAGAGACTTCTCGTCTCCTAAACCTTCAACCGACCAGCTGCTCAGAGCCTGACATGTGACTTCTGCAAGGACCTAACGACCGGAACGAGACAGGCTCCACGCGGGTCCACGTGCCACGCTGGGCGCAGACCACTCTGCAGGACACGCTTAGTAGAGTCGACCTATTGCTAGATAGATAAGTTTTAACTAGTTAGAACCATGAGATTCTGTTAAGCGAATCAGATATATTGCATTTGTGATTATAATTTAAAGTGTTTTTTAAGAATTAAACACATTTTGTAAATCGTGTTTAAACGTTTAGGGGAATTTAATCTGCGAAAATTAAGAGCTGAGAATTAATTAACAAATAAGTGAATGCCATTAATTTTTCTTATGCAGAAATAATGTTTATACGGTTAAAAAAAATACACAACAGCCTCTTCAGTGAAATGCTCCCTCCCCTCTGCCATCTGCCTAGCTCTCCGCCCCAGCCACAGGGACCCCCACTAACATGATACAGAATCTCCCCCCCTTTAACCCAAATCGCAGCATGTTAAAGGCATTTCTGCCCGGCTGTTTCACTTAACATCTCTGGAAGAGCTTTCCCAACCAATCCACAGAGAGCTTCCTCATTCTTTTTTTTTTTTTTTTTTGAGGAAGATTAGCCCTGAGCTAACTGTTGCCAATCCTCCTCTTTTTGCTGAGGAAGACTGGCCCTGAGCTAACCTCTGTGCCCATCTTCCTCTACTTTATATGTGAGATGCCTACCACAGTACGGCTTGCTAAGCAGTGCCATGTCTGCACCCGGGATCCAAACCAGTGAACCCTGGGCTGCCGAAGCAGAAAGTGCGTACCTAACTGCTGTGCCACTGGGCCGGCCCTCTTTTCTTTTTTGAAACAGTTACTTGGTATTCCATCCTACGGCTGCACGTTAACCTATTTAACCAGTGGCACCAGTTGCTTAGGACAAACAACCATGTCCAGTCATCAGGAAATTCTCTTGGCTCTCCCTCCTCTGGAGTCTCCTCCCCACCCTCACTGAGACCACCCGGGATCCCTCTTCACCTCTCCCCTGGAAGGCGGCGACAGCCACTCTGCTGCTTCCACAGGACTCCCTACAGCCACGGGTGTGAGCCAGCTGGAATGGGCATCCCATCCCATCGCTCCAAGGCTCAAAGCCACCCAGGGCTCCCGTCTTAGTCCGCTCCGGCGGCCGTAACAAAATGCCACAGAGTAAGGGTCTTAAACCGCACACACCGATTTCTCACAGTTCAAGCTCAAGGCGGAAGGAGGGTTGGGGGTGAGGGCCCTTCCCCTGGGTGGCAGACGGCCGCCTTCTTGCTGCGTGCTCGCATGGCCTCCTCTGTGTGTGTGCATGCAGCTCTCTCCCGCTCGGGAGCCAGGCTCTCTGACGTCTCTTCCAATAGCCCTGAGGGATCAGGACTCCACCTTTATGACCTCGTTTAACATTAATCACTTCCTTAGAGGCCCCACCTCCAAACACAGCCACTCAGGGGGCTAGGTCTTCAACCTGCGAACAGGGCGGGGGACACAAAGATTCAGTCCCTCACTGCTCCCACACTCCCCTGAAGGCCCTGCAGCTCTACAGAATCCACTCTCCCCTGTTCACCTTCTCCCAGGGGCGACCCCCGACCACCCTCACACCCACGCTCTGCCATCCCCTCCCCTGCTCCGGGTCTCCCATAGCATGTGCCCCTTCTGACAGGCGGTGATGTTTCCTTCTGCCTTATGTGACTGTCTATCATCTTCCCCTGCCCACCAAGAGTCACAGCGATACAGGAGCAGGGGTCGGTCTGTTTTGCTCACGGACAGGTCACATGCGCATAGATGGGGGGCCTGCACAGGTCAGGCATCCAATAAATATCAGTTGAATGGATCAAGAGACGATGAACCAGTCTGTACCGAGAGGCATCTGGGCTCAGCTATCACAAACAACCCTGCCGCGAAGAGCCTTGCACAGGCATTATGACACACGTGCACACGGATCCGTAGGACGTGCTCTAGGCAGTGGAATTTCTGGACCAGGTGGTCCATTCATTTGTCATTTTGAGGTCACTGCCCATTGGCCTCCGTGGGGGTTTGCCACCTACCCGCCCACGAGCACAGTGAGAAGATGTTTGTGCCTGACAAGCTCAGCAACAGAGTGCGTTCATCAAAAGGTAGCCATCTACTTAGCACAAGAGTCCTTAAAGTACAGGTGGACCAGCTAGATTCATCTGGTGCCAAAACTAGGAAACTGATCTTGAAATTGATGTTCTAAATTGAAAAGCAATTAAAACCAAGCGGCTGTAGGATGAACGACCCGGACAAGTTTCCCTGAGATGTTAAAAACTCAGCTGACCCTGAGAAGGAGAAATCTCCTCTCTCTAGGAGGTGGCCCGGTGGGTGGTGGCAGGCTGCTTTCTGTCTCTATGGATTTACTATTCTGCACATTTCATATACATGGAAGCATATATACGTGGCTTTTGTGCCTGGCTTCTTTCACTCAGTATAATGTTTTCAAGGTCCATCCATGTTCTAGAATGTACCAGAACTTCACTCCTGATTATGGCCGAATGCTATTCCACTGTATGGACATACCACATTTTGTCTGTGCATTCATCCAATGATGGACATTTGGGCTGTTTCCGCCTTTGGGCAATTGTGAGTAACGCTGCTATGAGCGAGTGTATCTAAGTACCTATTTTCAATTCTTTTGGATTAGAATGAATTTTTAATGTTTTTAATCTATTAAAAACAGGATTGCCGGGCTGGCCCCATGGCCTAGTGGTTATGTTCACGCACCCTGCTTCGGCAGCCCAGGGTTTTGCTGGTTCGGATCCCAGGCACGGACATGGCATGGCTCGTCAGGCCATGCTGAGGCGGTGTCCCATACAGCACAACCAGAAGGACCTACAACTAGAATACACAACTATGTACTGGGGGGGCTTTGGGGAGAAGAAGAAGAAGAAGAAAAAAAAAGAAGATTGGCAACAGATGCTAGCTCAGGTGCCAATCTTACAAAAAAAAAAAAACAAAAAACAGGATTGCACATTACAAATACAGAATGCTTTCTCCTAGGAGAAAAAAAGAGACCAAAGAAACCAAGTCAAAATGTTAACAATGGGTGGTGGAATTATTGATGGTTTTATTTTTAAAAATCTTTTTCAGTAAGCATACGCTCCTTTTGTAATCAGAAAACAACTGTTACCTGAACATAGCCAACTGCAGACGGTGCGGAGCCGGGCCACTTAACGTGCGGTCTGCAGATAGGGGAGCTGTCCCCGTTTCCCGCTGGTCCACGTTGAGCTCAGTGCACAAGGCGGCCGTGAGCATTTGCAATATATACAGTTTGGTAGAACGGCTTTGTCTCTTGAACTTAATAATAAGAAATTAGGGCTTTCAAACAAAAACTTGTACGTGAATGTTCACGGCGGCATTATTCACAATAACCAAAAGGTGGAAACAGCCCAAATGTCCGTCAACAGATGAACGGGTAAAAAAGATACACGTCCACCATGGAATAGCATTCAGCCATGAAAAGGAATGAAGGACTGACATATCCTAGAACGTGGACGGACCTCCAAAACATTACGATGCCAGGGGAAGAAGCCAGACCCCAAAGGCCGCATATGTGTGGTTCCATTTATACGAAATGTCCAGAATAGGCAAATCCAGAGACAGAGAGCAGTGAGCAGTTGCAGGGGTTGGGGGCAGGGGGAATAGGGAGCCACTGCTTAACAGGTGGGCTTCCCTGTGGGGGGATGAAAGTGTTTTAGAAATAGAGGTGACGGTCGCACAACATTGCAAATGTACTAACTGCTACTGAATGGCACTCTTTAAAATGGGTAAAGCGGTAAATTTCATGTTCTGTGTATTTTACCACAATAAAACAGAACGGGGGGTGGTATTTTCTGTGCCTTTGTTTTGCTTCTTTCATTTTTCTGTTGGAGAGGAAAAATCGGAGATGGTACGGGGGGCCCCCCGAGACCCTCTCAGAAGCAGAGGCTGCCGGTCACGGGGCCCCACCCACCTCGCTGGCGGCTGGTCCTCCTGGGGGAGGCGTGGTTCGGGGGACCACGAGTTCAGATGTGCACCCGTCGCGGGGTTTGGGCGAGCTGCTGGACCTGCAGAGGCGAGACCCCCTGACTGTGGTTCTCTCTCTCTCTACTTGTGTAGTTTATTGTACAATATATTTTTACTAAGAATCTTGGTAAAACAAGTTTAGAAACTGGTAGAGGAGCCACCAGGTGGCGTAGCGGTTAAGTTCGCAGGCTCTGCTTTGACAGCCAGGGGTTCACTGGTTGGGATCCTGGGCGTGGACCTAGACACTGCTCATCAAGTTATGCTGCGAAGGCATCCCACATAGAAAAACTAGAAGGACTTATAACTATGATGCCTAACTATGTACTGGGGCTTTGGGGAGAAGAAAAAAAAGAGGAAGATTGGCAACAGATGTTAGCTCAGGGCCAATCTTCCTCACCAAAAAAAAAAAAAAAACCACACCAAAACCTACTGGTAGAGGAAGTAGTTCTTAAAGCCTCCCTCTGCTGTCTGCCCATGCTCGCCCAGCAGCCCCGTGTGCCCAGCCTGAGGGAGGCCAGGCCTTGGCGGGTAAAGGTGGTCTGCTTATTAGAAGAGGACATTGTAAGTTAATAGGTCAACACTGTAAGGACGAATACAAATAAAATAATAGTAATAATTCTCCCTGGTACAAAAAAGGAAAAGAGTTTATCTCCCTCCCTTAGAGCATTTATTTGAGGGAACTTACAGTTGTAAATCCTTTCTCTATCCCTTTGAGATGTTTGTAAATATTTTTAAAGCTAAATGAGAGCCAGCCCTGATGGCCTAGCAGTTAAAGTTCAGTGTGCTCCACTTTGGTGACCCGGGTCCTGTTCCCGGGCGCCAACCATGCCACTCGTCTGTCAGTAGCCACGCTGGGGTGGTGGCTCACATAGAACTAGAAGGACTTACAACTGGAATATACGACTATGCACTGGGCTTTGGGGAGGAAAAAAAAGAGAGAGAGGAAGATTGGCAACAGATGTTAGCTCAGGGCCAATCTTTCCCAGCAAAAAAAAAAGCTAAATGAGTCTCCAGCCAGTTTTATAACCTAGGAATATTTTTCTCAAGGACCTGGGAGCCATCTCTTTGAAATGTAATCATCAAGGAAGATAGTGCCCCTGCGCTTCCCCACCCCTCCTATCTGTCCTGTCCTGGCCATGCACCCCCACCCCACCCGACCCCCACCCGCTCCCACGCCCACCTCTGCCTCACCATTACCATTCCACCGGAGGAATGCAGGCTCCTGGCTAACTTATGCAGGGGTCAAATTGCCTCTCAGTCATAAAGATGCGAAAGGTTTCTTTTTCCTCTGGATAAAGGCAGTTTGCAAGCACAAATGGCCACCCTAAATACCAGGTGGATTTAGGATGGACTAGTGTGGCAGATGGTGCTGCCAGGTCCCCGTGCTTGAGGACAGGCATGTTGATCTTGACAGCAGGTACGCAAGGGGGGCATCTGCCCGGCCACATAAAAGGGTGAGATTTCTTCCTGGCTTTGCAGTCTCTGCAGCGGCTTGCCTGTGATGCGCATGGCAGTTTGGTTTAATCTTTACTCAATAATAAAACATGTTTTCTTTCCCCTCCGCCTTTCTGGGTGGGCAGGAGGCTTTTTCATCATTTCCACTTTACATTCCCGGCCGCCTCCTGTGAGTCTGATTCCAAGGAGGCAATCTCCAGGCCACAGGCAGCACTGGGGAGGTTGGGGGCACTCCGCCAGGAGAGGCCGGCTGGTGGGCAGGTACTGACCTGCCGGCGCCATCACCCTGTCAACCTGCTCCTCCCTCTTACCCGGGAGCTGAGTGTGAGCCTGAGTAAGTCAGCCTCATGGAGCAGGGCCTGGACCGGGGTGGGGTGAGTTTGTGCACAATGGGGCAGAGGGAGGGGGGACCAAAAAACTCAGTAATGAAGATTGCATGGGCTCAACGTTTGTGTCCCCCAAAGGCATACGGTGAAATCTTACCCCTAATGCGATGTCATCAGGAGGCGGGGCCCTAGGGGGGGCAATCAGGTTGAGATGAGGGCCTGAGGGTGGGGTCCCTGCAATGGGATTAGTGCCCTTATGAGGAGAGGAAGAGACCCCAGAGCTCGCTGTCTGCCACATGAGGACACAGAGGGAGGGCAGCCATCTGCAGCCAGGAAGAGACCCCTCGCCACGAACTGAATCTCTGGCACCTTGATTTTGCCCTTCCTGGACTCCGGAACTGTGAGAGATAGATTCCTACTGTTCCAGCCACCCAGTCCGTGGCATTTCGTTACGGCAGCCCAAACTGACCAATACAAAGACAAATTATATTTGAATGCAATTAAAAAAAATCAAAACTAACGCCAAAAAGTCCATGACGAACAAAGTGTCAACATTTTAAATAGAGACAGCTCCAACCCTGCACACGCGGGGCTCTGCTCACTCGCCCGGCCGACTGCCCCCTGTTATCGGGCTCTGTTCTTCATCTGAGAAAAGGCTTCTGCACCTGCAGCACCCCTGGGCCAGCTGGAGCCTCGACACAAGGAAGCGGGGTGGAGTGGACACTTGAAGCTGTCCGCAGGGCTTATGGAGAGGAGCTACCAAAGAGAGGCCCCGAGGGCTCCAGGCGGCACACTCTTCTTAGAGCGAGTCCCTCTCTCAACGGGGGCAGCCCTTTTCTCCCTCAAGACCATTAAGATGGACAAACAGGTTTCTGCAGGCTCAGGTAGGTTTCACTGCACACTCAAATATTTATTGAGCAAATAAAGATGCATTTGGCACAGAGCTGGGCACAGAAGGGGACTCTGAAGAGCCCAGGGAACAGCTCCGCCCCGCAGGTATCGGGACAGGGAGGGGGCTGGAATGTGCTGGGACAAACCTCCGCAAGCCTGTTCCCCTCGCTGGCTTATGTCAGTGTCGAGATGCACCAGGCGTGGGAGTTCTGTTCACTCTGCCGAAACACAGCATTTGCCAACACCCCATTTTCCCACTGAGGGGAGGGGCTGCCTGCCTTCTCACCCACACTTCCTCGGGGGAACCGCTGCCCCAGCCTGGCTCCAACACTTCACCGAGTGTGAAAATCACATGGTCGCACTCCGGAGACACAGGGCGGGGGTGGACATGACCCTTGGGGCTTCAGAGCTTACAGGTTCCCAAGCCCTGATTTCTTGAAAGAAAAAGAAAGGCTTCTTTGCTTTTTTATAAATAGCAACATCCCACGTTCAGCAGCCAAATGGGAGGCCTTCCTTTTTCCACCCACCTCCCTGTGCCCCTGTGGTATGTGGCCTTAAGGGCCTGGGCCGCTTGGTGGGGCAGGAGGGGAGGTGGGACGTGGTCGCCTGGGCCTCTCCTGTCTCTGGTCGTCCTGCAGCGAGAGCTCCTGGACGCCTGGCCTGGAGCAGACGAGGCTTCTGCAGGGCCTGGACTTTGGGACTGCCCAGGAGAGCGGCTCCTCCCCGCCCCGGCCTTCTGAACCACTGCCACATGCTGAAGTCCACCCGGAGCAGCCACGAGAGTCCCCCAGTACCCTCGTCTCCTATCTGTGAGTAGGTCCTCAGGGTCTCCTCTGCTCCCCGTCGGACGACCCAGCTGCTGGGGCTGTACTGAATCTCCAGCTCCTAGGGGACACAGATACAAGCTCCCATAAGGCCTTTGTTCTCCACAGTGTGCACCCCCACCCCCCACCCCTGTGGCACGCCTGGATGCTCCTCTCCGCCTTGAGAAGCCTCCTCCCTAATATCTCAGGCTCTCACAGATGCCCTCAGCTTCCTTCAAGGCCCTCCAGTCTCCAGGCTGGCAACGTGCTCCCCACTCTCCCCCCCACTAATTAATTAGGGGCTTCGGATACAACATTGCAGATGTTCTCAGATCTGTGGTCTAGAGTGACAGCCATGCCTTTAACCAGCAGACAGCCTTAACAGAGAGATGAGGTCCCGTAAATGTGTCCCAGTTAGTGCCACTGATGAGGATTTTAGGCTGGTTACTTTTAAAACTACAGATGAGAAGCAGGCTCTGAGGACTGGAATTTGCTTGCTCTTTGAGAGATATTTGCATTTGTGACGGAAGGGGGGATGACCTTTTAGGGACCTGAAATTGGCCGCCCCAGGATATGTCTCTTTGGCATGGGGATTGTTTGGAGCTGATTGCTTTTGATAAACTGGGACAGGGAGGGAGGCTCTGAGGAATGGAACTTGCCCTTGTTGGGACACATTTATATTTGTAAGGTAAATCTCTATCTGTAAAAGGTGGCTCCCTCTCTGTACCAGGAAGAAGAAGAGAGATGACCTTGTCCCTAGAAACTCTTAATGGGGAAGGCAAGAACTTAAGTTGGTTGCTGTCTGGCAATCTCATGTAACTGATTTAGGGTGGTGGCTTCTGACCTTTACTTAATCCGATTTGATTCTTACCTAAAAGTCATGGGATCATCCAATGACCAGAGCCCACCTGCACTGATACCATTTTAACTTTTTCCATGTTCTTCCCTTTGTCTTGTAAAGAGATGACTCACATACCCATGCCTTATAAAATTGGCCCTAACCCTCAACTCGGGGCAGCAGCAGCAGCTCCTCCTGCCCGTGGGCCCTGTCCCCACGCAGCAGCTCTGACTGCCCATGGGCCCTGTCCCCATGCTATTCCACACTATTCTCTAAATAAAAGAGCACTACTGCCAGATCTTGAGAGTCCAAGAAATCTTTCTTTCGACTCCTCGGCTCACCGACCCCGCATCACCACCACGGGCTCTACTCCTACGGCAGCGAAGATCTGGGGGCCAGGGAGCAGGGTGGCCACTGCAGAGAAAGAGTCATGGAGCTGATGTTCCCTGACGTACAATTCTGACTGCAGGAGGACACAGCACAGTCAAAGGCACAGAGGTGAGGGGGAAGGGATCAAAGGTCAGTCTGGAAACTCTGACTGGGCAGACTGCGGAAACAGAGGTGAGGCTGAGAAGCAGGGGCTGGAGGAAGGAGAGTCTTGGACGTCAGGCTAAGATGTTCAGACTTAACACAGAATGTAACGAGGAACCAGGTTTTGGAGAAAGGGCTCAAAGGCACAAGAGAACGGATGAAGCCTGCACAGGGAAATTTGAAGACAGGGTGTCTTGGGCTCTGGCGTCAGGGTGCCATCCAAGCTCCATCACTTACAGGCTGTTTTACTCTGGGCAACTTACTACAGTCTCTGGGTCTGAGCTCCCTCTGTATAATCTGTATAATAACATCTGTATAATAACAACAGCAGCCTCACAAGGTTAAAAGGATCGGGCGTGTAAACGAAGCAAAGCTAATCACTCAAATGTGGGCTACCTCCTCCTCCCGGTCAGCAGCCTTCTTGGCCAGGGGTCTTTGGATCTGTTCAATCTGAGCCTGTAAATGTTATTCCTGTAGGATGTTTACAGCCATACTTTGCACTCTGTGACTATCATCATCTTTATTGCCATGATTTATGATAATGATACTGGAATAGGTTTCTGAGAGTCCTCTGATATTGTAGAGGTGTGTGTGTGTGACACAGAGACAGAGAATGGGATTTCTTGGGGGCAGGATCCATAACTTTCCTCAGATTCTCAGATGTGTCCATGAGCAGAAAAAGAACTACTGCCTGAAATGCAGGAAAACTAGTTAAGTGGGAAATTGTACCTGAATGATAATCATAACAAGTGCTTTGCATATGTTGTTTCTAACCTTCACAACCACCCCTAAATAAATAATACCAGTCTTTCTGCATCCTTCACGGTCTGGCACATTCTCCATACTCATTGTGTAACCTGAGATTAACATCAGAACTCCGACCCCAATCGCCTTTGGGTTTACAGATATTAACATAGCCAGGGCTTCAATTTTCTCCACCCTTAACATCAGACTAACGAAAGCCTGCCTGTGGCGAGAAGTAAAATGGATCACAGTGCTGAAGCTTTCAGGGGCCGGCACACAGCAGGCGCTCAACGGCGCACACGGGAGGGAGTGGCCTAGATGGCTTCTGAGCTTCCTTCCTAGAACTCCCTTCTGATCTCTGAGCTACGCTCCTCAGCCCCAGGCTCTCCCTGTAATCCGCCTACCTCTTTAGACATCTTCTTCCAGGAAGCCTCCCTCCCGGGATTCTCGCCGGTGACATCCATGCTGGTGCCTGCAACCACGTGGGCGCACGCCCCGCCCTTTACACTGGGCGGGCGGGGCGGGCGGGGCGGGCGAGGCTTCGGTCGGACACGCCCCCGAGGCCCCGCCCACCGCCCCGGGGACGTGCGCCCCGCGCGCGCGCGGCCAGGCCCCGCCCACCAGGGCGAGGGCTGCGGTCAAATCTCCCGCCAGGCCGCGGCCGCGCGGTGATTGGCTCCGGGGCTGCGGCGCCGGCTCCCGGTTGGCCCGCGTGCTGGGCGTAGGGGCGGACGGCGCGGGAACCGGCGCGAGCCTGCGGGGCGGCGGCAGTGGAGGTCCCTGGGCTTCGAGCTTCCCGGAGGCGCCATGAACTACATCAACCTGCCCACCGTGCTGCCGGGCTCCCCCAGCAAGACCCGGGGGCAGATCCAGGTGCGGGAGCCGGGCGGGGGCGGGGGCGGGGGCGGGAGCGTGACCGGCGCGCGCCGTGCCCCGAAGTGACCTCTCCTTCTCTCCTAGGTGATTCTCGGACCCATGTTCTCAGGGAAAAGGTAATGGCCTTGCGGGGCGGGGCTGGGCCGGGACCACCTCCTCCTCCTCCTCCCCCCCAGGCCCCCAGGGCCCCGTCCTCCTCCCCTACCGCCCCTCTCAGAGCGCCCCCAGAACAGCCCCGCTGCCCGACCGCGCTCCCGCCCAGGATGCGGCTCCTCCCTGGAATCCGGGCCTGGCCAGCCGCTCGTCCCCCTCCCGCCCAGGTCAAACCCCTCTCCCATTAGGGTCGTCCAACCGCCGCTCCCTTCTGGAGCTGGTCACAGCTGCTTACCGTGTAGCCCCTCACTAGGGACCACTCGGAAAGGGGCATCCAGGTCTTTTAAAACCTGTGTCTGCCGTGGGCCAGGCCCTGCGCCCTGCAGTAGCAGCACCGTCCTTCCAGTGTGACAGTTTCCTTCCGAGGAAACGGCGATCCTTTCCACACTGAGGAGTCCAGCCGGGGCGCCTTTGCCCCGTGACGTGAGAACCATCCCCGGACTGGACCAGGACCGGCTAGGGAGCCGGCTGAGTAGCTTCCCTGGCCCATTCGTACATGGCCCTGGGGGGTCCCTCCAGCTCAAACCCCTTCGCCGGGGAGTGAGGCTCAGGGTGGGCTCTTGGACCCAGAGGGAAAGTGCTTCTTAGTTGCACAAACAGTTCTCCTGAACTTAACTCAGACGAGGAGGCGCTCTGGATGAGATTACTTTGGAATGAATGCAGTCTGCTGGCCCCGACCCCTCTGCCCTGCACCCACTGCACCACATCCCTGAGAAACTGACCCCTCCAGCCTTTCCCCAGACCACCAGAGGGCCGGTCCTTGCCGCCCTCCCCACAGAGCATGACTTCGAACCTGGACGTGCCTTTATGATTTCCAGGCCCTGGGTGACATATGGCACTTGTATGTCCCTCTCAGGTCCGGACTGTGGACTCTGAGTGCCGGCCCTGTCTGTCCTCTGTTCTTTCCCATGCTCCGCTCTGCGGTGTTCCCATCTGTTGGTGGGTCTCAAGCCCAGAGAGTGTTGGGGAGCGCGGCTTGTGCTGCTGGGGAATTCCTCGCTGACTCTCAAGCCGTGGGCCTCAGCTGACCCTCTGTCCTTGCAGTACCGAGCTGATGAGACGCGTCCGTCGCTTCCAGATTGCCCAGTACAAGTGCTTGGTGATCAAGTACGCCAAGGACACGCGGTACAGCAGCAACTTCTCCACCCACGACCGGTCAGTCCCCACCTCCTGTCCTGACGCCTCTTCTGAGAAGCCCCGTGAAAATTCACAGGATGCAAAACCTACAGTCAGAGCTCTTTAGTGGGGATGGTTAAGCCCGCTGAGGCCTGGCGCTGAAACATTCAAATCGGCAGACTTTCAACGTGGCCTGGGAGGTCGCCTGGGACTGGCCTTTCACAGGACTCCAGCCCCGTGGTTCTTAACCGGGGGTGGTTTTGACCCCCTAGAGGCCATTTGGCAATGTCTGCAGACGTTTTTAGCTTGCAGAACTAGAGGAGGGGAGGGCATGTTACTGGCATCCAGTGAGTCAGCATCCTACAGGGCACAGGGAAGCCCCACAAGGAAGAATGATCCAGGCCCACACGTCATGGTGTCTGGCCGAGGCTGGGAAACCCTGCTCTGGGCCTGCGTGGAGGCTGCAAACTGGCTTTGTGTGGCCTGCATGTTAATTTTTACTTCATGTTTTTGGTTGGCTGTCCTCGCTGACTCCCTGTCCTCCGGTGGCCCTGGTGCATCTCCCTTTTATGTTGATCTGCCTGCGCCCTGTGGACATTTCAGTCTGTAACCTGAGGTCGGGGGGTTAAATTTAGTCCCACTCCTGCCCGTTCCTTGGCAGCTCATTGGGGCCTGATGTTTCCGAGCCTGAGACGCTCTTTTCCGGGTCCTCGGGACTTGTCTGCCTGAGCCCCAGCAGCAAAGCCATGCTGCGCTACGCCCGGGGCCTGCGGTCTCCCAGCCGCCCAGTGTTTGGCTCCGGGGTGGAGCGTGGGGTTTCCAACCAGGCGGTGGTGGGGCAGAGAGTGCCCAGGACTCGGACTTACAACTGTGGGGGTTTGAGTGATGCTTCCTGGCCCTGCTGTCTGATGCAGTTCGTTTCTGTGTCCGGGTTTGCTTCTTCGTCCCTAAAATGTGGTGTCGGCTGCACGGGATGCGGGGAGCATCCGGGAGGAGGATGAAAGCGGAGCAGGCAACACTGCAGGGACTAGACGTGCGGCTTGCAGAGTCACTCAGATCGGGGGTAAATCGGAGCTCTGCCCTGAGTGTCACCAGTCCTGTCTAACGTGGGCTGTAGGGGCCACAGCAGCGACCGAGCACTGGCAGCAACAAGGCCCCAGAGACACTGTCCTTGCCGCGGCTAGACCTGGCCTCCTGCCTTGCTCGCTCGCCATTTTCTCTATTTTGGGAGGAACGAGGGAATTTAAAATGCACAAAATAGTTGCATATTCTTCCCAGATCTCGAAGTAGGATTATGGCAAGATAACCAAGCCGTAGTTGTAAAGCATTTTGTTTTGTTATAAATACAGCTGCAAACTGCTGAGGCTTCAGGAAACTGCCGGCGCCTCCGAAGGCTAGGTCAGAGGAGCAGACAAAAATGAAACAGAAGAAAATAACATTGTAGAAAAACACAGAAGCTATTTAAAAAGAGGACAAAGAGTGGCATTCCTCTTCAAAAAGACCCTGGTGTGGGGCGGGGTGGGGTCCACTGTGTCATTCGATGCACTGGAATGTTCCCACGCTTTCCCACACATGCCTTTCGCTTTCAGATTCTGCTGGGTAGGAATCTTCTGCGGGACTGAGATCTGGCTCCTGGCTGTGCCGGTTAGCAGCTCTTGGATCTTGGAGGGATCCTTTGAGTGGCCAGAGGGGCCAGCTGGAGGACGTTCTTCCTGCTGGTTGGAGTCCCAGGCTTGTCTCTCCTGGGCGCAGGGCGCACAGTCTCAGAGCCTTGCTGGTGGTCTGCCCAGAGCCATGTTAGGGCTTTTCCCTTCGTGGGCCCCTTCCTCCATAAAAAGAAAAAAATCAAAAATTTCATTTTATGATTGCATTGATAGCAAGACAAATATAACCCAGCCTGAGTTGTATTTATTTATTCTACTGACTTTTAAAAGAAGTTAAAACATTTTGTTGGCCCCTAAAAGTCTCCTGGGCCCTGGGCCTGATGAGGTCACCGTGTCTGCCCCCGGCCCGCTGGATAGAAGCGGAGAAGACCTTTGGGTCTCGCTTGAGCTTCGTGTCAGGCATTGCTAACTTCTAGTCCAAAGTGTGAAGTGAAACAGCCTGTGTTGAGTGGCCGGTTTTCTGAACAAGGTCCTTTATTCTCCCTGGCTGCCTTCCCACGGGTGCTGGCTTCTCAGAGCTCTAGGCAGACATCGCAGGCGGCTCTGCAGGGCGACGCATGGTCACGAGAGCTGTTCCCTGGCCCCTGCATTCTGCTTTCTCCTCTCCCCAGTGTCCTCCGCCCTATGGACGCTCTGGCTTCTCTCCCCAGGAACACCATGGAGGCGCTGCCAGCCTGCCAGCTCCGGGACGCGGCGCAGGAGGCCCTGGGCGTGGCCGTCATTGGCATCGATGAAGGGCAGTTTGTAAGTTGGCTTGTCCTGGCATGGCTCTTCCTACAAACCCCCTCACTGTCCTCCTTTCTCCTCTGCTGGTTTGGAAGTTACTGGTTCTATTTCTGATCTTTTAGTAAAGGAAACAATGTTAACCTGGTAACTAGTGTCCGAATACCTTTTGAATTCCCCTTACTGCTTTCTGTATTATTGTTATACGGGACTTACTGTACCTTTACAAAATATATATTTACTTTACAGTGAACAAAGAAAACAGATTTCTCAACACTGGTGTATGGGGAGGGTTTGGTTTTGTTTGACTCGTTGCTGTTTCTTGCATGTTCTTAGGGGTTTATTTTTCTTCCTGCTGAAATACATCCTTTCGTAGTTCTTGCAGCTACCACGTGTTGATGGGAAGTTCTGCCGGTCTTGGTATGAAAATGTCTTTATTTTGTTCTCCAGTTTACGCTGGGTAGTAAATGGCAGGGTGGCCATTATTTTTCCTCGTGGCTTTGGAAAAGCACCAGCATTGCCTGCAGCTAATGAGAAGGCTGCTGTCGATCCCGTGATTCCTTCCCTGGGCAGGTAGTCGGTCCATTCTCTCTCAGAATGGTGTGTCCTGGCGGGGGTTGTTTTTACTTACCCTGTTTTGTATTTGACATGCCTTTTAAATCTGAGCACTCGTGACTTCATTTCTGCGGGAAGAAGGAAGCCACGATCACTTCAGCTGTCTCCCCATCTCTCCCCAAGGCCTTCTGTGGGATCTCCCAAGGTGTGTTTGGTTTCCATGACTCTGTTTTTCATTTCTGGGATTTCCGGTCAGTTCTTTTTTAATATCTACTACTCTAATTCACATATACTCATTTTTATTGAAGAATTTACTGTTGTTGTTTTTTTAATTGATTCTGTTCCTTGCGTTGTCTTTCTGAAAATCTCGTTTTGAAGTCTTTTCCTCTTTTCCAGCTCACTCTGTTTCCGTTTCCTCTGAGTTTGAGGGCTGTCTTTGTGATCTTAGTTTCTCTCCCGTGCTTTGGAATTTTTTTGTGTCAGCAAGTGCGTCTTGAATGAATGAAACTAGAGCTCACTCACGAGGGGCCTGCTCAGCCCTTAGGCGGTGTTGTGATCGCCTTCACCGGCGCTAGTGAGCGTAACGTGAGCTGCTGTATCAAATAAACCCTAGCTGTCAGTAGTTTCACGTGATAGAAACGTATTCCAAGTCCGTGTGGGGGAGCCGCCCAGAGAGGCTCCCCGTCACACTCAGCTTCTCAGATCGCCGTGGGGGCCTCGTCCAGACAGTGGAAAGGGGAAAATGTGCAGGGTCCCTGTGTGAGGTTTTCATGAGCCAGGAGACAGGTGCACGCACTGCCTCTGCTGGCCTCCCCACTGGAATTTGGGCACACAATCCTTTAACTGTGCGTTTGGTCTAGCTCTGGGTCCTGGAGGGAGAGGAACTGGAAATTAAAGAAATCTGTTTGTTCGTTTGGTGAGTGGTTAGCGATCTCTGCCCGCCCCGCCTCCCAGGCTCCTGGGGCGGAGTCAGGCGGCTCCCGCTGTCCTGTCCTCTGTGAGTCACAGCCCCACGCTTCGGTCCGATGGCGTGTCGCCTGTGGAGACGGACTCCTGGCAGCCTGCGTCTGCCTGCGCACCCACCTCACTCTGGCCGTTCCGTTTCTGGCCCGCAGATGCCTGTCTCGCGTCTTCACGCGCACACGTACATTTGTATTTTCTCTCGTGGCTTTACGGTGGAGGCGAGAAGGTGAGCTCGCGGGGGCAACAGGGGCACAGCCATTCCCTTCCTCTTCCAAACTGGAGTCTCGGGACGGATCTGAGAAATTTGGGGTCCGCTTGGGGGGTGTGGCTCTCAGAACAAGGAACGTGAACTTTGGGGAGGCCCTCCCTCCCTCCAGACCTGGTGGGGTGAGTTGACGACAGCTCTGCTCCCTGACTTTATGTAAAGCGTGTTTACAGGGCTGAGCAGACACCCTGGCAGGAGCCCTCCTTTTCTCACTTCTCCTTGGTGATATCAAGCGCCCTGGGTTAGGAGCCAGTGGGCCGGTTGCCCCCCAGTCCTGTTTCCCACTTATATGTCTGCTTCCTCCCTGGCCAGCAAGTAAACTCTGGCTTCTGTAACTGGTGCCCCATCCCTAGCCGTCCGCTCTGCCCTCGCCCCTGGGGCCCTTCCTCTACAGGGAATTCTGGGTCCAGGAGGTTGCCGCTCCCTTCCCATGGAGGGGGTGAAGGGTCTTCTAGCCCCCGCGTCCCCGTGTTCTGAATCAGCGAGAAGGACTTCACAGAGTAACCATGAGGCCTTCCTGAGGAAGGCCCGGAGTCGAGCATCCGCGCAGCCCCCCCAACTCCAGGCAGGAACAGAAGCACTCGGCGTGCTTCCTGGAAGCCACTGGTGTTTGGGAGAGATGCATCTGAAGACCCCAGGCCGCAGGCTGAGGATGCTCGTGGTAGGTGGGCACCTGGCTCCCGGGCACGCCAGCCCTGCAGAGGTCGCCCCTGTGTGTTGGTTAACAACTGCGTGGTGGCTTGGCTGTAGGGGAAGCCGTGATTTTAAAAACTCTTTCTGGAATTTATCTCTGTTTTACTACACAAATAATAACGTGTAATCTAGAAAAAGTTAGGCCTACACAGAAGGGGAAAAAAAGCCCACAATTGACTGCTGTTGACATCCAGAGACCCCCTGGAACGGCCCCAGAGGGACAGGTCAGGTTTAGTGTTGTGGGGACAACACAGACCCGGGAGCAGGGGCGTTCAGTGGTGGTTGCAGAGGACGTGGCTGTTAGGACTGGGGCTCATGCTGGGTCATTCTGGGGAGAGTTTTAGGAGGCTGGCTTGGCTCTTGATTCCGTGTCCTCAGGAAAGAGGGTGATTCGCGACGAGTAAAGCAGCAGCGGTCACTCCTGTTAGCCAGGAGAGGGGGCCAGTGTCCTTGTTCTGTCTGTGCTCTCACGTGATTATGGAGGGGTCTTGTTTTTGTCTTGATCCATCACAGTCACAGAGTGGCCTTGCCTGATGCTCCTGTTCTGTGAAATTGATTACAGTCAACAGGACAACACCAAGGGCCAGCTCTGAGTGCCAGGCCCGCTCCTGCTGCTGGGGGCTGCTTTTCTCTTGTCACTGCCAAGAAAAACAAACAAAAAACACAACATGTTGGTCTATATCCTTCTAGTCTTTATAGATTTTTCTTTCACTTTTTTTTGAGGAAGATTAGCCCTGAGCTAACTACTGCCAATCCTCCTCTTTTTGCCGAGGAAGACTGGCCCTGAGCTAACATCCATGCCCATCTTCCTCTACTTATACGTGGGACGCCTACCACAGCGTGGCTTTTACCAAGTGGTGCGATGTCCGCACCCAGGATCCAAACCGGCGAACCCTGGGGCCGCAGAGAAGCGGAACATGCGAACTTAACCGCTGTGCCACCGGGCCAGTCCCTATAGGTTTTTCTTTTATCGATTGGGCTCATATATGTGCTGTGACCATTTTTCCATGTCACCAAATACTCATCCTTAGGAATATACCAGGTCTTATTTGGGCTGCCCCCTTGTATGTGGCATTTCAAGGCTGTGACGCACGTCTGTATGCGGACATGCTGGGCTGCCGTCTGGTATGTTGGGATTTATTTACTAAGTGGAATTGCTGGTCAAGCAGCCAATCTCATTCATTCATTCACTCAATAAATATTTTCTGAGCTTGTGCCATAGGTGTTGGGGATGCAGCCAGCGTGTCTGCCCTTGAGCTTACATTCCAGTTAGGGGAGAGAGATACCTAACGGGTCAGCTGGTGACAACTGGAGGAAAAAGGCAGCGTGAGGGGGACAGTGCTAAGGTGGGGGTGATGCTTAAGGGGATGGTCAGAAAGGGGCCTGAAGGAGAGCCAGGGAGCGAGCCAGGCAGCGGGGGAGGTCCCGAGGCAGGAGTCTGCTTCCCGAGCGTGTCTCAGGAGTGCAAAGGAGGCCAGATGGCTTCGGGCAGGGCAGGCCAGGCCAGGCCCATGGGTAAAGACTTAGGAGTTAGGGGCCGGCCTGGTGACTCGGCGGTTAAGTTTGCACGTTCAGCTTTGGCGTCCCGGGTTTGCAGGTTCAGATCCTGGGTGGGGACCTAGCACTGCTCATCAAGCCATGCTGTGGCAGGTGTCCCACATATAAAGTAGAGGAAGATGGCCACAGATGTTAGCTCAGGGCTAATCTTCCTCAAAAGAAAAAAAAAAGTTAGGAATTAACCCTGGGAGAACTGGGAAGCGGCTGAAGGGTGGCTTCACGGATGGAGAGCACTCACGGAGAGTGGACAGCAGGGGGCAGAGGGGCAGGGGGTGGTGGTGAGACAGCCAGCCTTTTCAGAAATCCCCAGGAGAGAGAAGGGCGAAGGGCCAGGTGGCAGATGGTGCGAGTGTGTGTCTGTGTACACACGCGCACACACACACGCCCTGTTCTGACTGCGTTTCTCTTTCTTCCCTACTGTGGCTCACATCTTTTTCCGTGTTTATTACCTACTTGTATTTATTTCTCCTCTTGTAAACTGGCTTTCAAGGTCTTCCACCCATTTTTCTCTTGGTGTGTCTTTTTTCTAGCAGATGTGACATAACCGGGGCTGCTCTGTCGCGTGCTGTGAATGTTTCTTCCCTGTTTATTGCCTTTGTGTTCTGTCTGTGGCAATTCTTTAGTCTCTTGCCATTCGCACTTGGAGGGTTTACTTGGCCACATTCTTCGTCCCTGTCCTTTGTGGCCTTTGCTCTGCGCCATTGCGTTCGCAGGAAGCGAGGCCGTCGTGGGGGCAGAGCCGGCGTCGTCCACTGCGTGGCCAGAGCCAGCCCGCTCTTGGCAAGGTGGTGACGACGGCGGAGGTGTGCCTGTGGGCTTCCCGATCTCTCCTTCGGGTTCTCTCCCCCTCCTCAGAACTCGATTAGGAAATGGCTCGAGGCAGATGACCCTGTGTGGGCAAACTTGTCATCACCAAGAAGCCCCTCTTGTTATTTTTCACCCGAATCCTATGTTGTAATTACTTTTGTCTGCTAAGAAAACCTAAATTTACTAAGTACTTTGGGGTTCCATGTTAAGTGTAACTTGTATTGGTGTCCGAGGGCTGCTGTAGCGGGAACCACAGACTGGGCAGCTGAAACCACAGGAATTGGTTCTCTTCCAGTCCTGGAGGCCAGAGGCCGGGAGCCCGGGGGTCGGCACGGTTGGTTCCTTCTGAGGCTGTGGGGGGATCCGCTCCAGCTCCCCCCTCGGCTTGTAGGCGGCCTCCTTCTCTCTGTGTCCTCACCTCCAAGATCGTCCCTGTGTGTGTGTCTCGGTCCAAACTTCCCCTTCTGATAAGGACACCAGTCATATTGGGTTAGGGCCACTCTACTGACCTCACCTTAATTGGATGACCTCTGCAAAAACCCCTCTCTCTAAATAAGGTCACATTCTGAGGTATTGGGGGTGAGAGTTTCAACAGGCGAATTTGCGGGGTGGGAGGGAACACAATTCAGCCCATAATATAACCTAAAAAGCTAAGGGCAATAAAAGGAAATACCAGTAACGTGGTTACCAGTGGACATTCTGAAATGTTGCTGACAACCTGGGCTGCTCCACCCTTATCTGTGATAGTTCAGAAACCCCTGCCGGGTGCAGGGCTCCTCACTCCCGGGGGAGGTGGCCTGTGAACTGGGGCGACGTGTTCCAGTGGCAGAACCGCGCTCTTTGCTGTGGACATTGGTGCAGTGGCGGGGGGGGGGGGTGTCCGAGGACGCTCCTAGGGTCCCCAGACCCTGGCGTGGAAGGACCGGTGTCCTGACGTCTGCCTCAGCGTGCAGGGCGAGGCCCAGGGTGCTCAGCCCAAAGCAGTTTCGTCCCCCGGCCCCTACCCAGTGGCCAGCTGGCAATGTCTGGAAACAGATTTGTTTGTGACAACTGCGGGAGGGGGAGGGGTGCTGGCTGGCAGCTCCTCACTGGCTGGGAGCTGCATTTCTGTGGCCCGTGACGAGTCCTCCAGAGAAAAGGGGGGACGCGTGTGTGGTTGTGCTGGAGTCTCTGGGTGGGGGTGCCCGTTTCTGTAGCTCAGGCCCGGCCCGCTCTGCAGAGGGTGTCAGATTTGGCTTCGGTTGAATTCCACTTGAATTGCTCTTGGTTTTTCTAACCACTTTCATGGTCCTTTTCTTGCTAAGCGCTCGGGTCTTAGTGACTTTGCACCATGATGACAGCCTGAGCGGCCTGGAGAGAGACCCTTTGCCCAGAGACCAATTTAGTTAGATAAACGCTGAAGGCATAGGATTGACCCATGAAAACTCACCAAAGGATTTAAGTAGCAGCCTCTCCTTGGGCCATTTAAAATGAAATTTGCCTTACTGAGTCAATGGCCTTTCTGCAGCCCTGTATTTAGAAGGGCAGGCGAGCTGTGTCATCCTGCTCTGTAAATGGCTGGTGGAATCCCGGGCCCTTCTCACAGTGTCACATGGCACATTATCTGTTTATTATTTGAGTACCTTTGGTCCCTAAACAACACTGGGCGCCTTCCTTGCCGTTTCTTAGGCTCAGGAACATGAAGTCATGGCCAAGGTGCCACAGCTAACGGGTCTAACCAAGAGCAGAGTTCAAGCCCCAGGCAGCCCTCTTGCCCGAGCCTTTGACCATCGCAGTGTTAGGACACCTCCAGCCAGACCACATACCCTGGTGACAGGTCCTCGGTGCTTGGGTGTGGAGCGGAACCTGGTTCTGCCGGGGGATGCTGGCGGAATGGTGAAGGGACGTGGCCTTCGTGGACGTGTACGGCCACGTGCAGCAGGGACTGAGCGCAGAAACTCAGGCCAGCTGGGAGGGTTAGGGTCCTCCTGTTCTCATACTCCACGCTGATCGAGTGGCTGGAGTGGCCTTTGGCTCCCGGAGGACTGAGCCTTCTCCCACCCCTTCCAGTTCCCCGACATCGTGGAGTTCAGCGAGGCCATGGCCAACGCCGGGAAGACCGTGATCGTGGCCGCACTGGATGGGACTTTCCAGAGGAAGGTAAGGCGTCTGTCTGGTCCAGGTCTTGGGACGGGATCGGGAGGGAGGAAGGGGCCTTGGCAGGCACAGGGCTGTTCATGGAGAAGGGCGCCCAGCGCCCTTCTCCTCCATCTCAACACAACGCCCCCCGAAAGACTGGGGCTTGGCACTGGGGGGCCTGCGAGCTGCCCGGGTGCTCAGACAAGCCAGACCAGCTCCCTCGTTTGCCCAGGAGTAAGTCCTTCCCAGACTGGATGCCGTCTGCTGCCGGGGATGGCAGTCGGGGGCAAGCGAGGTCAGGGCAGAGTTCCCTGGCTTCGGTGCTTGTCCCCTGCGAGGGGCATGTGCGGACCTGCTGTCTTTCCCTGGGCCTGTAGGCTTTCGGGGCCATCCTGAACCTGGTGCCCCTGGCCGAGAGCGTGGTGAAGCTGACGGCGGTGTGCATGGAGTGCTTCCGCGAGGCCGCCTACACCAAGAGGCTGGGCACAGAGAAAGAGGTAGCTCCCACTTGCCCTCTCCGCGGGGCGGGCCGTGGCCCCGAGGGGCGGTGCCCGTCTCAGTCCAGGCCCTCTGTGTCCCCGTGGCCAGGTCGAAGTGATCGGAGGAGCAGACAAGTACCACTCTGTGTGCCGCCTCTGCTACTTCAAGAAGCCCTTGGGCCAGCCTGCCGGGCTGGACAGCACTGAGAACAAGGAGAACTGCCCGGTGCTGGGGAAGCCGGGGGAGGCCACGGGCGCCCGGAAGCTGTTCGCCCCTCATCAGATCCTGCAGTGCAGCACGGCCAACTGAGGCCTCGGCGCCCAGGGACCGGCCACCTGCTCCCTTTCCTGCTGCCGCCCCCTGGCGGATGGCTGCGTGCACGGGCTGCGCGGCCTTTTCAGAGGAGGAAGTCCTGGAGGACGTGAGGTTTCACTAGCATGTGGAACTCTGTGCGTCTGTAGGCCCTTTCCCCTCCTTTCCTGCCCACTGGCCTTTCCTAGTTCCCTTCCCGGCTGCTGGTCTGCTCACGGTCCACTCTGGGCCAGAGCAGACCTTGCGCTGTGGCTCAGGGTCTGGCCACAGCAGACGTCCCCTCCCTCTCATTTGAGGCGAGGGGTAGAGCCACACGCTGTTGTGACAGTGGTGCTGCTGGCTTCTTCCCCTTTTGTGGCTTTCACTGCTGAGTTTCTGTTCTCAGTGGGAAGTCCGTGCGGAGCACCTCTGGCTCAGCACCGAGCCTCGTCCCACGCAAAGGCGCACTGTCCTCCGCTGGGACAGGGTCCCAGCCCCTGAGGATGGCTGGACTTGGGTCCTCTGGCTTCCCTTTGGGCTGGAAGTCCTTCCTACACTCGCTGATCATTTTCTTCAGAATTACAGCTTGCCTTTTAAAGTGGGGGTGGGGGGAGCGGGGTCTGTGATCTTTTATTGTGGTATGTGAAATAAATAACTAATATTAAAATGCACTGGTTGTAAGTGCCCGTCAACTGATGATAAAGAAGATATATATACACACACACACACATATACACATACAATGGAATACTACTCAGCCATAAAAAAGGATAAAATCGTTCTGTTCACAACAACATGGATGGACCTTGAGGGAATTATGTTAAGTGAAATAAGCCAAATAGTGAAAGACAATCTCTCTGTGACTCCACTCATATGAGGAAGTTAAACATGTGGACAAAGAACAGATTAGTGGCTACCAGGGAAAGGCAGGGAGGGGGTAGGGGGGTGGGCACAAAGGGTGAAGGGGTGCACCTACAACACGACTGACACAACAATGTACAACTGAAATTTCACAAGGTTGTAAACTATCATAATCTCAATAAAAAGTTAAAAAAAAATGCACTGGTTGGTGAAAGCACATTTCTCTCTAATGGCCTGGGATTCCCCGGGTCTCGCTGTGGAAGCTCTGATGTGATTTGGGTGGGGATTTCTTTCCAGATCTTTTTCTAGTGCCACCAACCTCTTAACCGCAGCCCTTTTTCACTGAGAAGTGATTGTTTGGCGCGTCCTACGGGAAACGTTCACTTGCTCTTCCATCTGGGCGGGTTTCAGGACAGAACGGGGGCCCGGAGGGGCCGGGGCCTGGCTGGACGGATGAGGCCGAGGTCCACGCTGCCGGCTGGGGCTGTGAGGTCAGGTTTTGTTTGTGAAACAGACACTTGACCGTTCAGGAGCCAAGACGACCAGTTCAGCTGTGCCTTGGGAAATGGGCTGTTGGCTGCGAGCTCGGAGGCAGGATCCACCACCATCCCCCAGGCTGGGGGTGGGCTGGCGGTGTGTCCCCATACAGATGGGGCCTGGCTTCCGGACAGCCTCCCTGCTCCACTCCCACCCCGGCCTCCTCTGCCCCCTGCTCTGCTCTGGTTTGCTAGTGACTGCTCCAGCCTACATGAGGTGTACGCCGAGGGGAGGCTGGGCTGTAATTCACAGGGCGCTCTTAGTTTTACTCAAGATTTTGAGATTATTGAGGCCCATTTTTGACAGCTTCCTCTTGTCATTGCTTAAAAAGGGAAGCCAGGAGTTGCTTCAGGGGCTCTGGCCCCTCCTGCCAGAGCTAGGCTGGGCTTGCTCTCCGGGGTGGGCTGGGGTCCCAGAACGGGCTCTGGAGGTGCTGAGCCCTGTCTGCAGGAAGCAGAGGACCCTGGCTGCTCCCAGGGTGCCCCCACTCTGTTGGGGGGCAGGAAAGAAAGGGTTACTGGGGAAGAGGCGTCCAGAGGGGCATCTCCCGGGCACCCCCAGCCCAACTCTAGCAAGGGCGGAACAGGACCCTGGCAAGGCGGTCCAGAAAACCGTCCTGTTTCCCAGCTGAGCACAGTTGCTATTTTAAGATGTTGATGGAGGGCAGTGTGAGGAATGAGACCCCAGACAGGGGGAGAGAGGGCAGAGGAGAGGCTCGCTGGAGGGGCAGACTGCCACAACTTTGTTCAAAATCCATTTTTGTTCCATAAAGCCACCCCCGAGGGTGTACCCAGAGTGGAATTTCTCTTCCTCCTAGCCCCAGACTAGGAGGCCCAAGCAATGGAGATTATGAATGAGAAAAACCTTTATTCCATCTTCAGATCAGTCTAACACAATCTGAGGGTGCGCATCTTCCCCTGGCTTTTTAACACATTCAGAACAGCCTGGGGCGGGGGGGGGGAGGGGGGGGGCAGGCAGGGGTGTGCCCACACCTCCTAACAGTGGTGGAATATTTACATAAAGCTGGGTGTTATCGGTCAGGCAAAGCCCCTCCCTGTCGCCAACGGGTGGGAGCAAGGAGAAGTGCTGCCCGGTGACCCTGGGGTGGCACCAGCCAACCCGGGGGCTGTCTGGAAGGCAGCCCAGAGACAGTGGCTGCAGAGCGATGACCCCGATCCAAGAGTGGGCAGACACTACAGCAGTGAGCGCGGGCTGCCCCCTCCCAGAGCAGACGTGGGGGCACGGGGACAAACCTGAGTGAAGAGGAAGGGAGCCCCGCCCAGCACGAGCACCAGGGCAGGTGGAGGCCCCCAGCCTCGTCTTTGGCAGAGAACCCCAAGGAACTGCGGCCCCCACGGCTCCTCGGGGCTGGAGAGAAGCTAAGGCACTTGTGAAAACAGCACAGCGGGCACTTCCAGCTCTCTGGGCAGGGTGGGGATCACTCAAAGCAACCACAAAACACATCTAGCTAAAAACCCTTGGCTGACAAATGCCCTTGAGGAGTGCTGGGCAAAGCCCTGGGGGCACACAGGCACTTCAGGCAAGGCTCCACAGCCAGGCCGGGAAGGCAGGGGCTCTCCAGGCAGCGCCGGCGAGAGGGGCCAGCAGCTCAGGGAGGCAAGCCTCGCGGGAGGAGTCCAGGACGGAGGGGAGGCCCCCCGGCGCCCTCCCTGCTCCCCTTACCATCCCTGCCTGCAGCTCAATACACAGGGGGCGGCTGGTAGCCCTCAGTGGTCTCGGCGTTCTGGGTAAAGGGTGGCTGCTGGTAGTTGTCCGCAGACGCACCCGGGTAGGAGGCGTAGGCCGAGCTGGGGTCTGGAGTGGGGTCCACGTAGTTCTGGATGAAGTCGTCCACCCCGGCCTTGTAGCGCTGGTAGGCCAGGCAGGCCAGCACACCCTGCAGGGAGCCCCAGGTTTGGGTTTCTGAGCCCTCCACCACCCTTCACCGAAGACACCATGACCCTGCCCCCTGGCCCACCTACCCAGGAGAAGATTGAAAAGAAGCTGAAGGTGATGGCTGCCCGCGCTGAGTCAGCTCCTACTCGCACATCCTCCATCTTGGTGGCTGCCCACTGATTGGTAAGGAAGCAGAAACCAACGAACCACAGGAAGGTCCAGAGAGCTGGAGAGAGGCCGGGAGGGCAGGGTCAGCTCCACGGAGGCGGCTTTCCGGGGGACTGAGAGGGGACCCCTGGGAGAACAGGGAAGCCTGACAGACAGGGATCTCCCAGAAGCCTCCAGGAGTGTAAAGGGCCCTGATGCAGAAGCCAGGGTGGGGACGGGATGCCTGCCTCCCAAGTCCTGCGCCCGTGACACAACACCAGTGGGTTTCAGCAGATGGTCAGAAATCCCTGTGTGCGAGCCTGTCTGCTCCAGGGGGCTGGGGGCCCCGGGCTGCTCCCGAAGGCGCCGAGGCCCCGCAATCACGGAACCCTAGAGCTTTTGGGAACACCACCTGCTCCTATTCCCCCCCAAGATCAGGGAGGTGCTGCCGGCAGATACCTGAGAAGAGCAGGTCACCGATGACCAGGTACTTGCGGTCAGTGGCATTGCTGATCTGGGGGAAATAAATGTCGACCACGAAGAAGAAGGCACAGGCCAGGAAGGCCAACACGCCTATGGCACTGCCGTAGCGACAGGCATCCTCGTTGCGGTTGAACACGCAGTATCTCTGCTGGGACTCGTGGGTATTGCTGTAGCCCTCACCAAAGATGCACGAGAACACGATCAAGGCCAAGATCTGAGGGGGCAGGGGGACAGGGTGAGTGGCCGCCGGACAAAGTCCATGGGGGGCACATATAGTGGGGGGCCCTGGCATGGGGTCTGGACACCGGCCTCTCCGACTGCTGCCATTCCTCTTTTGGAGGTCGGGCATCGCAGCCCGTTCTGAACATGGGGAGTGAGCCGAAAAGCAAGTTGCCTCCTGCTGCACTGTCCCGACCTTCTCTGGGCGTCTCCAGATACCCGATCACAACCGTCAGCACAAGGGATGTGGCTGGGGATTCCTGGACTGGGGACGAGTAAAGTGGAGGGGGATCTCATGAGAGGGTGCTGCCCCGCCCCAGCTGCCTGTGTGGAGGGGTCATTGAGGTTAGGGTTAGGCTTAGGGACATGATGGGGATGAAGGGCAATCTGTCCACACCAGCCCAACCCTACTTTCAACTAGTTTTAAACACGATGGGCCACAAAGTCACAGAAATCCAGGCTTGGAGTCACCCTCCATCACCTCTGCCTGAGTCACCTCTATGACACCTAACCTTGACCTGAACACCTCAGTGATGGAGGACCCCTCCCACCTCTCACCTCTGAACTGAAACCCATGCCCCTCGACTCCCAACTCCCAGAGCCCCTCCGCCTCCTCCCTGCACAGGCTGGCCTCTGCAGTCTGGCCAGCTTTCTTCCTCTGAGGACTTCCGGCCTCTTTTCTGTACTGGCCCCTCCCTCTCCGGGGGAACCCCAGTCTGCCTCCCACCCATAGTGGGTCCTGCCCACACAGGGCGCTCCAGGCTGCTCTGACACACAGGCCTGTGGACACGGCTCTGCACTCAGACCTCTGGAGGTCCTGGAGGGGGGGTGGAGGGCGGTGCACCAGCCAGAACTCTGGGAGTGGCTCCAGGCCCTTGGGAACAGCCTCATGCCACCTGTCTCCTCCCCAAACTTCAAGGCCACCACCCATGCCCGCCCCATGTCAGCAGATACAGGATGATCTGGACACCTGGTTACCCCGGCCGGCCGGCCCAGGCCTCTCCCCTGCCCTGCCCTGACTGCACAAGCCTCTCTCAATAGGCTCTGGAGCTGGCAGTCACAAGCCCCACCCCCAGCTGGGGATGAGGCCGGAACTCCAGGATGCTGGGAGCAGTGTGCCAGGCCAACTCCTGGCACTGCCATCCCGACACTCGGGACATCAGCTCCTTGGGTCAGACCCCACAGTCCAGCAGGGAGGGTGCAGGGGCACCACCAGAGCACCTCCAAGGCCCCAGTTCCAGGCAGGCACCGTGTGGCCACTGCAGGCCCAGCCCTCCACCTGCCCACTCTAACACCTTGTCCAGCTCTGGGCTCTGGTTCTCCAAAAGTATGGGATGCAGTCCACCTCCCCCAACCCTGCAACGTGGTGCGGGGGTGGGGGTGGGGTGGGGTGGGGTGGGGGCGGCTGGGAGGGGTTTGCCCAGCTAGGGGAGGGGTACACCCTCGGGTTACCCGATCTTGGGTGGGGAAGTAGACCCGTGGCCTGCTCCTGAGCGGAAGGGAGGCCCTGTTTCAGGGCCCCAGGCCGCCCCCCACACCCCACACCCCACACACCACATGGCTTCGGAAAGCCCCTTCCGGTGAATTCCCCAAGCTGGGAGTCGCGGCGCGCCGGCCACCTGCCCAGGCGCTGCCCCAAGCTCCTCCCACTGCCAGCAGGCCGTCGCGCCCGCTCCCCGCGGCGCCTCTCGGCCACCCCGCGTCGGGCCCGGACAGTGGGGGACAGCGGGGCCCAGGGGTGGGCAGGCACGACCCGGGGGCTGGAGCGGGGGGCGGCGGGGCCTGGGAGGTGGGGTGGGCGGCGTCCGGGCCCCACTCGCCGGCCCCAGGAGCGCCGCTCCCCAGCCCCGGCCCTCGGCCGCCGCCACCTGTCGCGCTCGCGGGCTCGAGGCGGCCCCCGCGGGCCTGGCGGCGGAGTCGGTCCCCGCGGCCCCGGCGCCCCCCGCCGGCTCACCAAGCACACGGCGCGCGCGACCACCTGCGGCTGCGTCAGGAAGTGCCGCAGGTCGAAGGAGCCGCCCGCCTTGGCCGCGCCGTAGGCCCCGCTCTCCATGTCGCCGTCGCCGTCTCCGCCGCCGCCGCCACCCGGGACCGCCGAGGAGCCAGCCCGGCGCCCCGCCCCGCCCTCGGGCCCGCCCCCGGGGCGTGGCCAGCGCGGCCCCAGGGACCGGGGGCAAAGTGCGACCCGCGGCGAGCCGCGGCGGAGGGGCGGCCGGGGCGCCCCGTCGGCAGGGCCTGCGTTTCCAGCGGCGGACACCTGTCCAGCCGCCGAGTGCTCATTGTCTAGACCCCCTTTCGGCTGGGGTCTCGTCCCCCTCCATACTGGCCTGCGGCGCGACCAGAAAAGGGCCAGAGAGTCCCCAGGAAGAGAGGGACGCCCGGGGTTCTCGCTTCTCTGCCCCACCCATCCTTTGCCCCAGCCCTCCCGCCCCCTCCTCCAGGAAGCCCGGCCAGACGCCCGTCTGGTCCTCACTGCCCAGGACCCAGGCTTATTAGCACCCCCTGTCCTCTCCTCTCCATTCTACTCAAAACCCCCGGCCACAGCCCAGACCCTCTCCCTGCCTGGCCTGTCACTCTTTCCTCCTCTCTGGAGCTAAGCCTGGTATGGGGTCGAGACCCTCTCCACCACCACCACCAATTCTTCCAGGGCTGGGCCAGGCCCCAAGTCTGTGTGTCTTCAGATTTTCAGGCTCCAAGATGGTGTACAGACAGAAACGACGTTCCCAGAGTGATAGGCAGGGGGCAGAATTTAATCCGGTTCTTTCCCCGAAATGGTTCAGAGCCTCTGAACAGGGAAGGCTCTGTGTATGGGGGAGGGGGAGTGCGTCCTCCGCAGCAGGGAGGAGTTCCAGACGCCATTTACTAGTGGCAGGTGAGGATTAATGAGGCGGTGCTGGCCAAGTGGGGCCCAGAGTCCTCCCAGGTGAGCTGGACAGCCATGGGATGAGTGGGTGGAGCCAGAGGCCTGGGCCACCGGGAGATGGGGTGCCACTCCAGGAAAGAGGGAGCAGGAGTTGGGGAGGGGGAGGTGGCCCTCAGTGGGTTGGTGCAGGTGGGGCTTTTCAGAGTCTACCCCCACCCCCTCCCCAGACCCTCATGGTCTGCAAGCAGCTGAGGGGCAAGGACAGGGGCCCACACAGAGCCCCCTCCTTCCTATGACCTCGCCTTCCCTCTACAGCCCCCACCCCATCCTAAAATCCTCAAGCTAACACCTTGTGTGTTTGCTGAAGAACACCAGGGCTCCAAGAACCTGGGCTGGCAGACTTTTTCTTTATTCAAATAGAGCCCTTCTGTAGGGCGCAAGGACCATGGCTGTCCTGGGGGGACTCTGCAGAGCCTGCATCTTCTGGTCACAACCTTGAGGACAAACGAGTTGGGACTCCAGGTTAAGCAGACACCCCTCCCAACCACCCCCTCCCAAGGCCTCCAGGAATTTTATGGTGCCAGGTGTATCAGTGCCCTGGGCGGGAGGAGGGGTGTCAGGCTGAGTCACTCCACCAAATTAAGGGAGGGCAGTGAATCACCCGGAGGGCAAGCACTGGCCCCTGGTCACATGGCGAGCGGGATCCACGCCTCAATACCTCATTTTATAGAAGGGGAAACTGAGGCTCAGAGAGGTGACATGGCTAACCCAGAAATGTGGCCTCTGGAGAAGACAGAAAGTGGGAGAAGGGGACCCAGAGGGGAGACAAGGAGAGTGCCAAGGAGAGACTCCTGGACAGTGCCCACGGAAGAGGCTGGCCAGGGGACAGGAAGAGAACCAGGAGGCAGCAGTGCCTTAGGAACTAAGGGAACGAAGTTCATGGGCAGAGGTGACCGCTGCCCAAGGCCGGACAGGTGGAGCACACAGAGCCCTGTGGTGCCCGGGGTCGGACAGCACAAAGGCCCTCATCACTTTAGAAAAAAATTTTTTTTTTAAGTATTTTTCCTTTTTCTTCCCAAAGCCCCCCGGTACATAGTTGTATATTTTTTTTAGCTGTGGGTCCTTCTAGTTGTGGTACGTGGGACACCGCCCCAGCATGGCCTGAAGAGTGGTGCCGTGTCCGCGCCCAGGATCTGAACCGGAGAAACCCTGGGCCGCTGAAGTGGAGCGCACTCAGCCACGGGGCCGGCCCCCAGCCCTGGTCACTTTACAAGTCAGTGAAGTGATGGTCCTGGAGAGGGGACCCCAGGAGGTCTGGCCCCTGCCTCTTGTCACCAGCTGGGGAGCACTGACCTGTGTGGTTCCCATGGAGGGCAGAAGCCCCTGATGGACCCTGGTCCCCGGGAGGCCTCATCCCCCGTCCCAGCACCCCTCCTCAGACCCATAAGGAACATGGGAGAGGCCACACAGAGGCCAGCTGGCTCCATTGCAGGGCGGCTCGGAGCACTGGTCAGGGTCAGAGAAAGCCAGGAATGGGCAAGCCCTCAGCAGGCACCTGGCACACAGTAGGCCCTTAATAAACTTTTGCAAGTCATGCACAAGCTATCTGGCCCTTTCTTTGCCCTGGCGGCAGCCCTGCCCTACAAACCCACTGCCCGCTGCTCTCCAGCCAGGGCCCCTGTGGTCCAGGCAGGCCGTCAGCAGTTCTCACTCCTCCACACATCCAGCACCCATGTCCTACCTGGGCATCAGGGTCCAGCCTAGCATCGAGGCGGTGACAGCTGCAATGGAGGCGAGGCTGCCAGCCAGCACGATGGTGGGTACCTGGGGTAGCTGTCCTGTGAGGGGGTGGGGGCTGCTGGGCTGGGCTTCCTTTGGGGCCAGGGGAGGCCTGGCTGCTGCACAACGCCCATCCCTGCTCTTGGCAGTGGCCGGGCGGAGGTCTTCCACTGCCCACTGCCCTACCCAGAAGGGCCAGCTGCCCCCTGGAAGCTGAGGGGCCCTCTCACCTGGTGGCAGGAGCCTGAGGGGGCTGAACTGGACACCGTGGTCATTTTCAGCTTGGCACCGGAACCAGCTTGACGTCTGATTCAGTGAGAGGGAGAAGTTGGCAGGGCGCCCATCGTTGTGGCTCTCCTTTGTGTAGAGGAGCCCATCCTTTCTGAGCAGGCTGTAGGTGATGGGTGGGCTGCCCAAGGCCGCCCCGCAGGAAATCTCTACCCTGGGTCCTGATCCTCTGTCCAGTAGAGTGAAGATAGCCTGCAGCTGGGCCACAGGATCTGGCAGGGTGGGAGAGGGTGGCACAGGCATGGCTGGGAGACTTTAACACCCTCCCCCCAGCAAGTTCCCTTGTTACAAAATGCCTAATGAGCCTGGAGGCCTAACTGTGACTGCCACCTCCTCCAGGCAGCCTTCTGAATTACTCTCTCTGCCTTGTGTCTGAGCTTCTACCCTACTTGCAGTATATACCACACAGTTTCACATTTGTTTTTACTCTCTTGTGGTATATTCTGGGTTGCCAGACTTAGCAAATAAAAATACAGGAACTCTAGTTAAATATAAATTTCAGATAAACGATGAATAATCTTTTAGTATGAATATGTCCTATGCCAAATTTAGCTGGCAACCCGTTTTACATTCTTTCATTCTTGGCTCTTTTACTGAATTACATGCTCCTTGTGGACAAGAACTGTCACTTAGAAGATTCTAGATTCTAGAATCCTCCAGGGCCTTCAACCTAATGCTCCAAAGAGCTTTACTGAGGAGTAACACCCACCACCTACAAAAAGCTCCCAGCGATCCTTTCTGCTTGCCTGGGGGAGGTACTATTGTTATCTTTGTTTTTTTTTTTTCTTTTGGTGAGGAAGACTGTCCCTGAGCTAATATCCATGCCAGTCTTCCTCGATTTTGTATGTGGGATGCCCCCAAGCGTGGCTTGATGAGCGGTGTGTAGGTCTGCGCCCAGGATCAGGACCGCAAACCCGGGGCCGCTGCAGCAGAGCGCCTGAACTTTACCACGCCACCGGGCCGGCCCCGATATTGTCTCTGTTCTGCAGATGAAGCAGTGGAGGCCCAGAGAGGTTGGACGACTTGTAAGTGTCGAGCCCCCACAGCCTGTGAGCGTGGAGATTTGAACCCACGACCGGGAGTGCTCCAGCAGAGCCAGGACTCTCCACCCCAGGGCTGCCTTCTCCGGGTGCAGGTCCAGGGGGTCAGAGTCCGCCAGTGGTCAGGCAGCTGTCCCTGGACCCCCTCCATGCCTTCTGCCAGGAGGACGCCTGAGTTCCAAGCAGGATAGAAATGGGAAGAGCGCAGGCTTTGGAGCTGGAGGGAGCGGCGTTTGAAACCAGCCTTTGTCACTTGCGAGCTGGGGGGCCTGGGCACCGTCTTCACCCCCAAGAGCTTTAGCTTCCACCTCTATAGGCCGAGAACCAGGAACCCCCAGCCCTGAGTGCTGAGAAGGTTAAATAAGATAAAGCACTAAAGAGCTACTTCATCAGCAGGACTTCTGAGCTCTACAAATGGGGCCCAGGCCATTGTCACTTCTGCCAGGGGACAGTGTCCTGGAGGCCCAGCCAGGAACTACATCTGACCCGAGACCGGGCCCTAAGGGACTGACAGTGGCCCTTGGAGGCGGGCAGCCTGTCCTGTCCCCACCCTCCTACCTTCATCCCTCTCGCCCCAGTCCTCACGATTCCCACCCCTAGGAGCTTCTGTTTTTCTTCCAGACCCTGCACCCCACATGCCCCCACCCCTGCCCCCTGAGTGCTAAGTGCTCCCAGTACATCTGCAGCTTGGCGCTGTCCACGCTCGTGACCCCAGTGGCAGCCGCCTGGCAGGAGTAGGTGAGCAGGTCTGGCCTGGACTTGAGTTTGATGTTGAGGCTGAAGGGGACGGGCTCAAGGGTGTCCACCTCCTTCTTGGCGACCTCAATGTCCTTGCTCCCCAAGAGGGAGTAGGGGATGGGCGGGGCCGTCTGGGGTGAGTGGCAGGTTATGACAACTCTGCGGCGTCTGGGGAAAACCTCCAGGACTTGGTAGCAATGGAGACTTCAGGGATGGTTTCTGGGAGGCGAGACGGTCCGGGGAGGAAGAAGGAAACCAACATTTATCAAGCACCTTAAGAAAATGCTGGTTTGGCAGGTCCTCAGTAAGTTAAAGAATTCCCATATGACCCCACAATTCCACCCCTGGATATACACCAAAGGAATTGAAAACCGGGGTTCTAACAGGTTCACGTGCACGAATGTTCACAGTAGCACCGTTCAGAATCACCGAAAGGTGGAAACAGCCCACACGTCCATCAATGGATGAATGGATAAAGAAAATGTGGTCTATCCACACGACGGAATATTATACAGCCATAAAAAGGCATGAAGTACTGATACCTACTGATAGTGTCCCTGCTGCAAGAGAGACGAACCTTGAAGCATGATGCTACGTGAACCACACAAAAGGCAACATAGTGTATGATTCCATTCCTCTGACACCCAGAATAGGAAGATCCCCAGAGACAGACAGCAGATTGGTGCTTCACAGGGGCTTGGTGGAGGGGATGGGGAGTGACTTCTTAATAGGGATGGGGTTTCCTTTTGGGGTGATGAAAATGTTTTGGAAGGAAACAGAGGTAGTGGTTGTACAGCATTGTAAATTTACTAAATGCTACCAAATTATCACTTTAAAATGGTTAATTTGGTGCTACGTGAATTTCACCTGAACCAAAAAAAAAAACAAAAAAAAGGCAGCAGCTCCTGGAAAAAGTTCTGCCTCCTGGGCTCAGGCTCTTTCTGCCCGGAATCTTTTCCTAGCACACAGCGCCCAGAGGACTCCTCCCTAGACCCAGATCAAAGCCCACTCTCCGGGCGCGCCCAGAGGCGTTCCTCCATCTACAGCGGCTCTCTGCTTGGAAGGAAGCTTTCTCCTTTGCAGGCAGATCCTGGAGTCGATTTTGATGCAGAAGACATCTCTAAGGTCTTCCTGTGGGGCCTTGTGCTGCCCACACTGAGGGGGTCTGAAGGGGTCGGGATTAAACAGCGCTGCCTTCTGAATGGGGGTTGGGGGGAGGGGGTTGTATTATTAATGCTGGGGACCTACCTGCATTTTTTTTTTTTAAGATTTTATTTTTTTCGTTTTTCTCCCCAAAGCCTCCCAGTACATAGTTGTATATTTTTAGTTGTGGGTCCTTCTAGTTGTGGCATGTGGGACACCGCCTCGGCATGGCCTGATGAGCGGTGCCGTGTCCGCGCCCAGCATCCGAACCGGCGAAACCCTGGGCTGTGGAAGAGGAGCACGTGAACTTAACCACTCGGCCACGGGGTCGGCCCCTGCATTTTCAAGACTAGTGTGTAGGGGTCGTACTTGGGGGGCAAGTGGAGAGAAGGGTCTAAATATCTAAATCTAAGTGCCACATCCCTCAGACATCGCCCTGGCCCTGCTGCCATGCTGACTCTGGAAACCGCACTGCAATCAGAAAACTGCTCACTGAGGGGCCAGCCGGGTGGCACAGCGGTTAAGTTCGCACACTCCACTTTGGCGGCCCGGGCTTCACTGGTTCAGATCCTGGGTGTGGACATGGCACCGCTTGGCAAGCCAGGCTGTGGTAGGCGTTCCACATATAAAGTAGTGGAGGATGGGCACGGATGTTAGCTCAGGGCCAATATTCCTCAAAAAAATAAAAAAAAGAAAAGAAAGAAATTAAAAAAAAAAAAACCTACTTACTGAGCAGAGAACTGGGACAAACTAGAACGTGATGTTCTTCCGAGGCGTTTTCTAGGAGCCCTAAAGTTTCTGACCACTAAGCGTATTTCTTTCTAGACCAGTGCTTCTCCAGCAGGAATGATTTTGCCTCCAGGGGACCTTTGTGTCTGGAGACATTTTCGGTTGTCTTGAATGGGGGGTGCTCCTGGCATCTAGTAGGGGAGAGGCCAGGGAAGTAGCTAAACATCCCGCAATGCACAGGACCGCCCCACAGCAGAGAATGAGCCAGCCCCAATGTCAGCAGCCTTGAGGCTGAGAAGCTGTGGTCTAGACAGCCAGCAGCAGCAGCTCGTGGAATCAGGATTCTTCCCCTGCCCAGGGCTGCACAGACACCGGCAAACGTTTTCTCATCCGTGCCTCTTGCTAAACATCATGAGAACCCCCATTTTTCTAACACTTTCTTTCAAACAGGCTTTCATGCAAATGATTTGAAGTGAAGCTATATTGAGAGTTCAGTCTACTCTCTGGGCACCGTTTTGCAAACTGCTGCCAATAATTTCGTCAGGGCAACCCTGGGGCCAAAGGGCCAACTCCTCACAGCCAGAGGACGTTCCTGGGGCCGGAATCTGGCTCCACAGGGGGATGTGGGGGCCCAGGGCTGAAGTGTCGTGACACTTTTCTTTTTTGTGTGTATGAGGAAGATTTGCTCTGAACTAACACCTGTTACCAATCTTCCTCTTTTTTTTTTCGCTTGAGGAAGATTAGCCCTGAGCTAAAATCTGCACCAATCCTCCTCTATTTTGCATCTGGGTTGCCGCCACAACATGGCTTGATGAGTGGTGCAGGTCTGTGCCTGGGATCTGAACCCCAAAACCCTGGAACCCCTGAACTCCGACCACTGACACGGAGCATGCCAGACTTAACCACTACACCACATGAGGGTCCGACCCCTCGTGACACTTTTCTTTTTGCTCTTTTCTTGGAGGGAAATGCCCTTGACTTATAAAAGTAGAAGGAAAAAGCCCGCCCTCATTTCCATTTCAAGCGCCCATAATAGAAGCTTGATTTACATAAGTTCACAGATGGAGCCGTATATTCAGTCGCTGTGCAGTGGGGCAGGCACTTTTTATTCTAACAAGACTCGTGTGGGCGTTTTTCTTTTGCTCATTTAGTTTGTGAGTCTGGCCCATCAGTAATGTGGCCTGTCATTTAATTAAAAATTCATCAACTTTGTCAGAACACTAGATGGATGGGATGGCACACTCAGAATTGGATGAAGTGATGACAAGGCCACCCTCGGGGCTGGAAGTGGAGGCAAGCAGCAGCCCTGCGGAGCGGGTGGCCTGGCAGAGCCTCCTGCTGCTGTTAGAGAAGGAGCCACCTGGGGCTTGTGCTGGGCCGGACAGTGAGCTGCGCCCGGCGCGGCTCAGAGGCCCTTCGGGCTCGCTTCTGCTTTCTCCAGACTTGTCTCTGTGATAACCGGAACCCTGGAGAGTTGAGTCCCAACGCTAGAGATCCAGTTCGTTAGCCCTGAGGTGGGGCCCAGGGATCTGATTTGAACAAGCAGCCCACCTGTTGAGGGTTGAATTGTGTCCTCCGAAAAGATATTTCAAGTCCTCAACCCCAGTACCTGGGAATGGGAACTTATTTGCAAAAAGCCTTTAGAGATGTGAGATGTACTGCAATTAACTCACACTGGGTTAGGGTGGGCCCTAATGAGAGAAGAGACACAGACACAGACACACAGGGAGAAGGCCACGTGAAGGTGGGGCAGTCAGGAGCAATGCTGTCACTAGTCACGGAACGCCCAGGATTGCCAGCAGCCACCCGAAGCCAGGAGAGAGGCCTGGGCCGGGTTCTCCCTCAGGGCCTCCGGAGGGAACCAGCCCTGCCCACACCTTGATGTCAGCCTTCTGGCCTCCAGAAGTGGGAGAGAATACGTTTCTCCCCCCCGGTTTAAACCACCTGGTCTGTGGCACTTTGTTCCGCAGCCGCAGGAAGCTGATCTAGCACCCCTCCAAGGGACTTCGGAAATGATCCGGAACCTCACCCAGAAAAACCGACAGGGTTTAGGAGTAATGGAGCCCAACCCGCCCCGGCTCCTCACTCTCTCCAGGGAGCCCATGCTAGTCTGAATCTCCCTTCAACCAGATCCTCTCCCCCGCTCAATGAGAACACCGCCGTCTGCTCATGACAGCCCCACAGGAGCCCCAGGCGCCCAGGTCACCCTCGTCTTCCTGCCCCACCCCTTACAGGGCTCTGCAGCCCCCCTTCACATGCCACCTCCCAACCTTCCCGATACTGAAATCCTCCCCCTGCGCCCTCTGGGACACGGGCTCGGTGGGCAGCCCACATCCTTGTGACCCTCAGCTCTCCTCCGACACCTGTCTACTCCTGATGGAACCAGCCTCCCTTCCCCAGGGCAGGACCTGCACCAGCAGGATCCCCACAGCCTTCCTGCACCGGCCTGGGACGCCGGGGCGACATCCTCTTAATATTTCTGGATCATTTTCCCTCCTTCCTCCCTAAACACCAGCCTTGAGCTTCCTGTCTTCAGACATATTCCACCCTGCCCCTCTGGGTTGCAAGGGCTTAGAACTGCCCATCATTCCTTGACGATTCTTGCCCCTCTTTCCTACTATTCTTGATACCACACTTGCCATAATTCTTGGCGATTTCAAAATACGCAGAGATCGTCTTTCTGTTATCCTGGCTCTTCAACGTCTTGACTTCCAATGTCTTGTGCCCAACTTCTCACTTCCATCCAAGTCGTTTCGGCTGCATCATATTCCGTTGTAAGGCCACGCTTTCTTCAGCCAACCCTTCCAGTTGCTTAGAGTCACCTTCTGATGCTCTTTCTTTCCCACCCCATCCCATCCATCAGCAAATGCTGTTGGCCTGACCTTCCGAATTTCTTGACCACTTCTCCTGCCCTTTCTGGCTGCCACCCAGTCCCTCCTCTGGATCCCGGGATCAGGCTACTGGCTCTCTGGGATTCAGCCCTTGATCCCCAGCCCATCTCTTCTAACACAGCAGCCAAAAGGACCCCATGAAGGGTAAATCGGATCTGCTGCAAGCGTTCCCATAGCTGCACCCCCAGGCCCTCCCTACTCGGCCCTCTCTCACCCCTGACCTCACCCAACACCCCTCCCCCTTGCTTCCTGGGCTCTGGCCATGCAGGCCCTTGTCCAGGCATGTCCTACTCTACCAGCTTCTCATGTCCTTGCTTGGGTGTCTCCTCCTCAGTGAGGACTTCCCAGTAAATGCTGCCTTCCCTCCCTTCCCCCACCAGGTGTTCCCTTGCCCTCTTCCCTGCTCACTTTTCTCTAGCACATTCTAGCACACTGCAGAATTTGCTCCTTTTTATTGTCAGTTGTGCCCCCAGCCCCACTAGAATGTAAGCTGCGTGAGAGTAGGATCTTTGGTTTGTGGCTGCACCTTGTGTACCATCCTGGGGCCCAGAGCCATGCCAGGCACCCAACAGACGCTCAGGCAGTATTTTAGAATGAATGCATGACTTATCAATTGGTCTCTTAGGAGTTTAGTTAGCAGGACTTGCTCTGCCAGAGTTTGAGCAGAAGTTGGCAGTGGGAGGAGGGGGTCGGCCCTACCCTAGTACTTCCCGGAGACTCAGATGCACTGCTCTCTCCTTTTAGAAGAAACCCCAGGATGTGTTTGTTTTTAAAGCAAATGAGGAAATGATAGTTCAGCCTGTGCAGCATTCAAGTGAGACCCGCCCTTCAGTGGAATAGCGGTGATGCCAGCTCTGCAACCAACCCCGTGACTGGGGAAGGTACCAAGACTGCCCGGGGGGGAGACCCCGCACCCCCACCCCCACCCTGAGTGGAGACCACTTTGACACCCCCTTTCAGGGTCACAGGGCAAGAAATGGGGGCAGGAGAAGGGAGGGGAGCAGAAAAGTGGAGGAGCGAGGTTGAGGGGAGCAGGCTGGGCCAGTGTCCCCTGCCCCCCACTGTACCACCCGGACGGACGACTGGTGGCCCCTGACCTCTCCTGCTGCCTCTGAGAGTAGAGAGTAGGGCAGCCTGTGTCTGAGAGACCTCTAGGGGAGCCCGGACTTCCCCATTCTCTCATTGCCCTCCTTCAGGCCAAGCGCCCCACCAGCATGCCACCCGCCCTCTCTGGGGTCACACCCACCCCGCAGATCAGGCACCTGTGGTAGAGCGATGGGGATACGCCCTTTGTCCCCACCACTCCCCCCGCAGCCCAAGGGGAAGCCAAGCGCTCTCCCTGCCCCACGTCCCCTGGAGGTCCCACCTGGCCGGCTCAGCCTGCTTCTCGCCACTCCCCCAGGGCCCTGCAGGGGCCGAGGCCAGGCGCCAGTTTCCAGCTGTCCACCAGCAAACACCCCGACTCCATCAGCAACCCCCTGCCAGCCAAGGCACCCACCGGGGCTGGGGGCCCTTCTCCCTCCAGTGTGCTGGGCTACTCACCTCCCTCAGGGTCCACGGAGAAACTGCTGGCGACTCTGAGACAAGGGAGGGTGGTAAGGAGCGGGCCCAGGAAGGGGGGAGGCTGGAGAAATCTCCTACTGAGGCCAGAAGGAAGGCCTAGGACTCAGCAAGTGTCTTCACTCACAAAAGCTCTTTCAAGGGGCTGGCCCCATGGCAAAGTGGTTAAGTTCGCCCACTCTGCTTCGGTGGCCCAGGGTTTTGCCGGCCCGGATCCCGGGCACGGACATGGCATCGCTCATCAGGCCATGCTGAGGCGGTGTCCCACGTGCCACAACTAGAAGGACCCACAACTAAAAATATACAACCATGTACTGGGGGCATTTGGGGAGAAAAAACAGAAAAAAAAAAAAAGAACATTGGCAACAGTTGTTAGCTCAGGTGCCAATCTTGAAAAAAAAAATCCTTTTGAGCTCACAACTTTTAGTATCATCAGCCCATTTTGCAGATGAATAAATTAGTGGGCCCAGAATTGTGAAGCAAAAACTGGGCCACATGTGCAGTAAGGGGCTGGTCTGAGACTCAAACCCAGGTCTTTCCCTCTCTGCCCTGTGCTTTCGGAGGTGCCCATGCCTCAGGTCCCACTTCTCCTGTGCTCCCTAGCACCCCTGTCCCCTGAGCCTGCCTCCGCGAGGCTCTGGCAGCGGCCCCCTCCCACGATGCCCCCAGTGGGCTCACCTAGAGCAGCCAAGCAGAGGAGCAGAAGGAGCCTCATGGTTCTGCCAGTGTGGGGCCCTCTGCCTGGACTCAGAAGGGCATTCTGGGTGCTCCCTGGGTGGTGCCTGCAGTGGAGAGGTAACCTGGAGGCCACAGCACCCCAGGGCGGGACCCAGAACAGCAAACCCCTCCCACACCCCCAGGGAATTAGGAGGCTTCTGGGGCTTGGAGCCAAACCAGGGCTCACACTCAGCTGCCACTGCTGAGCTGTAGGATCCCGGGCTTGCTCGGTTGGTAGATGTCCACGTCCTAACCCCGGAATATGTGAGGTTGCCCGACGGGGGGAATTGAGCTTGCCGATCTGCTGATTTGGAGATGAAGGGATCATCCTGGATTATCGGGGTGAGCCTGATGTAATCACGAGGGTCCTTCTGCAGCTCCCCTGGGAGGCTGACTTACGGGCAGGAGAACTGGTGGGCTGGACCCCTGTCAGAGAAGCAGGAGGGGAGGCGGCTTCCGCCCATCTCACCCTGGTTCATTCGTGACCACGTGCTGGGCATCTGCTAGGTGGCCGACGCTGGGCTCAGCCCCCAAAGGAAACCTCAGACTGGATGAGGCCCCTGGTCACCCAGGAATGTGACTGGTTTGGCAAGTGCTGTGTAAATCCTGCCCTGAAGCTCAGAGGGCAGAGGAGCCCTTCCTCATGCCCCACAGACAGGGGGTCATTCCCCAGGGACCTGGACCCAACGCCAGCTGGACCAAGAGGAGGCCAAGCCACCTCACAGATGGAGCCTGGCCTCGTCAGCAGCCTGTAGCAGAGGTCCTTGGATCTGGAGAGAAGGGCGGAGGTGAGCAGGGCCTCTCGGAACAGGAAAATCCCCCAGTGCTCTGAGGCCAGACCAGGGCTGGACCCTCAGCGTTGGGGGCTCCAGCAGCCTGGAGCACAGAGACAACAGACGGAGCAGGTGAGGGGGGACCAGGACCAGCCAGCCCCTTTCTGGCCAAGTCCACTCAGTCTGTGCAGGGAAAACTCATTTGGCTGCCTTCCCCAGGGAAGGTGTCCCACCCGCAGGGAATCATTTGTTTCCACTGAGGGCTGCTGTCCCCTTCAGAACCTGGCAGGTGAGCCACATGCCCACCCCTGGCACGGTCCAGGAGTGGGCATCTCACCCAAGGAAGGCCAATTACAGTCCTGTCCTGGGGGTCCCCTTGGTCCTTCTGGGGGCACCTGCTGTGTTGGCTACCTCAGTGGTCCCCTTTCTCCTGGGTGGGCAAGAGGCAGCATCTGTCACTTGCCACCCACAGTCCTGACTCGGACCCCTGGGGCTGTGCCCTCTGGACCCACCTACCTCTCTGCATTTGGGAAGCGGAAGCATTTTCTTAGTTTCCTAGCAAAATTCCCTTCCAAAAAGTCAGCTTTCACTTCTGCTGAAGGAGGCCCGGGGGAGGAATTGAGGATTGAAGGGGACAGAGGGGTCACCGGGGAGGCGGGCTGGCTGCCAGGGTCTCAGCTGCTGGCACCCTGTTGCCTGAAGGCCCAGAAGCTCGCCCATTTTCCTCCGCTGTGCTCAGGGGACCGGACTCACGAGAAGCCTCCTGTTAGTCTCGGTGTTTGTGGGGAGCCAGAGTCAGAGGAGCGGCGGGCGGACTCGAGGGACATTTCCCCAGGCCTTGAGGGGGCCGGGGGGCATCTTTCCTGCCCCGGCCCGGGCACCTCTCGCTGTGTGCCCATTAGAGTGAGGTGTCATTTCTGGAGGGGGCTTGTTCTCTGAGATGTCCTGTCTCTCCTCTCCACAGGCTTCAGGTAGGATGAGACTGACTAGGACACACCAGGTCACCCCAGGCCACCTCGACTCAGTGGAGCTGGGGCGTCCTCAGAGCTCTCCAGTCACCCTCTGTGGACTGATGCTCTGGGAATTTTGCCTACAGAGGGCGAGTCTCCTCCATGTAAATGGCCTTACCGGCATCTGCTTGTTTCCCTCATGTCATGTTCCTGGGAGGGTCCCACCTGGTGGGAGTCTGGGCTGGGTTTTCTGGGCCCACGTGGCTGTGAGGTTCTGAAGCTGGGAGCCCTCTCAGGGCCTGGCAGGGCAAATCCAGGGACCCCCGAGACTGATGGGGACTCCTGCCCTCCTCGCCCTGCAGTGGGCTCGTGCACCTGGAGAGCCCTCACTCCAGTTATCGCAATAACCCCCCAGGTGTCCCCCTGTCTCAGGGCGGCTTCTTCACTGCTGGCAGAGCGGGCTCCTCATTTCACAGTCCCCTGGCTCCCCATCACCCACAAAAAATCATCCAAGCCCCTGGCATGTGCCATCAGTGGGCTGGTTCCGTCGTCACTCCAACCATCCTCGCGTGCCCCACAGCCCCATCTAGAGGGCCCGATTTCCAGTTTCCCCGGCCCAGCTCCACACGGGCCCATCTCCACACCTTTGCGCAGGCTGTTCCCTCTGCCTTTGTCTCCTGTCTGGATCCTCCCTTCCTCCAAGGCCCCAGGAAACCCGCCTGCCAGAGGGGATGGCTCACTTCTGAGCCGCTGGGTGGTTTGCGGGGCAGTCAGGGCCCCGGGGAGACCGGGGTCCACTTCCCATCTCTCCCACGTTGCTCCTTCAGGCCGCCGACCACATTGTAGGAAGACCTGGACTCCTAGGATGGGCAAGGTGCCCTTCCATCACTTTATAAGTAATTACTCATTTAATCCTCACAACCACTCAGCAGAGGGTGGCGCCACCCCCGTGTTTGGCCCCTTGTAACCGGAGGCCCGGAGTTTGATTTCCGAGGTCTCACAGCTCGGCTCCTCCCTCCCAGCTCCTCGGAGCCTGGTGTTGCAGCTGTTGCCTCTCAGTAAACATTCCCTGAGGGCACGGGAAGGTGGCAAGGAAAGAGCCTTGAGGTTGCAGCACAGCCTTCTCCCACCTTGGTGGCCTCAGCATCACCCTGGGTCCATTAAACACATCACTGGCCCCCACCTGAGAGTTCCTGACTCAGGAGGTGGGGCCCGAGAACCGGCATGTCCAACAAGTTCCCAGGTGAGGCTGATGCCGATTGGCCCTAAGCTGCCGATTAACAACGTGTGTCACTGTCATGTGGGCCAGGCTGGTGGCCCTCCCCAGACTCACGCAGCACAGAGCTTCGAGTGTGTCCCTTGTAGCCCGAGAACTGGGCCTCGCACTTGTTGACACACTGATGGGTCATGTGATGCTGGCTGAGTGGGAGAGCACAGCAACCGGACGAGCTGAACTTGCCAAGCCTTTAATGGCCATGTGAAGCCCAGACCTGAGGGCACCAGGCCAGAGCAGCCCGGACGCTTGTCTGGCCAGGAATCCAGCCAGGCGCTGGGCCCCCGGGGGAAGCAGAGGCTTTTCAAGCATGTCCTGGGGTTTCTCCTGACCTTCCCTCCTGACAGTGCTTGAGGCCAGCAGTTCTCAACCCTGACTGCCAGCCAGAGAAAGTCCTGAAACCTGGCTGCGGGCTGCCCCCGGATCCCTCGCCTCAGTGTCGCTGGCACAGGGCCAGCTTCTGAGGGCTTCTCGGCTGTTCTCCAGGCTGACAACTGTGGACGGAGGCTCTGCAGCCTCGAGGCCCAAGGCTTGGGAAGCTGGGACAGGGCCCTGGGTGGCATCCAGCCCTGCCTGCCTGGCCTATTGGCTCTGTCACCAGACCCCCTGCCCCCAGGACCACACTCCCTATCTCACAATGCAGGTCTGTACATGCCTAGCGGTCCTGGTCTGTACATGCCTAGTGGTCCTGGCGTGTCACCTTTGCCCCCACTGTTCCTAAAGGTCAGCTCAATCTGGGATGGGACACAGAGCAGGGTGGGAGAGCAGGTTCTGCAGACGGCGTGGCTAAGGGCCTCTGTTCTGCTTTCCTGAGGCCTCTTGTTGATGTGCGGTTCCTGGGTTAGAATATGGGACCACAAGGAATCCTGCCAGGGAGAGGCTGACCACCGACCCCCTGTTCCTCAGACTCAAGTCAGCCCTGTGACAAGAGGCTTTCACGTAGTGAGGTATATGGGGGGACTGTTCGGTTCCAAACTGATGCGGCTTGAACTAAAGAAGCCTGACTTACGCCCTGTCCAACACACACTGTACCTCTACTCTAACCATTAAAGTGAAGAACGCACTCTCTTGAGATAGGAATGTGTGCATCCCCTCCCATATTAGTCCCTTTCCCAGCATCAAGGTGGCGGTGACCTGCTCATTTGCAACTGAATATGTCTCTGAACTTTGATGAATAGTATCCTGGGTGTGTTTAATGTATGTTCTTTGTTCTAAAAAAGGTATTAGACAGTTCTGGAAACCATGCTTCTCTGGAACGCTTTCTTCCTTTCTGGAAAAGACCTCCCCGGGTTATAATCCTCACGTTGGCTGGAGTAGAACTCGCAGCCTTTTTTTGAGGAAGATTAGCCCTGAGCCAACTACTGCCAATCCTCCTCTTTTTGCTGAGGAAGACTGGCCCTGAGCTAACATCCGTGCCCATCTTCCTCTACTTTATATGTGGGACACCTACCACAGCATGGCTTTTGCCAAGCGGTGCCACGTCTGCACCCGGGATCCAAATCGGCGAACCCCAGGGCCACCAAAGCGGAACGTGCGCACTTAACCGTTGAGCCACCGGGCTGGCCCCTCACTTTCTCTCTCTTCACTATGGAATGGTCGACACCTGCAGGTCCCCAGGGTGAGGGACAGGAACAGCCTCCAAGCCCCATGCTGGGGCCGTGTGGCTCTGGAAGGCTGAGTCCAGGCCCAGCTCTGCCCCTAGTTGACTCACATTACTCAGCCTCTGTGGGTCTGGACTGCGTGACCCGTGAAGACAGACTAACAGGAGATTGTGTGTGGGGAGGACAACACGGGCTTACTCTAACTGTGGCTGGGTCTTCCCTTCACATGGGGGAGGGCTCCAAACTTTGACAACGGTGCTCCCCATTCCAAACAATTTCTGAGCACTCCCAATGCATGTATATCTATAAATTGCATTTATGGGTTACTACACTAATATATTATTTACATTATAAAACATTCAACAAAAATAGACTCTTTAAAGAACAGATAAAAAATATAAATACAAGTTCCCATATTTTCTTCCTGCTGCCCACTTTGGCGTGCCCTGCTGGAGGGCCCACTGAGAGGGGTAGTGGTCACCAGGGGGCAGGAGAGTGGGGTAAGGGGGACCCTGGGGCAGGAGGTGGGTGGCTGCAGGTCTGGCCCTGAGGAGACTCTGGGTGGAGGCGGGGGTGTCAGTGCCAGCGGGATTGACAGGCGGGAACCGGGGCACCGCGTAGCCCAGCGGGACTCATGAGGGACGTCCCGGCCTGAGGGGTGTAGGGCCAGGGGAGCCCGGGCACGGGAATCCGGGGCAGAAGGATCGGGGGCGCGAAGCTCGGGAGTGCGGGAACTGGGGTCCCAGAGAGTCGCCGGGGTTGGGATCCGGGAGCAGCCGCGACAGGTCCTCCACCAGGTGCCACTTCTCCTGGACTTGCTGCAGGGGGAGCCAGCGGCCGGTTACGAGGGGCGCCTCCGGCCACGTGGGGGCGGTGGAGGCCGCAACTGGCCTGGCGCGGGCAGCTCAGCGGTCAGCCGGCCCCGGCCCCGGCCCCGCCCCGCCGGCCCCGCCCCACCACAGACCACGCCCCCAAGCCAGAGACCACGCCCCGTCACTGTTCCGGGTCCGGTCTGACGCCCGGCTCTGGTCCTGCCTAGGGTTAGAGACCACGCCCCCTGCAGAGTCCCGCCCCCAGCCAGAAGCCACGCCCCATTACATCCCGTCCGCATCTCCAGAAGGCCCCATCACGGTCCCGCCCCGGCCCGGTCCGAGACCACGCCTCCACCAAGGTCCCGCCCCCGCCCTCAGCCCAAGGCCACACTCCTAATAAACCCCTGTCCCCAAGCCTCGGGCTATATTCCTAACGTTTGACTCCCGACCTGAGTGAGGCCACGCTTGAGAAGCATGTTCCCTCCTTCCGCCTTCCCCGTTTTTACTGCCAGCCTCAGGCCACACTCCCGGACAGTCTCGCCCGCAGTTGGGAGTCACCCAGCCTGGCGGACACTCACCCACATCAGCTGCTTCCGGAGCCTCTGGATGGCCCTCGCATTGGCGTGGGACTGGGAGACGCACACGGTCAGGACAAGGCTTTGGACAGATGGGGATTCAAGGTCAGTCGCCCCTCCCCACTTGCGCCCTCCCCACTCGAGTCTCTTAGAAATGCTTCCTGGGGTCTCTCCTCTCCTTCCCTCCCCGGGTCGCTGAGCCCCTCTCCTCGAAATGTCAGTAACTCAACAGCTGCACTGGGCTTCCAGCGCGTCTGCACCAGGCAGTGTGCCTCCCCTGTGGTCATTTAAGGTGCCTGCTTTACAGGTGAGGCCCCGTGGGGGCTGCCCAGGGGCCGAGGAGGAACTGCCAGGCCCATGCTGGAGTGCGCATGGGAGGGAGAACCCCCCTCCCAGCTGCCTCCTCCCTTCACCCCTGTTGTCCTGAGAGGCACCTGAGCAGGATGAGGAGGGGGAAGCTGAAGGCATGGGAGCCGAGGTAGTGGAGGGCACGCTGGCCGAGGGGTGGGAGCCGGAGGGCCACCAGCTCCGGGACCACCTGCCAGGGGGCTGAGTAATTGGTGAAGAGGCCGCAGTCCCAGGAGGAGTGGACGCTGAGGAGAGATGGCCAGAGGGTGGGCAGGGTCAGGGCCCTGGGTGAGGAGCTGCTTGCTCGCCAGCCTCCCGCCCCTCTGCTCCCTCACCTGCTGACCACATAGCCCAGGGGCACAGTGGCCAGGAGCAGGCCCAGGATGAGCACCAGCTGGAAGAAGAAGGTGGAGCTGGAGGCGCGGAATCGCCGAAGGGATGCCGTGGAGTTCCGCAGGAGGGTGTACTGGGAGCAAACAACAACAAGGGGGGGGTGGTGAGCCCCGTTTGCAGATGCCAGGAGTCTGAGGCCCCCGGAGGTGGGGGGGGGCGGTGTGAGGCAGGATGTAAGCCCCGCTCTGCTGACAGGTGCACCCCCTGCTCCCTCCCAACCCGTGAGCTACCTTCTTGATCTGGAAGGTGAGGAAGATGAAAGCACTGTTGAGCAGTGGCAGCAGAGGGCAGTAGAAGAGGCCCATCCAGGTGACCGTCTGCCCCGCCACAATGTCCAGCACGTTCTTGGGCACCAGGAACTCCTCCCGGCCCAGCCAGGCCCAGAACGGGCCCGAGAATCGCTCCACCAACAGCCTGGGAGAGGGGAGTGTCCAGGTACCCACCACCCGGGAGAAGCGTGTGGACCACACCAGTCACGGTCACGGACCATCACACACTCACTTGCCGGACGCACACATGTGTAGAACTGCTCACCCTTGGCTGTGACCACTGGCCATCCCCTGACATGCCCAGGCCACCCCCATTCTCCCTGTGGTGTCCCCACATGGCTCACCTCCTAGGTAGGGTGACAAGGAAGGCAAAGGCCACCGTGAGGAGAAAGTTGAAGATGCTCAGCTTGTACAGCTCCTCCCCCACCGAGTTCTCCCAGCACTGGGGCAGAGGAGGGACCTGTCACCACCCACCGTCCCCAGCTGCCCCTCACCTGCCCGTTGTGGGGTCTCTGTGGTACAGGATCCTTGCCTGCAGTCTGACATGATTGCTAAGTTAAAACCTGTGCCTCGAGGATAACATTTGGGTAGGGAAACTGCCACCCTGCATGGCATCTCATGTGATGTGAGTGGCGCCTCCTGGAGGTGTGCTGCTGGCTGGGCAGCTCTGCCCACAGGCTCTCAGCAAGGATAGACCCAGAGAGGGACAAGGAGATCAAAGAGCTGGGGCTTTGTGGAGAGGAACAGGAGGGACAGCCCTGATGGTCACCTGGTAGTCGCAGGCGTCATAGCCGTAGGACTTGCAGCTGGTCTTGTTTCTGCCAATGCACAGCACGGTCTGGCCCAGCGAGAAGGAGAACATTCCGAGGCTGGCCAGCTTCAGCACCACGCACCTGGGGGGTGGGGACTGTGTCAGGGGGCAGAGTCCAGGGACACGGGCACACTCTACCCAGGATCCAGGTGTGCTGATATCTGCCTGAGAGCATGTCTCTCCTGGGCCCAGGCCCCTCCAAATCCAGAGTGCACCCTCCTTCCAGCCTGCTTCATCCGTGGCAATGTTTCCCAAAGTGTGTTCCCTAGAATTCCAGTCTCCAGATGATTCATGGGAAAAGTGTTCTCTTTTAAAATCAGTTTGGGAAACACTGCACAGTTCAGCCGGCCTCAGCCCACACCTGGCCTGTTGACTCACAGGCATATACGGGCCTTCAGTTTCCTAATTGCAGGTGACATCTCTTTCTTCCACCACCTGTTCATACCCTAGTCCACTCACGCTGCCTCCTGAATCACACATCGTGCACACGTACTCCTGGTTAATGCATAACCGGGTTGTGCAGGCAGGACGGCCTAACCCGGAGCCATCGCGTGCACATTATATCCAAGCGTGGACTTTGAGTGCTGCCGCGTGGCAGGAGTCCGGCGGGGAACGGCGGTTCTTCTGTTGAGGGAGGCTGGGACAGGGGTGGTAGCGGCTTATTTTTTATCTCTCATCCTTTTGAGCACTTTAAGTTTTTTACCATGTGCTTGTGCTGTTAACTATTCAAAAAACAGGTTCAAACCAAGCACGGTCAACCTTGGAGGAAGGCTGAAGGGGCTCCAGACAGCTCCTGCTCCAGGGAAGCAGAAGGAAAGCAGACAGAGCCGAAGGCGGGGGCGGCAGAGGGAGAGAGAAGCCGGTGCAGCTCAGTGGGGGGTTCAAAGAGGGGCTGGGGGGTCCAAGGGGGGACCTTAGTCCTAAGGGGGGAGGCAGAGCCGAGCACGGGGCAGAGGAGAGCTCGCCTTTGAACCTGCACCCAGGAGGCATGAGGAGATTGACCTTGGCCAAGGCACTTTGTCCCTGCAAACCTCAGTTTCCTCATCGGTCCGATGGGGATGAGGATGGTGCTGACTTCACAGCTCACATGAGGGTTGTCAGATAAGGGGTGTAAACCCTCAGGCCCTCCCTGCCTTCCTCTCCCTCCAGACGATGTCCCACCTCTCAGTCTCAAGGGGCACACTCACCACATAAGGGTGAGGTTGACCTCAGTGTTGGGAGAGTAGTTTTCCAGCTGGACCAGGAAAACAAACAGCAGGGGACCCAGAAAGTTGACCAGGGCAATGACCCCAGGGGGCAGGTACTGGAGTAGCACAAACAGGGACTCCTGTGGGGAAAAGCAAGGAAGGAGGTGCCGATGCTGGAGGGGCCCCACCAGCTCCCCCATCCCCTACGAGCCCCTCAAGTGTAACTCTGGGACAGGCCCAGCATCCAGAAGCCCACGGGCTATTCCCAGTGGCAGCATGGCTGTCAGGGGCATGTCCACAGGGAGAGCCGGTCTGATCTGGCCGTGACAAATTGCTTTAACCTCTCTGAGCCTCAGTTTCCTCATCTCCAAGGTGGGACCACCCCATCTCCTCCTACAGTTCTGGCCAGGATTAAGTGAATGTATGTCAGTCGCCTGGTACCTCCTTGTTGTCCTGCGAATACTTGGTGGCCCAGAAGATGGCACTGATGGCCCCGACCACCAGGAGCCCGATGAGGATGTTGACCCGCAGGTAGGTGAGCAGGTGGCAGACCCTCTGGGCCCGGGTCTGTTGCTGCTCCAGCAGGAAGCGATGCCCCTCCTCCAGCTCCACCTGTCACGGGGCGGCCAGAGGCAGTTTAGGGCTGGCCCCCATGGGTCAGGGGGGCCGCCAGACAGACCCAGGCCCAGGTCAGGGGTGGGGGGAGACAGGCTGCCAGGATCTAGGCAAAGTTGTGGTGACACTGGGGCGGGCAGGGACAAGCTGAAGGTGGCAGTAGGTTTTATCTAGATTCCCCCTCGCTCCCTTGCACTGTGCAGGTGAGCGCTCACAATCAAACACCAGCACAGCCCCTGCCTCCAGCTATAACACCCTGTGCACATGTGACATATACGTGGTCACAAATGCTCTCACACTCATTCACACTCACACACACCTCACACTCACACATGCCCTCGCACGCACCTTGAACTCATTGCTGATCTCGTGCTTCTTGATGGTGGACGCTTGCTCTCCCTGGATGCAGAAGTCCCAGGAGGAGAAGACCTTGGCACTGAGAGGTGACTTGTACTCCTGGCCCAGGAACAGCTTCTGTGGCAGCCCTTTCACCATCCTGGAGGGGCGGGAGGCCAGGGCCCGTGAGGGAGGTGCATCTCCCGTCCTGGCTGGGCTCCGGGTCTGGGTGGGAAGCCCCTGGCAGCCCCAGGAGCAGGCTTTGGCCTCGGCCTGGGTGGGGGGTGGGCATCCAGGGGCGGTGGTGCCTGACCCTGAAGTCTGCAGCTGGGGACACAGAGTTTGGTCCCTGGAACCACTGATGAGTCTTACTGAACAGGGGCCAGGGCCTTCCTGATGACCTGGGAGTGCCATGCCAAGGGAGGGTGATCAGGGAAGACCCCCTGGGAGGAGGCAGAGGTGTGGGGCCCCCCCTCTCACCGCCGGAGAGTCCCACAGAAGCAGAGGAGCAGGGAGGCCAGCGGGCTCAGGAGGTAGGCCAGGCGGATGCTGTATGCTGAGCTGCTCTCAGGCCCCGCCCGGTACGCACCATAAAAGAGATAGGTGCTGTTGAAGGCCTGGGGATGTGGATGATGACACCTGAGCGAGAGTCTGTGCCAGGCTGTGTGCTAAATGCTTTCCCTGTATTAATTCATTAACTCTTACAATGACCCCATCAGGTAGGGAGTAAGAGTATCCCCATTTCACAGAGGTTCAGAGGGGTTAGGCAACTTGCCCAAGGCCACACAGCTTTGAGGAAGAGCCAGGACTGGAATACTGGAGCCTGCAGGGTAACTACTCATGGCTTCCAGGGATGAAGGTGGGGTGGTGCGTGTCCCAGAGGCCTGGACACTTCTCTCCTCTCATCCCCTGCACCCCCACCCCAGCTGGGCTCTGAGGGCAGTGGGCCTGGGCTGTGCACAGTGGCCTCAGCCTCTCTCTGACCCCATCACTGGCATGGCCAGTGTAAGACCGTCCACCTGGACGCCAAAATGTCTTTGGAGGCGTAGGGATCCTCTTGGACTAGGGTCCCCTGAGACCAGTTCTCTGGGTTCCCCAGCCCCCTGGTCCTTAGGAGACCCACTCACCCTGCCAGTTAAAACATTCCAAAGTTGATTGTGAAACCTGGGAACACCAGTCTGGGGCTGGTGGCCACTGGAGCACTGGAGGGCTATCGAGGAGAGAGAGGGGGCCAATACAGAAGGGTCCCCAAGGCATAGGCGAGGCTCTGCCCCTACCCGCTCCAGAGTCCCCTGCCGCCGGGAGGCCTGAGCAGAGCCCTGGGGATGTCAGGAGGTGTGCCATGCAAAAGGCGCAGGCAGGGAGAGTCCCAGGGCGGGACCCAAGCAGGAGGATGCCGAGGGTCAGGCAACACTCGGAGCCCTGGACCCGCCCCCAGGGTGCAGGTGGGCTCCCGGGCACTACTCCCTCCGTGGGCCAAGCACTCACTGAAGTTAAGGGGGGGGCCTGGGTCAGGGGGGCGCAGCCAGACCAGGGGCAGCAGGACGAAGCCACCGGTCAGAAGCAGAGTCAGCAGGTTGAGCAGCAGCAGGAAGCGAAGGAAGGTGAAGTAGGACTGGATTCCGGTGCCAAAGAGGCCTATTGGGAGAACAGCAGGTGGGTCAGGGAGGCACCGAGCCAGGGACCCCGCTAGGAATCCGAGGGCTGTGGGATGTGAAGGCTACGGGCTGTGGGTGACCAGTCTCACGGGGACCTCGGTTTAGTTGCCGCGGTGGGAGGCCTCAGCAGCAGTACCTCTGACGGCCACCAGGGGGTGCTGCCACCCGCCAAGATTGGGCCGTGGGTCCAGGGGCAGAGGCGGATGTGTGAGGATGGGGGGTTGGGTGGTGCGGACCGAGACCGACAATGGCAAGCGGGATGATGCCCTCCTCCCGTTTCTTAACTGGACACTGAGACTGCAGCGAGGGGAGGTGGGGGTTGGGGTGCAGGTCCTACCCCCGATCTCGTAGAGAGCCCCCTCCCAGAGCCCAAAGCCCCGGGCCAGCCTCTGCGCCGCCTCCCTCAGGCGTCCTCCCGCCATCCGCCGCCGGCGCCGCCACCGCTGCCAGCACGAGGTCTTCACCCCCTCGGGCTCCCGCAGCTGCCTGGGGTGGGGTGGGGATGGAGGCGCCCCTGTGTCACCCACCGTGCCCCCTCGGCCAGGCCGAGCTGCGCCATGGGCCGAGGGAGTCTTCCCACTGCTGGTGATTTCCACGCCCCCACCCAACAGGTGCATCTTCGCGGTGCCTCCCCCACCCCCACCGCTCGGCCTCGGCCGTGTCCTGGGCCCCGGGCACCCACCGGATGAAGCGCTTGTCCACCATGGCGTAGGGCAGCGCCCGCACGGGCTCCCGCGAGGAGCAGAGCCGCTCCATCTCCTGCTCCCACAGCTCCTCGCCCACCGGCTCGGGTTCTGGCTCCCCGGAGACCCGCTCCGAACATACCGACAGCTGGGGCAGCATCTCTGGAGGCGGGCAGGGGGTGGTGTTGCAGGCGCCGGGCTGGGACCCCCGCTTCCCAGGAGAGATGTGGGGCGCCTGTTGGGCGAGCCTCAAGTTCTTGGCTCTGGCAAGCCCAGACTTGAAGGCAAAGAATCCTGTTGGAGGAGATTTGGGCTCAGTCCCCATCCACCTCTAAAGCAACACAGGGCCAGGGGCCTCAGTTTCCCCATCTGTCAAATGGAGAGAAAGGTCCAAAGGGCACGGAAGGATGGGACTGTCACAGACAAAGCCAAGGCCAGGGGTGGCCCCAGATAAGCGCGGGGGTTTTGGGGGGAGGTCCGGGGCAAGGCCTGCTTCAGGACACCCTCACCTGCTACCTGTGGCCGCAGGCCTTTCCCGTCACCCTTTGGCCGGAGACAATTCCGGCTCTCTCCACGTGCTGATCTCCCCTTGGGGAGACGTCCCTGCACCAAAACTGGGCATCCTGCAGCACCCCGGATCCGGACGTACTGGGACCTCCTTCTGTCTTCTGTCTTGTGGTCCAGCCCCCAGGACTGGGTCTGCCTCGGTCCCCCATGGACCCCAGGTGAGGAGGCGTGGCCACAGCCCCAGCCGTGGGAAAGGGACGAAAGGACCCCTCTGCAGCGGCTCTCCCTCCCTCCCACCACGGCCCCCAGCAGTCCCTCGGCCGCAATTCTCTCTCCCACCTCCTCACGATCCGCCTCCTCCCCCTACCCTGCACCCATCTCACCTGGGGACAAGAGATCAAGGCCCCTTAGAAGCCCCCTCCTCGGACCGGCTCCCGCGCCTTCAGGCGGGGCAGTGAGGGAGCCGAGGGGAGGGGTCACATGACAGGAACCCCAGCTCCCCCCGCCGTCTCCTCCCCGCCACCCCTCTGCCCCCCTCCGGCAGTTTCCTCATCGCTCCACTGAGGCCGGCACTTCCTGGGCGCGCGGGGCGCAGGCGGGCAGGTGAGAGGCGCGCTCGGACTCCTGGCGGCGGAGCCTGGGACGCGCTGCGCGGGGGTCGCGCGCTGCCTCCTCGCGTGGGGCGGGGGCGACCGCGCCGGCGTCGGGCCGGCTCCTTCGGCTGCCGCCTTCCCGGCCCCCGGGGCCGCGCTGTGGCCGTTCCGACCGAGCCGGCGCTGCTCCTGCGCGCTCGCCCTGGCCCGCTCCCCTCCCCTCCGGCCTGGGGGGCGGCAGCCTGACGCGGGCAGGGCTGGGGGCGCAGGGGTCCGGCTCCTAATCGGCCAGTCGCCCCAGCTTGGCTGGGCGGGCGCGATAGTGGTTGGCTCCATCACATCGGGCTGAGTTATTTCTCAACTTCCCGCCTCTGCCGTTGGCGCCGAGGCCAAGGCGCCGGGCTAGCACCCGGCCTTTAGTGCTCACTCAGAAATCCACTCCATTCATGACTTGCTCAGGCCAAGGTCATCTTGGCCATTTTTCTCTCCTGGGATCCCCTGGGCACCCCGCGCTCCTGCCCTTCCTCCTTGCTCCCTCTCCACCAACTTTAGGGCCGGCTCATTTCATAGCTGAGCTCCGATGGCTTGTCTGCTTCCCCGCCTGGCTCCCCAGTTGGTTTCCAAGCCTCTCCTCTATGCCAGGCCCCTAGCTTGGCGCGGGTGCTGGGCACACAGTGGGCTCAGAGGGTGGGAAGGCAGAGAGCAGTCAGTAGGAAGTGGCAAGTGCTCCAAAAGGATTCAAGCCAGGAGGGCTCCCCAGAGGAGGAGACCTTCCAGTTGGGCCTGGGGTCATGTGAGTGCAACTCAGCTGGGGCATGGGTGTGTGTGGGGGGCAGTGGGAGGAGGGGCCTGGGCTGAGCAGGCCTGGGTCTCCACCCCCAGGTGCCCGTGCCAGGATCCAGCCTGAGCTAACCCCCTCGGGAAGCACGCTGGCAGCCGCACAGGCCCCACCCTGGCCCACCTCTGGCCAGCCCAGGCCCTGGACCTCTTCTCTGGAGCTGCATTAGGTCTCTTCATTCGGGCATCCTGGCTTTGCCCACCCGTTCTGCCCTCTAGGGGCCCTCTCCTTCCTTTCCCCCTGCCTGCCTCTCCAGGCCTCTCCCGCCCAGGAGTGTCCCCCACCGGCCGTCCACATCCCAGCCCTTTTCTCAAATCCGCGCAGCCTCTCCTGTAGCCTCTTGGTCGGAGTTCTCGGTGGAGCTCCCAGGTGGGCAAGACTCAGGCCCTGGCGGGTGACATGAGGCTGATGAACCCCTCAGCCCCCATGTCCTCAGCTGTGAACTAGGACACAGCGCCTGACTCCCTGGCTTGTGGGGAATACCAGAGAAAACAGCACTGGGGACGGTCACAAAGTGTCAGTCCTCCCGGAGCCTGCCCCCTCCTCCCCACCCAGCACACAGGAAGCGCCCTGCACTCTGGTCAGGAACAGCAGAAGCCACGCCCACGTCGGAGGGGGAGACAACCCCGGCCTGCAGCCGGCTCGGGAGTTTGTCGCAGGAGGCTGTGCGGGAGGAAGGGGTTACCCAATGGGCCTCACAAGGCGCCTATCAGTGGGGCTTTGCAGCATTGTGTTATTTGGATAATTGCCCTGGGAAGAGGGCGAGTCTGGAATTACTATCCCCATTTGAAACCTGGGGAAACTAAGTCCTACAGGAATTGGGGACTTCAAGCAGAGGTTGGGATCCACCCAGACGCTTGGCTGCCTGTACCCTGCTCCAGCCTCAGGGTGGGGTGCGAGGAGGGGTCGGAAGTTGGTTGGGACAGGGCGCAGCCGCCCGGGCCGAGCCGGGTCACGTGACTCCGGAGGCCCGCCGCCACGTGGGCCGGGCCGGGCGGTGCAGCTCCCTCTGGCCCCGCTAGGCCTGTGACCGTCAGAGGTCGCCCCCTGGGCCCTCGATCACTCCGTCCCCCTCACCCCGCCGTCCCTCCCCCAGGTGGTGGAGCCCAGACCGTGTTTGCTGGCGGACAGGTGAGCCGCTCGTGGGCGCGCAGGGCCGCTCCTCTCCGGCACCTTCCAGGTACGCGGCCTGGATCGGTGCTGCGTCCGGGCGGAGGCAGACCCCGGGCTTGGGGGCGGCGCCCTCGTCCTCCCAACCCCAGCTCTTCCCCAGCGGCCGGGCGGCTCCACCCCCTCCGAATTCCTTGGGGTCTGGGGCCACTGGGCAGTGAGTTCCCTCCCAGGTCCTCCCGGATCTCCCGGGGTTTGACTCTCCCCAGAGGGGCGGGGGCGGGGTAACGCAGCCTCCAGGCCACACCATCCGCTGGGGGCACCAGGGAGAGGCCGGTGGTGTGTGCCCGGAACCGGGATGGGGAAAGGTAGGGGGTGGGGGAGGCAGGTCGCCCAGGCCGGTACAACTGGCTGGAAGTGGGGGAGTGGGAGCCTGACGGGGCAGGGGTCAGGGGCTCCTGGAGTTGCGGCTGCCCCTGGGCTGCAGGTCGTCCTGGGCAGCAGCGGCTCCTGGAGGCATCGCTGCCGGCTGGAGTGGGGTTCCTGGAAATGGGCCCCACCCTGTCCCTCCCCACCTGGCTCAGGGCTCAGGAATGGTGCTCCCCGGAAACTCCTACGGACCTGCCCGAACCTGGGGTAGGGTGCCTGGGCGCTTGGTACCAGCCGGGCGGAAGTCCTTGGTGCCAGTGCCCAGGTGAACTCCCATCCCCGGGGAAGGCAGCCTGGGCCCCAGGCCAAAGCCTCTGAGCCCGGCTCACCTCGTCCTGCTCCCATCCCCACGCCCACTCCCTGCCTGGTGGAGAAGGGGTGGGTGGGGAGGCCTGTGGGTCCCAGCATGGAAGGGTGTGTCTGTGCAGGAAGGGGTTCCTGCTCCAGCGACTGGATTAGGGGGCACGCTGTCAGCCCCACCTCCAGCTGCTTTCCCATTGCAGGCCAAGTGGGGGCCCTCTGACCCATCTCTCCCCACGCTGTGCTCCGGCTGGAGGGAGGGGGAAGGGGCTGGGATTGTATGGGGCCTGGACTCAGGGGCTGGACCTCCTGCACGCGCCTAAGTGAGGGGTCCGTCTGGGCGCAGCCCTAGTGGCACCTGCTCTGTGTGCACACCTGAGCCTTGCTGGAGGAAGCCCCCTTGGGCTGAGCCAGTGGCTGAGTTCCTGGGAGTGAGGGTGGGGAGGAGGGCACAGGGCAGGGGAGAGCTGGGCTGCAGCCTGCGGGACTCCGCTGCTGGTTGGCACTTGTTACCTCCGCCCCACTCCCACGGGGTGAAGAGCCCAGACAAGGCCGCCCTGGTTCCAGTTGTCCCGGGTGACGGCAGAGCCTTCTGCCTGGACAAAGGCAGCTTGTTTAATGCCCGGCCCCCTCCCCCCAGCCAGCTGGCCTGGCCCGCCCTTGGGGTGATGGAATGGAGGGGAGCTGTTCTCCTGAGAACCGTCGCCCTTGCAGCCCCCCGCATGACCTGGAGTGATCGCTGTGTGTGTGTGTGTGTGAGGGGGGATGCTGAGGGGGGACACAGTGGCCTGGGGCTGGGGGCGGGTGAGGGCTAGCTGTCTGCAGGGCAGGATTTCCTGTGAGAGGAAGTGCTGTGGGTTTCGGGCTGGGCAGGGAAGATGTCAGAGCTGCCCTGACCATTCTCACCCGGAGGGTGGCGGCCCTGGGGGACACACCCCCTTCCCATTTCCCAGGGACTGGTGCCATTGAGGAAACCGATGGGGAACTGCCCAGACCCCACTCCTTTCCTTCCTCTCTCCCTCCGCCCATTCTAGCATGAGGTTTATTTGAGGCCACCCATGTGACCATTGTTGGCGATGGATGGGGGCAGGGTGGGGGCTCAGCTAGCTTCCCACGGCCCCCAGGGAGCAGGCAGTTGGTGGGGTGGGCAGGCGCTGGAGGCCAGCCTGAGTGCCACGCTCCATCTCTCCTCAGATGGGCTTCGGGAGGCTTCGGAGGCTGTGCCCGGGCTCTGAGCGGCCCTAGGTCTGCAGGCTGGCTGGGCGTGGGCCGCAGACATGGCCCAGCCGCCAGCCTTTGTCTTCAACATCCTGGAGACCCCAGAGGACCAGGGGTAAGTGCTGGGGGGCTGGGGGGCTGCGGGGCTGGGATGTGTCACCTGCAGGCAGAGGCCGTTTGGACCACTGCCGGATAGAAGGGGCAGGCTACTGGGGAGAGGGCTGGGTCAGCCCCAGCCTGAATTCCCACCCCCCATTCTCACCCCGGCAGCCAGGACCCCAGCCCCTATGATGAGAGCGAAGTGCACGACTCCTTCCACCAGCTCATTCAGGAGCAGAGCCAGCGGGCGGCTGAGGAGGGTCTGGAATTACGGGTCCTCCCCCAGAGGGAGCCGGGGCCCGAAACCCTGGGGGCCTCAGGTGAGCCTGCCTGGCCGCCCTGTGTGGTGCCGAGGGGTGCGGGCCTCCCCCACCTCTTGGGATGGCCGTCCCAGCAGTCTGTAGGCCGGGGTGGGGGGTGGGGAGGTGGGGAAGATTGCTGACCAGCAGGCTCTCCAGAACTTCTGGACATGTCTTTCTGCTTTGTAGGCAGTGGCCACCAGGCCCTCCTGGGGCCCGAGGGTGTCCCTGATTACAGCACGGCCACGCTCCGCATCTTGGCCAGCATGCCCAGTCGCACCATTGGTGAGTGAAACCCCAGCCCCTGGGCTGGGCCAGGGTTCCAGGCAGGGGTCTGTGTGCCTCAGAGCCAGGCCCTTTCGCCCGGCGCAGCCCCCTGCAGCCTCGCTGGGTTCTAAAAATGACTCCAGAGTCGTCACAGGGATAAAAATAGGCTCTTGGGAACCCAGTGGCATCTGAGGTCCCTTATAAAGAGACTTCACGGGCTCCTGGGGAGGGGGCTGCCTCTGCATCCACATGAGGGATGGGGAGGGGAGGCCCGGCCCTGCCTACCCTTACCGCCACGTCCACAGGCCGCAGCCGAGGCGCCATCCTCTCCCAGTACTACAACCGCACGGTGAGGCTGCGGCGCAGGGGCAGCCGGCCCCCTCTGGGGGGTGTGGGGCGCTCCGCCCGGCCCAGCCTCCGCCTCTATGACCTGGAGCTGGACCCCACGGCCTTCCAGGAGGAGGGTGAGTGAGTGAGGGGGGTCAGAGCCTCGGTGGGGAGGGGGTCAGGCTGGTTGGGGTGGGGGACCAGGAACACCGACCCAGGCTCCCCTCGCCCAGCAGGCTGCCTGAAGGCCCCCAACTGTGAGGTCCCTTTGCAGGGGTGGGGTCCCTGCCACTGGGGCAGAGAAGTGGGGCCTTTCAGACTGCGCAGGGTCTGGCCCACGACAGCAGGCCCACACGCTCCACAGCCTCTGTCGAGCGCTTGCAGTGTTGCAGATGCTGGTCTCGTCTTTGGGATGTGATGGTGGTAAGCAGGCCCCATCCAGCTCTCATGCAGCTTATGGTCTGCCCAGTGAAACAGATGGGAACCAAATAAACGGATAAGCGAGTGATTAAAGCTCAGATGCAGGCAATTGAGGAAAGGCACACAGCAGGAGAGCATCGTGGAACCGTCTAGACTAGAAGGATTCAGGGAGGCTTCCTGGAGGATGTGACACTAGGACAGAGAGGGCATGTGCAAAGGCACTGAGGTCAGAGGCCCTGGCCTGTCTGAGCCACGTGGAGGCCAGTGCACCAGGGCTGGGGAACGAGGGAGACTGGTCATCTCGGGGCTCGGTCTCACAGCTAGTCTTCCCCCAGGTGATCTCTGGTGTTCAGGTTCCCAGAAGCTCCGGCACTTTCTTGGGGCCCCACCTGTTTCCTCCCTCAGTTTACCTCAGGCCCCCAAATAGGGGGTGATGGAGCAGTGTGGGTGGCACAAGCTCTGGGGTCAGAATGAATACCGGTTGCACTGTGCAAACAGGGCCAGGTGTCGGCATTCTGAGTGTCATCTCCTTTTTTTCCCAAAGATTGGCCTGGAGCTAACATGTGTTGCCAATCTTCTCTCTTTTTTTTCTTCTCCCCAAAGCCCCCCCAGTACACAGTTGTGTATTCTAGCTGTGGGTCCTTCTAGTTCTGTTATGTGGGATGCCGCCTCAGCGTGGCTTGATGAGCGGTGCCAGGTCTGTGCCCAGGATCTGAACCAGCAAACCCTGGGCCACGGAAGCAGAGTGTACGACCGTAACCGCTCGGCCACGGGGCTGGCCCCTGAGTGTCATTTCTTATCTGTAAAGTTGGGGTTGGAAAATGTAGAAGCCCCTCTCAGGGCAGTTGTGAAGATGAGAGGAGGTGGGGAGGGGGCGTCCCCGGGCCCCAGGGGAGGTGGAGCGGGACGGCGGTGGGGTTGGGACTCTCCTGCTGCTGAGCGGGGCTGGGGAGGCTCAGGTGCCCTGGGGGTCAGGACGATGCCAGTGCGGACCAGGAGGAGAGTCCGGGTCGAGGGAGGGGGCTTTGGGCTGGGCCTTGGAGGACACTGGGAGCTCGACAGAGGGGAGAGGGCACTCCGGGCTCTGGGGCAGACGTGGCAGAGCGAGGACGTCCAGTGCTGGTGTGAGACAGGCGGGCAGGGTGGCGTCTGGCATCTATGGTCCAGGCAGAGCGGAGCCATCGGGCTGGCAGGGCAGGCAGAGGCCTGTGTGGGGTGGGCAGCAGGGGCAGAGGCCCATCCAGGGTCATGGCCACAGGGGCGGGAGCAGGGAGGGACGCTTTGGGGAACTGACAGGACTCCCTCGTTCTTCTCCTGCAGAGAAGCGGACCCTCCTGGTGAAGGAGCTTCAGGGCCTGACAGTGGCCCAGCGGGACCACATGCTTCGCGGGATGCCCTTGAGTCTGGCTGAGAAACGCTCCCTGCGGTCAGTGCCCGTGGCCTTGGGCGGCCCCCAGGCCCACTTCCTTGGCTGGGCTGGGTGGTGGGCGAGAAGGGCCCGAGCCTGTGGCAGGTATTCCCCGGGGCGGGGTGCTGGGCCATCCCCAGACCAGGCCCTGATGCCGCCTCTGCCCCCAGGGAGGAGAGCTGGACCCAGAGCGGGAAGCAGAGGGGCCCGCAGGGCCGTCGAGGGCTCCTGCCCTGCTGTAGCCGGCTCCGATATGCCTGTGGCCTGGTAGGAGCCCCCTGGGCCGGCTTCCAGGCCTCCGTCCGGGGTGGGCCGGGGCAGCGGGCGGGCAGGGGCAGCCACTCTCCCTTCTTCCACTGTCCCGCTGTGGGGTCTCCCAGCCGTCAGCCTAGCTCCAGTGGCGTGGATGACCCCTGCCCTCCGCTGTCCCCTGCACCTTCAAGCTGGGCGCCCGGGCTCTTTGCGCAGAGCTGGCCAGCTCCCCTTGGGGCCTCGCCTGCAGGACCTTTTGCCCTGTCCCCACAGGCCTTGCACAGCCTGGGGCTGGCGCTGCTCTCAGCACTGCAGGCCCTGACGCCGTGGCGCTACGCCCTGAAGCAGATCGGGGGCCAGTTCGGCTCTAGCGTGCTGTCCTACTTCCTCTTCCTCAAGACCCTGCTGGCCTTCAACGCCCTCCTGCTGCTGCCGCTGCTGGCCTTCATCGTGGGCGTGCAGGCTGCCTTCCCGCCAGCCCCCGCGGACTCTGTCCCCACCTTCACGGGCCTGGAGCTCCTCACTGGTGGGGTGAGGGCTGGCAGGGGCAGGGGCAGGGGCTTTGGGCTGGTGGGTACACGCCCTGGTCACAGCTTCCCCCAGGGACCCCTCGCCTCCCCGAGTGCTGTGACTCCAGGTGTCCAGCCAGCTCTCCTCAGTCCTCTTGTCCTGATTTCGGTGGGGTCTGGGAAGCCCCAGGATGGCCTTGGTCCTTTGTCCACTTCTGCATTCTCGCTGCCCCTGCCCTCGCCCTTCTCCTGCTCTGCCTTTCTCCTTGCCCTGCCCTCGTGGGTGTGCTGCCTCTGCCTCGTGAAGCCTGAGGGTGGTCAGGTGTGGGGAGCGGGGAGAGTCCCTGCCTCAGCCGGGCCTCCTCCCTGCAGGGCCGCTTCTCCCACTCCGTCATGTACTACGGCTACTACAGTAATACCACGCTGAACCAGCTGTGTGGCCCCCCACTGGATGGCAGCCAGTGCACCCCTGAGGCGGGGGGCCTGCCCTACAACATGCCCCTGGCTTACCTCTTCACCATGGGCATGTCCTTCTTTATCACCTGCATCACCCTGGTGTACAGGTAAAGGCCCTTTACCATATGCCCCTGGCTCTGAGCACCACTGATCCATCCATCCATCCTTTCATCTGGCTACCCATTCATCTATCAGTCCCTCCATCCATCCATCCATCCATCCATCCATCCATATCCAACCATCCATCCATGAACCCACTTATCCAGCTGTCCATTCATCCATCAGTTCATCTTTCCATCCATCACTCCATCCATCCATTCATCCATCCATCCATCCATTCATCCATCCATTCATCCATCCATCCATCCATTCATCCATCCATTCATCCATCCATCCATCCATATTCATCCATCCATCCATTAATCCTTTCATCCAACTACCCATTCATTCATCAGTCCATCCATTCTTCCATCCATCCATCCTTCCATCCATTCACCCAGCTACCCATTCATCCATCACTCCATCCATCCATCCCTCCCTCCATCCATTCATCCAGCTGCCCATTCATCCATCAGTCTATCCATCCTTCCATCCATTCATCCAGCTACCCATTGATCCATCACTGCATCATCCTTCCATCCCTCCATCCATTCATCCAGCTACCCATTTATCCATCACCCATCCATCCATCCATCCATCCATCCTTCCATTCACCCATCCACCCAAGGATATTTCCTCCCTTCCTTCCATCTACCTACACGTTAATCTATCCACCCATCCACCCCACAAACATTTGCTGTGCTTGGCTCAGAGCAGGAAGGTAAATGAGCATATTCCCTGTCCTTGAGGAGCTTGCTATCTAGGGGAGAAGAGAGACCAATGAGGAGGCCAGGAAGATCCAGGAGTTATGGAGCATTGCAGGAGTCAGGCTGGCTTCTCAGGGGAAGTGGCACTTGCCCCAGAGGGGGAGATTAAATAAAAGTGGGCAGGGAAGGAACAGAGGAAGGTGTTTTGGTTATCAGAAGAGGCAGTGCAAAGGCCCTGAGGTGAGCCAGTATCTTCTCCACCCAAGTCTGGGTAGGAGGCAGCCAGCTATGTCAGTGGGGCGTGGAGCCTGACCCCTCTTCCAGCCACTCATAGCTGGTGGGCACTGTATTGGACAGGGCTGATCAGGAGTGGCCGGCGGTCCACACCAGGAGGCGGGCAGGGGCCGTGGTGGGAGGCCCATCTAGTGCTGGGAGGGCTCCTCCGTGTGGGTGGTGGGCTTTGGCTGCAGGGAGTGTCCCGTCTGTCTTCTCCCCGGCCTCTGCGCCCCTCGTCACCCGCTGCCTGGCTCTGCTCCTCCCAGCATGTCCCGCTCTTTTGGGGAGAGCTACCGGGTGGGCAGCACCTCGGGGGTCCACGCCATCACCGTTTTCTGCTCCTGGGACTACAAGGTGACTCAGAAATGGCCCTCGCGTCTGCAGCAGGACAACATCCGAACCCAGCTGAAGGTGAGCTGCGTGGGGACCTGTGGCCCTGCCACCCGCCCCGTGTCCCTGGGACACCAGCCCCAGGCTGCACACTTCCCGCAGGTGGGGCCGCCTCTCGCCTGCAAGCGAGTGTAAGCGCCCACGGCCCTGGACCCCATGGGAGCCCACGGGAACGGAAGCCTCCGCTCACAGCGGGTTTGGGTGGGTGTGCGTGCTCTGGGCGGGCTTTGATGTCGGCCTGTCCTCCATCCTGAGGGGACTCTGGTGTCTGTCCACCCTTACCCCAGGCTGGAGGACCGGGGGCTGACGCTGTGGTGGGAGAGGGTTAGCTTTGCTCTCAGGGCCTCTCCGGGAGTCCCTGTGTCCTCTGGTCCCCAGCAGGCAGAGGGCGGTGGGGCTGTAGCTGGCACACGCTCCCGGCTCCCCACAGTAGCTACAAGTGAGGAGACTGAGGCACAGCAGTTCAGTCTTTTGCCCAAGGCCACAGGGCTCGAGGGTTGCTGACCTGGGCCATTTGGAAAGTTCTCTGCGTTTCTGGGGTTTCATGCTGCAGGATTTGCGTTGGGGAGCTCATGGCTTTGACCTGGCTAATGGGCCTTCATTGCCCTCAGGAAGCTCCCTGGGTTGACGGGGAGGCGAGGTGCTCTTTGCACCTTGAGGCTCCTGGTCAGTTGGGGGGTACCCACCTGCACTGCAGGCAGGATGGCTCAGGAGGCAGGGCTGGTGGGGGAGGGAGGAAGGGGCGGGTGGGAGAGGTGGGGGCTGGCCTTGGGAGGCAACAGGAGCCCGGGTGGGAGCGGGTGGACACAGCAGGGGGCCGGTGGGCATCAGGGGCAGGGCACAGCCTTGACACCACGTTTTGTGTTCTCTCTGTGCTTGGAGACAGGGCCTTAGTGGAGGGAGGGACAGGTGGGGGAGTTGGGGGTGAGCAAGTGGTGACCCCTCGGTCCCTCCAAGCCTGCCTGGGTGTGCACTCCGTGTCCCTGTGTGCGTCGTGCGTGTGTCTGCACTTCTCTCTATGTGTGTCTACGCCGTGGACTGAGTGATGGGCTCGCTGTCGCCGCAGGAGCTGCTGGCTGAGTGGCAGCTGCAGCAGGGCCCACGGAGCGTGTGGGGGCGGCTGCGGCAGGTGGCTATCCTGGGGTTCGTGTGGCTGCTGTGCCTGGGGACCACGCTGGGCTGCACTTTGGCCGTCTACGCCTTCTCTGAGCTCATGATCAAGGTGCGGGGAGGGAGTGGGCAGCCCCTGGGGGCTCTGGCTGGGACTGGGAGCCCGCCCAGGGCCCTGTGTGACCTGTGGGATGTCCTGCCTGTCCCCCCATCTGTCTCGCGCTCTCCCCTCCTCGCCTTTTATTTTCTCGTTTTCTTTGGGTTTCTCTTTTCTTTTTCCGACCTGTGCCCCCTCTTCCTGTGTGGTTTGAACACGAGGCCCGGGGTGGAGGGTATCTTGGGGGAGGGAGGTGCTGCCCGCCAGTTCCCACCCCCTCCTTCCGCCCTGTGCACCCCGCCCCGGGGGGAGCCCATCAGTGGACCTGGCCCCATTGATGGGGCGTCTCTGGTGACCACTGCCCCTCCCCCTGCCCTCGCAGAACCCAGTGTCTGCTGAGCGGGAGTGGGAGCTGCTGGCCCTGCCCCTGGTGGTCTGCCTCCTCAACCTGGGGGCCCCCTACCTGTACCGTGGCCTGGCCGCCCTGGAGCGGCACGACTCCCCCATACTGGAGGTATACGTGGCCATCTGCAGGTGTGTGACCCGGTGGGGCAGGTGGGCCTTCCTGGGCCAAGGCCTCTGTCTCCCAGGTACCCCTCCCTCAGCCTTCATACCTCTCGTCCTCCGCAGGAACCTCATCCTAAAGATGGTCATCCTAGGGATTCTTTGCTACCATTGGCTGGGCCGCAGGGTGGGCGCCCTGAAGGGCCAGGTGAGGGTGGGCCCGGGCGGTGCGGGGGGAGGCGTCTGGGCCCCTCAGGAGGGGCTGCCCTGGTCCCAGGGGCAGGGGTGGAGGAAGCAGCCCCTCACAGCAGCCCTGCACGCCAGCCCTCACCTGGCTTTATCTGGGCTGGTGGAGAAGCAGATTGGAGGCCCCCAGGTGGGCTGGGGGGAGCAGGGGGGTGGGGGCAGCGGGGACTAAGGCCCCGTCTGTCTCAGTGCTGGGAGAACTTCGTGGGCCAGGAGCTGTACCGGCTCATGGTGATGGACTTCGTCTTCACGCTGCTGGACACGCTTTTCGGGGAGCTGGTGTGGAGGTGAGGCCCCCCTCCCCCCACCCCTCCGTGAGCATGGGTCCCTGCCCTCGTCACCTGGGCTCCCATCCTCGGAAGGGCTCAGAGCATCCTCACCTGCATGCTGGGAGGGGTCACCTGGGAGGTCCTCAGGCCCCTGAAGTGCAGGACCTGACCTCCCAGATGGGGGTCAGAAATCTCCACCCACAGTGGGCTGGGGCTCTTTTGCAAAAGATGGTTAAACTGAGAAAAACACCTGCGAGACAGGATGTAGCCTATTTTTAGGTCGGAAAGGAAAACAGCTTTCAAAATGATGTGTATAGCCGTAGTCTTGGTCTTGTGCAGAGAAAAGAGGGTCGGAATGGAGAGGTAGAAAGTGGGGGGACATTTTCAAAACGCCACGGCAGCCACTGTGGGGGCCAGCGCTGTGGGGGGTTTTATCTCCTTCTTTTTGTGTTTTGTTCGAGAACATACAAATTTATGATAAAAAAATAAGATTTTCAAAAAGCAGTGAAACGTTTGATGCCGACTGTGTCTACACCTGGCTGTGTCTGTAGGTGCTCAGAATAAGGACCCAGATGAAGTCTAGAACCCCCCCAGGGTGGGGACCCCGGGCTGCTGTCCCCCCAGCCTTGCTGAGGGGCGGGCAGGGACGCCAGCTCCTCGTGCCGGTGCCCCAGCTGGGTGCCTGTCTTCCGGGGGCACTGGGGTTGGTCTTGGGGGGGGCCCTCCTGTGTGACCGTCAGGGCTTCCTCTGCCCCAGGTTCATCTCTGAGAAGCAGCGTAAGAAGCGGGGGAAGCCAGAGTTCGACATTGCCCGCAATGTTCTAGAACTGATTTACGGGCAGACGCTGACCTGGTGAGCGTCTTCCACTTGCCTCACGCTTTCCCCGGCCCGGCGAGGGCTGATCCCCTTTCCCCCTCGGCCCTTGGCAAGGCCCAACCCTGCGATCCTGGAGTGGCCCGGGCCCTGAGTGCTCGCCTCCCAGGAGACTCGGTCTGCGCCCGCCACTCTGCCTGTGCCCTCCCCAGGGTCCTGAACCCAGCCTGGCCCAGAGGCCTTTTAGCCGTGGGAGCAGCCCAGGGGTCGTGACTCCACCCTCTGGACTGCAGCCCCTCCTCTCGCCCCTCCCCAGGCTGGGGGTCCTCTTCTCGCCCCTCCTCCCTGCCATGCAGATCGTCAAGCTGCTGGTCCTCTTCTATGTCAAGAAGGTAAAGGTGGCGCTGGGGCCCCCGGGGGCGTCGGGGCCTTGCGAGCGAGCGCGCGCAGCCATGGGGCTGTTGGGCTGGCAGACATGAGCTGGGACTTGGGACCTCTCCCCTGACCCAAGTGGTACAGGCCTGGCAGCCCGGGGCCACCCTCTGGGGTCAGTCCCACGTCCCCAGGGGACCAGCTGACCCCCTTCCCCTGGCATCACTGTCCTTGAGGTGATGCCCGGCCTGTCTGGGGCCGTGGTCGTTAGCGGGTGCCCGTGTGTGCTGGGCTGGGGCTGAGGGCTGGGAGGCTGGGAGGCGCGCTGAGCCTCAGGTCCTCCTGGCCGTGGGAAGGACCCTGGCCCTCGGTCCTCGGGTGGGGGCGAGGGGGAGCGAGCTCCGTGGTTAAGAGTCGGGTTCCCCTCCTCGCTGGCCCTCTGTTTCCTCATCTGTGCAATGGGGACAGTGCTCCTGGGGGCAGGCTCAGACGATGTTTATAAAGCACGGGGTGTGGTGTCTGGCCCGGCAGAGACCTCAGTCACTGGAGGTGGCACTGTCAGTGCCGCCCGGCCCACAGGAGCCTGGAGGTTGGCTTTCGGGCTCTTTCCAGCCCGGTGCTCAGGGTCCCAGAGTGTCCATCTCTCTGCGGGGCTGCCGTGGCTGTGGCGGGGGTGGGGGCGAGCCTTGCTGTGTCCTGGGGTCTTGGCTTGGCCGCCTGGATGCACGGCCCCCTCCCATCCCCCCGGGAGGCCCCGAGGGCCTGGGGGGCGGCAGGGCGGTGGCAGAGCGCAGCCTTTGTCCTCAGATGAGCCTGATGGCCAACTGCCGGGCGCCCCGCAGGCCCTGGCTGGCTTCCCACATGAGCACCGTCTTCGTGTCGCTGCTCTGCTTCCCCTCCTTCCTGGGCGCCGCCATCTTCCTCTGCTACGCCATCTGGCAGTGAGTGGTGCCCGCCTTTGGGGCGCGGGGGCTGGAGTCGCCCCAGGACTTGGGGAGGTGCTGTGTGGAGGAGCCTGGGGGCTGTGGTTGGGGGCCGTGGCTCGGGGTGATGTGGAGGTCACCTTTGTCCGGGCTGAGGGTTCAAGCTGCCCTCCTCCCCCAGGGTGAGGCCCTCGAGCATCTGCGGCCCCTTCCGGACCCTGGACACCATGTATGAGGCGGGCAAGGTGTGGGTGCGCCACCTGGAGAAGGCGGGCCCCAGGGTCTCCTGGCTGCCCTGGATCCACCGGTACCTGGTGGAGAACACCTTCCCCATCTACCTGGTGTCGGCTCTGCTGCTGTGAGTGGGGGACGGGGGGCGTCAGAGGACCGGCCCGGCGCACGCCCCTCCCTGCCCCTGGCTGCCGCGGGGTCGAGCCTGACCGCCGTCTCGTCTCCGCAGGGCTGTGATCTACCTCAACATCCAGGTGGTGAAGGGCCAGCGCAAGGTCATCTGCCTCCTCAAGGAGCAGATCAGCAACGTGAGTCCCCCTCCCACCTCCACCCCTTGGGGGGCCACCTGCTAGCTCCCCCGCCGCACCCCCCATGGACCTGGGCTGTTGAAAGCGTTCGTTTGCCAAACCCGTCGTCTTGATCGCTGTGCGTAGTTTGTATTAAGCGGAGATGCAGACACGAGGCAGCTGGGGGTCCCGTCTGCAAAGCCCCGGCGGGGACGAGGGCTCCGGCGGATCTGACTGCGGCCGCAGTTGAGAACAGGCGTTTTAGGGTGTGCGGCCCTGCGTGGGCGCAGACGGTCTCTGTGGGGGTCTTTGAGAAGCTGGAAATGGCTGCTGGATGTCCTGGGGGACCCGTGTTGGTGCATGGACCCTGTTCAGTGCCCTCATTTTGCAAACAAGCGGAATCGGGTTGAAAGCGGCTGGGACTGAAGCGTGTCTGTCAAGCACGTGGCGGTCTGTGGGGACCAAGCCGGGGTGATGGGGGCCTGCAGGCCCAGGGTGCTCCTGCCACCCCGGCTGCTGAGCCCAGCCTGAGAGGAGCCCGGCCTGGCCCCAGACTGTCCCTCCTTCGGGACTCGGTTACTGGGCCTCCCATCACGTTGAAAACCAGATCCTGCCCTGTCGAGCCTGGCTCACCTGGCCTGGCGTTTTCCCCTTCACCCGGTCGCGTGCTGCCCGGGGCTGGGCTGGCTGCGCAGGGGGACCTGCCACTGCAGTGCGTGGTGGGCTCTGAGCACGCCCCTGGGGCCTGCCATCATTCTCCCACCGCCATTTTCTTCTTGTTTTTTCTGGTTTCCTTTTCCTCCTGCGTTCTTCACTTGTGCACTTAATGCTTGAGCCCACTTTGGGGCCGGTGGGTGCCTGTGTCCCCAGGCGTTCACTGCAGGGCTGGGCGGCGGCTCCTCTGCGGCACTGTGCTGATGCTGTGTTACAAAGGACTCGGGGCTCGGGCGCGGGGTGTGGGCAGGCGGGCCCTGCTGCTGGCCACCTGGGGCAGGGCCGCTCCGGCTTTTACGGGGTTATCGATAACGCGGTGCAGCTGACCCAGCTGCCCTGGCTCACACGGTGCGTCTTGCAGAGCTCACAGCGGCCGGAGCTCAGGGCCGGGCGTTCTGGCAGAGCTGGCGGCCTGGCCACAGCTGGTGGAGGCGGCTTTCTGCCAGCGGCCCTCCTGGGTGGGCTGGGGTCTGGGGCACCGGGAATGCATCCTGACGAGACTGCTCTTTTCTCTTTGCGAGGACTCCCTGCAGGGAGGCTGGTCTGGCGGGGGGCGGGGGGGGGGGGGGGGAGGGAGGGGTGCTGGTGGCTGCTGAGATCCGTGCTGCGGAGGGGCCCCAGGGCCCAGGCTCAAAGCGTGGTGTGCTTTCGCATTCAGTTGTCGAAAGAGCCCTGAGTTGGCCAGTCCTGGCTCCAGACGTCAGCGTCCTAATCACAGAACTGAACGTGCCACGTTACGTGGCACAAGGGGATAAGGGTTGCAGATGGCATTTTTGCTCATCAGCTGACCTTGAGACCGGGTGGTGATCTTGGACTGTCCAGGTGGGCACAGTGTAATCACAAGGTCCTTAGAAGTGGAAGAGAGGGGTGGGAGAGTCAGTGTCAGAGAAAGATGTGAGAAAGCCCCAACCGGCCACTGCAGGCTTTGCAGATGGGAGATGGCCCTGAGCCAAGGGACGCGGGTGAACTCCAGAGCGCGAAAAGGCAGGAAAGATTCTCCAGAAGGAACCAGCCATGCTGACACCTTGATTTTAGCCACGAGACCCATTTTGGACTTTAGACCTCCAGAACTGAAAGGTGATGAATTTGTGTTGTTTTAAGCTGCTAAGTTTGTGGTACTTGGTTAGAGCAACAATAGAAAACCCCGTGACAGACATTCTGATCCTCCTTTTATAGGTGGTGACTCTGAGGTCAGAGAGGAGGTAATTTGCCCAAGGCAGAGTTAGTGAGTGGCAGGGCCAGTTGTAAATCGAGTCAGGCTGGCTCTGTGGTCCACGCTGTGCAGCTCATCACATTTCCCTTTTTACCTTGGCCGCTAGGATGCTTCGATCTCTCTCGTGCTCTCTCTCTCTCTATGCCCCCTCCTTGGCTCTTGGTTTTTCCTCGTCCTTATTTTGGTGCCTCTTTCCCCCTTCTTTAAACTTTTTGTGCTTGTGATGTTGAATACTCCTTGTGAGCTCCCTCAAGGGCAGTCTGGAACAGATGGACGGACAACTTCAGTTCTCTCACCTTTTGCGTTCTGGCCTTTTTAGGAAGGGGAAGACAAAATCTTCTTAATCAACAAGCTTCACTCTGTCTACGAGGGGAAGGAGAGGAGCAGGTGAGGGGCCTTGGAGGGGTCGGGGCCACTCTGCGCAGGAGTGTGGAGGGGAGAGGGACCAGGCACTGGACAGGGAGGGACATGGTGTGGAGCTGGGGGGTGGGGAGGGAAGTGGCTGCGGGCTCCCTGGGTGGCCCTCCCGGAGTCCCTGGGAGCCTCTCGTGACCCCCTGCCTGCTCGCCCCTGCTTTCCTCCTCAGGTGTGTGGGGCTTTTGGGGGAGGAGGCAACCTGTTCAGTTTGGTGAGAGGAACACGGCAATGAGAGCCTGTGGGTGGGGAGGTCGAGCGGGGTCCTCATGCCCTTCCCTCCTCTTCTCTCTGCCTCTCCCATTTCTTTACAAGTCGGGGGTGCCTGCCACAAAGGTGGGGGGAACTCCCCCAAATGCTGTGTCTCAGCCTTGGGTGGCCATGGGTGGGGCCGGGGTTGCTGCTGCGGCCCCACGTCTCACCCTTCATTTGTTACCTGTGGTTCAGCCCAGGGAAAGGGAGATGAGTTCAGACAGCTTCCTGCTGCCTGGACAGACAGACACACGGGAATACACAGCCCCCCCAACACTCCCCCCGGCCAGGTGGGCAGGCTGAGGTCTGCAGACACCCCCCGCAGGCAGGAGCCCCCTTAAACAAATGCATCAGAGGGGATCCGAGCCTTTGCCCAGCCCCTCCCACTTCTCTCTAGAGCCTTCTTTACCCTCTGAGGCCGAATGCAGCCCCTGAAGAAGGCTGCTGGGTGTCTGGCCCACCAGGTTGGAGGGACCACAGCCGCCCCTGGCTGACTTCCCTTTGTGGCAGGGTTGGGAGAGCCCAGGAGGCCGAGATGCCCCCAACATTGCCTGCAGATGAGCGGGACGCCCGGTAGGACAGCGATGTGTCTGGCAGCCCTGTGTCTGCTCACAGCTCGGCCTGCACCCTGTGTCACCCTCCGTCCCCACGGCCCTGCAGGCAGAGATGCTGGCCCGAGACTGCACTGGTCCCTCTGGCTGACCCCGCTTGGACACAGGAGGGTGACAGGACTCTGTGGCCATCTGAGGCTGGGGCTGGAGGGTGGGTGAATGGGACCCTGCCCTGCCCAGACTCTATTTATTCTGATTAAACATGTTTTGCAAAATGGGTTTGTCTCTTGGGAGCCAGGGCCTGCCCAGGTGTGCGCAGGGCCTTGCCCCTGGGCCCACAGCCTGCCTCCCGCTGCCCCGTGGGTGACCTCCCGGCCGAGGTCGTGGGAACCTCAGCCTCCTGCACAGGCAGCTCCTTCAGTTCCTCCTTCTGGCTCTTGAAGGCACCTCCCTGGAGACCACACCAGGGCCCGCAGCCTTCCTCTCAGTAGTCACGGATGCACTTCTGGATGGACGAACGTGAACTGACCACTTCCTGCGGTCACGAGAAGCCCGGGAGACGCCTCGGTCGGGCGCCCCCAGGCCCGGGCTGTTTCAGCACAGATGAAACACGCAGTGGGGCTGCGGTGCCGAGCACAGGGCGCCCTCTGCTGGCCGAGCCCCAGGTGGCAGGGAGGGACCGCGCCGCAGCCTGAGCCCAGCAGGCCAGCGCTAGGGGGCGTGTCCCCGGTGAGCCTTTAGTGGTTAGTGGGGTGGGGGGCAGGAGGGCAAATTTAGGGAGGGACCTGGGGGAGGATGACATTTCAGTTGTGACTGAACCAATGGGAGAGGAGCCTGCCAGGCAGAGCGGGAGGGGGTCTGGTTGCCTGTGGCTGTAGGGGTGGCCCCAGGTCCCGCCAGGCTGTTTGAGGAGCCTGTGGGGTGAGGGAGCAGGGTGCAGGGAGGAGGGGACTAGGCTGTCACAGCCCCAGTGTCTCATGTCCGCAGGAGCTGGGCACAGGGCCCTGGGTGGGGAAACGAGATCAGAGAACAACGGGCCCCAGCACTCCTCATCCCAGAGGGGAGCCCAGAAGAGCGGAGCTCTGGCCTGGCTGAGGCAGTGGGCAGAGCCAGGTGAGACCCACAGTGGGGATGCCACTGCCAGTAGCGGTGCCCCCGGCTGGGCCCACGCTCACCCCAAACTGTCCCTTTCCAAGGACAGTCCCTCAGTGGTGCTCCTGTGTTTGGCAGAGGTCCAGGGGCAGGTGCCATCTGTTGACTCAGCTTCAGAGGCTCACCTGGCGCCAGCCAGACTTCTGTGGGTGGGGCATGGCGCCCTCGATGCCCCTGACAGATCAGGGTTCCTGGGCTTGTGGTGGCCGATACCAGCCAGCTGTGCTTAAGGACCTCGGCCAGTAGCTGGCGCTGATCCTGGGTGGCAACTCTTGGCTTTTATCTCTGGGCATGAGCGCCGCTGGATGAATTTGCATGCGCAGTCCAAGAAGTGCACAGCTGACCTGGGGTCTCTTGGCCAAACTCACCTAGCCACTGTAGTCTAAGTTATCACGGATGCCCTTCCTGGGGGATGAGTGTAAACGTACCTCTTCCAGTTTGACCTGGTGTTACCATCAGTTCTCATTTACTACCTCACTGCCTCGCAACAACTAAAAGTCAGGACGAGCTACTCAGGAAAACAAGTGGAAGGCTGGCCCAGGGTGCGTGCACAGCATTACCGTGTGCGATGGTCAGCTCTGTGTTATTTACTGGAGCACTAAAGGTGCTGCTGCGAAGGTACTGCGTGGATGTGTCTAACACCTGCAGTCAGTTGCCTTTAAGATTATCCCCAAGGGTGCATTTGGGCCTCATCCAATCAGTTGGAAGACCTTAAGAGCAAAACAGCTTTCCCAGAGAAGAGATCCCGCCTCCAGGCTGCAGCAGCGGCTCCGGCTCCGGCCTGCCTGCCGGCTAGCCGCAGACTCCAGACTCGCCAGCCCTGCTTTGTGCGGGCCGTTCTCTTTACGTCCACGTCCATCTCCTGTCGGTGCTATTTCTCATACACGTGTGGCCTCAGACCCTCCAGGGGAATGTTCTGCCACGCTCCTCCGTGACGGAGCCCTTGTATAGGGCTGACTGAGCGACAGCGGTGGAGTCAGATGGGCCTGGATCCTGACCCTTACTAGCTGGTGGCCTTGGGCATGTTCTGTACCTGTCCCAGCCCCAGTTCCTCACTTCAAGGGGCTGTGGGAGCAAAGGGCATGGCTCCTCTACAGTGCTTAGCACCATGCTCGGCACAGAGGAGTTTGGCTGAAAAAGAAAAACAGCAACAAGCTAGCTGGAATTGCCCAATGAGACCAACTGACAAGAGTTCAAGAGAACTTGCTATTCCAGTGGACGGGAGGCTGACGGTGCTGCTTCAGCCTGATGAGAAGGCTCCTCTTGGAGGCTGGCCCCATGGTGCAGCACTTAAGTTCGCACGTTCGCCGGTTCGGCTCCCGGGTGCGGACATGGCACTGCTTGTCAAGCCACGCTGTGGCAGGCGTCCCACATATAAAGTAGGGAAAGATGGGCATGGATCTTAGCTCAGGGCCAGTCTTCCTCAGCAAAAAGAGGAGGATTGGCAGTAGTTAGCTCAGGGCTAATCTTCCTCTAAAACAAAAACAACAAGATTCCTCTAAGCCACTGCTGCTCCATGTTGGCTGTTCAGTGGAACCACTGGGGAACTGAGTGTCTGCGGTGCCCGGGCCACCCCAGAGACTCTGGTTGAGTTGGTTTGGGATATGCCCTGGCACTGGGAGTTCTACAAATTCCAGATAATTCCCACACGGAGCCAGGGTTGGAAACCACTGCTCTGTGCTGGATCCAGCATCTGCAATGTCACTTAAGCCTGAGGCAGTGCTGCCCACTAAGGGGGCATCGTGGAAATGTGCTTCTGATTTTCACAACCACTGGGGGGCCAGGCCTGCTACAGGTGCTGCCGTTCAGGTAGCGGTCCCACACAAGCAGAGCTCGTCAACCGCGCCGCCGCTGCGAAACCCTGTTTCCATCACGATTCCTACGTAGGTTTTTCTTGATCCATCCCAGATGTATGATTCCCACTTCTTGAGACGTCTTCCTATCTCCATGTTCCCGGTTTCCAGTGCCCGTGTGCTCAGCTCCTCAGCATCTCCGAACTCGTCTTTCCTATCTCTAGGATCAGAGCTGGCTGCGACACCTCTCTTCTCTAACAGCCCTTTCTCTGCACGTTGCGCTATCACCCGCTGAGCACCCGCCTTCTCTCTTTGCCGTTGTCCCATGGTGTGGCCAGATCAATCCAAAAAAAAGTGCAGCTCTGAACTGTTTTCAGATGCCAGACAGCGGTGGGTCACAGGACCCCCAGCCTCACTCCAGTGGTGGGAGGCCGACACTCTGCATCTCTACTTGTGCTGTGTTCCCCACCTGTCCCTCACTTTCCCCAGTCTGTCAAAATTCGATCCAGCCACCAGGCCCAGGGCCAATGCCGCCTCCTCCATGAAGCCTGCTGCATCCTTTGAACATCCGGAGGCCCTGACCTTGTTCTCCCAGGAGCCGGCGCTGCTGCTTTGCTCCCTGCAGGAACTGGACACGGCCGGCGCCAAGTGGACACTCGCTGCAGACTTGGCTCGCAGCGCTGGCGAGAGGCTGCCTCCGGGCTCGGGCTAGTTTAGAGCGTCAGCTGCGTTTGCACTGCTCACTCCCTGAGTTTCGTTCTTCATCTCGTCTTTCATTTCCTTCTCCTGATTATAACCCATTCAGTGCTTTCCTTCCCAACTTTCAGAAGAGGTCACTAAGAGCCAGGAGCTCACCGCCTTGTCCGAGGGGCCAGCTGGGTCCGATCTTCTTGATGAAATGTGGAATTGACTCACAGGAGTGGAGACAGAAAGAGACACTCATTCTGCAAGTCGCCGAGCAAGGGGTCACAGAGGACATGCTGGCTTGTCTTCTAGAGGCTATCTTTAGAATCCTGATGAAAGAGCAGCACTGACGCTGAACTCACTTAACGTCATGGTAAGGGTTCCAGGGGTTGGTTTGAGAAAACAAAGCGAAGCGTTGCGATTTCTCACTGCCTCCTGCAGCACGGCGAGTTCCGCTGCTCGCACGGAGCGCTCCGTCAGCTAGCTGAGGCTCTCCTACACACACACATGAGCAAAACGTCAGAAACTCAGAGGACCTTCCCTCCTCCCTTCTCTCCAAATATTTCTGCGGCCCAAACTGGCTCACAGGGGAGAGTGATCAGCGGTCCTCGCCAGGACTCCAAGCAGACAGACCCTGGCCAGGTCCCACTGCTGTCCGAGAGAATCCTGGTTCTCCGATGTGGCAGATGCAGGCGGGCGGCTGGTGCTGGAGAGCTCAGAAGCTCCACTGCATCTCTCGATGATCATTGGTAAGATTTCAGTGTTAACTGTCAAACCACAGAACAAGTGATAAAACTACAAGTCAAACAATCGAAATTCGAAGTTTGTCTGATTATAGACGTAAACTCTAGGATATCATAAAAAGAGACAGGGAATTTGTTACACACAGCAGGACAATTCTCTCTCCTAAAACATAAAGTGAACATTCAAGATATCTGTCTTTGGAAAATAAAAACCACATTTATTTGAACAGCCAAGAAAAAAATTGCAATTTATTAAGATTCAACAAAGCGCTGTACTTTTGAAAGCAACTTTCGGTGCATGTTCTTCAACAATCACATTCTATGAGGAAAAACATTAAAAGCCACAAACTTGTTTTTTAATCTCAGAGTTACAGACATCTTTAATTCAAAATAAAAGGTCAAAAAAAACCCTCAACAAAACCCAAAAACAAACAGATTCTTGACTTCCATCCCCAATTTTAAAATATCAGGAGTTTTTCTACAACTCGATGCTAAATGGCAGCACGGGAAGCTGTATGTCTGGACGCACGCACGCACGCACGCACGCACATATATTTGATGTGCATGTGCAGGTATGCACACATCAAATATACAGACTGCGTGTAATGGCAATGAGATGCAATTACTCTGAGGAGGGTTTCTTCAGCTAAATACACTACTGAACTTGAGGAGAAAGGTCTTGAACCCAGTTTGTGCATAGTTCATGATCCTCTATAAAACCAGCTTTCGTTGATCTGCAATTTTGCAGGACCTTCTTTTTTTCTGTGTTTTTGTTTTTTGTCGTTTTTTTTTGTTTTGTTTTTTTGTTTTGATAAAACCATTAAAAAGCTAATTAAAAAAAATGTAATGCACAAGTTTCCTGATCAAGCAGGCAGGGAGCACAATGTTCATATATTTTTTAAACATACTTGAGGGTATGTTACTCCATTGTCTTTCTTTCTTGCAAAACAATCAAAACATTGATCATTTTTAAAACATAAAGCAATTTTTAATATATAAAGCACTCTTCAAACATCTATTTCTTTTGAGTCCATTATTTGGTAAATATGTAACTGCTACACATTAGAGATTAGGTATTTTTTCTTCTTTGTGTTTTTTTCCTCTTTTTTCTTTTTTTCTTTATTTTTTGTTTGTTTTTTAATAACATCTTCAGTGCTAGGAGTTGGTTACAAAATACATGAAATGGTGTGGAGCTGCCCCTCGGGAACCCTGCTTCCTGAGAGCGCTTCCGCATGTGCAAGACAGTGACCACGACGCCTGTCACCTTGACGAGGGGGACGATCGACAGAGTCCACGACGATGGCCGGAGGGAACAACAACACTGTCCAATCCCAGAGCTCTGAAGTAGCGGTCTGCATTCTGAAAATAGGTTTCTTCACGACGCAAGTCTTTTTTTTTCTTTTTTTTTTAATTCCTTTTTAAAATTTTTTTACTTTAAAGTCTTGAAGGAGAAAAAAAAGTCTGTAAACAGGTGGGAGCCCTAACCCAGGCTCCTCCGAAAGCAGTCACAACCCACGTCCAAGTGCTCGTTTCTGTTCCTCCCGCGGAACCATCCATTCTCTGCAAGTATCTATGGCCACAGTTCGACAACAGTCTTTTTCTCTTTAACTTTATATTCCAAATGGAAAAATGGTGCAATACTCTGGTAATAATTTTCTTGCATTAGTCCACAATAAAAAGCTGCTAAAGGTAGGTATACATATTATTTCTCCAGAGATATACACTGTAATTTTTAAACGCAATAACAGAGTCCTTGAGTAAACATTTACACATGAATTGTCGCCGGCCCTGTCCTGTGAATTCTCTTTAATGGATAGGATTAGCTAAAGGAAGGGCAGGGACACTCAGTGCAAAGTTAGAAGCTAATAACAATAATAACAAACGTTTGACCAATGCGCCAAAAAAAAAGCATATACTGAATAAAAGGGAAAACCCACAGTTAAATCCCTCACACACTTAACACGCGGACACAGAAAGTGCACACACACGCTTCTTTCAACACACACACACATAGGCTGTGAACTTAGAAATTTTTCCTAGAGCCTGTTTCTGCGTACTGACGTCAACCTGGAGGTGTAGAATTAGAAAGTGTTCACATTTCACTATTGGCCTGCTGGATTCAAGTATTTGCATGTTTGATATGTCTTTTTTTTTAACTTTTAAAAAATATTTTTTGGGATAAAAAAAATGACATGAAAAAGTAATGAAACAAGGTAATGTGCATAGGCGGCCCCATGGGGACAGAGAGCAGACGGCAGGCCAGTCCTCCCGCTCAGCACGCTGCTCTGGGCCGCCAGGGCCACCGTGCGGAGTCCCAGCGATGAACACGCCAGCCCCCTGATTACGGGTCGCCTCTGGTAATGTGCATAATCGTCACAGGCTCGTTTTCAATAGGCTTTCTCGTCTCCCTCCCTCCCCCCTTGATAAAATAACCCTTTCCAGCCCACAATCTGAAAAGTGCCCTTCATGATAGAACTATTCTAAGCAGCTTTTATACTTAAAAAATCAAAATGACAACACACCATACAAACATAAGACAACACAAAATAAAAAGCTATGAGAAACATCCTGTCATTAGCATGTGACACTGACCAAGCGCAGCCCGTACTGTCTTGGGAACAGTTCGCAAGGACTGCGGCGAAGGTTTGTCTTCAGTTCTGGACAGAGGTACTCGAAAGGGCTGCCGGGCTGCTTGGGGCAAGTGGGGTCCTCAGCAATGCCCGGACTGGAAAGGGTCAGCTTTTTCTTCCTAGTGCTGATGATTGTGGCGCCTACCGTCCTCTCGGTCCTAGATGGACTCGCCACTGAGAAGGTCGCCGGGAAGCAGAGTGTTCAGCGGGGTGGGGCTTCCTATCACCCTGCCGTCGTCGCTGCTGGGTGGGCCCCACAGGCTGCTTGAGTACTGTGGAACCCCACCCCACAGCAGGTCACTGCTCCCTTTGCCTGCCAGGCACGGGGCGTTCCAGTGGCCAGCGTCGCTCCGCACCAGGCCATGGGAGCTGCCCGAGGCGCCCAGCCGTGTCTGGCTGGTGCCAGTGCTGGACTGCCAGCTGGAGGTGGGCGGCAGCGCTTGGCCTTGGGCTAAGAAACGATTCACTTCTTCTTCGCCAGCGAACTCGGCCAAGATGGTAGTGTTTCCCAGAACACACCTAAAAGAGGAGCACAGCAACAAAACTAAGAGCTGGTTTTTTAAAAAGATAAATAGGGGGTACTGACTATGGCCGAGTGGTTAAGTTTGCGTGCTCCACTACGGCAGCCCAGGGTTTTGCTGGTTTGGATCCTGGGCGCAGACATGGCACCTCTCATCAAGCCATGCTGAGGCGGTGTCCCACATGCCACGACTAGAAGGACGTACAACTAAAAATATGCAACTATGTACCAGGGGGCATTGGGGAGAAAAAGGAAAAATAAAAATAAAATGTTAAAATAAAAAAGATAAACAAAATTGACAAACCTTTACCTAGATTAGCTAAGAAAAAAGAGAGAAGACTCAAATAAATAAAATCATAAATGAAAGAGGAGACATCACAACTGACACCACAGAAGTACACAGGATCGTAAGAGCCTGCTACAAACAGCTATATGCCAGGATACTGGATAACCTAGAAGAAACGGACAAATTCCTAGAAAAATGACTTACCAAGACTGAATCAGAAGAAAGAGAAAACCTGCACAGAGCAATAATGAGTCAGGAGGCTGAATCAGTAATCAAAACCTCCCAACACGGAAAAGCCCAGGACCAGATGGCGTCCCTGGTGAGTTCCACCAAACGTTTAAAGAAGAACTAACACCAGCCCTTCTCACACTCTTCCCAAAAAAACTGAAGAGGAGGGAACACTCCCAAACTCATTTTCTGAGGCCAGTATTATCCTGATACCAAAGCCAGATAAGGACATACAGGAAAACCACACAACAATATCCCTGATGAATACAGATGCAAGAATCCTCAACAAAATATTAGCAAACTGAATCAAGAGCACATTAAAATGACCACACACCATGATTACGTGGGACTCATCCCGGGACGCAGGGATGGTTCCACATACGGAAATCTATCAATGTGATGCACCACATTGAGAGAGTGACAGATCGAAATCAAAGAGCACCTCAATAGATGCAGGAATAGCATCTGACCAAACACAACAACCTTTCATGATAAAGACCCTCAATGAATAGTGTACAGAAGGAACAGGTCTCAACATAATAAAGGCCATATTTGACAAACACAGCTAACATGATCACCAATGGTGAGAGGTTGAAAGCCTTTCCTCTGAGATCAGGAATAAGACAAGGGTGCCCACTCTTGTCATTTCTATTCAACATATGACTGGAAGTCTTAGCCAGAATGATCAGGCAAGATAAAGAAACAAAAGGCATCCAAATCAGAACGGAAGAAGTAAAACTGTCATTATCTATAGATGACATGATCTTATACAGAGAAAATCCTAAAGGCTCCGCCAAAAACTGGTGGAACTAATCAATAACTTCAGTAAAGTTGCACGATCGAAAATCAACATGCAGAAAACAGGTGTGTTTCTATACAATGATAATGAAATATCTAAAAAGAAAGAAATAAAAAATCCCATTCACAGTGGCATAAAAAACAATAAAATACTCAGAAACAAATTTAACCAAGGAAGTGAAAGATCTGTATGATGAAAACCATAAAACTTTGATGAAAGAAATTGAAAATACAAATGGAAAGATACCTGTGTTCATGGATTGGAAGAATTAATATTGTTAAAATGTCCATAAAACCCAAAGCTATCTATAGATTCAATGTAATCCCTATCAACATTCCAATGGCATTCTTCACAGAAATAGTAAAAACAATCCTAAAATTTGTATGGCACCAGAAGACTCTGAATAGCCAATGCAATCCTGAGGAAGAAGAACAAAGCTGGAGGCATCACACTTCCTGATTTCAAACTACATTACAAAGCTACAGTAATTAAAGCAGTATGGTGCTGGCATAAAGACAGACACATAGACCAGTGGAACAGAATAGAGAGCCCAGAAACAGATCCCCCCACATACAAAGGCCACTATTTCACAAGGGGCCAAGAACACTCAGTGAGGAAAGGATAGCTTCTTCAATAAGTGGTACTGGGAAAACTGGATATTCACAGGCAGAAAAATGAAAGTGGACCCCTATTTCATACCACTCACAAAAAATAACTTAAAATGGATTAAAGACAAACACAAGACCTGAAACTGTAAAACTTCTAGAAGAAAACACAGGGAAAAAGCTCCTTGACCTTGGCTTTTGCAATGAACTTTTGGATACAACACCACAAGCAACAAGAGCAAAAATCAATAAGTGGGACTACATCAAACTAGAAAGCTTCTGCACAGCAAAGGAAACCATCAACAAAATGAAAACGCAACCTATGGAATATGAAAAACATTTGTAAATCATCTATCCGATAAGGGGTTAGTATCCAAAATATAGAGAGAACTCATATAAACTCAATAATGAAAAACCAAACAATCTGATTACAAAATGGGCACAAGAGCTGAATAGACATTCTTCCAAAGAAGACATACAGATGGCCAACAGGTCCATGAAAATGCTCAGTGTCACTAATTATCAGGGAAATGCAAATCAAAACCACAATGTGGTATCACCTCACACCTGTTAGAATGGCTGTCACCGAGAAGACAAGAGATGGCCAGCGGTGGTGATGATGTGGAGAAAGGGAGCCCTCGTGCACTGTGGGTGGGCCTGTAAATTAGTGCAGCCACTATGGAAACCAGTGTGGAGGTTCCTCAAAAAGTTAAAAATAGAACTACCATATGGTCCAGCAAGCCTACTTCTGGGTATTTATTCAAAGGAAATGAAAATAGGATCTCAAAAAGATGGCTGCACTCCCGTGTGTACTGCAGCATTATTCACGATAGCCAAGAGACAGAAACAACCCAAGGGTCTGTTAACAGCTGACTGTAAATAAAGAAAACGTGATGTATATATATGGAGAGAGAGGAGGGGGGATGGACACACACACACACACACACACACACAGAGGAATACTTTCAGCCATGAGAGAGAAGGATCCCCTGCCATTTGTGGCGAGATGGATAAATCTTGAGGGCCTCCGGCTAAGTGAGATAAGTCAAACCGAGCAAGATAAACACTGTGTGACCTCACTTATATGTGGAACCTAAAAGCCAAGCTTGTAGAGACAGAGTAGAATGGTGGTTTCCAGGGACTTGGGGGGGAGATGGGGAGATGGCTGGCAAAGGGCACACAAACTTCTGGTGCTAAGACGAGTAAGTTGTGGGGAGCTAACGTGCACCGTGGTGACTAGAGTTAACAACACTGCATTAAATATTTCAAAGTTGCTAAGAGGAGACCTTAAATGTTTTCACCACAAAAAAGAAATGATAATTCCGTGCCCTGATGGAGGAGTTAGCTAATGCTGTGGTGGTAATCACGCCGCAATATATAAATGTATTAAATCAACATGTACACCTTAAACTGACCCAATGTTGTATGTCAATTACATCTCCAAAAAAAACCCCCTCAAAACAAACAAGAGAGCAGGACAGGGGTCATGTGAGTGGAGCAGACTGGCGTTTTCCTGTGTTGGCCTCACTAGCTCTCTGTTTTAATGAGCAAAGCGCAGCCGAAGGTTCATGCCCGGGCCACCCAGGAATAACCCTGTGGTTCTGGTTTTGCCACTGCCACATCTGAGTCTAGATGATGAACTTTTTTCTCATTTTAGATTCTAGCAGCCACACTGTGTAGGTGGAGACAGGACATTCTTAAGGAAGCGTGTGAATGCACCATTTAACTTGGGTATCATTTAGGATCACTGTAATTTACATCCTGGACTAAAACCAGGAATAACTAATTTCTAGGTCCCACATCCCAAGTGATGTCGCTGAGTAGGTCTACTCACACATCTTATCAAAAGCGTCCTTTAATCAGGGGAGAAGAGTGCCTAGAAGGACCCCTGCTAGGCCCAGCAGTGGGCATGAACAGGTCACATGCCCGGTGTTACCTCGTGGAGGGTCTTCTTTCCATCCCTGGGCTCTACGTGTACTCTCTTGGGGGGCCTCTCCCTGCTGGAGGGCATGGCCATGGCAACTCAGCAGCAGAAGAAACCAATGTGTCACAAGACACTTGTTATGGGGTGAACTGTGTCCCCCCCAAATCCCTATGTTGAAGCCCTAGCCCCCAAGAGCTCACTTGTGCCCATGTTTGGAGAGGGACTTTAAAGACGTAACTGAGTTAAAAGGAGGTCATATGGGTGGCCCTAAGCCACTGTGACTGGTGTCCTTATGAGAAGAGGACGTTAGGACACACACACACTTAGACTGAGAGATGACCATGTAAGGACACAGGGAGAGGGCAGCTGTCTGCAAGCCAAGGAGAGAAGCCTCGGAAGGCACCAACCCTGCTGACACCTTGGTCTCAGACTTGCAGCCTCCAGAATTGTGAGACAGTCAACGTCTGTGCCTGCAGTGCTTTGTCGCAGTAGCCCCAGGACACTCCTACAACACCCAAACCCAGCGCCGCCACGGCGCAGCCACAGGCAGCCCACCGGCAGAGAGGAGACGTACATGTGCAGGGACTTCTGGGCCTTGGCGGCTTCCTCCTTGGAGCTGTACCGGACCACAGCGTTGCCTTGAGTCAGGTTCAGGTGGAACGTGATGAGAGGGCCGTGCTGCAAACACAGCGTCCGCAGCGTCGAGCCATCGATCTGATTGAGGAAGCAGAGGGGGCGGTAACGCGCTTCCTGGGACTTCTTCCACTACGTTCTTCAAAGAAAACATCTATGAAATCCAGGCGCACCAAACACTGGGAAAACGCCCTCGAGAGGGCTTAACGCATACGACTTCATGATAGTAACTGTTCATAGCTCGTAATTTACCATGTACGTTTTAATCTTGGACACCTCTATTGTATCTCATGAATTAAGCTCCTCAGAAGGAGAACACCCCTTTTCTCTGACCCCCTCTCACCACGGCATGTCACGCAGAGCCTGTGGGTCCCGCAGCCTCGCGGCCCCTGAGCCTGGGAAAGGCAAGCACAGGCCAGACCACTCACGAGTGGCAACAGTTACAGATGAGCAGTTCTGTTTACAAAGGTCTACTTTTAAGCCTCAAAAGAGGGAAAAGTCAACAATTCACCAGGAACACAGTTAAAGGAGCCCTGGCGCTGGCTCGAGGCTGCCTGCCTTCCCTTTGGGCCCTGACTGAGGGCACCCGGCAGGGAGACCAGCGTGCACCGCGCGTGGGTGGCTGGCCCTCTGGGTCGCTGACGAGGCCCTCGAGCTCAGGGACTCTCGGGCTGTGCTGCTGCCTGTACCTGGGGCGTGAGGTTGCGGAGAACGAGCCAGCTGCTTGTTCTTCCTGAGGTGTCAGTGCTCCAAGCAGAACCTGCACGGGCCCGGGAAGAACTCAGTCAGCAAGGCCGCGCACAGCAGACAGCTAGCTCTCTTCCCACAGCTTCGCATCCGGCAGCGCAGCCGGCGGTGTGCACCGTCACCGTGCGCTCCGAGCCTTTCTCCACCTCTGAAAACCCATTTGCTCTTTTTGGTTGGATAACCCAAAACCTCACAATCCCCGCAGAGCCACTGCCAGAAGTTCTGGTCTCCTCCTCTTCCATCCCCCGACCCTGCCCCATTTAGAATCAACGCTCTAAAATTCTACTTGTTAATAAAACAAAGCAGACCCAGAGGGCTGCTATTAAAAGGCTGAAACAGCTATTTTCAAGCCACCTGCAGCTGGTTTCAGTGGCACTTTCTTAAATTCCTGGTGTGCTTCTTTCCTCCCTACAGTTCAGGACAGGGCAGTGACAGAAGCCCATGCGCTGCAGCATCACGGCGGCAGTGCTCTCAAGTGTGTGGGTTTGTTTTCTTTGGGCCTGGAAAGCCCTATGCTCCAGCAAAATGTTCTGGAGAAGCAAACAGCAAAGTAGAAATGGAGACTCTCGTGCTGACTGAATGGGCCTTCTCCAAGGACCCAGCATGGCCCCTCAATGGGGGCTGGGAGCATTGGGGACCTCCTGGCCCAAGCAAAACTGCTGTGTGCCTCATCACCTGGGGCTGATGCTGAGAACACTGGCAGCTGGAGTGCTGGGCAGCCAACGCCCTGAGACGCTAGGGCGCCTTGGCCCCCTTCTAAGCTCTCCTAGGGTCCAGGGGTCCTTACAAAGGAGCTGCAGGACAAAACGATAGGCATATTCCCTACAGGTAAGCAGAGCTGGCAGGAAGCCCCACCCCCGCCAACCCACCCCATCTGAACACGAGAACTGGTGCGTACCCGAGGAGTAAGAGCTGGTCCAGCCAAGGGGACTGGCTCCCCAGGTGGAGGAAGGCTTGGGGGTGGTTAACCCTGGAGGTGGCCTTGTGGGTGCAGCAGTGTTTCTGGGCACCTTCCACAGTTCATGAGACAGAGAGGCTTGCGTGTGGGAGGCAGGGCCAGAGGACCACGTTGATTTAATGTCCGAAAGTTTACCTGGGAAGGAAGAGAAATGGAGCACAGGCGTTCTTGAGACAAAGAAGAAAAGTCAGTGCAGTGTGGAGAACCATGTAAAGTGCTCTCGGGCTCCAGGAGACTGCATGATGAAAAGAAACACCAGGCAAAGCGCCCCCTACTGGAACCACGGGCAAGCGCCCTCTTGAATTTCTGCCCAGAGACAGTCTGACTGGGGCCAGTATACACCTTGCCAGTATTTCTGATACTTAATCAATTTGCTAAATGTGCCAGACACAAGTTTGCCACCAAGAAAACAGCATTTCTATAGTTCAACGTTAAGCTAACTTATGAACATATTCTACTGGGACACATCTTACAACAAATTAATCAAGGTCAAAAGCCTAATGTGTATACGTCTTTGATGCTATTTCTTTAGGTATCGGTCCCTTTTCAAAGCAATGCCCCTTCAGACACAGCCCGCCCAGACCCATGGCTACCACCGTTCTCCTGCGCAGCTCTGAGGCCCGCCCTCCGAGCACACTCTAGACGCTGTGTGGCCCTGCCGCCCTGAGGGCTGAGCGGCTTGGCACCTGGGCACCTTGGCGCAGTGGTTGAGGGGAGCTTGTTTTAAGGCTCTTTGAGAGAAAAAACAAAACTCGTAATGACCAGCAGCCCCACGCCATCCTGTGCCCAGGGCTCGGCTTGGATGTGCAGACACCTGGAGCCAGCCATGCCCCCTCCCTGGACAGCACCACAGTGACCAGGCCAACCCAAACCCCGCCACCAAGTCCCCCTCCAGCCCTGGCCACCAGAGCCCACTATGCCTTCACAACAAACAAACGCTCGTCTGAGCCAAGGTGTCACTGATCAGAAAAACAAAAATGCCCTGAAAACTGCCTTCGATGCAGGAAAGACAATGGTGTTTTGCCCCTTCTCTTTAGCTCAATGAGTATGGAAGCATTAAAGGTCTAATTATCCCCTCTGTAAACATCAGAAAGAATAAAAATACTGCAGACGCACTCTCTCTTTTTAATAAGATGCTAAACTACATCAAAACTACTTTCTTCCCTATGTACTGGTATTCAAAGAATTCCTATAGCATTCTTACACTGGTTTAAAAAAGTCTGGATGAGAAGGTTTGATGGAATACAGGAATACATTTGAAGAAATTTGTAAACAATAAACTCTCCTTATTTAAGTTCTCTATTTACAAACCTGCTACCCATTTTGTTTGCGTTGTGTCCACATTTCTTTATATCCTTGTCTTAAAATTTTTAGATTCAAATTCCTCCGAAGTTTTTATGACAAAGAATTCTCAATTCTCCTCTAAGCCTAAAGGAAATTTCTTTTTTTTTTTTTTGGAGGAAGTTTAGCCCTGAGCTAACATCTTCTGTCACTCCTCCTCTTTTTGCTGAGGAAGACTGGCCCTGAGCTAACATCCGTGCCCATCTTCCTCTACTTTATATGTGGGACGCCTGCCACAGCATGGCGTGCCAAGCAGTGCCATGTCCGTGCCCTTGATCTGAACTGGTGAACCCCAGGCTGCCAAAGCAGAATGTGTGCACTTAACTGCTGTGCCACTGGGCGGGCCCCTAAAAGAAATTTCTTACTCAAGAGAGTCACAATGTCTACGGCAATAGAGAAATAATCCAGGCACAGCATTTATCGGCGTAATGGAACGCAGTCACACGCTGGGTGCTGGGAGTTAGTTACGGGGCCTGCTGCGGTCCCCTTCATCCCTGACGGTGAACTCAAGTAGCAGCAAACTCCAAGCAGCTGCCACCTCCAGGGTTTAAGCCCTTGTATACCCTTGTCTTGTAGCCACGGCGGGAAGGGAGGAGAGAGGAAAGCAGATCCATTTAGGCAGAGCTACGTCATGTCCTGCGCCAGGCAGTTACATAATCACGTGATCTTCAGGACAACCCCACGGAAGGACAGCATTCCCACTTCACACGGGAGGAGGCAGCTGTGCCTTACGTCCTGAAGCGGTTCCGGCAGAGCTCAGGCCCACTCTCCATCAAACCCCATGGCCTCCCGATTCAGGGAGAGAACAGAGAGACCATCAAGAAAAGCCGGGCCTGTCAGTTTTGTTCGGGGAAAGAAAGAAAAGGCTACCTGCACGTCGAGAGGCCAGTTGCATACCTGCAACACTAGGAGCGGGCGCAATGCTGCTGAAAGAGCGACTGAAGCCAGAGGCACTGAGCGGCCAGGCACTCGAGGAAGGCAGTGTGGCATTCTGAGATGATGGTGGGGAGGACCCTGCAGAACCAAACAGGCACTAAGAAGGTGGGCGCGGGCGCGCTGGGGCAGCCATCTAACTAGGGTGGGAGGCTTCTAACAACCAAGGACAAATCTCCTCCCACACTGCCGTGTCTGGAGCTGGCTGAAAAGGAAGGTGTGACATGATCAAGAGCACAGCGAAGGAGGGAAGAGACACGCAGCCCTCCTCCCCTGGGGAGCCACGCCACCTGGAGAGGCCTGAGGCCGAGAAGCAGAGATGAGGACATGGCATCAACTTCTCTGGGACAGGGGCTCAAGGCACGAGAGAAGAGAATCACCACCAGGATGTTCAAAACGCCACGCCAGAGTTTGAAAAGATCACAGTGAATTCCCCTTCCAAATGAGATGAAAATAAAAATACAGGGCAATCTCCATCTTTTCACACTTCAAATAATACCCACAAAATTGAAAATACAAAACAAAACGCTAAGCTTTTTGTTATAAATTTTACCATAAAAATATCCGCACTTTTTTCTGACTCACAATGTCTCAGGTATCCCATTACCTCCCCCACGCATTTCTCTCCTGCAGTGCAGGAAGGATGACAGGATCTGCCTAACAACTGTGTGAATGTGACTTCCTCCATCTCCAGAACTGCAGCTTCTGACTTTGAAAATGCCTCGGTTCCTGCACCCAGGAGGGAGGCGGAGGGTGTGTGGCCATCCTTAAGGCTCCCCCGCTCCTCCAGAAAGCTCAGCTCCTGCTAACTGGTGTGTTTTCGCGTCTCTCTCCCTCACGACTCTCTGAGGAAAGCAAGAGCCCGCGGAAGGAGATGATGAAGCAGTGGTGACAGTTCGGGTGAAAGCAGGATGGAATCAGAGCTCTGTGACTTGGAAAATGACTCTGCCAGGGTGTAGAAGCTGGCTGGGGGAGAGGACACAACACCTAACACTGGCTGTCAAGTTCACCACCATAAACAGAATCTCCAAAGACATGGGACCCAGCCCACATAAGGCCCCACCTGGTGAGGTGCACTGAACAACCTCAGGGGCATCCTTCACCGGGACTACCAGGTGTGTGCACCTCCCAGACTTGCGCAGTATACAACCTGCACAGCTGTTTGCAGTGCCCTGAGGACACCAGAGTTGATGAACATGAAAATTTATTTGTAATCTGGTCTTCAATTTTAAAAGCTACGAACATCTTAAGCTTTCTTCCTAAACCCTCTTCTTTCATTTACCAACAAAATGCAATCAACCTAGGATCCCAAGGCTACAGACTATTTAACTCTATGTGGATTTCTTTCATAATTAACAATAGGGTACTTAGATTTTAACAGTGTTCTAGTTTTGGAAGTTTCAGTTTTAATACTGGAATTTATCCCCTAAAATCACGGTTGGCTTTCCTTTCCAAAGGAAGTGTTAGCATCACTAGGGATGAAAGGGCATGACTGCACTCCCCATTCTGGTTAATACTCACTTAACAAGGGTTAAAGCTATAAATAACATCAAACAAACACTGGGCTAAGGCAAATCTTTAATATCAATCAGAACTGAATACCAAAGGCAATAAATAAAAAACAAAAATGTAAATTAAAAAAACAACACCTAGTATACTCAACAAAAGAGAAAATTCCATCATGAAAATCTATAAAATATATAAGCCCAGAGGGCTACTTCTGTTTTCCTTCCAGGACACATTTTCGTAATTTTTCTCTGTCTGTATTTTAGATCAGCCTGGTCACTCAAAACGTTGAGGGCAAGCCCGGTAATGTACTGGTTACGATCGCACGCTCTGCTTTGGCGGCCCAGGGTTCATGGGTTCAGATCCCGGGTACAGGACCATACACTGCTCTTCAAGCCATGCTATGGCAGCATCTCACAGACAAAAAACAGAGAAAGACTGGCAGAGATGTTAGCTCAGGGCCAATCTCCCTCACCAAAAAAACAAAACCCAAATCCAAACAAAACAAACAAAAAACTATGACAGCCTTTTGTGGCTTGGTCCCTGAGGCAGGTTGACCTCCTGGGCAGGGAACAGCACAGCTCACTCTGGAGAGAGGCTCTGGCCTCTGCGGTTTACTTCTACTGCAATGTTGTAGGGTGTTTCTTTGTAAACACTTTTTACGTAAAGCCATGCTTATTATGCTCCCCCTTCTCTCAAATAACAAGCCACACACGAGGGGCGCCAGAGTGGAGGAGCGAGGGTTTTCCCGGGGATGGGATGGAGGAGGAGCCTGGTGTGAGCAGCCTGACCTGCCCAAGACTCTCAGCGTCTACATGCCCCTCAACGCCAAGTCCCTAGATGGTATATGACGCCACGTAAAGCTTCGAGTTGCCCAGGATGGACGGCTGTTTGATTCCTTCATCCTAGAGCTGGAGCGCCTGTCTGTCTTGTCTCGTCTCGACGGCCTCCCGCGCTCAGATTCTCTTGTGCCTCTAAGTCTGTCTCCTCTGCCGAGCACTCTGGCACTGGAGGACAGCCGCTTAGCTCTGCCCTGAGGACTCACCTCCTCCCCCAGCCCGCCTTTGTCACACTGGCACACTCGTGCAAGTGCAGAGGCTGCCCACAATGCCCCAGGTGCCACCTGGAGGCCAAGGGATCACTGGATAAGTCCTTGGGCACCATCAGGAAGCTCAGCTCTACAAGCAACCTGGGTTCTTCCCAATGACTTTAATACCTGGATGAGCACAGCTTATTCACACTTCTCCACAATCCTCAAAATTCACTGACTAAAGTTCCCTGCTCTGGTACAACCCTGCTGCCACACTCAAGGCGACGAGCAGCGAGCGCGGAGTCCTTCTTCTTGCTTGTGCCTCCCTGTCCCCTTGCCATCTCATAGGGGCTCCATTTCCCACAGCTTTGAGGCCCCTGTACCACTCATCTGCCCAACAGCGGGGCCACCCGCAACGCCCCCGTTCTAAGAACCATCTGCATGGAAGCACAAGGAATGCACAGCATTCAACAGGAAGGGTGATCTGCAATTACAGGGGCTTTCTACTCAAACCACAGACACACTTAGAATCCTATCACTTTAAAGAACCATTAAAAAGAAATGCATCTTCCCCACAGGTCTTATTTTAAGTAGGAAACCTAAATTAACATTTTGGGAACTACTCAAGTGACTTTATTAGTGATAAGCATCTACGGCAACCTAGCTATTCTTTCACATTATTAGAACGGTGATGATCAAACTTCATCAGTGGCAGCACTTAGAGAACTTCTTCATTTGCATAACTTAATGGGGAGCGAGTCCCCGCCCTTCTCCATATCGCATTTGAACTCTGTGCTTTCGGTAAGCTCACAGCTCAGCTTACCACTTCCTCTTACTGCGTCCTGAAGTCTGACATATGGTGTGCCAAAATTTAGCATCATGAGTTTGTGCCAGGAAAAAAGTCCTGGGGACTGATTTCAGTCTTTTTTACCAGACTTTTTGCGGAAAGGCAAAACAGACTGAGATGGATGAGTAAAGCATCAATCCATTCTTAAAGAGATTTCAAGTAGAAACTTTTTCATTAAAAAGCTTAATGGTTAATACTGAGATTTTATAACACAATGCTTATAAAAAATGATGCGTTAATAAATCCAGCAAAAAGACTTACAAATCAATCTCTGTTTTCACCATAAGCACTGCTGGACCTTTTCTTACGCTGCTCCAGATGGCTGGAGACAGCACCCTGAGTGTGTCTGACACCACACCCGCCTCACAGCCAGACTGGCACCCTGATGCCTCTGGCTGCGTGTAGAGACCTTCCACACAAACGCAGGAGGAGTGGCTCCCCTCCTCACCTCCACTCTTGAGGAGGTAGCGGTTGACATCCTGTATGGTAGTATTGATGGTAGGCCCGGTGGGGACACTTCCAGGAGTGACGTCAGGGTCATTCTCAGGATCTATATTCTGAAGTCCTTTCCACGGAACTCCAGGGTGGAATTCTGGAAAATTCCAAACAAGATGAAAATTAAAACATGAGTATTAAGAGTACCTTCACATTGCTTCATGATAATTTATGGAAATTTTTATAATCTAATTAAATTAAGAGACACATTTTAGACTTTCTTTCAGTAAATCATCAATCTTTTGGAACAAACCAGAACCAGGTGTTCCAGCTGCCACATTAAGACCATGTTCAGACAGCATGGTGAAGCCTAGAAACTACCTGCCTGGATGGCAAGAGTGCCCGCCCCCCACTCTCTTGCACTTCTTCCACTGAACAAGGCACTACAGAGAAGCGCCTGATGCCGACCTCACCCAAAACTGACCCGACAAACGGACCTCAACGAAGAAACCAAAGCTACGAGGGATGCTTCCAGGATCCCTAGCTCAGGCCCTGCTTTCTCTCGGGCCTAAGCACTCTCCTCGGGCCTGGAGCATGTTCTGATCTGCTGCTGCACAGGAGTGGTTCACGCTCTTACCTGGGGGCCAGTTGATGCTGGAGCCATTTGAGATTTTATCACTGTCAGATTTGGCACGCGACCAGCTATGGGGAACAGCTACAGGAGGACTGGCTGGTGACTCACTGTTCTGGATTAAATCGTACCGCCCATAGGAGTCGTCAATGGAGGACTTAGCTGGAGGCCCAATGCCTAGACCTCCAGGGATAGCACCTGCAGGACAGCAGGAAACAAAGAGCCGAGTGAATGGGGGCACCATGAGCCCTGACTGCCAGGTGCCAGGTCTTGCCCTTTTCAAAAGAGGTGCACAAACTGTCACACCCAGTTTGTCCAGCATTCTCCAAGGTAAGTGTCTATTTCAGTTAGCCCAAACTTTATACTTGAGAGACTGAAACTCTTTAAGAACCATTTTGGTTTGTCAAGTTGGAAATCTTGATAAAATACATACCCATCCCACAGGAAGCTGGCACAGCGAGCCTTTCTGGGGCCAACTTAGGAGTCTGTGTGATTAGTGATGGAATTTGCTGTTGCCTGTGTCCCATCCTCCCTCTAGTCTATGAAAGGACAAACTGGGTGTGTGCACTCAGAGGCCTTAACTTCATATAGACTAACCCAACTAGCCATAGGCTACTGAGCTCTCTCCTGCCTAGGAAAGTGCCCAGAGAGCATGTGGTGATTTTCTTGCAGAATTAACCATTAGGAAGAATTGTCTTTTTCTTTTTAGAATACTTTGTATCACGAGACAATCAAATGCTCTATTAAATTTCCTTTGCAGTTTATGCTACGAGGAAATTTAGAGCTAAATTTAATGCTTAACAGTGAGATCTCCCCCTATAGTTACTAGCATTTTTGCTTCTTCCTCCTTTCTGGGAATTTGATTTTCTATTATGTTTTATCATTTTATTGAAAAAACTTCTTTTCGGTAGACTCAAATTTTTGTTGAAGAATACAGATACAATAAAAAGTATGCAGGCTATGACTGATATTCTTTCCTACTCTGTGGCATTTTCAATTGAATCTGGGTTTGCAGCTAAGATCTGGTAGTTGAGGTTTCCAGAAGTTTGATCCTGACTAGCTGGGATCTCATGTACTCTCTAATGGAATGAACTTTTTATTCAGCTTTCAGTGCTGAATTTTGAGAAAAGAAATGCAGTATGAGTGACAAATGAGCATGCTATGCAACTGGGTGAGCAGCGAGCAGACACAGCATGCTGGCGGGTGTACCATGCTTGCTGGGGTTCTGATCCAGGAGAGGAGAAGCAGCACCGGGTACGCTGTCCATCGGGCTGGGGTGTGTCCACTGAGGGAGGCGCGACTGGGACTGGGACGGGTCCTTCACTGACAAACCACCAGTCATGTCCATGCTGTTGACATTCATGTTTGGGTTCAGTCCAGCTAAAAATGAAAATACTATTAGGACATGCCTGCTCTTCCTCTAAATTACTGCTTTTCAGAGCTCTCGTAGAGAATCGATCTAAGTCTTAATTCACAGCCAAGTACTTGAACTTTTAATGCTGGTGCAAGAAAAAAACTTTCTGTCTTCTTAACAATACATATTTTAGGAATATTATTTCTGAATTAAGGTGAAAATGGTTAACAAAGTCTTTGATTAACTAAGACTAATGACTCTGCTTTATTTTACTTGTTTCAATTGCTAAACATGGTCCTGTGGCTTCTCAGATCCCACAGAATAGAACAAGTCCAAACAATTAGGAAAATCTTTTCCGATCTTAGGGTAAAACTCACCAGATGAAAACAATCCTTTCAGAGTTCTAAACAGTGTTCTCAAGTATTCCCCATAGAACGAGCTGGTGGGACAATTCAGTACTATGTTGAGTGCTGCCATTTCGCCCCAGCCAGAATGGGGCGCTGATCCTGAGGTTATTGCTTACAGCTAAGAGCAGGTCCTGGGGTATCTGACAAGAACCATTGCTGTGCCAGTTTAATGGAGAGAGGTATGGGGACGATGGAAAGACTTCCTCATGGGGACACCAGTTAGGAGCTGGACAGACTGCTTGAGTGGAGAGCAGAATCAATGAGAGTGCAACCTGATATTGACAGATCATGTTCTAACAGTGCAGTTCCCACACCACATATCCTGGTACGCAAGCAAGAGGAAATCTCTACCCTTAAGTAAGGTATTGAACATCTGTGTTCTTAACTTTAAATTGGGGGCTGCAAACTTAAATGCTTGTATGGGTCAAGCGAGCGATGTAAAGAAGGTGAAGTGGGGCTGGTGGGGATTGTAGCAAACGGGACAGTGCTTGCCCTGTGTAAACAAGCAGGTGCTACTGGTGCCAGCCAATGACTGCTGTACGGAACGTAGAGTCAACGCAGCCATTTTTAAGAGAAGCCAGACGCCACCTTTATTTGAACATTTCCAATTTTTAAATGTTGGCAATTAACACACACACACACTTTGCAGACCTCACAAAATACCCCTGCAAGTCAGATACTGTCAAGGGGCTGCCTGTTTGCTTTCACGGCCATCTTCATTCCACCTGCACAGATCTAGTCAGGCGAGTGGACAACGAGGTTGGGCTGCAGCCCGGCCTTCAAAGCACTCCAAATCCCACCCCTGGGCCTCAACCATCTCTCCCCACTTCACTGTCTGGTTTCTGTACTCCCTCCACAGGTGAGCTGGACTGGTGGGGCCCCCGTCAACAGGACTGCCCCTGCAACCTGCCCTTTCTTCTGTGCAAGCCTTCCCCCTTATTTACTGAAATCCGACTCCTTTGAGGTCCAAGCTTAGACCCTGCTCTGATGTTTCTTTCACCACTGGAGGTGAATATGAACTCTCCCTTCTCTATAGCTCTGTAATCACACTGCATCACACTGGTTATGAAGGTTATTTTTTTGTTTTTATAAGCATGATCTTCCTGTAGAGACGACCAATTCCAGAAGACAAGGAAAGACTGTGTGTGAGAAGGAAGGTGGATGGAGTTACAGCTGCTGAAGAAATGCTGAGAACCAACCAGGCAGGCAAATTTAGAGGTGAAGTTTCTGATACTTTATTAGCTATTTATTTTGAATAGATCTATCTTATAATTTTAGTGTGAAGGTTATAAAATTTTATCAAAATTATTTTTCATCCAATTTTGAAGATTCACTGCACTAATTCTTTCATTTGTATTAAGAAAATGAATTTTTGTTTTGGCAGGGAAAGATTCGCCCTGAGCTAACATCAATTGCCAAGCTTGCTCCTTTTGTGCTCCTCCTCCACAAAGCCCCAGCGCATGGTTGTGGACCCTACTTGGAAGTCCTTCCAGTTCTTCCATGTGAGCTGCTGCCACAGCATGGCAACTGACAGATCAGTGGTGTGGTTCTGTGACAGGGAAGCGAACCCAGGCCGCCGAAGCAGTGAGGGTGCCAAACTTTAACCACTAGACCATTAAGGCTGGCTCAAGAAAACTAACCTTTAAGAGTAAAGATTAGTGTATTTTACTCTCCCACAACAGATTAAGAGGACAGATGGACATGAGGAAGCCGAAGCTACAGCACTTTAGAACAGGAGATGGAACTGAATTTGTTTCTACAACAACTATTCCTAAGAAAGAAGTGCTTACATAAATAGCTATCATTTTACAAAGTGTCTGTATGCTAGACACTGTCCTAAGAACTTCGCATATTAACTCACTTAATCTTTAAAAGAACCTATAAAGTAAGTATTCCCACCTTCAGATGGGGAAAATGGAGTCAAAGAACAGTTCGGCAAGTTGTGCAAGTAAGCAATGAACGAGTCGGTGGTGGAGTTGAGACTAACGTAGGCAGTCTAATTTCCAAGTCAGGTCTTAACTACTAGCCTATGCCACTTCTTAAACGCAAAGGGCAGTAACGGGTGGGACAATAATAAAGGGACGGAATAATCATAGTTTAGCACATAGACATACTACTGCCACAACTAGAAGGACCCACAACTAAAATATACAACTATGCACTGGCGGGATTTGGGGAGAAAAAGGAAAACAAAAAGATTGGCAACAGTTGTTAGCTCAGGTGCCAATCTTAAAAATAAATAAGTAAATAAATAAATAAATACCGACATATCACATTGGTAGCATGTCAAATAGAAAGTGCTCCGATGATCAGAATATGCCACACTTTTCAGAGACATATGGTAGTGTTGTAGACAGAGCCATCACTCACCTGGCCTTTGCCCCTCTGGATATGTATTTCCGGGTTACTGATTCCCTTTGTCCTGTAGCTTCAGACTCTAACAGCCAACTGACAGACAAGACTGAAGAACTTGTGCTTGTCTGGATTCTTACAGCAAATTATTCTGCACAACCACTGACATGCCATGCTCCCCCTCTGACGCTTCTGCTCTGCTGTCTCCAGTTCTCCCTCCCGGCTACCCTGGAGGACCTCGCCAGTGGCTCTGTGTCTTCCACTGACCTGCGAGTTTAAGTGTTGACCGTGCTCCCTCCAGGTTAGGGGCCAGTACATGCGTGTTGATGTGGTTGATTATACAAACCACATTCTATACTACAAGAGTTGTATGGACAACGATTGCTTTTTAAGAAGTGCCTGATTTATATAAATCTGAATACCTTTACTGGCAAAACCATTACGAATTCTTCCCTGCAGTTCAGGCTGGTGGACAGTGGCTGCTAAAGAGCAGTAAGGAATAAACCAGGAATGGAACAGACTGCAGACTTAACCATGGAAAGGAGAGAATTTGGGAGCATTCACTCGCTATTTCAAAAAATTTTCTACTGAAAATATTTACGGCTGCAGCAAAACTCTGGGTCTGGAGGAGACAGCTACTGTTGCTCCCTTACTAAGAAGCCCGGGGATAGCTGCTGTCTGAGTTTGTCTGGAGCATTTCTGACATGCTGCCTCAGCACCGGCCAGTCATTCCGACCACGGCAGTGCAGCCCCGGCTGTAGCCCGTGGACCCCAGGCAGCCCCCCCAGCTGGTGTGGTCACTCAGCCCAGAGGCTCACCGAGAGGGTGCGGAGCAAAGGTGCTGGGCGAAGGCTGCTGCTCTTTGGTCTGCAGGTCAGGCAGGCCAGGGGCCTGGGGGTGGGGGGGGAAGCTGTCCACGGCCGATTTGCCTGCAGAAGGGTGCAGAGACAGGTGTGGCGGGGGCGGCGGCGGCTTCACGAGCAGGGCCTGGGCCAGCTGGCGCTGGTGCTGCTGGATCTGCTGCTGCAGGTTAGTGATTGTGCGCGCAACCTGGCGGTGGAGACACACACTTCAGCAGGTAGAAGTGACGCCCATCACTTGTCTGCAGACGAAGTGCATTCAGTCTCCACTATTTTCACCCCTGGGCCACCAGTGGTTGGGCCAACCTTTTCCCAAACCTAGGTGACCCCAAGACTGTTAAAAGGGGAGGGTGGGTGAGAGGAAAATCAAGGACATCAGAGTTCATCGATCAGCATCTCTTAGATCAGGGAAGATTGTAGCTAATGAATCCAGCTAAAAACCCAACTGGGTGACACCTACTTGCTGCTCCTGTTGTCTCATGGGTCCGGAAACATTACGCTGGGCCTGTAACATCTGCTGCTGGATTTGTAAACGTTGGTACGCCTAATGACAGAAGGAAAACAATTGAAATATTACAAGAAAGCCATCAACAAATGGTTCAACTTCTCAACATTAGTTAAAAAGTCAAAAGAGAAAATGGCAAGACTCTTGGTGCCCTTGCCATGCCGTGGTGTCAGCACACTGTGAGGCAAGAAGCATTTTTAAAAAAGAAATGTCTTTCCCAAACCCTTCTAGTGCATAGATTTTTACAAGTAACTCAGTCAGTACCCCTGTTTAGTACTGGTAATGAGTTTTGTCAGCAAATATTTTTCAAAATTCTTCTGCTCGATTCATACAAACTAAAAATAAAAAGAAATGAGGGTAAAATGAAAAAAAATTATTCTTAAAATGATATAGATGAAAGTTGTCTAGAATGGCTCAAGAAGGTGGCAGAAAAGTGGTGATCGGCTGCCCCAGATGATCACAGAACCATACATATTAAAGGCTCATAAGCACCAGGAGCCACGTGCTCATCCCAGTCAACATGGGGCCTCACATCCAGCTTGTGGCACTATTGTCACACAGACCCCCGTCTACGAAGCCAGCTAAAAGGATCGTGAGTCTTCAGCACATAGATGCAGAAGGTTTGGTCATCTGATTGTTTCAAAATGTTGACTGAATATTCTAAATTGTTTTCTTACAACATGGATTTTCTGGGACATCTTTGGCAAGAGGATATATTCAAACAGAATCCAAATAAAGGCAGAAATTACACTATTAGAAATGCCTCATTAGGGAAACAATAGAAAGAATAAACAAATGGGACTTCATCAGACTAAATAGCTTCTTCAAGGCAAGGGAAAACAGGAATGAAACAAAAAAACAACCCACTAGTTGGGAAAAAATATTTACAAGTTATTTATCCGACAAAGGGTTAATCTCCATAACATATAAAGAACTCACATAGCTCAACAAAAAAAATCAAACAATCCGATTAAAAAATGGGCAGGGGACATGAACAGACATTTCTCTAAAGAAGATATACGGATGGCCAATAGACACATGAAAAGATGCTCATCGTCACTAATCATCAGGGAAATGCAAATCAAGACTACACTAAGATATCACCTTACACCTATTAGAATGGCAAAAACAACCAAAACAAAAAGTGACAAATGTTGGAGAGGTTGTGGAGAAAAAGGAACCCTCATACACTGTTGGTGGGAATGCAAAGTGGTGCAGCCACTATGGAAAACAGTATGGAGATGTCTCAAAAAATTAAAAATAGAAATACCATATGACCCAGCCATCCCACTACTGGGTATCTATCCAAAGAACTTGAAATCAGCAATCCCAAAAGTCCCATGCACCCCCTATATTCATCACAGCATTATTTACAATAGCCAAGACATGGAAGCAACCTAAGTGCCCATCAACTGATGATTAGATAAAGAAGATATGGTATACATATAGAATGGAATACTACTCAGCCATAAAAAAGGATAAAATCGTCCCATTCACAACAACATGGATGGACCTTGAGGGTATTATGTTAAGCCAAATTAGCCAGACAGAGAAAGAAGAACTCTGTATGACTCCACTCATATGAGGAATTTAAACATGTAGACAGAGAGAACTGATTAGTGGTTACCAGGGGAAAGGAGGGGTGGGGGGAGGGCACTAAGGGTGAAGGGGTTCACCTACAACACGACTGACAATAACGTACACACAAGGTTGGAAATTTCACAACGTTTTAAACGATCATAATCTTAATAAAAAGTAAAAAGAAATGCCTCATTAATCTGTAAATTCTGAAGGAGTACAGTACTTCACTTAAGTGAATCCTCATAGGTCCGAAAACATAACGTTAGGATGCATCAAAACTTTATCAATATTTCTGGAAAAAAATGTAAAAACAGTATACCTCGTTTTTAAAATAGAACATATTAAACATAATTTAACATTTTCTTGGTGTCTTTCACACCAAGAAAGGGGTCAATAAAAAAATTACTGTATGAATAAAAGATTCTGGAACATCAGTATGATAATCAGCTTTGTATCATGTCAGAATACAGCAATGTCCTTACCATGCTTAAGGGGGAGAAAGCTATTTTCCTCTATAAAAAGAGTGCTACGTAATACGCTTTAAGGTTGTTTCCTCTCCATCTGAGACCAGCGGTCTTTGTTGGTGCTGTCGGTAGTGAGAGCAACAGTACCGTACACTTGCGCCACCCCCGCAGGCCGTCAGGTCTCAGGCAGCCTTACCGCCGCACTACGAGGCGCCCCGTCTCCCTTTGCTGGGGGAAGAAACAGCCTCGAGAGTCTCGTCATGGCCCTGAGCCCACGTCCAGAGCTCATGCACTTCATTAGCACTATTACTTGTCTCCAGGCTACTTTCCTCCTCCCATCCTACCCTGCTACTTACTGGGAAACCAGACACTCAAACTGGTTCGATGAGTGCCTAACAACAGCAAAGGGGCAGGACTGAGAGTGCCCAGGACTCTCCTGGAAGGCAAGATTTGACACCAATGGTTTTGTCTATCGGAGGCCTTTTTTTCCTTCCTTCATGATTCCTGCTCATTTTCCAGGAGATGAAGCTGTTGCACAAGACTTCTAAATCAACTGCCAACGCGTCACAGACAGAAACAGCACACTTGGTCCTTAAGTGCACATAAATCCAGTAGGTATCCAGGGATACAACAACATGGCATTTTGGGATAAAAGCAACCAGACTGTTGAAAATTAAAAATTCAAGATACATTAAGTTATAAAACTTTCAAGAATTACTAGGCTATATTAGCCTTTCTCAACAGGGATTCTGATAGAGATTTAAGTCCTAATCTCTAAGGCATCTACTGCAGGTAATGAAGTAACTTTTCTCTCATGCTTCAGGAATGGTATTTGTGTATACTATCCTTGGAAGAATTTAGAAAATAGTTACTCAAATGATTTTTTGTCTTCTGTGGTTCTGCCGAGAAACTCCAGATGCAAAAGGCTGGTGGAGAGCTCAGGCTAAAAGACATGCCTGATCATAGGATCTGGAGACTTTGAACATGAAGGGGCCAAAGAATTTACAAAGCTTAGGAAAAACACCCTTAAGTGAAACACTTCCTAATTCTTTTAATAGTGTAAAAACTTCATGAGAGTCTCAATGACATCCGCTGTCAGGAGGAAAAGTGTCATGTAAGCACTTTTATCAGTCAGCGTGCATGAGTGGGCCATCTAGGTGACCGGCGGGTGGGCACTGCTCCTTTGTCCCGGAAGGCGACAGATCCAAGCACTCACCAGCTGCAGCTGATAGAGCTGGTTCAACAGCGTCATATGCTGAGGATTAATTGGCGAGGTTAATAGTGCAGGGTTGAGACCAATGTTTTTTGCTGCAAACTGCAAAAGCTGTGCTTGAACCTGTTCAAGACAAACATAGACCATCAGGCACCGGATCTCGATTAAAAATATTTACTTGTCCGTGTAGTTTTGAGATGCAAAACTGATTAAATGACAATTATATGTTTCATGAGTGAACTTCAAAAGCCATTCAAACATTTGTGGACACTTTTACATTAGTAGTTAACATGCTTTTGTGAAGAATAAGGAAGGAAGGAAAGGGAAAGGAAGAAATTTCTTCCTACAAAGATTTTAGTTATGAATGAACTTTCTAGTTATGAATTAACTTAGTTATGAATTAACTCTGCAATTTCTTTTCTAGGAGTGACCTTGGGTCACTCCTGTCAGTAACTGATTCACGCTCTGTCACAGTGAAAATAAGTGGGCATAATTTCAGGACAGGGAACAGTGAAGGGGCCACAGGGAAGAAGTTATCCTCACTCGGCTCAAGCCTTCAAGGTGGCGGGTGCGTGCTCTTATGGAGGCTGCTCAGACCAGTCCTCATGGGAGCTCTGGGACAGCACCACAGCCCCCACCAGACGGTCTGGTCCCAGGGCAAGCAGTAGCTCCTCAAGCTGACATGCTTGGGAAGAGGTCACCCCTGCTCGTGGGAGCAGACATTCCTCTTGGTGGCACGACTGCCCAGGCACCTGCAGCACAGGCACTGGCAGGGCTCTGCCAGCCCTGACCTGGACTGTCAATCCCCGTTCAGGGGTACCTCTTCAAAGGGGACCCACTGCTCTGGGCCAGCCAGCGGCCTGCCCCAGGCCTGGCTTGTTCAAGGTTTCCACTGTGTACTATGTACGTTTATCTCAGCATTTATGGAAGATGATTTCAGGTAGCACATGGATGAGCATTTTGTACTTTAACAGTTGTCTAATGTGTAATAGAAAAATGTTGATTTTTCTATTTATGGTGTATATGAAAAGTTTTCTTGAAGAATAATTTATTTACATTAAGAAGGCAAGTCAACTGAAAGAACACCTATCATGGAATGGTACAGAGAACGTGAGGGACGCACAGACGACTGGCCTTCTGGACATGCTGTTTTGCTGCGTGTGGGGAAGACTGCTGCCCGTCCCCCAGGCCCCATCTCTCCTTCTGCCCCTCAGGCTGGGGCGGCCGTGTCCCTGGGTGTGGGCAGCGGGACGTGAGGGGAAGTGGTCTGTGCAATCCCCCGGCTGCGGCAGAAGGGTTGCTGGCCAGACTCCCGCCGGCCTCTGTGTCTTTGGGAACCGGCTGTGGCAGAGCTGCGCTCTCTGCACTGTCACCCCAGAGAGGAGATGTCTGTTGTGTCTGAGTCACCGGATCTGGGGTCTCTTCGTTAAGAGCTGTCTACTCTGTATCCTAACTAATGGATTTAACTCTTAATTCACCCAGGTTTCAGCCATCTCAACTCAGTGCACAAATCTGGGTTCAAACAATTACACAGTGATAATTACTTCAAGCTAATTCTATAATTTATCATTAAAATCGATTATTGAATATTCTTTATAAGGGGTAAGGACTATAACATTGTAATTAAAAATTCAGTCCAAAGTCTAAAATTACGGCGTGTTCTAAAAGTAAACAATACTAACATGAAAAAACTGATATGCTTTAGAGCTTTCTATAGCAACAATATCCTTTTCCTTAATTTTACTTGATCTTTTTTTAAACAATCTATGGGCAAAAATAATCTAATACTAAATAATAAACTTAACTATAAAGTCTATAATATATATACTGTGACACATGATCACATTTAGTTTGACACTAAAGCATTCTTCAATCCTTCGTCACTTCTAAGCGGTTTCTGGTACACCCCAAGCAATACTTCAGCTTGTCACTTTCCTCTCCCGCCCATCTAGGACAATTCATTGGGCTCATCTGAAGATTTTCTCAAGACCAGGACAAAAATCACATCAATGGTAGTGTGTATGGTACATCTAACACTCTACCCATATAGCACACTACCCAATAGTGCTTCTGGCAGGTGGCAGCCGAGCCCTAGCTCGCTGGCTGAGGCACCCCAAGGAGCACTGAGGACACGCCCCCCCGGAGCAGGAGAGTCAGACGGACAGATTAACGCGGAGAGGCCTCCTGGTGGGTGCAGGGTAATTTGCTCTCACTTTAAAACAGTCACGTGGCTGCGGCACAAGATACCACAGAATGCCTGCCTCTGTGTCGCCTCACTCAGTGACGCGTGGACGCGGGTCTGACCTGAGGGGATAGAAACTGAGGCACTTGAGCACGGAGACTGGGCTGGGAGGAGTTCAGAGGCTGCACGGGCGGCTGCGGCGGCTGTTGCATGGTCCTGGCTTGTGCTGCTCCGCTGCTGCCAAATACACCCAGATTGCCACTCGGTATCTGAGGGTGATGGAAAGGGGACACAGTAGTTAAGTCGGGAGCTACAGGAACACTGGAGGTAGGGGGCAATGCTATGTTTTCCTAAACATGAATGCAAGATGGTTTCTACTTCCTGTCAACTTTTACCAAAGTGAATTTTTAATATGTGCTGTTTATACTGTTTATAGATAATGGAAAATCATCCAAGACACGCATAGCTATTTGAATAATATACATTTCTAAAAGGACATCTGTGATGAGTTAGAGAATAACAATGAGTGGGGATTACTAATCTGAGAGAATGACCAAATTTTCAAATAGGAGATACAAATATTATTTCAACAACAAAACCTGAATTGAATAAACTGACAAATTCAGGTAATTAACTTGGTGTGAAATATAATAAATGTATTTTATTTATTTATTTTTTTGAGGAAGATTAGCCTTGAGCTAACAAATGCTGCCAATCCTCCTCTTTTTGCTGAGGAAGACTGGCCCTGAGCTAAGATCCGTGCCCATCTTCCTCTACTTATATGTGGGACGCCTGCCACAGCATGGCATGCCAAGAGGGTGTCCACACCCGGGATCCCAACCGGCAAACCCCAGGCCACTAAAGCGGTGCGTGTGGATGTAACTGCTGCGCCCCTGGGCCGGCCCCTAATAAAGGTATTGTAGGTGTGCTTTCTGCTCAGCTAGATGACCTGTCCGGCAGGCAGGGTGAGTGACAGCACTGAGCAGAAACCCCTGCTGCGGGGCTCGCTCCCAGCGCTGCCTGCTGCATTAGAGGCTTTCAGAAGGCAGAACGTCTGAAATGCAGACGCTCCACTGAACTGCCACCAGCGTTAGCAATGCCACATCCCCTGGGTCATGCAGCCTAGGATGGTGCAGAGAGCGGAACAGGGGCTGCTGACAGTTCCTCCAGCACAGCAGGCACACAAGGGACTGTTGGGGCCACCCCAAATATCACAGCATCTACTTAAAGAGAAGTAGCAAAGCTGTGTGTGTGTCAGCCTCATCTTTGAGAAAATCAGTGAGAAGAGAAATTCTACAGACGGGAAAAGAGTGATTTGCTTGCATTTCATTCTACAGAATTCACAGGAGAGAAGTGACACAAAGCAGTGATCAATCAAAACTCTCAGGTCATCCCTTTAGTGATGTCTGCCAGTGACGTTCTCCTTTCCCAAGAGTGTCAGAGGCAGGGAAAGGCCAACGTGACTATGGAAACCAGTGAGAACCTTACGACAGCTGTCACCTCTACGTCTGGGAAAAAGGTGAGGATGTGGTGTTTCATGCAGATCAGTGTATTTAAGGTTTCGATGGCCAGGACAAAGAGGCCAGCACCAACTAGACCTACGAATGGATTTGGCAACTGAAGACTACTCTGCAACATGTGTCATCTACACCAGCTATAAGGCGGCACCAAGGATGGTGAGCTCAAACATGTTTTAGCGATGTGTAAAAATCAATATAATTTTGAAGCATTTCCTACAACACGGTTAAATCTCAAGAACTAGATTCCACTCTTGACATCAGGAAATCCTTATAGTATTTCAACTACCTTCACATATTCAATCATATTTTAAAATACAGCCATGAATTAAAAACAAGAACGTTTCTGTCTCAAACATATTTCTTAAAGGCAAATAAAACAGAGGCCCTGTCGGCGCTCTCCCAACAGCCTTACCTGTCTAGAGGAATTCAAGTTTTGCATGCCCAGCCCTGAGGCAATCCCACCCAGGGCCTGATTAGGGAGTGCACTGTTTGAAAGGGGGAGCTTCAGGCTTGGTGAAGGCAAAAATGGTGAAGTCGTGGGCTCTTCCACTAGGCCGCCATCCTGATTGGAGAAAGAAAGGGTGAGCTGTGTGCGGTGTCCATCCACAGACAAAGCACAAAGCAGTTTCCCAAGGTCATATCAAGGGAGATGAATGAAGAAAGAATTAAAAGATCAAAAAAGCATGGATAATAAGAGAATGGAGAACATGGGCAAAAGGAAGAGGGGGAAAAGAAAAAAGAGAAACAGGATTAAGATGCTGTTTTCATTTTAACAATTATTTTACAAACATATATATTAGCTTATAACATTCTCATCCACTATTGATCCTGCCTAGGGGTAGAAGTCAGGAGAAAGAGACAGAAACATTGGCAAAAGTCTTATCTGGAAAACATTTTATGACCATTTTCAAATAAACAGGTTCCTTTCGAGAAGTTATTACAAGGCTAGAGGTATATGTTAGGCTGAATTCTGCTGACATTCAACTGTTTTTGACCTACAAACATAGCAATTTCATATGGTTTAACCTAATAATAGGGTAAGTTATAAAACAGAGAGAATCCTATTAAATCTTTTTACATTTATTGAGGTCACACTATGTGCCAGGCCTTTTGCAAGTTTATCTCATCTAACTTCATAATAAGCCTGTAGCATTACCCCACATTTTAAAAATTAGAAAACAAGTCAGGGTTCCACACTTAGCAAATAAAAATACCGGATGCGGAGCTAAACTGGAATTTCAGACGAACGACAAATAATATTTTGGAATAAGTTATTCGTAGTTATTCACGGGGCATCCTGAATCCAAAGCGTGCCCACACTGGTACAGGGCGGGACAAGGGCGTGAGCCCCGCTCCGGGCTCCACAGCTACAGCTTCTTGCAGAGGAGCGTGTTGGGGAGGACCCTGTTTATTTGAGAACAGAGATGAAAACTCATCTCTTCTCCTGTGAGATTTTCCTTTTTTTTTAACTTGTCCTTTCTTCCTTTAATTTTATTTTCAAGGTTCAACATTTGGATTGAATTTAATTCAATGCCATTTTCCCCCGTGAGTTCTACCCATCTGGAGAGGGGACAGTAATACACGACAATACTCAAAGGATTGAACTGGTGATGGGACTTGTTAAACATCCAAGGGGATGTCCCCACAGACACCTGCACGTTCTCTGAAGTGGCTGATCCAAGCAAGGGCCAGCAAGACACAGGTGCCAATGCCCAACCACCTGTAATGCCTTTTTCTGAGATTAAACATATAACACATCATTTCCAATCAGAAGAACCGTGTATATAAAATGAGACAGTAATGCAGAGATTTGATGACCCTCGTCTATTGGACAAATTGAAGCAGATAACCCAGCCAAGTTCATCCAATAAAACGAAAATCAGTTTTCAATTTCAGTATATTTTACTCCTAGTCACATCATAAGAAATACAACACTACCTCTTTTATGTTAAACATTTACATATACTAGAAAAAAATGGGTAGAAGTCATTTCAGTATTACAGTCCAGCAAGTTTTAATCCGGCTTGCGCTAAGGACACAGTTAAAATGAAAAACATCTCTTATTAAACAAACAAAAAACCACCCAAATCCATACCTTGTCAAGAAAGGTGGGGCGGTCCACGGAAGACTCTTTGGAGATTGGTGGGCGGCAGCCAAGGGGTTTGGTGACCATTCCATTGTAGTCAGGCACTCCCAGTCCACGCTTGTCCATGTCCACCTTCTTTTCCAGCAGAGCGCCTGGAACACAACCACAGAAGGCACACTTAAAACGCCCGAGGAACCAGTGATGCTGCTGAGCACATGACGGGCGCCAGCTGAAGCCTCTAAGGAAGGATCCAAGACCCTCAACCCTCCAGAAAACAGGGAGGCTCTTGGTTCGGTTCTGGCTGAGCCTCGACAGATCTGGTCGCTGCTCAGGCCTCCCTCCATTCCTGCTCCTCTCTACCTGCTTCGTCCACTCCAGCCACACTGGCCACCTCTGCCCCTCAGGGGCTCGGCCATCCTGTCCCCGGGAGGCAGCCCCCTTCTTCACACAGGCCTCAGTGGTCACTTTCTCAGATGGGCCTTCCCTGATTAGTTGTCTAAAACAGCTCCTCTGTCCCACCTCCCAGCCACTGATTTCCACTTACTGAGTCCTTATTAGTTGCAAGGACTCTTCTAGACGGTGGAGATACAATACAATGCAAGGCAGACATAGCTTTTGTCCTCATGGTCTTTCAGTCTAGTGACTAGAATCTGTTTAGCTCACTTCAACTTTGCACTATTTCACAATTCTAAGAAGTCAGAATGAACTTCAACTCACACTGACATTTTTCTCTGTCTTGGCAGCTTATACCATACATTTTGGCACGTGCACATGATTATAAAGTTGATCCTCATTACTGGCAGATTCTGTACTTGTGAATTCATCTACTAGCTAAAATTTATTTGCAGTCCCCAAAATCAATAATTGTGGCACTTTTGTGGTCATTTGTGGATGTCCACAGGGCAGTGAAAAATTCAACTCGCCCGACACGCACATGCGTAGTGCAGCTCAAACCAGACGACGCTCTGCTTCTTACTCCAGCTCTCCCAGGGCACACAAGTGTCCTTCTTGTGATCTAGTCTGTGCCATGTTTTTTGCATTTTTGTGCTTTTTATTGGTGATTACAGTGTTTAAAATGGTCCCCAAGCATGGTGCTGAAGTGCTATCTAGTGTGTTTCTGAGTGCAGGAAGGCTGGGATGTGCCCCACAGAGAGAACACACAGATAAGCTTTGTTCAGGCGCAAGTTATGGTGGTACTGGCTACGAGTTCAATGTTAATGAATCAATAATATGGCACATCCAGAAAAAGGAAGAGAAAAGTCATTGATCTGTACGTAAGGATCCTCGCAAAGAGCTAAAGTAACATCTACAGTGTGTGATGAAGTTATGGAAAAGATGGAAAAGTGGTAAATTTGTGGATTTGAGAGATGACATTAAAAAAAAAAGGCACAGCTGACAGCATTGGTGTGAGTCTAAAAGCCAAAGAAATTTATGGTCACATTACCCCCAGTCAGGAAAATGTTAAACCCTTCTTAGCTAAAGTTTTATTACAAAGAAATATGGTACGATTATTTGCGAGAAACATTTATTAAATAAGGTGTCTTTAAACAAAAACATGCATAAAGCAAGGTTACATAATGCCTGGTTGACAAAAATGCTGTGGCCAGAGACTCACAGGAACCCCACCCGATGCCCCCGAGAGCCACGGCTCAGTGTTTGCTATCCAGTGTGTGCAGTGACCTCACAGAACCTAAGTACCACGAACAATGAGTCAGCTGTCTTTTACACGGACATATTTAATATCACTATTATTAGGAAAGCAGCTCCAGCTTGTTCTGACAGTAAATCTCATCTCTCAACGAGAGTAAAAGCTCAGCCAGTGTGTGATGCTTCTGGTGGCCCCTGAACGAGCCCATTCTAGGGCAAGGCATGAGAAACGTGCCTGGTCAGTATTGAACGAAGTCTGGCCTGTGGTCTCAGTGCCTTTCTCCAAGAGTGTCATTATCACCTCCCCTTAAAACAGATGGAAAAAATGCATCTATTTGTTGAAGTACTGGAAGAAAATGGAAAAAGCAAACATGCTTCCCTGTGGCATTTGGCTGTTCGTCCCCAGAGCCCCAGCCCCAAGAGACTCGCTACGTGGTTAGTGCACGTAGTGTGGCTCCTCCTGCTTGCGGCCTCCTGACTCCCCAGCACGTGTCCCACCATTCATCTGTGACTATGATGAAACGCTTCTGGAAATAAAAACTCCACAAACTGGTACCTTTAGAAAAAGTGTACTTCAAGTGTGTCATCTTACTTACTCATGGCCTGGTCAAGGTTCATATTATTACTCTTCAAGGCCTCTTCAGCTGGCTCTCTCTGTGTGAGGAAACAGTGTTCATTAGGATTGCATGCTAAAAAGAAAACCTTGTAAAGAGTCTTATCACTATCAACTTAGGGAAGTGATTATTATCAACCTAATATTTTTAGGTTTTGGAACTGGAAATACTTTTCTTCATTGTTGAGGTTAGAGATAAATGTCTTGTAATAAGAAAAGTATTGAATTGATTTTTAGAGTAAAGAACTTGTATTTAACATTTCAAAAAGAAAACATACAATGCCAGTAGAATCCTGTAATTGTTTCTGTACCACATTGAACAGCAATGGTTCAGCAAGGATGAAATCTCTGCCAGGAGAGCAGAGCCACAGACATGGACACATGCAGACAGTAAGGCAGGACAGACTCCTGTGCTAATGAGCCACCTCTCTGTGCGGCTCTCTCACGCCAGCAGCCGCAGCAAAGTCACTGGAAGAGTCAGAGCGCAGAGCTGCATTCTCTACTTCACGGGCTCTAAGCTCCGCTGCCAACCACTTTTCATAAAGAAATGTAAAAACAAAACAAAACATAACAAGTAGATTCCTTTTGATAATTATCCCTATGATTGGAACAGACTGATCTCATCAGAACACTGAAACCAAGCAGAGGCACCGTGTTTCAGTACCACAGTGTAACTCTGGACTCCCGGACGGGCCTCCACGGTTCCTGCCATCATTTCACACATGAAGAGGTTGGCCCACCCAGGCTAGGCGCCCTGCCCAGTGTCAGAGGACCTGCGCCCAATGGGAAATATGGCGTTCCCTCCTCTAGACTGGCAACATTTTGGACTCACTCTTTAGGGACATCCACAGTAATCAAAAGGTAAATACTCATTTGAATAAGGATTTGGAAAGAAGACATTTGAAGGGAATACATGGCAGATATAGGCAATATCCCTCACTATCGGACCTCTTGCCATTCCTTCTTAGGAACTGGACAGATGGTGATAAATTTTCAGAGGAATACCCTGTGATTTCAAACTCTCCCTAACAGATCTGATTGAAACTCAGCAAAGTTTAGCTCAGGATCTTTCTCTGGACACGAAGCTTTAGTACTTTATACCAATTTTTCTCTTGCAATCTTTGTTAATCTACTGCATAAACTAAGGAAAACTGACTTCTAATTACGAATTAAAAGAAAATATAAAACTGTATAAAACAAAGAAAATTAAAAATCACACAGCATTTTTTATTCTAGGAAAAGGCTCTCACATCTTTCCCAATAGAAATGATGTGGGTCTTTGCTGTAGTTCAAAGCAATGGTCCCTACACAGAAGTGCCCAGGTGAAAGGGGAATTTACGAGTTAGGTTATGTCAACAGTCTCATCCCTCAAAAGTCTTCCTTCCTCGTTACACATGATAACGTGGACAGGACACAACGGGGCCATGCACAGCAGGACACACGGTGGGTAGCAGTAAAACAGGACAGCAGTCACCGGGAAGCCCATGTCTGTGAGTTGTCTGATGAGCCGGTTCATGATCCAGGCCTCGTCCTGCTTGCCAGACGTTTTCACGCCCTAGAGTGAAGTGTGGGCAGGGGGAAAGTCCATGAGTCACATTTTAATGCATTTCTTCTAGAAAAGGGAGAGGCTTAGAATTCATGGTGACTTATAGGTCACAGAACCTTTTTGTATTAATGTGGAATAGTGCTGTACTCCAGCAAGTCCTTGACAGGACTTGGTGCCTAGTACTACGGAACGCTTCAGGGGACATCTGTAGGTTGGCATATGCGTGTAATTTATGGACTTGAAAAAGCAAGATAATTACTTCCCTTCCCCAGAGAATGAATTTAGTTCATCACAGTATGTACTACTTCCATTATCAAATAATCGTAGTAAGAGCTCCCTTGAACATGGTCCTACGCTAATAAGTTTGTGAAGTTTACTAAAAATTACATGGTTTTTGCCCTTTTATAAGCTTTATTCTAAAAAATGAAAAAATACAGGGGTTCATTCCAACAGAATGAAAAGGCAACAAGAAGAAAGGAACAAAAAATCTGTTAATTTATTAAGTATTTGTTGCTTACAGCCCTTTGGGTGAGAAAAAGTAACTGGGAAAGTGCCAGTGAGGGAGAAAGGAGAGGTCAGCTACAGAAAGAAAGCAGCAGAGCAGAGGAGGGAGGCGGGAGTGCGGCAGCAGGGCTGGGGGCAAGACGGGAGCCCTGCTCTCAGCGTTCCCTCCCGTTCTACAATTACAAAGACTAACGCTGCATTAATACAATGTAAAAACCCTCCTCTAAAAATATTCCTTATAGTGCTTTTCGAAATCGAGCCTGCCATAACGACAGAACAGAGCCTACGGGCCAATATTAAACTAACGGGCCTTCTCTCCTTGAGGAAGCAGCTCATTTGGGGACCATGTTCATCATCACTCTGCTACCAGAGCCAGATTTGCCAAGAAGATACAATATTTTACCAATTTGGTATTTCTTGTCCCATCATTAACCGGGTTATTTGCCAGCCCAATTGTAAAAAGACTTCTTTTTGAGATCTGTAATCACTCCTACTCCTTACGAAGAGAGCCCTGGTTTTTGCTTCTGGGTTCTGCTTACCGCTATTTGAATAATTTTTTAAACTAAATATTTTTGAACAGATAATACATTCATACGATCGGAATGCAGAAAAAAGGCATACACAAAAGCATCTTCTTCCCACCATCCCCTATCCACTTAGTTCTTGTGTTTTCTAAGAGGAAAACTCTTTGGAGTTTCTTGTTTATCCTTCCCAAGAATCTTTTAACTCTACAGAAGCCATTAGGAATGACGCATTTTTTTCTTCTGTTCCCCCTGCCCCTCCAAAGTGGTGGTGTACTACACATATTTTTCTGTACGTTGCCTGCTCATTCAATCATATGTTTTGGTGATCCCGTCATACAATATGTATAGAACTTCTTTGAAAAAATCTGTTTAGCTTTCCATAATACGAATGTGCCATAATTTAACTAGTTACTCCATGAATGCACATAGAAGTGATTCTCATTTTTTTACTACAAAAATGCTAAAATAGAAAACTGTGTACAAATGCCGTTTGCTATACCCATGACAAGTGGCAATGCTGTGTCACAGTGTGGATGCAGCTGTAATTTTGATAGATAACGTCACACTGCCGTTTGGTTATCCTAATTTATAGTCCTACCAGCAACGTATGAGAGTGTTGGTTTTCTCACAGCTTTGCGAACAGAGCGTGCTTATTAAACTTAATGGATTTCTGTTGCTCTGAGAGATGAAAAACGGCATCTCTTGGTATTGTTTTAAATTGAATTGTCTTTCCATAAGTCAAGTTGAATATCCTTTCATAGGTTTATGAGCTATTTGTATTCCTTTTCTATGGATCATTTTTTTGCTCATTTTTCTATTGTGTTATTGGTTAATTTTTTAAAAATACCAGTTTCTAGGACTTTTTTAATGTATCAGGGAGATCAGCCCTCTCTATGGCACGAGTTACAAATACTTCTTCCAGTTTGTTATTTGTCTTTTGACTTTGATTATGATATTTTCTGTCATGTGTAGTTTTTATGCTTATCTACTCAAGTTTATAAGTCTTTCATTTTATGGCTTTTAGATTTTGGTCATAGTTAGAAAGCCCTCTCCCACTCCAAGATTGTTTTAAAAATTAACATTTTTATATTTTTATTTTTCACATTTAAATTTATGATCTACTTGGAGTTTGTCTTGGTGCACATGAGTTATGGATCTCGCTTAATTTTTTCCAGACGGCTGCCCATTTGTTTCAAGACTACTTAATGGTCTACCTCAGGAGTTCTCAGACTTTTTGGTCTCAGGCCCCCATTACTCTCTTTTAAAGACTGAGGATCCCAAAAAACTTTTGTTTATATTGGTTCTATCTATTGATATTTACTGTACTAGAAATTAAAACTGAGAAATTAAGAAACATTTATTAGTTTCTTTGCAAATAACAATAACAAATCCATTATATGTTAACATAAATAACATTTTTTTAATGGAAAATAATTATATTTTCTTTTTTTTAAGATTGGCACCTGAGCTAACAACTATTGCCAATCTTTTTTTTTTCTTGCTTTTTTCTCCCCAAATCCCCCCAGTATATAGTTGTGTATTTTTTTTCAGTTGTGGGTCCTTCTAGTTGTGGCATGTGGGATGCTGCCTTGATGTGGCCTGACAAGTGGTGCCATGTCTGAGCCCAGGGTCCGAACCGGTGGAACCCTGGGCTGCCGAAGCAGAGCATGAGAACTTAACCACTCCGCCACGGGGCTGGCCCCTATATTTTCTAAAACAAAAATTTTTAGCAAGAGTGGCACTGTTATGCATGCTTGCAAAACTCTTTACCATCTGGCTTCACAGAAGCAGCTGATTCTCGCGTCTGTCTCTGTATTCGTTTGCTATGACATTGATTCGCGTATTCTCTGGTAAACTCTGCCTTACGCTTAGGAGAGAGCCCCCTCTGCAAGGATCCTTGGAGCACTCTGAGAACCTTGGTCTCTCACCATTACTCGGAGACACCACCGTTCAACTGGCTGGGTTTTAAGCACCAGTGACTCTTAGAGCTGCTTTTCTGTGGCGTCACACACACCTTTTGGAGTCCTTTTTTGGAGGCGTTCCCCCAGGAACTGCAGGAGGAGGTGCTTTCTTGGGAAGCAGCATTGTTCCACATGCTCCCTTCTTCCTCTTCCCACTGACCAGTACCGAGGTTCATGTCATCCCCACCACTGCCCCAGCCTTCTTGCATAGATTTTGAAGCTAGAAAGAGAGTGAACATGAACCTATCAAATTCACCATTCGTAAAGTAGACAACGCTGCACTACCATGTCATTTAGGGGGAGGGAGGACAAAAGGGGTGTACTGTAATCTACCTTTCTACTACTTCATTTCCTCTCAGATCTAAGAATTGAATTTCTCCCACTAGACACATAATTATGTATGTATATATTTTTTCTTGAAACTCCAGCTATTTGTTATAGTCGGTGCTGTTCTAAACTTCCTTAACTAACTATAGATCATTCTGAAGCATGGATATTCTAAAAATAAATCCTGGGGGCTACAGCAGAAGGTGGCACTCTCTACATGGTATGAAATGGCCAGTAAGATGCAGAGTCCTGAAAAACATCACTGTCCCCCACGTGGTTTTTAATCACCACTTGATCCCAACCTGCCACAATAAGCCATGGGGACCAGCGCTCTTCCAGCATGCCCTGGGGATCCCGAGAAACGCGGCAGGTCTGCAGTTGGGCCCAAGAGTCTGTGTTTCTGACAAGCTCCTAGGAGAGGCTCCCAGAATAACAGGATAGAGAAACCTGAGGCCTTAGGCAGACAGAGCTACAAGCTGAATACTGAGTTTCAATTTCAGGATATTATTTTTTCTCCTTTCTTAAAATATAAGGTGATTTTTGGTGTAAAATTTACCCCAAATTTTCACTCCCTGGGAGAACTTGAAGAAGGCCAAAGATTAGGTGATAGTACAGTTAGCAGGAGTCTCTAAGACGATGAAGGTATGTTGCTTACAAGGTGGACAGCCATATAATTGGGCCTCCAAGGACAAATTACAAAAACAAATATATCACCTCAAAATGGCAAGTGAATCTAAATACCCAGAAGCTCCCTTATCCTTTAGATTTGTAACAAAAAGTAGTATGAATGGAATAAGTAATCCAGTAGAATGGCGAATATACAGAGCATACCATCCAGTGCTAGCAAAGTAACAAAATACAAAACCAATAAAGTTGCATTTTCAGATCTAAGACATTTAATGATGTCCAAAGAATATACGAAACTTCTGCAGCTACGTGAACGATTAACTTTAACATCAGACTAAATCAGCAACCTTACACTCACACTAAGGTCTTAAGCATCATACTGCAAAACACCCACAAATGACAGAATTCTACTTGCTAAACATGATCTGGACATTTATGAGAATATATACTTTATATGTGTACGTATTAAACTTTCAGATAATGGGAGGAAAATGCAGCACAATTTTTCTTTCATTTTTTCAAAAGAAAGAAAAAGAAAAAAACCTGGAGTATTCAAAGCAGAATTTTGTTTACAAGATGAAAGCAAGGCAAGAAGTGTCAGACGGCTGTGAAGTAATATGTTTTCAAAACCTAATCTCGAGAAGGAAAAATAGCATGCTGTATCCAGCTTGCTCCGTGAGACAGCAAGTTCAGACTGCTTCAAGTGGCAGGTAGGAGAATACTGCTGAACAAGTGGATGCTACTAATAGTGTGAAGCCGATATGCTAGATTGTTCAGGTTCTTGTATTAATTTTTTTCAAAAAAGGAGAGCATGAATTTCTATTAAAATCTCCTTTGTGTTCATGTGTCAGACATGGCAAATATTTCTGTATAGTCTTGGTTTAATGTTAGTCTTAAAGTGAAAATAAAATGAGGAAAGTGTTCTAAAAAATTAATTCTTAAAATTCAGTGAAAAGTATCCTTCTAAATAAAATACTGACACTTCTAAACTGCCAATACAGGGCACGCAGAATGCTGGCTCACCTGGTTTGCACAGGGCTGGGGCGGCAGCGGGAGCCCCGGCTCTTCCGAATGTCACCGCTGGCTCAGCAGGCTGATCCCCCCAACCGCTGCCACTGCTCGGCGGCTTGCCCCACGCTGCCGTGCCGTTGTCAACCAGGGTGGAAGGGGAGGAGGGCTCTCCCCAAGAGCTCTCAGGCTTGGAATGAACATTAGGCATTTCTCCCCAGCCTGAGGACACTGAAAAGGGTACCAAGGGAGAGACAACATCGTAAAAGCGAAACAGAGAAAGTAAAAATGGTAATTTCAAGTTCAAAATAATTTTGAGATAATGTATCTTCAGCAGGGCTTTTAGTAGAAAGTGAAAAGGAGACAACATTAAATCCAATTTGTTTAGTTTTTTTTTTCCCTTCTTCTTCTCCCCAAAGCCCCCCAGTACATAGTTGTATATTCTAGTTGTGAGTGCCTCTGGTTGTGGCATGTGGGACGCCATCTCATCATGGCCTGATGAGCGGTGCCATGTCCTCGCCCAGGATCCGAACCAGCAAAACCCTGGGGCACTGAAGCAGAGTGTGCGAACTTAATCGCTCAGCCACGGGGCCAGCCCGTTCAGCTTTTTAAAGTTGTAATTTTCTCATTCCTGACCCTTACTCACTTAAAACTGAAAGTCCGTTAAACATTAAAGATGATTAAATTCACAGTATTTGCAACATATTAGGGTTTAAAAGGTGAGTTTAAAACTAACGTTTAAGAAGTAGCTTTTTTACTTCTGGTATTACATGTAACGACCTAAAGAAATTTTATGGCACATTATTCTCTTACGAGAAAAATTTACAAGTTGCAAATATATACTGAAAAATTATTCTTATCTTTGACCAACCATCAAAGGCACAAATCTGGGCAAAGAAATGAGAAGATGGCAGATTAAACAGGTACAGATAAAGTAATAACTAGAGAACTCAGACATTTCCCAGGTACCATCTCATGGGCTGAGAAAGAGGCGAGGCATTTGCCTTAAAAGATGGGAACAGGGCTGGCCTGGTGGCGTAGTGGGTGGGTTCGTGCACTCTGCTTCGGCGGCCTGGGGTTTGAGGATTCGGATCCTGGGCATGGACCCGTGCACTGCTTATGGAGCCATGCCGTGGCAGATGTCTCACATATAAAATAGAGGAAGATGGGCATGGATGTTAGCTCAGGGCCAATCTTTCTCAGCAAAAGGAGGAGGATTGGCAACAGATGTTAGCTCAGAACTAATCTTCCCAGAAACAAAACAAAACAGAAAAAAGCAAGGGTGGCTCCCACAGGCACACTGACTGCAAGGGTTTTTCAAAAATTCTTCCTTCTTCCTCTGCCCAGTCCTGTTGCCATAGCATCCTGATCGGGAACTGGCACCTGATAAGGGTACAAATGAAACTAAATAAGGGTACCTAATGAATCCAGAAGGTTATGGCATCCATACCTAGAAGCACAGAAGTTGTCATGGGACCATGCAACAATAAGGATCTCCCCACTCTCTTGTAAGAAAAACACTTTATGTTACATATGTAAACTTCATTTTTCCCAATCAGCCCACATTCTGACCATTTTTGGTGAGAAAGACTGCGCCTAAGCTAACATCTGTTGCCAATCTTCCCTTCTTATTTTCCCCTCTCTCCCCAAAGCCCCAGTATATAGTTGTATATCCTAGTTGCAAGTCATTCTAGTTCATCTACGTGGGATGCTGCCACAGCATGGCTTGATGAGTGGTGAATAGGTCTGCACCCAGGATCCGAACTGGTGAACCCTGGGCTGCTGAAGTGGAGTGCACAAACTTAACCACTACGCCACTGGGCCAGCCCTCCACATTCCGATCATTTTGCTTCTGCCTATAAGCTCACTTGACACTTGATAGTCATATTGCTAACTCGTATCAGTTGTAATGTTCATATATATACAGTTTCTCACAGATAGAAATGAGAATGTTTTAAATACTGAAGAACAGAAGGCATAAAATGAAAATAACCATAGATTTTAAATTATTTAGTTGCAATACAGATATTATGATCTCAATTATAAAATTTATTTTCTGACTAAAAATAACATGAAATAAGTTCTTTGATGCTCTCTATTCTAACAAGATGCAATAATACTGAGGTGACAAAAGGACATGCAACTTATAAATTACTTAAATTACAAGTTCTATGCTGAGCCATCTATTATGTAAATCACAACAGGGAAGTTAGCTCCAACCAGTTATTGTCGACAACTCCTAACTGTAATATTACCTAAAATTACACAGAAAACAATAATGTATACTGGGAGAAGTACTTTCACAAACTGAAGGTATGAAATTAAATCTGGAACATTAACATAGCTGATAAAAATAATGAATGTTTTTGGAAGATAAAACAACTTGGGTGTTACCAAACGCCCATCAGCTGTAAAAACACTGACTGATTGCAGGTAATTAAGTAATGAATTCACCTGAAATTTGTCATCCTTATATTTCCATCTCTCTGAAAGGCAATACTATAAATTATTTAACTAAGTCAAAACTAAGAATAAATATTAAGACTTTGGTAATTATAATTAATTGATTTTTATAAAGAGTTTTTAATTCCTGTTAAAGCAGCAGAAACATCTACAGAGTATTTTTATATAGAAGGCAAATGATTTGTAAGGAGCATGTTTCAAAATCTTAGAAATAAATGGACGAATAATTGCTTACTCAAAAATCAAGAAAACAATATTTCCATTTTAAGTTGATCTCTGGCAAGAAAATAATTTACTTACAATGCCGAACTAACATATACATCAGAATGTGTGTACTGCTGGACACACGGAAGGCTCTATGAGAGATGCTGAAACTCAGGCAGACTAGACATTTTTGATGCAAAGCAAATACTTTCAGTAGCCAGAAAATAATTTTAAATACATACTACTAAAATCAATAATCCTCCATGTTTAGTGCTTATTGCTGGAGTGAATCTGGTATTGTTTTTGCAAATAATTTTATAGAGGTTCCCTTAAAGTTGGGCTTAAAGAGGCAGAACAAATTTCTGCCTTACATTTAAAACATTGATATTAAAATTCCAAAAGCAGTCCTTCAAATACTACCGCTTTTGGGAAAATCTTTCTGCACCGTGGGGTTCAGGAATCGTCATCTCCCTTCTTCAATTGAACAAATACAGTGTTGGGAATAAAACAATAATAGTAATGAAATGCCACCAGAACATGTAGTTTTCATTCAATTTTAAATATACATTCTTCATCACTCTATCAGAATGAAGAAAACAAAGTGTCTACTGGTGTACACCCAGAAGACTGGATAAAAATGAACACGAAACAGATAGAAGGCCAGGAAACACAACCGCGGGCAGGAGAATCTTCACCCGCCGTAAGGATTCTCATCTTAAGCACCCCCTAGAGTCAAGCTGGGAGCTGGCATTGGTCCTTCCGGGAAGCGAGAAGTCAGGGCTAGCCTGTTCCACGGGTGCTACTTGGACAGTGGCCTAAGCATGACAGGCAGTTCATTTCGGGGGGGGAAGAAAGGTTCAGTTAGAAAGTGGCCAACTATAATCAAGTGAAGGAAAGAGAAAGAGAAAGGACTAAAACTTCAGTTGACTTAGGATTTGAGTGCTTGCCATGTGTTCTGCAGTTTTAGGTACTGACTTAAATATTAATGTGATGGGACTTTGCTCACCTCAATGGCCTTTAAACATAATGTTAATTTATTATAATGCCTTCTTGGCCACTAGCTCAGAGAGGGACAGCATAATTGGTCCATAATTGGACAGCTGCAGCAACAATTAATTTTTCATATTTGAAATCAAGACAGGTACTTATAAAGTGAAGCTTATAAAGAAGAGTTTGCTCACCCAAATGGCAAAGTATCCTATCTTTCAGAATGCCTTGTCTTGTAGCATTTATTTCACACTTTGTTACAAATTCAGGGGACTCTATTTGAGGCTTACAGACAGGGGTTCTTTTCAAAAACGGGCCAGGTGACCTTGAGCTGCACGGCGACCTCTTAGAGGAATTTCTTTTTTTTTTTTTTTTAAAGATTTTATTTTTTTCCTTTTTCTCCCCAAAGCCCCCCGGTACATAGTTGTATATTCTTCGTTGTGGGTCCTTCTAGTTGTGGCATGTGGGACGCTGCCTCAGCGTGGTTTGATGAGCAGTGCCATGTCCGTGCCCAGGATTCGAACCAACGAAACACTGGGCCGCCTGCAGCGGAGCGCGCGAACTTAACCACTCCGCCACGGGGCCAACCCCTAAAGGAGCTTCTTTTGCCTGCTTTACTGGGACATTACAGAGGGCAGGTATTACAAACAGAAAAAAAAATCTTATTTAGCTTTTATTTTACTGCATTAAAACAGATTTTAAATGTGCTCTTTTTTATTGATATGTAGGGGGCCAAACCGTACTTTTACCTGTCTTATTCAGCTTGAATTGAAGGCACCTGAAGTGAAAATGTTCATGTGTGCACCCATGACTTACACTGACAGGGATCGCCTCCTCCCTCTTTAGCAGGACTTCTGATTCCCTGCTCCTCCTCCAACTCCAGACCCACTTACCAAGCCCCTCAAAACATAGGAAAGGAAAAACACCATAACCAAACCCAAACTCAAGAAAAATCCTATGTCCACAAAAAGCACAGATTGCTCAGATCGGTCCTCTCTTAGCAACTACTGCGGGCTGCTTAAATCAGACTCAGGCTGGCTGGAGAGGCCGGTGAGACTCATTTCGGAAGCAGCAGCGTGAAGAGCTGAGCTCTCACAGCGGCTTGCCGATTCACTTCATCCACAGGTGACTCTACTTTTTGGTAATATTTTGACACGAACGGACGACAAAGGAGGAGGTGAGCTTCCAGGACAGTGAGTCCTGCAGGAAGGACCACATTCTCCAGCTTCTGCTCTTGAGGAGACTTAGGGAAACGACATACATGTTTTATCCACCTAGGCAGAGGATTCCTAATCCCAATTTTTTCCAAGTTTTAGTTCAGTGAATGGATGACATGCCACTTCCACGATTAGCGTAAGGATCTCGGCCTTTGTTATAATATTTGTGCCAGAAAACTACGACATAAATATAATGTCACTAGATTAAATGCCCAAACGCAAAGTAAAGCTTGCCTCTGGCTGAAGCCTTCTCTCCCTTGCATGAGACAACTACAGTGATTATCGGACAGCTGAAGTGCTTGGAGATGGCTAGACATTCCTGAGGAGCTGAGGAGGACAGGTAGTAAAATGGATTAAAAAAACTCTGGAATAAGGGGCTGGCACCGTGGCCGAGTGGTTGAGTTCGCGCGCTCCGCTGCAGGCGGTCCAGTGTTTCGTTGGTTCGAATCCTGGGCACGGACATGGCACTGCTCATCAAACCACGCTGAGGCAGCGTCCCACATGCCACAACTAGAAGGACCCACAACGAAGAATATACAACTATGTACTGGGGGCTTTGGGGAGAAAAAGGAAAAAAATAAAATCTTAAAAAAAAAGCAACTCTGGAATAAGATCCACATTAGTAGTATACTTCTGGTTTTCTGACTGGCAGATGGTACTATTATTTCACTTTCACCCCCTGTTGGAAGACACAACCCCAGGGAAGACTTCACGAACCCGCTACGTCACTGGTTTAGCTTGGACCAAGTCCATGGCCTTCATATCTGACTCCAAATTAACTGTACAGTGACCTCTCTGCCCCCACCCTCATCCCCTTCAAATCATCTGAACGTTTTGGTGAAACCTGACAGAGTTGGGAGATGAAAGAAGCCACCTCTGGAGGTTCTCCCTCAATCTCATCGTCAGATTCTGAGTCTACTGTGAGGCTCTGTTATTCATCTAAAGTTTTAATTAATATTCAATGTTCTCCTGTGTCCACAAACTGATTTCTAAGTGTCCCAGAATATTCATTTCTAAGTGCACTAGATAATCAGGCTGCTAAGTATTTTTAGGATCTGCTTTTATTCACTCACAAACGTAAGTCAATGCTTTGCTTGCACTTTCTCACTTTTGGCCACATCTCCACTAGTTGTCAAAAAAACAGACTGGTTCTTCAGTGACTTAGTAGCACCTTGCTACAGCAAGGCACAGGCTAGCAGGTCTTGCACATTTGGCTCAATTCACACTAGGTCACCGGGGCAACGTCAAAGAGGAGGGACTGCCCGGGCCAGCCTACACAACTCAGCCCTCTCCGTTAACTACAACCTCATGAGTCCTTCTCAGGCAGCTTACCGTCTCTAATCAACAGACAGGCAGCTCTAGATTATCACTATGTTCCACCTCCAGAATGGGTTTGAACTAGATCCAAATAATCCAGTTTATGAAACTACACTGCATTTCCTAAATTAATATCAGTTTTCCTCAGGCTCATCAGAAAACTAATTAATATCAATACAACTAGGATGACACAAACATGATTGTCCCTTAGCTTTTACTTCTATAAAACTGGACACATGAGGGCCAGGCCGGTGGCACAGTGGTTAGTTTGCAAGTTCTGCTTTGATGGCCCGGGGTTCGCTGGTTTGGATCCTGGGTGCAGGCATGGCACCGCTTGGCAAAAGCCATGCTGTGGCAGGCGTCCCACATATAAAGTAGAGGAAGATGGGCACAGATGTTAGCTCAGGGCTAATCTTCCTCAAAAACACAAACAAACAAAAAAAAACCTGGACACATGAAAAAACATGTAGTTGAGAAACCATATTTTGTAACAGAGATCAATTCCCTTAAATGGTAATGATCCACAACTTAAAAAACAACTTAAAACCCAAACTCTGAGATAAGTGAAAATCTTGTAAAATCAGCATAGGTGAATAGCAAAATTGCAGAATGCTTGTAAAAGACCAACTGTGTAAATAGCAGGAACTTCAGATACTCACCAGGCGTACCACTCGGTTTGGAGCAGAGAATTCCTTTCTATTTATGAAAACCAGTCTGGGTAAGTATTCAAGCTACTAGCTCACTCACAGCCCAGCGGGTGCTGTTACTACTGCTCCCATCACTGATCAGGGCTGCCCAGCTAGCACAACGCCCACAAGGAGGGCCAAGGGCTGACATTTGTGATAACGAATGCAGAGGACCAAACGGAACCAGTGCGTTGTGACTGCTACGAAGGGAACCGGTGTGAAGGCCTGACTGTCCCTTCCACTGGCTCAAAGACTCGCTTGCGCTAAGAAGCTGGGCAAGCGATAGGCATAGAGCACCTGGGATCACTGAGGGTGATGAACTCTGCTCTCACTGCACAAGGACGCTTGGCTCAGGCCTGAGATTTGAATATCACACGTAATGTAGGGTAGGGATAATGCCTCAGTGCAGCTACTTTGTGTCATGAGAGAAAAAGAGACTAATAATGAAAAAATCACTCAGTAACCCCATCATACGTTGTGCAATACACTCGACCTAGTTTCTGCATAGGGGCTTAGTGCACAGAAAAAATCTGTCTAACTTCTTGTTTGTCTCTGTTCAGTGGTAAAACAAAATCCACCACTGCTTCTCCACTACCAGATGACTACAGAGATCACACACGTGCCTAAGGCCCAGGGGCTGGAGGGAAGAAGAGGACATGGTAACGCAGGTGATGGAGCACAGTGTCCTTCCTCTACGTTAGGGGATAACAAGTGCAATTTGCTAAAGAAAAAGTTATCTATAATATTCATATAAAAAAGAACGACGTGGGCCCTTCTAACTAAACAGGAACGCGCTTATCCAGGGACAAGTCCCAGTAAGAGCAGATTCTAAGGATAACATATCAAAGAGGAAAAAAATCACAAATGCAACGTGGTGCCAATCTCTGTGGGGTGTCATGGATGTAATATTTTAGAAACAGTACCAGGCAAGCTACACATCACTCATCTGAGACCGTGCCACCTCGTCACCACATGCGTGCCCTCAGTAAGCTACTTCATCTCCCAGGTTTCACCTGTAAAATGAGGCCCGAGGGCGAAGGATTACAGAAGACGCCTGACGAGAGGCTGCACGTGCTCACCCAGCACTGTCAGCCCACACTTAGTGCCAGGACCCCACGCAAGCAAAAGGGTACACTTTCCCAGAAGATGAGCAGGAGAAGGAGGGGACTCCAGCTGTGACCCATGAGGACAGTCGTGGGTGGGTGGCACCTGATAGCTACTTGTAACTATTAACTCTTCTCAGAGAACTTTGTGCATACGGTTACTACAATGCTAATCACACCACTAAATTTTATATTACTGGCCTCTCCCACTGGACCATACCATGTCTTATTGTCTATATCCCTTCATTTTTGGCATTAATTACCTCTCTTTCTTCTTGCTTCCTCTCTTTCCCTCAAGTACTTCACAAAATTTAAGTGCCTAGAAATGTCAGTCATATATTAGTAAAAAAGCAGGAATCACAAATTCAAATACCTCAGGGAACCAGCCAGTTAACGTACACAGGCCTGTAAACATGGAAGAAGAGCGAGAGCACAGGCTTGGTGATCAATGGCTACTGCTCAAAAGCCTCAATGCTGGGACACAACATGGGGTGGTGGGGAGTGTGGCAAACTGGAAAGCAAAGGCCCTATCGAGGTAGCCACTCGAGTTGATTGCTGCCATGCGAATGCAATGTGTCAGACCATCCAGGTTTCCAAAAGAAGCTAGAAATCTAGAACTTTATATAAAACATTTTCATTACAAAACATTTATTCACATGAAAAATGTGGGCCAAAAGGCACATTTGTGGGACCAGGTACAGCCCAAGGACCATCAGGTTTTTGCCTTTGGTTTGGTGACAGTGAAGTGTATGTAGAGGCTGAAATAGTCTTGAGCTCCTTAAAGGATTTCTGACGTGGTGGCTCTGAGATAAACGCGAACTGCTGAGGACTCTGAGAGGAGGCTGGAGGGCTGTGGGGGCTCTGGAGGGCAGCGGCGTTTGAACTGAGCGCAGCCCTCCTTGCCCCCAGCTGCTGGGCGCTCACAGTGAAAATCAGACAGCCGCCCACACGCCCAGGCTGTCCTGTGCGAGATGACAACCCCTGCACTCGCCCATGGCACTCCTGACTCCCCTCCCCGCTTCCACTCTCCACAGCACCCTCACCACTGGACACACTGCCTGCATATGTGCCAACACATGCAGCCTGGGCTCCCTTGCTGGACTGCTGGCCCCAGCAGGGCAGGGATTCTGTTTTGTTCCCTGCTGTATTTCCCAAAACCAGAGTGCTGCTGGGCACACAGCAGGCCCCAATAAACACACACCGAATAAACCAATGTTTCTCCACCGTGGGACTGTGCATTCCACCTAGCAATCCTTCAGGAGCCCCTGGTCAGCTCTCTGTTCCATCTTCTACATGGACTAATGCAACTTCGCCTCTGCTCACACCTTGGCCCCTCCCCTCCCCCTCTCCACTCTAGGCTGGTGTCCTGAATGCTCTCAGAGGAAACAGAATACCAGAAGGTACCCCTTACCCTCTGACTGCAGACAGCCTGGGCCACTCTACAAGACAGATGAAGTGCCCTCTCTCTGACTGGACAAAGAGATTGCCTCCCTTTGCATCCATTCTCCCTCTCTAGATGCTTTTTTTCTATCAGCTTTTAAACATGCTCAAAACTCTACCATCTTAAACTTTCTGCTCTTGACCTTGCCCCTCTACTCATCACCACTCTCCCATAGCTGTACCTTCAGCCTTATCTCTGGCTGAGACCCAGACTTCCATACCCACCCTCTGTTGTCATCTCCATGGAACATGTGCTTCCTGCTGTCTTCCCAGATGAGGCAGTGAATGACACAGTTATCAGCCCACTTGTCCAAGCTCTGAACTCTCTTCGCTCATCTTTCTTCTTTGCTCACACATCCAAACAGTTTCCAAGTCTCGCTGCCATCTCCATCTCCAACCCCCTGCCACTATTCCAATCCAGGCTGCTACCATCACCACCAAAACATTGGCTGAGCTCAGATCCTCTTCTCCAGTTTTGCTTCCCACTGATCCATTCTTAATTTTATAGCTGGAATGACTCTATGAATAACTCTGGTCATTTACTCTGCTTAAATCTTCTCCCTGGCTTCCCAGACTTTTGGATACAATCCAGCTCCTTCATATGGCCTAAAAGACCTTGTGTGATCTTGCCCTGGCCCCTCTCTAGCTTCTTCTCTCTGTAAGGCCTTCTCGTCACTCCCACCACTCACCCCAAGTGCCAACCACTCTGCACTTCATTTTGTTCCTCAAATATGCTACCTCTTCTCTTTGCCTCTAGGCCTTACATGCTAGTCTCTCTATCTGAAACATTCTTCTGTACTGTTATCCAACATCTGTTTACCCTGACCCCTCATGATCAAAATCTTGGTTAGGTGCCACCCTATATGCCGTCCCTTCCTGGTCACAACTGGCTGGCACCATCCTCTAACTGTCTGGGTGCTTGTCTTTCTGTCCAGGTGGTGGTTCAAGGAGGGCAGAGCTCCTGTCTTCTACACTGTCATGTCCTGAGCACCTGCCTGCTATGCCCAGCACACATTCAACAACGTATTTCGAATGAGCGTATGCCAAATAAAAAGATCCAGGTACCAGTCCTAGAAGCATTACCGTAGATGGGGGTGAGACTACGAGAAACCTTACAAACTAGAGCTTTGTCGGTGATCATAAATGATGCGATTGAGGACGCTCAGAGGTGGAAGCTGGATCAGAGGCAGAAGAATGGAAGTAACCAGCCTCAATTTGGTTTCCGATGGAGTTCTGGTACAAGGTAGTGGGGGTGCACAATAGATTCTCTACTCATATCTGTTTCAACGATGTTTGATAGTGAGAATTTTTTTTTTTGGGGTGAGGAATTTTGGCTCTCAGCTAACATCTGTTAACACTCCTCTTCTTTTTGTTTGAGGAAGATTGTCACTGAGCTAACATTTGTGCCAATCCTCCTCTGGGCTACGTGGGATGCTGCCAGAGCGTGGTTGGATGAGTGGTGCTGGGTCTGTGCCTGGGATCCGAATCTGCGAACCCTGGGCCGCCCAGGTCGAGTGCGTAAACTTAACCTAGGCACTTTTTTTTAACAAATCCCTGCACACAACAGAATCAACAGGCACTTGGCATCCATTCCACTGCCTTCTGTGAGCCTTCCTGTATTACACAGGCCCAAAGTTAAAAAGCTGCACTTTTCAGACTCCCTTGTAGATTGGGTTCTGGATGCAGATTCGGTTCCATATATAGATGACTGAGTGAGTGACCATGGAGAAAGGACTCTATCCTTAGTCTTGTCTTTATTGCGTGTTTATAAAATTTAGGGAAGGCATAAAACTGAAAGGAATAATTAATACGCTGATTATAGAATCAGGGTTCAAAAGATCTCAACAGTCTGGGGCACTAAGTTCACAGGGAGAAAGTTCTACACTTGGGACCAAGCAGCCAATGCACCAGAATAGTCCTGAGTGACGAGGGCTTCACAGTGGTCTTAACAAAAAGACTTCAGATTTTAAGCTCAACTGAAGAAAAATAGTGTGACAAGGCTCAAGAAGGCTAAACGAAACTTAGAACGTGTTACTAGGAGTACGATTTTAGGAGTGAGGGAGGTTATAATCTCAACTAATTCTGCACTGGGTAAACCATACTTATAGTAACGACATCAGTTCTGGGCACAAGGACCCTCACAAGCTATAACTTTTCCAGATGACAACAAAAAGGATTTAAAACTATGAGGAATAGCTGTAGGAGCTAGGAATGTTTCCTGGAGAGTGGGTAGACGGGACATAATAACTATATGCACTTGGTTGAAAAACTGCAGTATGAGAAGAGAAATTAAGCCTTGCTTTGTACTGTCCCAAAATGTTATGAGCAATTAAAGAAACTGGAGGGATGCTGACTGATGCTCAGTCTAAGAAGGACATAATAGCCAGAGGCGTCAGGAAAGACGGTGCCCTGGGCAGGAGGTGGGGGGCTTCCCCGGCACTGTGTGTGTGCCTTTATGCAGAGGCTTCTAGTTGCCTGAGTATGTAGAAGAGAGAAGGCCTCTCTCTGGTCCCTTCCACACCTGGGAGCTCTGCGATTTGGTGAACCCAGCTCTCACTTGTCGCTTAGGCGGATTCCGTGTCTGGAGCCCAGTGATGCCCTGTTCCACGGACCAGCATTTTAGTTAGAAATGTGGGGCTATGGTTAGTTCTCCAGTTACAACACCCAGCCAAATTTCATCTGCATCTCTCATGGGCCATGCTGCATGTTCATTTTCTCTGTCACAACCCCCATTCCCTATGGGCAGGCTCTGGTCTGGATCATCTTACCACCTTCTTTCCCACCAGTATCTAACAGAGTGCCTTGCACACAGCAGGAACTCAAAACATGAGTTTTAGTCTAACGTCAGGAATTTTCTTTCAATGGAAATCAAAAGATGACTTGTATAATGCCGTTCACATTTTACAAAAACGGTTTTATTTCAGTGTTAGCTGCCCATCAGAAACACCTGTGAAGCTTTAAAAAACACTTCCCTCCACACCGCCAACACTAGAAATCTCTGAGTTTGACATCCCCCAGCCCCAACAGCTCCCAGGTCATTCTAACGAAAGCCGGGATTGAGAACCACTGGTTTACCTCATAAAGAAACCAAGACTTCGTAGTACACGCAAACTACCCTAACGGTTCCCTATCTTTCCTGAAGAGGATGGATTTGTTCTTTCCTCTCCTTTCTACTGAAAAGTGCTTAATATATTCTTTTCTTGGATAGAAAGCTATCAGAGAATCCTACTTTATTTATTCTCTTTGGATAATAGTTAAATACAATATTACAAGGTGAAAGGCACTTAATGTCATTCGCTATAAAAATACTAGTCAGAGTATGTATGGATATGCAATGAGGATAAAGTATTTTTCTTACTTTTAAAGTCACATAAAGTCCCTCTCATACCTGGGCCAAGCAGTGGCGATCGATTCAGCGGGGCGCTGGCCTGGTGTGAGGGCGGTGTCTCGCCCACGTTCGTGCTGTTACTCGTGGTGGTGGTGGTGGTGGTGCTGTTGGCTGTGGTACTGTTCTGGAGGCCTGGGTTGTTTCTATCCCACATGTTTACAGTTTTGTTGGTGTAACTGCTCGGGTCGCCCCAAGCTGAGGTACCATCATCAATTTCCATTTTGCGTCGAATGGATGGAGGAGAAGGTTCTTCCCAGCCCGTGGCCTCACCATTGTCCTTCTGTTTGACAGGGACCGGCCCCCCGATCCACCCTGCTCCTGTCTGTTTAACGGAAGCGGCTCCGCCCCAGTTACCCATGTTGTTGTCTTGGGGCTTGCTGGCCCAGTTCTGTTGGGGGCCAGGTTTTAAAGACTCTCCCCAGTTTGTACCTGGATTTACCTTTGCGTTTGTGCCATTGCCCCAGCCACTGGTCCCAGACCTTGTAGCATCATTCCAACCAGACCCTGACCGATTACTGTCGGCATCCCACGCAGAGCCAGCTTTTTTCCCATCCCCCAAGTGTCCAAGGACAGAAGATGAATCTGCCCAGTCTCCCGCTCCTGCACTCCAGGCTGGATTAGCTTTCTGTCCATCTCCCCAGTTCTGAGATTTGGATTTTTGAGGCTCACCCCAGGTGGGTGACTTGTCCTCCTGATTTATGGTCCCACTCCAAGCGTGGCCACTCTTGGCAGCAGCAGCATTATTAACAGCAGTAGAGCTTATCGAGTCCCCCCAAACCCCTGGGCCATTTGGCGCTTTGTTGCTGCTGTCTCCCCAACCTGTGTTTGCTGGCACAGCAGCAGGTGGTGAGCTGACCCACCCAGATACTGAAGAGGTATTTGTACTGTTCATGATGGACCCATCGTTCTTCCCCCCTGAGTTTGAAGGCTGAGTAGCTGCACAACCCCAGGCCTCTGTCCCATTGTCATTTTTTCTCTCAGACCTAGGGGATTCTTCAAATTCCCAGGCAGTGTTTTGCTTTACTGGAGTCTGTCCCCAACCAGTATTAGACAGAACTCTTGGGTCAAGATCGTTCCTTGGCAATTGGATGTGCCCTTGGTCTACAATCCCTTTATCTCGCCTTCGGCCTTCTGCTCCTTCCCTCCCAGTGCTTCCTTCATTGTGACTGCCAGAACCATCACTACTTCCTTCACTTGCTGTAGTTCCAGAAGATGCAGCTTTGGCCCAAGAGTTCATGTGTTCACTGCCGGGCTGCATGGCAGGATTCTGGCTGCTAACACTAGGACTATCCCACCCTGTTGATCCTTTCCCATTGATGTCACTATTGGAATGCTGGTTTGGGGGCTTTCCCCACTCTCCATTCACACTGGTAGAGGTGCTTCGGCTGGGGTGGCCCCAAGCTCCCGAATGGATATTACCTACGGCATTGTTGCCACTGCCCCTTCCCCAAGCGAGGATTCCAGGACCAGCAGGAGGTCCCGAATCCCAAGCGTTTCCTCCATTCCCTTCCTTTTGCACAGCACTGCTGGATCCATTTTGTTTAGCACTTAATGCTGAGTTCACAGTGTCTCCATTCCCCTGATTGAACCCAGAATTGCTATTTCCTGTGGCAGGGTTAGCTGGGGATAGTCCCCACACAGAACTGCCAATTCCTTCACCACCGCCCCCACTGACTTGAGAAGCTGATGATCCATTAGCACCAGGAAGGCCTTGCAGGTGGGGTGGGATGATGGCGCCCATACCAACAGCCATGCCCCAGTTTGGCAGTCCATTTGCCTGCATTGCATTGCTAGGGTTTGGTGGAGGGTTCATGGGCTTAGTGTTATTTGGTCCATCAGTGTTAAGGTTCTGAGGTTGTACGCTGAAAGACACATTCTGAGAAGTGGACGTTTGTGGCTCTGTGCTCTCTTGTGGCAGCAAGTTTCCCCAAGCACCCAAAGTGCCTGCTGGGTTCCCATTGTGGTTGCCCATATTTTGGCCTACGGCACTGACTGGACTGCAAATACTGGAAGAGTTGCCTGTCGCCACAGCTCCTTCATGTCCAAGCACAGGCCAGGCAGCTGGGTTGGCATTAGGATTAAGGTTAAGATTAATGCCAGCATTGGAGTTGGAAGCACCCCAGCAATTCTGACTTCTCCCATCTCCGATCATGTTGTCCATTTTCCCATCCCCACCACTGAGAGAGCAGTGAGGCAGGCCGGAGCTGGAGCCTGCAGCTACGCCCCACACCCTGGCTGCACTTCCATTACCGTTTGCTCCCCCTGCTCCAAGGGCACTCTGATTCGAAGGGCTTTGGACGAGTGCGCCATTGGTGCCATTATTGCCATTGGTCTTCTTAGTATGTCCAGTGAAGTTGCCCTGGGCACTCCCTGTAGCCATGCTACTGTTCTCTGAGCCACAGTTGGAGGCAGAGTCAGTGTCTGTAGTACATTCTGAGGCAGATTCAGTCTCTGTTCCTGTGATGGAAGGCCACGCCTCCTTATCAGTCCTGTCTATTGTCACTTTATCCCAGCTGCGGGTGGCTTCGCTTCTGTAAGTGGGCTGCTGTCCCCACTGGGAAGTTTCATAATGATCTGCCAATCCACTGTGACTGAGATCTGAAAAAGATGAAGCAAATTCAAAATTAGATTTTCTTTCTATTTGTCAATGAATCAGCTGTTAACTAGTCTTTGGGGGAAGCTCTTTATTTCAAATTTTCAATTCTGAATGACTAATGCTAAAAAATGACTCAAAGAAAAAAACTTTTTGTCTTCTTAATAGCTCCCATTTAAAAAAGAGTTAATGTTTCTAAAATTATATTAATTCTTACTACTACACCACCTTATTACCCCTCTTAAGAAGATTCACAATGCACATTATTAGCACACGAGCATCTCTGAAAGCATTTATAGTAAAGAAAGCTGCTGAATTGGAATGTAGCAGCTTGGAAATTTATGCGACACCTATAAATACTCAGTCTCTTTGGGAAACACTGGCAACAACAGAAAGTTCACTAGGATTCTTGAATACAATTTGCAGTTCTCTTCAAAACTTCTAACTAGAGTTAACAGCATTATATAGAGGCTACACAGCTCATTCTGTAGAAAGGAACTGTAAACGCATTGCAGAATCATATAACAGAACGATATCTTGGGGGTGGGGGATGGAGGGAGAGAGAGAGAGAGAGGAGAGTTATTAGGAAATGCTATCTTATGTCATCAAGGTACAAAGGATTAGAAATGTTTAATTACATTTATACTACCTTATCTGTTATTACCAGCAATTCTGGTTTATCACTGTTTCCTGTGCACTAATAAAGACTATCCTCAGTCCCACATCTGCTCTTGGATCTCTATGCATTTCTTCTACACTCACTTTCTATTTCCTTAAATTAGAGTCTTTTCTTTAGAGACCTCCCAGAAGAACTTTACATGTTCTCTTCCTATAGTATTTACATAAGTTCACTGATGGTCCTTTTAAAGAATCCAGTATTTGGTAGCTGCATTTTGTTGCCTATGGTTTCCTAATTATTTGAGTATTTCTAATGTTGCAACCAAACTCCTATTTAAATAAATTTTCCAACAGACTTTATTAAAAGTATGTATCACTCAAAAACAAGTAAAAGTAATATAAAAAAATTAACTTATACATACAACAAACTCAAACAATTTAGAAATTCCTGACAGAGTTTCTTTAAGTAGTATGATATACAGATAACCGCGATAAAATATTTCTTCTCTTTTAGAAACTTTTCATCAGTATGTTCTTTTCAAATTTATTTTAACAAGAAAAATCGTACTCGTAGACAGTAAAACTGGGTTTCCCAAAGAAAATTCCTTTTAAAGTTTGATGGAGCTAAAAGAAAAAAAGTGAAAGTTTGTAAAGAATTATCACTATCACTAGGAAGAACATACTAAAGGTAACTCCAACCTTAAAAAAACAAAGACAGGATTTTTGTTGCCTGACTTAAAAGGAATACAATGAATCCAGACTTATGCTCTAGGTGATTCTAACCTAAGTAGGTAATTCCAGGTGAATAGTACAAATGAAAAATGAAGATAGGCATCAGAAAACTTTAAGTATCTAAATTACTATAAAACAACCAAGTTTTTTAACCCCAAATATTAGGGGTTGGCTCTGCAACCATGGTTTAGTACCATTTCCCCTGTTGGTTTTGAATATACTATAAAAATTAGCTTATATAGTAACTAATTTAAAGAGATAAATGAGCCATTCATTATTTAACGTGGAAAATAAGACCAAGTGAAAAAACAGAGATTATTGATTGTTATCAGCACGTCTACAATGTTCACCTTCTCAGCTGTCTGGCTTCTCCTGGGGACAGGGTGACCATGAGGCAGGCCACTCACCTCTTGACTAGGACAGCACTCACTGCAACCCACGCCCAGAAGGCAGGAGGTTAAAACCTGGCTTACCAATGCACTCCTTTCCAGGCGTGGGGTATCTTTTGAATACATATTATCTTTTCCATTCCATAATAGCTCACACTGTAAAAGGATCAGCTCCTTGTTAATGGTCTATTTTGAGGGTTTCTGTGAAATGCTTTTTGACTCTTGCTCAGCCCCCAACTGGATGGACTCACACTCAGTTATATGTCAGGTTTGAAAGACGTGTCTCTATCCTTGATGGATAAGAAGGATAGCATTACAAGCTGGTGGAGAAGGGAAGGACTAGCTAATAAACGCTGCTGGACAACTGGCTAGCCATGTGGAAAAAGTCAAAGGAGATTCCTACCTCATATCACACACAAAAATAAATTCTAGACAGATTAAAGACCTAATTATGAAAAGCAAAACTTTTTAAAGCTTAATAAGGAAATACAGGAGACTGTCTCTATGACCTGGGACATTTATCTTCTTACAGAAGACACAAAAAGTTGATAAATTTGACTATGTTAATACTAAAAACAACTGCATGACAAAAGACATATAAAGGAAGCCACAGACAGGAAGAAGATAGGACAAAGATGGTGATCAGAAAAAGAATTCCTGGGGCCAGCCAGTAGGGCAGTGGTTAGGTGCGCATGTCCTGCTTTGGGGGCCTGTGGTTCGCCAGTTCGGATCCCAGGTGGGGACATGGCACTACTTGGCAAGCCATGCTGTGGTAGGCGTCCCACATATAAAGTAGAGGAAGATGGGCATGGATGTTAGCTCAGGGCCAGTCTTCCTCAGCAAAAAGAGGAGGATTGGTGGCAGATGTTAGCTCAGGGCTAATCTTCCTCAAAGAAAAAAAAAAAGAAAAGAAAAGAAAAAAGAATTCCTACTAATCAATAAGAAAAAGACCAAAAACCCAACAAACATGGGAGAAGGATAGGAACAGGCAGTTTAGAGAAGAGGAAACCCAAACTGCCACTAACACATGAAACAATAATCACTCTCATCCATATGCAAGAAATGCATGTTAAAACAATGAGACATCGTTTCATACTTTGGGTGGTTATTTTCACAGTAAAACTTGAGGATGTGGTTCCTTTTGGGGAAGATGAGAATGGGATTGGGGGTGGTATCTATGACATTTCTAAAACAGAGATCTGAAGCAAATATGGCAAAATATTATGCTAAATCTGTATTGTGAATATAGTTTTATTATTATCCGTACACTTTCTTCTATTTTAAAAATATTTCAAAAAAATTAAAAAATGAAATGTGATCTCAAATGAAGTGACACAGATGGAATCCCAAAAGGTGCCTAAGGTAAGTATCCAGTGCTCTTAGATAGTAGGAATGCAATTAAAAGAAAAGAGCAAATCTTTACTGTGAGAAAAATGTGATAACTTTATGACAGCCAAGAGATTTAGTGCGATTAAAAAAGCCATCTGATCACTGAATTAGGTCCAATTTCCGAAGGTGAGTTCCTCGAGGGCACGGACAGTATCTTTCCAGTTTTATATCCGTCATGCTTACCACATTTGGGCAACCAATAAATGTTTCCTGGACACAGAGAAGAATAACCGTATAGAACCAAACCTAATAAGTTCTAGGTAAAGCTGCCAAGCTGCTGCACAATCTGAAGTCACTTCTCAACTCTAAAAAGATAACGCTCAACTACAGAACCCCCAAGGTTCTCAGCTCTCAAATTTATGATTTCTAGAGCTCATGTATTCTACACATTAACATGAGAACCACACACAAAAAACGCCAATCAATATTTTTGGCATAGTCAATCTCAATTACAATATTTAAGCAAAGATTTTTTTTTTATTGTGGTAAAACACACAAGATATAAATTTTCCACTTTAACCCTTTTTGAGTATGAAATTCAGGGCTTTAAGTGCATTCATACTGTGCAATCATCACCCGAACTGGCGCTCTGCACCCATGAAACAGTACCTCCCCGTTTCCCTCCTCCCCCGGACTCTGGTAACCACCATCTTATTTCCTTTCTCTATGACTCTGACTATTCCATGTACCTCCTATAAATGGAATCACGCAACATTTTTCCTGTGTGACTGGCTTATTTCGCTCAGCATAATGTCTTCAAGGTTCATCCATGTTGTAGCACGTGTCAGAATTTCCTTCCTTTTTAAGGCTGAATATGTTCTATTGTATGGATAGAATACATTGTGTGTATTCATTCATCTATCCATGGACAATTCGGGTTGCTGCCATCTTTAGCTATTGTGAGTAATGCCACTATGAACACGGGTGTACAAATTTCTGTTCCAGTCCCTGCTTTCAATTCGTTTGGTATATACCCAGCAGTGGAATTGCGGGATCACACGGTAAACCTATGTTTAATTTTTTGAGGAACTGCCGTACTGTCTTCCACAGTGGCCATAGCATCTTAAACATGCCTACCAGCAATACACAAGGGTTCCACTTCTCCATATCCTTGCCAACACTTATTTTCTGTTTTTTGATTAATAGCCAATCTAATGGGTGTGAAGTGGAATTTCATTGTGGTTTTGATTTGCATTTCCTTAATGATTTGTAATGTTGAGCTTTTTTCCACATGTAAAGCAAAGATATTTTTATAATCAAACTTAATTATCCCATTTAAAATGAACAGAATCGAAGAGAAATAACTACATCGTATGGAGATAAAAAAACATAAAGCCCAAAGAGTTTTCAATCAATATTGTAAAATAATTCCAACACATGCCATTGTCCTACTCAGACGACTTTGTTTGGAATCTCCTACAAATACTTATAATCAAAACATAAAACCAGAAATAATACATATGAATACAAAAATGAACTGAAACATTTAATTTTCAACACTATGAGATAGTAAAATGCGGGGCAAAGTCGGTGCTTGTGAGAAAAATAAACAAACCTGGGTCTTTACATTTTGAGTTACATCTCCTAATATTCTACAAGAAACAGTAATTTATAAACTTCTCTATGAGGTGCTAAGAGGCTAAGGCAAGTAACAAATTTAATATAGAAACTAAACCTGAAAAGGGTAGACAGAAAATGAGGAGAAGGAAATGAGGTGGAAAATCCTGAATCAATAATGCTGATAAATGCTTCATGGATAGTCCTCTGCCCTTAGAGCTTTACAACAAAGGGCCAAGGACCAAAAGCTAACATTGGAATTAAGCGGATAACCCTGTGAGAAAAAGAATTTATTTTCATTCACATAAATTAAAAAATCTCAAATTTCAAGAAAAATGTGTCACTAGGATAAAAAAAAAATCATTGTACCAAGGTGTAGGCAGGGGACCTAGAGGTGCCCATGCAGCCTGGGCTGTTCCTAACAAGCAGGTCCATCTTTTGAAGGAATGATCACCACAATGATGAAGTCACTACCACGTCCATGCCTTCTCAGGGCATGTGATAAAGGGCTCAAGATCAGCACCCACAGGGCAGTACTGCAGGAAGAAAGCAAAGTCACTCTACACACATGCCCATATCTGAGACAACAGGGTCGGATGAAGTCATGCCTGTGCATTTACATACTGGAGATCTCTAGAACTCTTCTACTTACAAGGAGAACACTACCTCCCTTTGCCACCACCCTAGTCCAAGGTCCCTGCATTTTCTGACTGGATTATTCTAACAGCTTTCTAACAGTCTCCTCCATACCCACTGCTGTTCCTCTCCAGCGTGTTCTCAATAATGCACCAAGCGTTCTTCCCAAACGGACAGCCAACAGATCGCGAATGCCTGTTTAAGCACTTCAAAGGGTTCTCAACATGAAGACCAAAGTCTTGCAGCAGGTACAAGGCTCGGTTCTCTTTTGGAATCGCATTTCACATCATTCTTTCTCTTGCTCTGTGTTCTGGCCAATTCCTCAAGGCACCATCTGTATCTTCCCACTTCCATGACAGGGCCTTAGAAGAAGGTGTCCCCTACCTGGACTCAAAGTCTATTCATTTTTCCTACCTCAATTCAATGGACATCTCATTTAAGAAGCTTTATTTCCCCAGTTAGGACCCTTGGACACATTCATTATAATGGTCTTCTTTTCCTTTTAATTCATTTAGACCAGGAATTGGCAAACATTTTCTGTAAAGGGCCAGACAGTAAATATTTTAGGCTTCATGGGCCATATGGTCTGTGTCACAACTACTCAATTCTGTCACGGTGCAAAAGCTGCCATAGATAATACGTGAATGAACGAGTGTGGCTGTGGACCAACAAAACTTTATTTACAAAAGCAGGTGTCAGGCTAGATTTGATTAGACAGTCACTATTACAGAGTGCCTCCTATGTGCAGGCATCATGCTGGGGACACAGTGATGAACAAGATGGACAAATTTCTTCTCTCAGGGAGCACACATCCTAGTCTGAATTATCAGTGCGACTGTTTGTCTCTCCCTTGAGGTTGTAAGCTCCACAAAGGCAAGGACTGTCTGGTTTTGCCTGATTTTTTCTCCAGTGCTCAGCAGAGCATCTGACACAAAATACGTAGCGAATAAGTATCTAGTTAATGAACAAATGAATTAATAATGCTTATAAATACATGAAAACAGTCTGCCAGTAACATAAGATAATGTTGCTTAAATTTTCAGTCAATTTTGAAGGTAATATTAAGCTTCAGGTGCTATGTTGGCTAGCAACCAACTTAACTGAAATTATTTGCAAAAATATTGGGTTATCTATTCAGACAAAGTAGTAGAAAAAGAACTAATAATTCAAGATCTTTTTTATTCAGAAAAAATTACAACTGCCACTACAAATCTGCAACTAAAACACAGTCTCCTTCAAAGATAAGTCATAGAACCACAGACGTCAATTTGGAGCAACGACATTTTACTTAAAACAAAGCAAGCCAGCGAGCAGTTGTACTGTCTCTTTTCTTCCACCTGCACTGTCTTCTCAGGGGGCCTGGATAAGCTGCAGCCTCTGCGCAACCTTGTGGTCTGGCACATCCCCTGTCATGGGAACAGAGCAGGGAGAGAGGGCAACAGCCCTCCCCATGTGGTTTCAGACTACAGCTGCTGACATTTAATGTTTGGCCAGCCCTTACGGGACACACTGCTATTCTCTTTTCCCTCTTTCTTCTATTTCAGTTGTTCTTTTGTTTCTTATTTCCTGGCTCTTCAATGCCACCACAATGAACTAGGTTGGGGCCGGCCCAGTGGCGCAGCGGTCAAGTGTGCACGTACCCCCCCTTCTTGGGAGCCCGGGGGTTCGCCGGTTCAGATCCCGGGTGCAGACATGGCACTGCTTGGCACGCCATGCTGTGGTAGGCATCCTACATATAAAGTAAAGGGAGATAGGTATGGATGTTAGATCAGGGCCAGGCTTCCTCAGCAAAGAGAGGACTGGTAGTAGTTAGCTCAGGGATAATCTTCCTCAAAAAAAAAAAAAAAAAAAACTAGGTCTCCAAAAAATTGATTTTACTGAAAATTCAGTGGCAGTATATGGAGACAAAAAGTACATAAAAAGTAAATGAAGAAGTCCCCTCCAGGTGGACTAATGCATCTCTGCAGGTGCTCTATCTAGCTCCCTAAAGGCCATTACTGCCGCTCTTTCTCTTCTTCACTCCACTCTATTAACCTCTTCAAGAGGCCGAACAAGTGGTGGCTGGATCAAACAAGCACCGAGTGATTGAGGTACTGTCATCCACTGAACAGTACCCTTTTTCTCCAAAGCAAGAACATGGTGCGAGAGAAAAATATTTTTAGTGTCTTAGATAGTAATAACACATAGATAAATGTATAGCAAATTAACTCGTTAGCCTCATTGTAAGCCCCTCCAGAGAGTTCCATGTATAAGGACTGCCAGCCTTTTCAGGGTTGAGGAGGAAAGTCCTCATTTCCAGGTGGACTTGGGCATTTCGTGCCTGGGTGAGAACTGAGCCTCTCCTTTCGCCTCCTTTGGTAGCAGTGACGCCTTACTCCTTGGTGTTCCCAGACCCAACACACTCTCAGTGCCCCAGGAGCTTTCTTTACAAACGTGTCTCTTCTTACGGTCTGGAGTCCCACACTGTGCCTGTCCCTACGCGACTGTAGTCACAGTGTCCTCAACTGCAAGTCCCTAAGCCACCCACATTCAGCTGAACGTGCATGGCGAACAGTCCTACCTGACAGGCTCACAGAGACCTCAGACCTGAACACGACCTGCCTCTCCTCAGAGAACGTGCCAGGCCATGGCAGGGACAGGCAGGAGACACGAAGACTCCACTCCTTGCTTTAGTTTTTCCTTATTTTCCTTCTTTCACTTTTATCTTGTTTTATCATTTTTTCTTTCTCAAGAAGTTTTAAAGTGGGTATCAACTGTGTCCTATGTACTTTAATATTTAAAAAAAATAATGGTTTAAACAAAAAAATGTATTTGAAAGCTGGAAAGGTCTTGAAAACTAGAGAGCAAAAAGTTATGACTTTAGTACAGTATTTATGGTCTTAAAATACAGACTCAAGTTGATTTCAAAATGCCACTCACCACTGTCAGAATGCAGTGGTACAAACAAAGCCAGCATCAGAACACCAAGAGCAGAACGGCTGTCTCCAGCACAGAAAGGAGGCAACCACTTTGGAGACACGCAGCTCTACCCCCTCCCTGCTGTCTCTTCCCCACTTAGACTCCTTTAAAGTCTTCCACGGGCCCCTGAGGAGCCCAGCCTGAACAGCTCTGCGCCTGGGAATCCCCACACGTGTCTCCTCACCCTCGCCACCATCACCATCATCTTCATCACCACCACCACCACATATTTTGACACTAGAATGTATCCCCAAAATGAAAACGTAAAAAGACTATTATTCTCTGTGTTTAAAGCACACTATTCTTAGGAGAACTTTATGACTTCAACAACATTTGAATAGCATGCTTTTCATAAACCAAATTCTCTTCACTGTGCTATTAATTCACAAACCTATCTTTTAGTAGTAATCTAAAAGAACTATGTGAAATGACTGACTTCCAGGAGGAGGTATTGTGAAATGAATGAGCTCTGAAATAAACCAAGACTGAATTCTCTTGTCAGTATTCTAGCCTTTCCTGGACAGCCCAGGAGCTTTAGAAGGCTAAAATCTACATGCGTCTGACATGCAGCAAGTCGGAGAGTTTATAAGTAAGAGTCTTCATATCCATAGGACCTCACCCACTTCACAGCACTTTGAAGTTCCGAGTATTTCCATACATCTCGACTTAACTGAGCCTTGCAAGTTATGTCCACTTCCAGATGGGGAAACAGTGGCTCAGAGAGGTCAAATTAGAAAAGGCGCTGTAATTAACAAGCAGCAAGGACTGAACTAAAACCTGCATTTTCATAATAAAATTTAGTGCTCCTTCCACTATACCATTCTATTATCAAAATAATTTCTCCCCCAAAAAGCCTTAAAAAGAAAAAAGTAATGAAGTTTGTGTATAATGTTAAATTCTCTTTTCTTCTGCTGTTTAAATGATTTACACATTCTAAAAATAGGTGTCTCTATAAAAACCTACGTAACATGACTGTCTTAAGTGATTACATTAAAAAGAATAACACGATAGCCTGGTTTAAAGAGAAAAGCTGTTTTTTGTTTTTAAATTCTAAAATGTTACCACATAAAGATACATTTTTCAGGGAAAAGTATTTAACAAAGAGCTTCCAAAAGCCACAGTAAGCAAAACTGTAATTAGGTATCAAATCAATCAGATAGGGAAGTGTGCAGAATGCTTAATTAGTACTAACAGCTCATCATTTTGATCACCACAGCCCTTTTAACTGGAATTACAAAATCATAAACTATACCTTAAAAACATAACTCCAAGTGCCTTCCATAGTGGAAAATGTGCGTTAACTCGTGTTTTCTGATGGCACAAATCCTCGCCCCTTGGCGGTCCGGGGCGGCATAACCGTACATGCGTGCCACCTTTGGGAACCCGGGAGCCCCCTCCCAGAGCCGCCGCCAGCGCCCCCTCGCCCGGAGCCCGCCCCTGAAGCCGGCGCCGGCGCGTCTACACACCGGGGAGCGGGCCGCGCGGGGCGGAGGAGACGGCTCGCCGGAACGACGCGGACCGCGTCCCGGCCCAGCTTCCCGCGCTGGGCTGTCCTCCACACAAGGCCGCGCGGCGCCATCTTCCCGCGGGGCGCCCCCGGCCGAGCGCGCGGTCGTGCTCGGAGCGGCCGCGGGCAGCAAAGCCCCGGGGAAGGGGCCGCCCGCCCGGGGACGCTACCTGGCCTGCCGGCCTCAGCTCCGCCGCGGCGCCGCGCGGCCAGGAGACTCCGGGGCCGGCCCGCGCCCAGGCGACCTGCAGGCCGGGCCGCCGGCGGGCCGGGGCTGCGATGCCCTCCACCCCGCAGGCTCCGAGTCATCCCCTTGGAGCAGGGCGCGCAGCCACCCAGAGGAGTTGGAAGCCTTGCTATCGAACTGCAGCTGACACTAAACCGATCTTCCTTCCTCTTTAAATTCTTTCAATTGGCACAAACATTTTCACTGCAGGACCCAGTTACAGTGAGCACCAGAGCCACTTTTCTTCTGTTTTTCTGAAAGTCAGCCAAAAGAATAACAGCATATTGCCTATTGGCTGCATGCAAACACACTGCCCCTCTTTGCGGCGGCCTTTGTTTTCCGTTCTTCTTCTTTCCCGCTTTCCCTAAACAGCCGCTAACCAGTTGGCATGCCACCACTAGCTATAACATTCTCAGCAGCCCCATATGTAAACGGGCAAGTGTCCAACTTCTTAATTACTTTCCTGCCTCTATCTCAAAAAGATCTAAGCAGCGAACAGCACCATGTATTAATCAAAGCCTCTGTTTATAAATGTACAAAGCAGTCACCAAAACAATCCATTGTTCTGCCTTTAGCACAATGAAAAACAGTTTTTTTTTAAAAGATGAAAGCTCTCAAGTGTTTCAAGCTGGAGTTACGTTGTAGACTTGCAAGAACATACTCTGAATAGAAAACAACATGATAAAATGATGTCTTCCAGGAACCTTCATAGTGTGAATCATTATATTTATATACTAACACATCTTCCCAGTTAAAATTTTTTGCCAATGGGCTAAATGAGCTACCCTCAAAATCAATACATGAATTAAAAAATCTATTTTGCCCCGTATTACTTTATTAGAAGGCCACTGTTTTATTTCAGGACCAGCTGTTCTTATTTAAAGACAGAACCTGGACCCGGAGCTGAAGAAACCCTGGCCTCTCCATGCAGGCGCCCTTCTGCCAGGGGTGACTCGTCACGTCTCTCGGTGCTGCCAGGAGTGAGGAAGGAGTCAAGGTTCTCCCAAGGGCTGAAACCAGCACCCAGCTCAGTACTATTACTCGCCCAGTTCTGCCCTGCCCTTGGGGGCGGCGGCCTCCGGGACTGAGCCGGCCTTGCTACAACTGAAATGCTCACACACCTCTTCCTCCCAACGCTCTTCTTCGGGCTCCCCTCAGTTCCTTTCCAGTCCGGACAGGACTTTTCTAGGCCTGTGCCACCGTGGCTGCTCTGGGCACACCATGTTTTTCCATGAGGGATATCACCCACAGGAGATATGTAAAGTGCAGTCAAAGTATCAACTACTAAGGGGCACTCTCATCTTGATGCTGGAAAACATCCTTATTTTGAATAGGTAGCCCTCTATAACAATCTATTTTTGCTTTAAACTCATTGAGTTTCACTTCAACATCAGCATTATTGAACCTTAAAGGTAGCCAGGACTTATTTTTGCATGTTAGTCTTGGAAGTCTGGGTTAGGGTAGAAAATGTGATAAATGTTGACTTAAATAATGCTACAAAACCAGTGACACCTCTCAACAACACCCAGGGTTAATGTGGAGATGGCACTAAGCCAACACAGAGAGGGACGATGGAACCTGAAATCCTGTAGAAAATGAGAGGAAGAGTTTAAATTGCTGTTCCTAGCAAAAGTTCAGCTGGTCCTCAAACACAGTGTACTCTTTATGACCAGGTGACAGGGCACAATGATGGTGGTCACTGGAAGGTTAACGTTACCTACACTTCTAATGGTTCCAAAGAGGCAGCAGTCACCTCCATTTTTGTCCCCATTGCCTCTTGACAGTCTCAACTCCCCTATCATTAGCTCATGCCATAGCGTAGAGAATAAAAGCCGAGCCTTAGGCTGGCAATAGAGAGCTGTGATGTCAGGGGTCTCTAGGATATACTCCTAGAGTTGGAACACCTGAGTCAGGAAGACAGGATCACCTAAAATTTTTATAAATTCTGGCAAACTACCCTCCATAGAGGTTATACCGATTTACATTCCTATCTGAGCAAATAAGAGCTGTCCTTTCCCACACTCTCATGGCCAGGCGTGGTTGCTCTGGAGTCTTATTGTGAAGACTAACAAGTTAATATGTGTAAAGCAGTTGCATCTAGCAAAGTGTAAGCATTCAATTAATAGTACTGTTGTTATTATAATAGATTTTAAAGTTTTGGCAATTTGGTAAGTGAAAAGTGGTATATCACTGTTGTTTTCATTTTCACTTATTTTTTCCTGATCACAAATATTATCTTTCAATATGTTTAGTACTAATTTATAGTAGTTTTATGATCTGCCTGTTCAAACTCTGCCCATTTTTCTATTGACTGTTTTTTTCCCTTGTTGATTTGTAGGAATCCTTGGTATTTCTTCTCAGGTTTTATTTATGGGCTTGTACAAAAGTCTGTAACTTTTATACACTCAAATTTGTCAGCCTTTCTTTTCATGGCTTCCTGCTTAAGAAAAAACTGCATCTCAAGATTTGGAAGTCTTCTCTTGCGTCATCTTCTAGTAGTTCTCACGTTTGTTTTGCACGTGGCTTTCGAAGCACTGTATTGATTTGAGCCACTGTTTTCCGTGATCTGGAAAGCCACCTTCCTGCTAACCTCAATCTCCACGCATCCGTGCTTTCCTCCCTGGTCCATTTTGCTCCGTCAACCTGTTTGTTTACTCCTGCCCCAGTGACGCAGTTGTCATTACTAGAGGGGCAGAGCTCCTTCTCATAACTCATTATTCTTTTTCAAAATTTTCTTGGCTGTTCTATTTATGCAACTTTACTCTCCTAGATGAGCTTTAGAATCAGCCTGTCAAGTTCCAAGAGCAGTTTGTTGAACAGTTTGAAGATGAATTTAATTTGACTTGATCATCACAAAATGGTTTTGTGCCAGTTTACTGCTACTACTTAGTGATACTAATAGCCAACCTTACTAGCTCTATTTCCTGTTGCTGCCCCCTTGCACTCTGTCCCCTAGCCACCCTGAACCACCTTTGTTACCCAAAGAGGCCCTGTAAGTGTGGGTCTACGCCTTTGGGCGTGCAGGTTGCTCTGTCACTGGCTTTTCACAGCTCATCTAAACTCAGCTCGCGTCGCCTCCATCAGAAAGCCTGCCCTGGCAGACCCCCGTAATTGGTCTGGGCCAGTTGCCCCTTCCCTGTGTGCACACGGCGCCCTACAGTTATCTCTGTCACAGCCCCTGTAAGTTGCCTATTTACCTAATGGTCATGCCAACACACTTTAGCCATGAATTGTGTATCCCCTACATTTAGCACACATTCAATAAATGTTTTGCTCAATGAATTAGTGAAGATACGCTTAAAGAAACTAAAGTTTTGAAAGGTTAGCATCTTCTCGCCCCTTCTCAGAGGTGTGCAAGGTCAGTGTGGCACTGCTGCCTAAACATTCTGATGGAGTAACAAAAGGAAAGAAATGGTGAAAAAGTATTAAGCTAGCGTACTGGTTTGTCAAAAAACGGCAAAACTGAGGGTTGCAATATTTCTATATGAACAAATTTGACAGATCAATGTGAATCACAAGGTGAATCATAACAAAACTTTATAAGAGCCAGACTGACCTACTGACTTACATCCTTTTAGGAAACACATGGTACATAAAGAAAAAGAATGATGACAGCAATCCTTGTCAGGCCAGTCCTCTCTCTACATCCACCAGCTGTCTTATATAACAGTATATACAATTTACCCGTACATGCAAGGCTAAAAATACTAGCAATTCAGTTTTCAATTCTTTTAAAACTTTCCCATTTCTACACCTATACCATTTAATTTTATCTGCACGTCCTTTCTCTGTTTGCTGGCATGGACACGTGGGCTTTCCATTACTACGGGAAGGGCTGCGACAACCTCCCCCCATGGAAGAGGCACACAGTCAGATGCTCAGCCGTGGGGAAACCAGGATGTCTGCTTCTTTGATCAGCTTTGTTACATACTGCAAGGATAAAGGCGTTCAGACTCCACAGCTCCTTCCAGGGATCTCTGCCCTTCTTTACTCTCTGCCAAGCACACTAAAACTTGGAGAGCGGAGTCCCACATACCGATACACTTGGGAATAACACAGGAATTAACGTGCTAGGCTGAAGTAACTCCCAATTTCATGTTTCTTGTCACTGGAAGCAGTCTGCCGTTAAATTCTTAAGGATTAGGCACTCACCTGCCCCTGCTGGAGTCATTCTATCTCAGTTCTGCTGACCCAGCATTCATACTCTTTAATTTAACCTTACAGTTAGAGGAATGGAATTATGAATGAAACTCTATTTTTCATTTGAATGTAGGAATGGCTACAGGAGTGAAAACCTGCTTACACAGATACAAATACAATGAAAATCTATGTATTACTTAAAACAAAGTTATAAGAGCTTTTACTTCAAGCAGTATCTAGAAAAGTTTCAATGCAGCAAGAAAATGTGGTTACTGTTCTAGAACATACTAATAAAATTTCACTTGGATATGAATTAAGAAACTTGCACCATGAAAACGAAAAGTTGACAGAATACTTCCACTCTAGGAAGGACAACTGAAATTTCAAAATATACACAGGTCATAGAGCAATGAGAAAGCTTTACTGCACTGCTGTTGAATTCAGTCATTTAAAGATTTTGTTAGTTAAAAAAAAAAAATTCCTGCTCCATAATAGTGTTTCAAAGATGGGTACATATATGTTGCATATTTTATAAGTCTCAAAAGTCCCACAGTAACAGCTATTCATCTGCATTTAGTGAGCACTTAACGATATTCAAGGCCCTGTGCTAAGTATGAAACAAATACCTCATTTATAAAATCCTCTAAAACAGGAATCTTCTCATTTTACAGACGAGTCTAAGGTGCAAGAAATAAGGATGAATTGGCGAAGGTCTCACAGGAATCACGTGTCTGGAAACTGAATCAGACCTCTGTCCCCCAGGCCTGTCTCTTGACCACTCTGCCATACCGCCTCCATGCATGCTGATGCTCACTTGCAATCCCTGTGCTGATTCCAGAACAACATGGGATGGTGTTCCTGCAATGCCTTCCACTGACAACATCAAACAAGCTCTCTGGAACAGCGTATAGGTCAGAAATCAAAGGGAAGGGACTTTGGAGACTAGAGGTCATGACCTCGCATTTTGGATGAGAAATGGAAGTACTAGCTGGTGGCATAAGCAGTGCCAGCTGCTCGGTCTTCTACGGCTCAGAGGTCTTTGCACCTGCTAAGCTAGTCGTACAGTAGGAAGTTCAGACACTTTCCCTATAGGATACTTGAGTAGCCAACAGTAGAGGTTACACAGTATACAGTGAGAGTGAAGTTCTAAGTTGCAGACTGAGTACCTTACAGCTTCAGGAGGAGCAGTGAGGATGGATATACATAAGGGGGTTCATGGAGGGTGAGGTGATGATTTGGAGAGAAAGAAACAGGAAGGGCAATCAAAGGGGTGCATGTACTGGGAAAGACAACACTGAGCAGGGAAAGGAAACAATTCCAATTAGAAGAGAAAGTAGGTCATGGAGAAGAGAAGGAAAAAATGTTGACTAGACAAGGCTGAAGGGCCTTGACAGCCAGGCAGAGAAACTGAACCTTTGTGGATTAGGAATGAGGAACCAGGACAGGTTTCTGAGAGGACTTCTGATGCAACGAAAGGTGACGAGTTAGAAAGAGTCACGTGGCTATGATACCAGAGACTGTTAAGGAAGAGATGAAATTGGTGTCAAAGATTTTTGCTAGGGAGTCAAAGTCAATCATCTCTTATTTTATTAATATTAATATTGTATAGATTACTTCCATTTTCTGAGCTGTTGTTATATATAACTTAGTCTTCATGATTAAATTGATGATTTAGTCTTCTCTATACATATTTTAAAAGTAGAATGAACTAGGAATAGCTTTCTGGAGAAGGGTATAATATTTACAGACAAATATTTTATTAAAGAAAATTATTTTCATACCAAAATTTTACTGAATCAATTCCTTGATTATTTACCGCTTATCTAAGGTACCAGTGACATCTCGCACTAGCAGCATTTGATGAGAACACTGACGCCATATTGCCAACTAATCAAACAACGAGACAAATCCAGAAAAAAGCAGGAGCCAAGGAAAAAACCAAGAAAAAACAAATCCAAGAAAAAACATTTCTTTTTCAGTTTTTCAAAACAAGCATCTTAAATTAATACACCAAGCTGTTTAAGTATGACTACACAATCTTTGTCTCTACTGAGACCTTCCTGAGGGCCGATTTCAGTGTACAAAGTAACTGTATGATTGATTACAAACTGCGTGCAGCTGAGTAGATGGGACTCTGTTTTCAGTCAGTGAATATATTTGATCCTTCTTCTCTTCCTTGCTTCTTGGTGACAAGCACTGACCTACAGCCCCTCCACCAGGACTCTGGCAGGTGAGAGTCAACACTACTATTTAAAGAGACATGGTGAAGTTGCCTAAAAACATTGGTTCTAAATCCACCACGGTTTTGAGAACTACTGCTAGAAATACTTTCAGGTCATGCAGGAATTATTCCCTGTGTTAAAAGGCGGCACATGAAAGAAAACAAATACTAACACGACTGTGACATTTCTTTTAAACTCCAGTCTAATATGCAAAACACCCCTGCTTCTCTAATTACAGACCTAACTTCACTACCATCAGCAAATGTGGTTTCCATGCTGGAACCAGTGCCAGTTGTTAGTTAAATTACTTGACACAGAAAGATTTAAGAAAATAACAGAGAAACATGGCAGCTGAGTACACGTTCTTTGATCTCTTCCAAAAATTTCTATAAAACTTCTGTAAAGAAATTTTTGAAAGTATAAATCCGTAAGTCAAGAAGACGGGAATAGGAGACATAGGAGATGAGAGACGTTAACATTCTGGAAGCTGGAAAGCAAATAAGCAAGTGGTCATTTCTCCTGGGAGCAAAGACAAAGCCACATCTCACAGCATGCAAAGAGGCCAACAAGAAGCAGATGGATCAGAACCCGGACCCCCTTGGGGGCTGAGTGCAAGGAGGTATCAGGCGGGTTTGGCTCAAAGTGTTTGAGTAAATTACAGTTAGAAATACCCATTCCCCATCAAATGCCACGACCTCCCTGCAAAGCATGTGTATGTGCAGCCACGAAACAGATTTCTTAGTAAATTGAGAGGAAAGAGTTTTATTTAAAAGTGCTCACTGCAGGGTTCTAAAGCATTTGCCTTGACAGATTTTTATGTACTGATGGAGTTTCTGGTGAGAAACAAACTTAGCTGAAGTAGCTAATGCCATCTGAAAATATGGGAGAAATAATAGAAATAAGTAGGGGAAAACAGAATCAAACTTTAAAATCCACTTGAAATCTATCTATCTACCAATCATCTAGCTAGTTAGCCCGCTCTGTTATATGTATATAGTGAATATGGACGACACTGTGCATTATTACTCGGCCGCAAGGCTGAAAACAGCACACCGGTCCCAGATAAAAAGAAGTCCTCGTTCTATGTGGTTTTACCTGGCTGGAGCTTGCTGGGATGCTGCTGTGCTCCGGCTCCAGGGATGGGAGGAGGGCTTACCCCCGCGGGCCCGGCACTCTGGCTCGGGCTCACACTGGTCAGAGCCCCTGTAGGCAGCGGCTGACCTCTCTTTAACAGCTGCTTCTGTTCTTGCTGGCGGAAGCGTGGAGGCACCTCTCGAGGCAGGTAACGGGAGGCAGCTGGCTGCTGGCTGCTGGCAGGTGCACGTTTGCCATTGCTGCTGTTGGAGAGAGTGCTGGTGGAAGTACTGGCACTGGGACCGGCAGGTTGGGGCTGGCTTGAACAGGTCTTAGTAGGTTCTGGCACTGTAAGGAACAAAATGAAAAGAACCCAAAACTTTAGTAACATCTTCTTAAAACCCAACCCAAACCAAAGAAAACAAAGCAAAAACTACGGAAGAAATGACAGTGTTGTGCTTTGGAAACAGAACTGGACTAAAATCTAGTGTTCCAGGTTTGAGATCCAGTTTTCCTATAAATCAACTGCGATCTTGAGCAATACCTCTTGGGCCATAGTTCCTCATCCGTAAAATGGGTGCTTAGGTCAAGTTAGAGCAGCAGGTCTTGGGGCCGGCCCGGTGGCACAGCGGTTAAGTTCACACATTCCGCTTCAGTGGCCCGGGGTTCACCAGTTCGGATGCCGGGTGTGGACCTATGCACGGCTTGTCGAGCCATGCTGTGGCAGGCATCCCACACATAAAGTGGAAGGAGATGGGCACGGATGTCGGCTCAGGGCCAGTCTTCCTCAGCAAAAAGAGGAGGATTGGTGGCAGATGTTAACTCAGGGCTAATCTTCCTCAAAAAAAAAAAAAAAAAAAAAATAGAGCAGCAGTTCTCACACCTCAGCTTGCATCAGACTCAACTTGAGGACTGATTAAAGCCCCAATTCCTGGACCGCACCCAGGGAACTCAGTAGGTTGGAGGGAGAGGGGCTACTGTGAATTCGCATTTCTGACAAGTTCCCAGGCGATGCTGATGCTGCTGGTCTCTGGACCACACTTTCAGAACCACTGCTCTCAGTCAGTGTTTCTTAAAATTAATGAATTTTCAGATGTCCATGAATTTATATACATTTTTAATTCTGACGACAATCTAAAAACATATATATTGAGGCATTCTGGGTTATCTGAGTAACTAAAGATTTGTGGTGATGGTATCTATAACAGTACTACACTCTAGTTACAGATTGATTGGAAAAGAACACAGGTGGGCTAATTTGCAAATGATGCATTTGCGTTAAGAGAAAGCCAAAATGCTGTCAGACCACAGTGCATAAACAACGGTTTACAATAATTCCAAAAGAGAAGAGAAGCAGAAGGCTGAGGGATAACCCTGAGGGTTACACTAATGAGCATGCCAAATGCAGAAGGTAATCTGAGCATAACCCTGCACGCAGAAGGGAGTGCAGACACGTCAAGTGCAAAAGAATCTGACCCTCAACAGTGTTCCCATCTTGAACCTGAAATGTCACTATCTAGGATATTATGTTTGCCTTGCTATTTGAGTAAAGTCTTTCTCTCAACTTAGTCTGTAAATCTCTTTGGTTCCACAGTTGAGTAAAACAAGTTTACACCCAGCTCCGTATATCTCATACATATAAGCAACATTATAAAAATATTTCCAGTCAACAGTTGGGGGAACATGAGACGTTACTGTTTGCCTTTAATTACCATTCCAGTCAGCCTGCATTTCTTGTCTCCCAACACGGGGTCTGCCGTTTACCCCTGTCACCCCACACTGCACAGACAGTATCCACAAGGCCTCTGCCCACTCTCTTTCTGGTACACTGCCCAGCAAACTCTCAATCCTGGATGAAGCCACTGTCTGCTTTTTCAAGAAATCACAGCCATGCAGTTTGGCACCACTCTAAGTTCATGGTTCCTAACCTCAGGACACCCTCAGTACTTCCCGACCATCCTACAATTTCCTGGGTCTGCCTGGTCCCACTGCTGTCAATGACTCATTCAAAGACCGTCCACTCTCGAGCCACTAATGCCTTTATCTCCCCATCCCGAAACTTCGTGTGTTTATTTTTTTATTGAGGTTAATAGTGGTTTGTAACATCATATAAATTCAGATGCATATCATTCTATTTCCATTTCTGTGTAGAGTACATCATGTTCACAACCCAAAGACTAATTACCATCTATTACCGCACACGTGTCCTTTTACCCCTTTCGCCCCCTCCTCCCACCTCCTCCTCTGGTAACCACCAATCTAATCTCTGTGTTTGTTGTTGTTGTTGCTTTTATCTTCTACTTATGAGTGAAATCACACAGCATTCGACTTTCTCAGTCTGACTTATTTTGCTTAGTCTAATACCCTCAAGGTCCACCCACGATGTTGCAAATGGCAAGATTTCATCTTTTTTTCATAGCTGAGTAGTATTCCACTGTGTATATAAACTATATCTTCTTTATCCATTCGTCCCTTGAAGGGCACTTGGGTTGTTTCCAAGTCTGGGCTACTGTGAATAATGCTGCAATGAATGTAGGGGTGCATCTATCTTTATGCATTCATGTTTTTGTGTTCTTTGGATAAATACCCAGCAGGGGAATAGCTAGATTGTATGGTAGTTCTAGTCTTACTTTTTAAAGGAATCTCCATATTGTTTTCCATAGTGGCTGCAACAACTTACATTCCCACCAGCAGTGTATGAGAGTTCCCTTTTCTCCACATCCTCTCCAACCCTTGTTATTTCTTGTTTTGTTAATTACAGCCATTCTGACAGGTGTGAGGTGATATCTCATTGTAGTTTTGATTTGCATTTTCTTAATAATTAGCAATGTTGAATATCTTTTCACGTGCCTACGGCCAACTGTCTATCTTCCTTGGAAAAATGTCAATTCAGATCCTCTGCCCATTTTTTTTCCTTCTTCTTCTTCTCTGCAAAGTCCTCCAGTGCATAGCTGTATATTCTAGTTGTAGCTCCTTCTAGTTGTGGCATGTGGGACACCACCTCAGCATGGCCTGAAGAGCAGTGCCATGGCCACACCCAGGATCCGAACCAGTGAAATCCTAGGCCGTGGAAGCAGAGCACGCAAACTTAACCACTTGGTGATGGGGCTGGCCCCTCATCTGCCCATTTTTTAACTGAGTTGTTTTTTTGTCGTTGAGGTGTATGAGTTCTTTATATATTTTGGATATTAACCACTTATCAGATATATGGTTTGGAAATATCTCCTCCCAGTTGTAAGGTTGTCTTTTTGTTTTGCTGATGGTTTTCTTTGCTGTGCAGAAGCTTTTTAGTTTGATGTCGTCAGATTTGTTTATTTTTTCTATTGCTTCCCTTGCCTGGTGAGACATGATGTTGAAGAGCATAGAGCCTATGTTTTCTTCTAGCAGTTTTATGGTTTCAGGTCTTACCTTCAAGTCTTTAATCCATTTTGAGTTAGTTTTTGTGTATGGTGTAAGATAATGGTCTACTTTCATTCTTTTGCCTGTGGCTGTCCAGTTTTCTAAATACCATTTATTGAAGAGGCTTTCCTTTCTCCATTGTTATGTTCTTGGCTCCTTTGTTGAAAATTAGCTGTCCACAGATGTGTAGGTTTATTTCTGGGCTCTTGATCCTGTTCCACTGATCTGGGTGTCTGTTTTTGTCCCAGTACCATGCTGTTTTGATTACTATAGCTTTGTAGTATATTTTGAAATCAGGAAGTGTGATATCTCCAGCTTTGTTCTTTTTGCTCAGGATTCCCGTGGCTCTTCGGGGTCTTTCGTTGTTCCATCCCAGACACACGAATGTCACACCGTTCTTTGTCCAACACTGCTATTACTCCTATTTAAGGCTAATACTGTATTTCATCAAGTCTAAGAATCACATTTCTTCTACATTAACATCACTCACATCGGGACGTGTCTTACCATCAATGACACATCAGTTAATTGGCAGCATTTTTCCTTTCCAAGTAGTACATGAAATACCTGCCTATATATCTCATAATCAATGTGTCAGAAAGGCAAGGCAAGGCAAGGTGCCCTCCACAGCTCTGGATCCCATCTCAGGGAGTTTGTGTACTTGAGTCCTCAACCCATGACACTCTCCAGAGCAGACACAAAGGCCCAAAGCATAAGAGTGGATCTTAGAGATTAATTCTTTGTTTTATAAATATTCACATACTTTCTAGCAAAAGGCTTAATATGATGGACATCACCAAGTGCACAAGAGAAGAGAATCCAGCCACTGTGTTTGTGTGGAGAGTGGAGGAAGACACATTTCCAACTTCTAACTTGCCTAGAGATTGTGTGGCCACCCTGCAACTAGCTCCTTCTCATCAGTATTTAAACATGCACAAATTGCTACTATCTTCAAAGACAGCATCACTGCTCTCCTTGACCCCAAATTCCTCTCCAGCTACCTTCCAATTTCGGTCCTCGCCTCCAGTCAAAAGTCTTGAAGAGTTTGTTTACGCTGTCTCTCTCTGCTTCCTCACCTAACATTTGCCCCTTAGCCAGCTTCTCTTACCCTCCTCTTTGTGCTAACTGATGACAATGACTTCCCTGATACTAAAATCCAAGGCCACGTTCTCAGCTTTATCTTCTTGAACTCCCAGCTGTCTTTATCGGCAGTGGCCCCTTCAGCCATCTTGACACTCTCTTCTCGGCCTCCCTGGTGGTGGAGTCCTTTCCTGGGCTTCCGGCTTCTCTGGCCACGCTTTCCTGCTCCCCGGCAGCCTTCCTCTTCTGCCCTTCTTTAAGGTTTTCTTGCAGACGCTCTTTGTTCATACACTCATCCTGCTCAACCAACCTACTCCCAGAGCTTCATTTATCAACCCTGTGGTCATGATCCGAGCCCCAGATGGCTTCTAGATTTCTACATTTGGATGTCTTACAAGCACCACAAAATCAACCTGTCCCAAATACTCAGCAGCTTTCTGCCTCAATCCTCTTCGGAGTCGATCTATCACTCTCCCGGTACACAGCACCAGGTCAGAAACCTGGGCTCCATCCATGATTTTTCCCTTTATTTTTCCCACCTATACCCCACAACCACCGAACCTTGGCATCTCTAGCTCCTATATGTTTCCCCTAAATATCCCTCAAACTCAACCATCTGCTTCTATTCCTCTTGTAACGACCAGAGCCTGGGCACCATTCTCTCTCGTCTGGAGCACAAGAGCCTGGCTGTTCTTCTAACTCATCATCCACACTGCAGCCAGTGTGCTCCTTCTGAAATGCAGATCTCCTCCCAAGTTTAGAACCCTTGGAAGCTTCCTATGGCCTTAGTTTAAGTCCACAGGGTCCTGAGCAGAAAGCTGTCCCCAATGTCCAGTTTTCCAGGCCCACCCTCTAACTTTACCATGCTCAACTTCCCGCCTCTGGGCCCTTGTTCTTCCCTCTTCCATCTAACCACGGTGTATCATCAAGTCTGAGACACATTTCTGCACACTTTAACATTTCTTTCTTTTTTTTCCCCCCAAGGAAGACCAGCCTTGAGGTAACATCTGCTGCCAATTCTCCTCTTTTTGCTGAGGGAGACTGGTCCTGAGCGAACATCTGTGCCCATCTTCCTCTACTTTATATGTGGGACACCTGCCACAGCATGGCTTGACAAGCGGTGAGTAGGTCCATGCCAGGGATCCGAATTGGCGAACCCTGAGCCACCGAAGCGGAACATGCGAACTTAACTTCTGTGCCACCAGGAAAGCCCTATATTTTAACATTTCTAAAATCAGAATGCATCTTATAATTGATGATGCAAATATCAATTTAACTGGTGATGTTTTCTTTCTCTAAGTGGTACATAAAATAAGGCATAATACAATTGATAATATCTCAGAGTCAACAAAAAATGGCAATTCTTCATCATTCTTTAAATATCAGAGTAAATGTCACTTCCTCTTAGAACCTGCCCTGACTCTCGTAGGCCAGTTTGGGTGCTTCTCAAACACCCACAGTGTCCCCCCTGTATTTAGCAGAGCACAAACACAGCACATTGCTTTTAAACATCTGTCTCCCCCTCTAGACTGTAAATGTCGGCAGGGTGCCTGCCACACAGTAAGTGCTCAATAAATGGTAAAGGCATTGACCATTTCTCTCAAACACACACTCTCCAGTTAAAAAGAAGTGCAGAAATAGCAGCATAGTAGAAAGAAAGAAATTGGTATAATAGAAAAAATCCTAGACCAGGAATTTGAAAACCTGGATTCCAGAGCAGCTTCACTAATAGTGTGTGTGGTCTTGGTCAGTCAATAATCTGATACCCCTGGAGCTCAGCTTCCTTCCCTGGAAGGTGCAGGGCTTAGACTGGCTGACACTCTAAAGTGCCTTCCAATCCTGCAGGCCTAGGATTTTGTAAGTGAAGAAGAGAGAATGTGACACGCGGTTTTCATTCTGGAATGGCTATCATATCAGAGTCCAGTGCAGCTCTCTCTTACCTGCCTCCCCCATTCCTATTTCCCTGGCCTTGCTATGGACATGAAATATTTTTAGTAATTACTCTAGATGTGAAGGTTCTCTATCTTTAACTCAAAGGCATATGAGATAAAAAACCAAAACCTATTATAGGTTGATTTTTAAATGTATAAGGACCTTCAAATATGCTTTTTCCTGACATTGGCCTTTAGCTAATTAAATAACAGAAGTTCCTAAGTATTTAGCCAAATGAGTTGAAAATTTATGTCCCCACCGGAATGCTTATAGCAGCTTAATTCATAATTGCCAAAAATTAAAAGCAACCAAGATGTTCTTCTATAGGTGAATGGATAAAGAAACTGTGGTACATTCATACAATGGAATATGAACGTTAAAAAGAAATGAGCTATCAAGGCATGAAAAGAAAAGGAGGAAACTTATGCATATTGTCAAGAAAAAGCCAGACCAAGAAGACTAGATACCACGTGATTTCCACTATAAGATTCTGGAAAAGGCAAAACTATGGAGACAATAAAAAAAAAAAAAATCAGTGGTTGCGGGGGTGGGGGGGGAGGGATAGGTGGAGCACATGGGCCTTTAGGACAGTGAAACTGTGTGATATTGTAACAGTGGAAACAAGACATTATGCATTTGTCAAACCCATCAGAACCGTACAGCACAAAGAGTAAACTAAAATGTAAACCATGGACTTGAGTTAATAAAAATGTGTCAACACCGGTTCATCAATTGTAGCAAATGCACCCCACTAATGCAAGATGTTAATCAGAGGGGAACCTGGGGAGACGAAATATATGGGAACTCTTTACATTTTCTGTAAATCTAAAATTGTTCTAAAAAATAAAGTCTATTAATTTAAAAGACAAAAACAGAGAAGCAAACTTGCCCCATCTCTCACAACAGCAACCTTCCACTGGAACTTTGTAAATGAAACTGAGAGCAGGGTAGAAGTACATTTGTCTAGGAAACATAAAACCACTAAATCTACTTTAAAATATGTACTTAGAATGATATCAATTCACTTTATTCCACATTTTACTGTATCTGGCCCGAAGGTTTTATTGTAGACGGAGCACTTGCAATTGCTTCTTAGGAAACTAGGAATAAGAATGCAATTGGTTCTTTCCTTTTACTACAAAATTCAAAAGCAGCAGCAGCAGAAGAAAAGGAGGAAGAGGGGGAGAGGGAGGACGGAAGAAAGGAAGGACAGAACACAGAGAGAATACTAGCAAGCTGCACAGAGCTCCGCCCGGCCTGGTTAGGAAAGCCCTGTCTCTTTTGTAATCAGTGACACTGGAGGCTGGCTACCACCAAAGTCAAGGCACTGCCACCTGTGGTCCTGCCTCTTCCAAGACTGGAAATGAAGAAAACCTGGCCGAGCCCAAACCTGAAGGAAACCACTGGCAAGGACTCAAAGCAAAGAATCCCAGCTGACAGGAGCCTAAGGATCACCCCGTCCCCGCCCATCCGCAGAGACCCCCAGGGCCCAGGAGCGCTAACAAGACGACACAGCTGCTGCTGGGATGACAATTCTCTGCCACCCCGCCGCTGCTCTTCCTCTACACTGCTGCTGTATTTACAGAAAGATCAAAGGACAAACTCAGGGCTACTTTTCCTTACAATCTTTACAGAAAAAGAAATTCATGCTACAGAAATGATGAAGTATGCACATAAGGCATGTTATCAGTCACTAGTTTTGAATCTAAACCACCAATTCTAAGATCCTTGAACACAGATTATTCAGTTTTCCTTGTGTGACCTGCCGATGCATTCACTATGTGCAGTCAGTTTTAGATCTCAGACAGCTGCATTTTAGGAGTCAACGTGTTCAAAACCAGCCTTCCCTTTCCCCTTTGAGAAACTGTGGTCTGAGGAGGACTGGAGCCGGCAGTGAACTAAGAATGCATCTGCCATTTTTAAAAGGTGGGGAAAAAAGAATGAAAAATATGTGTGAGAGACTGCATTTGGCCTGCAAAGTCTGAAATATTTATTATCCAGCCCTTCATAGGAAAAGTTCGCCAGCTCCTGGTGGAGGGACTAGAAGCTTCTTGTAACATTAGACTGAGCATCAGACACATAAATCTTGAAGGGAAAAAAAATCCCAGTAACGTATCTTAAAGTCTTGGGTAGGTGTGTTTTATTTTAAGAAGTAAATAAAAATAGCTACAAAAATTTTAACAGTTAATTAAATAATTGTTCCATGTCTCCTCTCCAATTGTGGGGATCATCTTCTTTATGATTACTGACTGGAAAGGTAATGTGATGCTATCACTCAGGAAAACAAAGGGAACATACTAAGTTTAGGGATTATTAGATTTCTCTCTCAGAAACCCGGTGCTTTTAATGTACCGTAGCACTGAGCTACAAGTAAAACAAAAGCCACTATGTTAGACCTGTCAACGAAAGATTGGATGAACTGCCCAGCTCCTTCCTATTCCTTCAGAGACTCCTCTGCCTTCTGACGGCCCTCTAACCACACACGGACTTTAGCCTTTGGACTCATCCCTCTGCCCTGGACTCTCTGGAGAGGTCAGACAGTTTCATGAGTCTGACAGTCCTGTCCATGCCACTGAAACCGAAGTACTGTCTCATGTTGCCCTAACTCAAAGTCTGCTCTCACTCTCCAGTTGCCTACTGGATAGTGCTGCTTGGCAGCTGGTACCCTTCAAACAGAACGCATCCATAGGTCAAACAAGAATTTCCCAAGTCTGAGCCCAAGATGGTGCTGACTGCTGTAGGAAGGCACTGATGCGTAAGATAGGGTTTCTCACCTAAGTGAACCAAAAATCAATTGAGGGAATTAAAATTACAAGTTACAGAAACACGTGGATTTTCTGAAAGTCAGTCATTTAGAGAAGAAAGACGACCATGTGCTGCCCAATAAGGTAGCCACTAACCATGGGTGGCTACTGAGCACTGAACATTCAAATTGAGATGTGCCATAAGTATATACACACTGGAGTTCAAAAGGTTAGTACAAAAGAAAGAATACAAAATATCGCATTAACAATATTTATATTGATTTCATGTTGAAATAACATTTTGGATCTACAGTTGTCTCTCTGCATCCAGAGGGATTGGTTTCAGGACCTCCCACGGACACCAAAATCCGTGAATGCTCAAGTCCCTTAGTCAGCCCTCCATTATCTGTGCATGTGGAAACCCCAGATACAGAGGGCCAACTGTATTAAGTAATCTCACCTGTTGCTTTTTAGTTTTAAAACTCTGCTACTAGACTATTTAAAATTACTAATGTGGTCACAATATGGCTTGCATTATATTTCTATTGAATAGCGCTGCTTTAGAAATTGCACTATCGTCTTGAAAGAGATCAAAATTTGAGCTGGTTTCTCAGAAATATGTTAAATTTAAATAATTATCTGTTTTCACAAAGGACCATTAGTTGTGGTAGATCACAAGCTTTTCAGATGAGAGATTGTCCCTTACCACTCTACTAGCTTAAGTAGTAGCACTTTATCTCACAAATGGAAAAATGTCACTAAGTATTTGTTAAATTAAGGAAGAGACCAAGACCCCAGAACACAGAGCAAGCAAAGTACTCTCAGGTCACCCACATGCTCATTCTCATGTTAATATTTCCAGCTGCCTGAAATGCTAACGCCATGGCTGGTGGTCTAGGGGTCACCCGGGACCCTTAGGAAAGGAAAGAGAAGTCTCTCTCAGCAGAGCCAAGAGGTAGAAGGAAGTAAGAATTTGGACCCTGTCCAGCTGCACCTCTGGCCTCTTTTATATGAGATAGTGATAAACCTTCTCTGGTGTAAGCCAGTATTTTTCACACCTTTGAAACTAGCAGTCAACTAACATAATCTCAACTGGTAAATGGAGAATCTTGAAATTCAATCTATTCTTACAATACAGATAAACCAAATGGGCCGTTTCTCACTAGCCATATACTCTCTCCAGATCCAAATTTCTCAACCTATTACTACCCAAAGAAACAGGGAAGGGTATAAAGGCAATCTTGACATTGCTCTTCTCAAACAGACCCGAATCTAAGGCCATACCTCAACGAGAGAGGCTCACAAACGAGTCTATCCCACACATCACTGTTTTCACACAGCAGCAGAACGCAGTAGGGCAATGGGAATTTTAGTTTGATTTTATTTATGGATCAACAAATCATTTGATTTAGAAAAAATTAAGATAGCAACTAGTTAATAACTTCATAGCTAATAAAAAAACTTTCAGTGACCTGGAAATTTCGGCTATTCTCCTTTGCCTAGTAAGCTTTTACTTTCTTCTTTTAAATGAGGGCGACATCTGCTGGGGAAAAGATAGATGTTAAATCATTATATAAGGAAGCAAACCTTTTAAAACTATTTTCTTTCCAAGCAACAATTTTCTGCTCTCAGTTAAAGATTTTCTGAGGGCACTGTCACAATAGGGTCCAAATGATTTCTAAATTCCTACTGTTGCTTTCCCAAAGCACCAGGGCAGGGGTTCCGCCGCTCCTGCAGGGCTCTGGAGGAGTGTATTTGGGAGCTCCTTTCAAGTTCTCCTACTACGCCTTGTCATCCCTAGGAGACCGAGAGGAGGAGCTTCCCCTGAGACTTAGCCTCGACTTTTCTCCCACCCTGCTCAGCATCCCGTTCCCTTCTGCCTCCCTAGCCATTGTACATTGCCTGAGCTTCCACTGCGTCATCGCAAGTCCCTGGGCCCTGGCCTTCCTCTCATTGTGCTATCCATACTGCTGTACCGTCCCAACCTTCAGTCTGGCTTCCAGGCTGCCTGACACTGCCACATGCAGGCTCTTCTCAGTCCCCATGCTGCTAAAGACTCCTCTTATAATCTGATGTGGTCAGCCAAAATTCCCTTACTGTAACTGTCTACAACTTCTCCGACACTCTCTGAAATCCTGCTACCACCCAGCCCCCCTCTCAATCCATGCCTTCAACTTCCAGGTTACTGAGACAAATGCTACTCGAACATTGACAAGTACTAAGCCTTTCTACAGCCCAGCCACTCTTCTAGGCGCTGGAGATATACCAGTGAACAAAAAGGCAGATGCCAGCCCCCGCTGGAGCTCACAGCTTAGCAGGGGAAGACAACGGAAACGATGCGGAGTAAGTTAAGTGCTGTGAAAAATGAGGAAAGCAGGGAAGGTTAAGTAAGGGTTCAAACTCACTGTTTTCTCATGTTCGCTGCCTACCATTCTTTTCACTTCCACAAAATGTGTCACTGTCCTCACTTAACCTCCCCTTATTTACTTATTTAGGAGATATTTAATGAGTGCCTATTTTGTGCCAGGCACTGGGTACACTGAGGAAAATAAACAGATATGGTTCCTATCCTTGGAGTTGCTAACGGAGCAAGAGATAGACACTATCTTTAGAAGGATTCTACAAATACATACTTACAAGCTGTGGTAAGCATGATCAAAGTAACACTGGGACAGAATAATCTATTTTAGGTTAGGGACTCAGAGAAAGCTCCTTTGATGAAGTAACAATTAAGCTGATCCTGAAGAAGTGTTAGCCAGATGAAGAGTGTGTGCGCGCGTGCGTGTGCCTGCCCACTTGCATGCGTGTGCTGTGCCTGCGAGCTCACTCCCACTAGCTGGACAGTGCATGGGAAAGTCCTGAAATGGGAAAGAGCCTCGTGCTTTCAAGGACCGAAGCAAGGCTGGTGAGGCTGGAGCTCAGTGCCTGAGGGTAGGGCCGTTGGAGGTGAGGCTGGAAAGGCCGCCACGGACTTGGTGAGGATGTTGGATTCCATCACTTGGCCAACGGCTGGGAGAGTGCTGAGGGCCGCCTGGTGGAAGGCTGCTCCATGTGGTCCTGTCCTGATTGTAGCACGTGGAGGGGTCTGAACCCTCCGGTTTCAGGGAGAAGTTCTCTGGGGACAGACGCCTCAGATTAAAAACTCATGGAGAGTCAAACTGCTGCAACCATCACTGGCTGTTTAAACTCAACAAGCGGGTGACCTTGATCAAGAACCTGCCGGTGCAGGCTCTAGAGCCAGGTGACCCTGTCTGACACCACCTTCACAGTTAAGGGAAACAACAGGGGAGCCACGGCCCACAGCAGCAGCTCCCACCTTGTTCTGTTCTACAAGTGACGCAGGCACACACTTGGGAGGAGTTGCACCTTACATTCCTCACCAGGGACTTAAGAGGGCAGGGGAGCATGGGGTGCCCAAGCACTGAGGCGTTTCCATCTTATTTCATTACCCAAGTCATACTACCAAGACATTCTTCTCTTTAAAAATTTACTTGGAAATATTTAAGATGTATCAAAAGGCATAAAGAGCAAATAGTCAACAACCCCCCATGAACCCAATCCCCAGCTTAAGAAATAAATGTCACCAATTCCACCAAAGCCCTACCTCCCCTTCCCTGACTGTACACTCCAGCTTCGCCCAGAGATACTCGCCACGCACAGTTTGGGTTTATTGTCATTCCCACACACTCCTCTTGAGATGCAGTGTAGTGGCTACGAGGATGGACTCGAGGTTTAAACCTCAGCTCTGCCAGTTACTGGCTGGTGACCCTGGGTAAGTCACTTAACCTCTCCGTCCCTCAGGGGGATAAAATGAGGGTAACAATACCTTACTGAAAGGGTTCTCTGAGGAATGAACGTTAATATATGCAAAGAATGGTTCAGAACAGTGCCTGGCACACAGTAAGTGCAATGTGTTCATATTATGTTAGAGAAAAAATCCACGGACGCTTGTGAAAGATGGTAAGGTAGATCTGATTCAGGACCACAGTGACGGGTATAAGGACACTGTGATGGGGCCTGCAGTGGGGGAGAGAGATTGGGCCCAACTCTGAATATAGTGTGGGCAAGTGTGAATTCACAGCCAAGGAGCAGGGTGGGGGCAGTGGATGGAAAACTACAACGAGGAAACCTCAGGGATGAGGGAGAGTCCTGCTGCCTACAGGCCAGGGCGGCCAGACACCGCCTCAGGGAGGTGGAGGACGAGGACCCTGAGCAGATACCGAGGGAGGTGAGACAGCAGGGTGGGGTGGGGTAGTGCTGGTTACACTGACGTAGTAAGTTCTTCCTAAAACTGGATTTTACAAGGTAGTGCACAGAAAGGCCCAGGAAAAGGTCCAGGAGCCTGACTCAAGTTTGGTCAACCAAAGAATCTTTGTTAGTTATAATCCTCCTCCTCTCAGAAGCAAAGGGAAATATTTTAGGCTGATTTAAAAGAAAGAAGTCACATGAAATGAACGGTAGATAAGGAAATAAAGAAGGGAAGAAGGTAGGCAGAGACGTGAAGAAGTCACTGTGAGAACTTAGGAGAGAGGAGGACAACTGTACTCAGGATTGGAGGGTTAGCTCTCTAGGTCTGGCCCTAAACCACCCCCCTTAATTTGGGTCTCACCTTTCCACTGTTTGGAAAGTGCTAAGCACTATATAAATGTGAATGAACAGCCATCCCATCATTTTTAAAAATGTTACAGAGCAGGAGTCAACCTTGTCTCCCCTCCCCCAACATGCACATCAGCGCAGGACTGGCAGCGCCTGGGTCGTAGCTAGGGCTCAGGCCCCCAGCAGAGGCACACGCGTGCAGTCTGGCAGGCAGTGACCTGGCCGCTCTCTGTCTACTACACCAGCTCCAAGTGTAAGCAGAACCCTGGAGATGGTGGAAGTTTCTGCTCAAGGTCCCAGTGCACAATCACTGCCTTGGTGGCGATGAGAGACATCACTGGTGGCAACTTCTTGAGTCACTGCTGGGCTGCAGCAGTGACACTGTGCTCTTGAAGTCAACAGTGCCAGTGGAGCCTCCAACTCTCTCCCAGGGAGCAGCTCTTGGGGAGGATGTCTTAGGGAATCATTTCTGGAGGCCCAGCCTAGTGCACGCTCCCTTCCCCTGGCCTCACAATGATTTTATAAGCACTCAATTCCCTGTACTTAAACTCATTTCTGCTTAAAACAGCTAGAGTCGTTTCTGTACTCTTCAACTGAACTCTGGTTAAGAGCACAAATTTTTTTAGCAAGTAGTACACTTGAATCTTGCATCCAATCGGCAACATCACAGTATATGGTATGAGCTAGATACTCATCAACTTTCCTTTCAATGGTATTTACTCTAATGGGACTTATTTATATTCACTCTCAATTAAAATCTCTTGGGCTATGACCATTAGCCTAAAGAATACTGACAAGTAGGCATGCAACAGATTGGAGAGGTAGATTTTAAAAGTAACTTTTTATAGGTAAATGCTAACCTAGAGGGACATTTTGTTTTTAAGATTTTATTTTTTTCCTTTTTCTCCCCAAAGCCCCCAGTACATAGTTGTATATTCTTCGTTGTGGGTCCTTCTAGTTGTGGCATGTGGGACGCTGCCTCAGCGTGGTTTGAAGAGCAGTGCCATGTCCGCGCCCAGGATGTGAACCAACGAAACACTGGGCCGCCTGCAGCAGAGCGCGCGAACTTAACCACTCGGCCACGGCGCCAGCCCCTAGAGGGACATTTTAACACATCTTATTTCTGAAATTGGGAAGAATCTTACAATTGGTGTATAAATTTAATATGGTTTCCTCATTCACTCTCCAATGCCATCAATAAGACATTATTAAATCAATACTATGTCTTATAACTGATGGCATCTTAGAACTTTAAAAAAAAGTTTTCGTATGATAAAGCATACAATTTCTCTTATGCATAGATACTACACAATGACAAAAAAGGGGAAAATATTCAAATATCATCCATTAATTCTAGGTATTTCAGAATATATACTCAAAGACAGAGTTTCTTAAAATTTTAAATTCACCCAAATATATGACTGTTTGCAAATGTGACTTTGAAAGAGAAGTATTCTCCCATGCTAAAATAATCAGTGATTTCAAATAATATTTTCATTATTACAATTTCTTCTGCAACCTATACAGCAACAAACACTGTAGTGAGAGGGTCCCTTAGAATAATGAGATGCAAGGAGAAGGCAGCTTTGAGCATCGAGGGTCCATCTGCTGTGTTTATCGGCAGTCCCAGTTGGGTACAAAGTGATGGCCTTCTGTTTGTTCTGCTGACGGTTTCTGGCTGATCTGTCACCATGGCAACTTTTGGAGCCCAACTCAAAATGAGCACAAACTCATTAACTACTAACTATATTAACTTAGTGTCTGTTGCTAATGAGAAATGCTGTTTAGAGATATTTTCTTTTCTAACATACTACAGTTACTTCTCTAAAAGGTATTAAATTAAATGCCACTCAATATATCAGACTGGATAATATAAACGTTAAAGTAAAATTACTTTAATAATAACTACTAATAATACGAATAATTTCATTAAAAGGTTACTTTGTGGGGCTGGCCCCGTGGCCGAGTGGTTGAGTTCGCACGCTCCCCTGCAGGTGGCCCAGTGTTTCGTTGGTTCGAATCCTGGGCGTGGACATGGCACTGCTCATCAAACCATGCTGAGGTAGCGTCCCACATGCCACAACTAGAAGGACCCGCAACAAAGAATATACAACTATGTACCGGGGGGCTTTGGGGAGAAAAAGGAAAAAATAAAATCTTTTTTAAAAAAAAAAGGTTACTTTGTTTTGGTCCTTTGATTCTTCTACTTTAAGAAAATATACTATTTACCTTACAGGCAAATGTTTCTAAGCTCTTTTAAACAATAGCTGGCTGATTTAGAAGATTAAAATAGAGGGGCTGGCCCCGTGGTCGAGTGGTTAAGTTCACGCACTCTGCTTCGGCAACCGGGGGTCTGCAGGTTCGGATTCCGGGGGCAGACTGACATACCACTCATTAGGCCATGCCGTGGTGGCATCCCACATAGAACTAGAATGACCTACAACTAGAATACACATCTATGTACTGGGGCTTTGGGAAGGGAAAAAAAAACGAGGAAGATCGGCAATAAATGTTAGCTCAAGACCAATCTTCCTTACCAAGAAAAAAAAGAAGAAAAAAATAGTTTAAAAAAGGGGGAAAAATTTGATAAGAGCATATGTTAAAGCCAAGTAATGAATACAGCATTAATATATATCGGCTTTTTTATAACCTTTTCAATATGTAACATCAGCTGAAATACTCCTCAAAAGAGGCAACACACACTGGAGAGACATGAGGGTAAAGGAAGTCCACCGAGTCCACTGCTTTCAGCTCCCTCACCTCCATCCTGACCGCGTCCCTTTCCCGGCTGAATCATGCTGAACTGAACAAGCTCTCGAGAAACAGCAAACCCTAACCTCATGAAACACAGACGGCTTCAGTGCAAGTGTGCCCACAGGTCTCCTCTCAGGACATGCGCACTGCCTTCTGCACCAGGACTCTGTGTGAGTTTTCTTTAATAAGTTAATAAAGTGTGGAAGAGCAATAATCCTGGGATGTTTTTCCCCAAAAAGTGCAGAATCCTTCAACCTGCCAGGAGAGGGAGGCCGAGTTAAAGCACTGCGACATTTAGTCGGAGAAGGCGGCGGGGGGGGGGGGGGGGGAATGGCCATGCGGCAAACTGATTCTGAAAAGCCTTATTGCTCGAGGAAAAGAACATTCCTCCTCTATGATGCCTGCCCCCATCCGCCTTTAGCCTCATCTCACACTACTGTCCTCTCTGCTGACTACTCATCTGCTAAGCCAACGTCCTGTTTGTTTAGGTTCTGGAAAACAGCTAGCCAGCCTTTGCAAATGCTGTTCCCTCTGTATGTGGGAGCCCTTAGCCCTCTCTCTACTTTCCTGGGCCTAGTTACATTCTCTTCATCCTTCAAATCTCAATTCAAGCATCACTCGGGATGCCTTCCCTAAGCCAGCCTCATTCAGGTTCCTCTGCTCTATGCTCTCATTAAATGATGTTCCTTTCCTTCAGAGCAGCCATCTCAGTTAGTAATGACACATAGTGCACTCTGATGGCTGTTTATGTCCATTCCCCATAAGACTCTAAGCTCCACAAGAGTGAGAAGCATATCTATTTTTCAAATCTTTTTCTCCCCATAGCAAACAGCACAGTGCCAGGAAAATGGGAGGTGTTCAACAAATATCTTTGGGATCAAGTGGTCAGCCCTGGTAGACTATCTACCAGCATGACCCCTTCCTCTCCGTCCTCACTACTCACCTCAGTCTCTGGAGCCTGAACTGTGCAGTGGCAGTGGTCTAACTGTACCCACTGCCCCCAGCTCTCCCTCTCGCCAACTGTTTAATTCATCTTCAATGTGGCACGTTCAGTGATCTTTCTAAAACATAAATCTCATGATGTCACTCTCCCACTTAAAACTCTCCAATGGCTCCCTCTGGTCTAAAAGATCAAATCTAACATCCTTCAGATGGACTCGATATATGAGCTAGTCACCCTGCCCTCCAGCTTTCTGGCTTCAACTCCTTTTTTTGGTAGGACAGACTGTCAAGAGTGCTCAGTTCTAATGGCCTAAGGGATGGCTCTGGGATGACTGGGATAGGCGTCCCTCCTTGTCCTTGTTCTCATGGCTACCTTAGGGGCCAGCTGGAAGCTCTAGAATACACTTATCTCATTCTTAATCAGTATGTTCCTTTGCCCCACTTTTCTCACTTATTTTTAAAAACAGGTTATCGTTTCCTATAAACATACAAATATTGGATGAAAAGACGACCAAATGAAGGTAACTTAAACGCTTTCAGATAGAAGACGTCGGATAAATCACAGCATCCACAACATTTTATTGCATTCATCTGCTTATATATCCATTTACTTATATATCTAACTATTCCTATTAACATATCTTTTTGAGAACAGGGAACGTATCTCTGCTGTCAGGTAGGTATTTATTGTTTATTAAACTAATTAGTGAACTACCTTGACAACTCTAGGTAGAAAAATGTGACTACCATTTAGTTCATTTATTAACACATTATTTGGTAGGTGTGCTAAAAGCTAGATAAAATGTGATCACAATTGAAAGTACATATTTTCTGAAATTACTATATTACAAGAAACTGCACGCATAAAAGGAAAGGGAAATGACTGAGGCATGCAGAAAACTAAGCAGCGATGAGACTTTCTGCCCAACTGTAGAGGCCAATTTAATATTAGAAACCAATCTGGAATAAGAAAGCAGATAACTGGGGCCGGCCTGGTGGCGCAGCAGTCAAGTGCACACGTTCCTCTTTGGTGGTCTAGGGTTCACCGGTTCGGATCCCGGGTGCGGACACGGCACCACTTGGCAAGCATGCTGTGGTAGGCGTCCCACGTATAAAGTAGAGGAAGATGGGCACGGATGTTAGCTCAGGGCCAGTCTTCCTCAGCAAAAAGAGGAGGACTGGCTGCAGTTAGCTCAGGGCTAATCTTCCTCAAAAAAAAAAAAAAAAAAAGCCAGCAGATAACTCAATAAAAAGTGGGAAAATATTTGAATAGATATTCACGAAAGAAGATACATAGCAGAAAAGCACATCAAAATAATGTTCAATCAGTAGCCATTAGGGAAATACAAATCAAAACCACAATGAAACACCATCACACACTGTTGGAATGGCTAAAACGACGCAGGCTGACTTTCCAAGTGCTAGTGAGGAAGCAGAACTGAAATGGTACACCACTTCGGAAAAGTTTTGCAGTTTCTTGAAAAGTTAAACATACATCTATCATGAGATCCAGCCACTCTACTCCTCCATGTTCACCAAAGAAAAATGAAAGTATATATCCATATAGAGACTTGTATATGAATGTTCGTAGAAGCTTTATTCATGAGAGCTAAAAACTCAAGTGTCCATGAACAGCTGAAGGGGAAAACGAACTGTGATAAATCCAAAGAAACGCCGCTCTGCAACAAAAGGAATGAACTACGGACACATGCGACAGCAGGAAGGAATCTCCAAGTGTGAGGCTGACTGGAAGGAGCCGAGAGCATATACTGTGTGATTCCGTTTATCAAACAGTCTAGAAGAGAGAGACTTCTGTCCAGACAGAAAGCAATCAGCGCCTGCCTACAGGGCGCTGGGGGTGGGCGGGCAGGAGAGACGGGTGGAGAGGGGCCCAGGGACACCTTCAGGGACGACGATGTCACCTTGATTGCAGGGATGCTTTCACAGGTGTGCACATGCCAAAACTCACTAAAGTGTTCTTTTCAGATACGTGTGGTTTGCTGTATGTCAACTATAACTCAAGAAAGCTGTTAAATAAAACAAAGAAAAGAAAGCAACCTGGGTAAATAAGTCATTTCTCAGAAAGCAGACTGGCAGCTTCCTTTAGAGCTAGAAACTGTCACTTTCTCTAAACTTGGAAACCGCTTTCACGTTTAATGTTTTAGTGAAAAGTTATGTTAACTGGAGATGTAGATTTCCTTCCCTTCATCTGAGCATTACTGGAAGGGCCCTCAAGAGGATGCTGTGAAAGGGGCTTGTGACCAAGAAGCAGTGCCCTGCTGCCCTGTTATCACTGGGTTTATCTCCTTTCTTCTAAAATGTGATCAAGAGCTTCTCTCTCTATATGTACCTACTTCCCTCCACCCCATTAAGTTTTCATCCTTTTAAATTGCCTATATACTAGGGGGAAAATACCACTTCTTAATACTCTTTCCTTTGTTCCCATGAAAAAAAAATATTAATGCATTTATTATATCTTCGTTCCCCTAGGGATTTAACAGTAAAATTAAATAATTACTTTAAATAAAGAGCAACATGGCCAAAGAAAGACACATCTAATATTTAAAATCCTGTAAGATACCATCCCATAAAGATCCCTCATGTAATAAATCTCTTAGGAATTTCTTTCATCCTTATTTGAAAAGACCGTAAGTTACTTCATAAAATGAATGGTTATACTGATAATAGATACATAATATCTATGTCTCCTTCATATGATAGCAGAAAAAAATACATAATTGGCAACCAGAAGATAAGGGTTCTAGTTCTTGTTCAGCCAAACGAGCTGTCAAAACTTATACAATTCACTTAAACTCTTTCAATCTCATTTCCTATCCAACGTAGGAATTGGATAAACTCTAAGGATCCTTCAAGCTCTAAGATTTTATTAATTTTGTAGACAGGCAAATAAATTGAGACATTTTATAAAATATATTGTGCTGAGGGGCTGGCCCCGTGGCCGAGTGGTTAAGTTCGCGCGCTCCGCTGCAGGCGGCCCAGTGTTTCGTTGGTTCGAATCCTGGGTGCGGACATGGCACTGCTCATTAAACCACGCTGAGGCAGCGTCCCACATGCCACAAATAGAAGGACCCACAACAAAGAATATACAACTATGTACTGGGGGGCTTTGGGGAGAAAAAGCAAAAAATAAAATCTTTAAAAAAAAAAAATATTGTGCTGAGCATACTGGTTAGACTCTTATCCACTGCTTTTAAGAGCAACACGCACTGAATATAATATTTGCTTTGGTTATGTGGATATGAACACGAACACTCATACATTTAAGGAATCTGGCCAATTTTATTACACAAGGTAACTCAAGAAACCACAGATCTGATGCTTCACAAAGACTAACTGTTGATTACTGTGTTGAGACCCCCGAAAGACTGAATGAACAGCAATCAGCTGCCTCAGCTGAACAGAAGTGCCACGGAGCCAGAGAAGTGCAGCACTGCGGGTTCCCATTCTGTCTGTTTTACCTCTCTCTGACTCTGACATGGGGAGGGTATGCTTTCAAACTCAATTCTCACTACTTCTCATTCATGCTGAGAAAATGCTTTGTAACTCTATGTTTAGAATGAGCCTTAATGACAGTATGGCACAGTGTATATAATTTGTGATCCCCAAACCCTTATCACTCAATGTAAGGCTACTGAAGAACATGCTTTCAATTTATTTACATTAACAAAAGCACATAAAGGTTTTCTTAAAATTAGCAATTACAAACTGAATGCAAGGCAAAGCTGAATATCTGACTGCAAAACTTATAATCCTTTCAGGCAAGATTAGGAGACTAATTAAAATGTATGAATTTATAAAAGTATATCAATCAAAACCACAAATCATCAATCATATGGAGTTTGAGCCACATTGGGTCATCAAGATATTTGCTTTCATATATGATATAATTAACTTTGAGTCTTTTGTATGAAAACGTATCTTCCTATTTTATGAACTTTAGAAAAATCTGGCTAAAACCAGTGAATTAAATTCACTTCACATTAATGAATATTATTAATAGTTCATCTTAAAAAAATCCATGAAAAAACTCAGAAGACAATACAGAGAATTTAGGCTCATAAAGCCATCACATCACATAGAAAGCTATTATTATCTGTGCCCAAATTAAGGGCAGCGCCCAAAATAAAGAACAGAGATTACTGCTTACCGAAGTAGAACCCCTGGTAAAGCGTCCGGCACTTAGACACTAGTTACTGTACCGCAGGGAGACGACACACAAGGTAATGGTGTTCCATAGCAGGATCGTGGCTGACTCCCCTCCCCCACTATGAGAGCATCCAGGGCCTCTTGAAGGCATCACAGGTAACTGTGTTCAGTTGGCTCTTCATCATCAAGGCAAAGACAATGTTCAGCAGAATTTACGAAGTATTATTTTGTTTGAAAATAGGCTCATAGAGAGGTTTTCAAATTGCTTAGTGCAGCTCCTCAAGGGGCAGCCGACGGGGGAGTACTCACTGGGGAAGCAGCAGAGAGGCCATATAAAATATACATTTATGTGTATATACTCATAAAGAGATGCAGTCAAGGATGGCCAACAAAATGTTTACTGGTGATACCTCAGAATGGAGAGATTTCACGTGAATTTAACTTTTCTTTAGACAATGCTCAAACTATTTTCAATAAGAACATATTATATTTTTTCATTGTAAGAGGAAAAATAAGGAAGAGGTGACTGTGACAACAACTACCCAAGACCAGAAGGCAGTGAAGGAGAAGGATTCCAGGCATATGCCCATGTTCAGACTCCGGCAGAGGAAGAGCTCAAGCCCATTGCAGGATCCGCATGGTCGGGGGACAGGAAGAGGAGGAAACTGGTGAAAGGCAAGAACGAGTCCACTACTTGAGTGGAAACCTCCAGAGCTGAACCAGAGTGTCTCTCCTGGCTGCAGAGAAAGCATGGTCCCCACCTGACACCAGGGCAGGGCATAAATGTCGGCAGCACAGTGTTTCAAGAAAGCTTAGTCACTTGGCCTGTATCTTAAAACAAGAAGAAAATGACCTCAACCAATAAATCACAAGTCAGGATTTTAAAAAACAGTCAGAAACAAAATTTTATTTTATTTGTAAATTTTGTAAAGCAGACTTTCTAGAAACCTAGTTTTCAGATGGGGTAGGAGGAGAGGAGAAGCATGCCATATATTAGACTAAGCTCATCAAAAAAGACAAATTTCTAGCGAGATTCAGTTCTGCATTAGTCTTTTAAATGAAGATTCATAGTTCAACAGCTATAGCCAGCTATAAAAAACTTTTTAAGCATAATTAATGCTATAATGAAGACTGACCTACCAAGAATGGATTAGGCTACTCTCTGGGAGAAAGCAGAAAGGTATAATATATATATGTATATGCAGTATATTCTAAAGAGTTCTCTGAAAATGTTAAACGTAAATCAAAATTTAAAGAGGCTAAGTTTCAGGTACTGAGATTAAGTCAAATATAATGTTAAATAATGGAGGCACTGCTTTACTAATGCTACCACTATTGAGCAGTGTATAATACTGCAGAGCAAGTATATTACTCATTGATTTGGTCTAGTTTGAGCTAATTATCAAAATAAAATCAATTCAAACTTCTTTCTACCATGTTAATTGACTCAGTGATATTATATAATCTAATTTATGACTGTAGCCTCTCTCATGAGAGTATTCAACTCTTGACTCACTCAAATTGCTAAACTCTTTCCTAGAGAGCAGGGTTCTCCGGCTCCTGTTGATTGTGGAGTGGGTTGTCACATCTGGCCAGGAAGCATGACCCGGCTCTGGAGTCAGAGGCAAGGTTGAACCAAGTTCTGCCACTCTCACTAGCTCTGTGACCTTGTCTAAGTTACCATACCTCTCTGAAAATCCCTGTCCTGATACAGGATTGTTCTGAAACATGGTAGGTACTGAGACACAGCGATGCTTGATAAAGGTCTACTGTGTGACTTTCCTGACGCTGTAAGTGCAGAAAGGTTCTGAGCACATCAGCCTGCTATTCCCCAGCTGTGTAGCCTTGGGGGCACTCAACAAACTTTCACAGCTTCAGCTTACTCGTGTGTACACTGGAGACAACGGCACCAACAATTAGAAGTAATAGATGTACAGGCTGAGGCCAGGGTCTGGCAGGAAAGCAGTCTCTAAGTGAGGGCGCTGACTCAGGCTCCGACCCTGCACACAGGGCTGGGAGCGGGGGCTGTATGGGTGAGCAAGGCCAAGGGAGCCCCTAGCAGACTAGGGCAGGGCACATCATTAAAACACAGAGCGTTGGAAAAGTAAATCTATGTTACGTGTGAGCACTAATGCTGCTCCTACAATATATCTCACACGTTCAGGCCAGCCTGTGTTACGTAAAACACGTGTCCACCCAGAAATGGAGAACCACCGTCTTGCAGGCAGTTAATTTTGATTTAACCAGTAATAATAGAGAGTCTGAGAAAAATTTAAACCTTGATGCTGCTAATATTCACTAATGAATTATCTAGCAACACTGTGAGATTCTAATTCAGAAAGCATTTTTTTGTTTAGAGGACATTAACAGTCATCATTATGATCTGTTCTGAGGCTAGTTATAGTCAGTACAGTCACTGACAAATTGTACCCAAAGGAGTAGGATTTTAGAGAAGATAAAAGAAGATAAAAACCCAGGAGAGTTTGGAGTCAGAAATGAAAATACTCATCAGAAGAGTAACAGAAAATAGTAACTCCGCGTAAGGTGTCAGGACAATGTAATTCATGATCTCTATAGAGTCATAAGCAATTTGCTACTATTTGAAGAGAAAACAATTACAATGACAACAGAATATACCTGGTATTGAATCAGGTTGTAAAAGCTCCTCAAAATGTTAAATGAAAAAGGAAATAGAGGAGTCAGAACAATAATTCTGTACTTTTGAAGGACAATTATAAGGAACCATTGTTTCTTATTCAAGGTCATAAATTCAAATACAACTACGACCACAACCTTTTGAACCCTTCTGGAAGGTTTGATGTAAACGCACACTGCTTCTGAGAGAGTAAGAGGGAAGAATGTCCTTTCTGAAAACTATGCTGCCTTTTAATATTCATTTTATACAAAATTCATCCCTTCATGTGACTCTGGTGTAGTGGCTCTGAGGCCTACTGCACGGGGGTCAGGAGCCCGGGCTCCCTCAAGTCCCACCCTTACCACTAACTGCTAGACCGAGAGCGAGCCACCCAGCTCATATGACCGGCTTCAGTTTCTTCACTGTAAACTAACACCTGCCCTGCTCAGTTATGAAGTTCAAAGGAGATAACACACAGAAACTTTACTTTGAAAACTATAAAATGTCAAGTAAGAGTATTAGTCGTGGTGCTGCCTGAGACAGCACTCTCACGGAAATCTTTACATTGCATGCATCTGCATGTACAATTTGTGTACATGTGATGGTCCAACAGAAATAAAAACTTAAAAATAATAACAATTAATTATAGGCAACGTCTACTGGGCACCAAGGCACTGAGCCCTTTTCATGCATGATCTCGCTGAGTCTTCACAACAGCTCATGAGGTGGGAACCATTCATTCATTCCCTCCCTCATTTTAAATACGAGATACCTGAGGCCTAAAGAAGCGAAGTAACTTGCCCCAAATCAAAGAGAGCTGGCGTACGTGACTCCTGAGTGTGTGCTCTTCACCACCGAACAGCCCCAACCATGTAAGCATAAAATGAAGAGGCTCGGAGTGCTGCTTCCATTTTGTTCATTCGCCAGCAAATCAAAGGCACGCCTAAGCTACCGTGAGAGCTCCACGTGTTTCCACCAGCACCCAGTAAGTCAATAATAAGCAAATTCTGGACTTGGAGAATAAAAAAGAAATCTCTTACACGTTAAAAAGCAAAGAGGGAATACAGAAAGAATATACTTCTTTTTATTATAAATAGTTGGCAAAGACAATTGGAAGTTTTTAAAAAATTCAGTATCTTTTGGTTGTTCTTATTAATTGGATCAACTTCATCAGTTTAATCCTTGTTTAGTGGAAATCAAACCAAAGGAAAATTATAAAGTATCGTTTAGAAAGCTAATATAACATTCTTTAGGCATTTCAGACTAAGCAAGTGTCAATGAGATGCAGATGTAAAACCAGTGATAAATGAAGAATTTCACACTGAATAATAAAAAGTAAATTCCAAGGCGGGTTGGATTCTTTGTTTTTAACATTAATTTTTTAAAAAGTCATCTTCATCATAAAAAGTTTGGTACTGCCATAAAATGTACCCCCCCCCATAAAATAAACTTACCTTTGGTTTTTTGATCAGCAGCCTGAAAAAAAAAATCAGAAACTCTTTAGGAATAATAATGTGTAGAATGTACACATCTATGAAAGTTTATAAGCAGACTTTTAATATTGAAAATTTTAAAAATAAATTTTTGCCCAGTTACTTTATTAAAATTCATTACCGGGAAAAATGTACAACTGTCTACATGCTATCGATTATATGACATTATTGATCTAAAGGCAAAAAAATCTATGTGGAAGTTCATTTAAGCTCTCTATTTTATTATAGTCTAAAAGGTATTAGAGTTTAAACTACAAGATATATTAAACTAGGCAAGAACAAAAACAAATGGCATAAGTTGGTACATTAAATGCCATCAAGTCCAAGCATGACTATAAGACTTACAGTAGGGCTTAACGTTTTCATATTTACCGACAGGATTTATAAAAGAAAATTTGCCAAAGCTGCAAAAATTATTTCCAGCTTTTCTAATAAAATCAGTTAAGTGGTCCTTTCCTCACTTCTTACACATGGTTGTTCTGAACAATTCATTTTAAGTAGAACAGCATGGACATTCTTTACCACCACCAACTAAAATCAAACTTCTTTAAAACACGGCTCTAACATTTCCAGTTCCTTGAGAAAGACATCTTGTGGCTGTCACCCTGTATTTATTTCACCAGTACAATATCTATTTTTTGCTGATTATAGATTTAGCATATTGATTTTTAAAAGCAATAAAACAAAACTTTGTAATGTAATGGCTATGATGATGCAAATGAGACACATAATGATTATAAAGACAATGACATAGTAACTCTAGCCAAACCTTTTTCTGAGCACCTTCCTTCTTTTTCTTTTCTTCCTGCTTTTTCTTTTTCTTTTCTTCCATCAAACGTTCCTCTTTTTGTGTTTCTTGTTCTTTCTCCCTATTAAATATAAAGAAAAGTAGTATTAGTATAATGTCCATTTTAAATCAAAAAATGAAAGAGCATTAGCTGCAGAAAATTTTAAGTCAAAGTTTCACACAGGCACAAAGAAGGACACTTCAGAACAGAGGTGTTAGGACAGACATTCGCCCCACCACGGGCCACATCTCTCCAGGACCACAGCAAGCTGCCCCGATTTCTTTAGGTTCAGTTGGACCTTTGTTCGGTCCACACGTGCTGAGCACCAACCTTCTATTAGACGATGTATTAGGAGATAAGAGTAGAAAACAGAGTGAGATGCAGTTCCCTCAGTCCAGCCCCAGAGCAGCACTTCTCAGTGTTGCCACAGGGACCACAATCATCAGAATCACTGGGGGTGCCTATCAAAAATATAGATTCCTGGGTTCCACCCACACCCAACCAAATTAGAATCTTTGGAGGTGATTCTTATGCACACTATAATTACGTGATTGTTTGAAAAACCAATAGCTTTTAAACAGAGATTCCTACAGAGCGTGGTGCGCTACTCTAAGGCCAGACTGGAACACAGCACAGAGCAGCTCCAATTGGAAGAGTCGGGCAGCCTCTGAGTCAGGCGGAACTGCTGCAAAAGTGTTGGCTGGCACGGGGTGGCATGTCAGTTATCAACCCATTGCCTGTCAGCTTCAAATTCACTCTTTAACACCTGCTCTACAATAACGTACAGACCTCCTTCAAGCATTTCTCTTTTCCAGTGAGCACGATGCAGAGCTTTCTCAGTAAAGGGTCCTAGAGGGACACGGTAGCAGAAAGGCACTCTCCCACTATTTATGGCTGCTGTGGGGTGGGGTCAACATGTGGCTGTGAGGACATCAGTGAGGACCTCAGTCACGGGCCCAGAAAGGGCGGCCCCTCAGCAACACTGCAGCTCTGGCAAGGTCTAGTGTCATCACCTATGACCCTTTCAACACAGACACTGTGCTCCAGGCCTGCCTCTTGCCCCCACTTCGCACTAGTCTCTCATGGTTCTCCCAATGACACGGCCCTCCTGACCGGGACGCTGTGTGCTCCACGCTACTGCACTGATAGCCCCACTTCTCTGCACACTTGCACGCCTGGCCATCAGCTGCAGCTTGCCACCAGGAGGGCTGCCACCAGGGCTCCACCTTCTGTGTGCCCACGTGACTGGCTACTGGCTGCGGCTTTCCTGGGCTGGGCCATGCTCTGGAGGAGTCTTCCTGCTGCCTAGCAACTGCAGACCAGCTGACCTGGGCAAACCAGGGAGTTGTTCTGCCATCCAGTGGGCTGCAACAACACTTTCTTCACTGAGTCTGAACCCCAACCTTGAGGAGAGGAGCCCTCTTCCAGTCAGTCCTTCCTCGGGTACTCTCTCTCAGCCTAGGTACCATACGGTTTTCTACAGATACTCTTTTATCAGAATTTAATTAGTGTTTATAATAAACTTTCCCTGTTTATATCACCATGTGGTTTCTATCTTCTGATTGGGCCCAGACTGATACAAGTGGGATGGAGGATTTAACAGACTAAGCAGAAGGAACAACAGGCAGAAAAGCCTCACCAAAACATCACCATCCATCCAGTAATGCTGTTTTTGAATTAGTAATTTCGGAGTTTGATTTTAATTTGTAAATATGTTTTATATACAACTGCATGCAAAAGGAATTTCACGCTATGGTCAGTTTGTACATATTTAAATACTACCATCATAAAAATTAAATTTTTTTTTTTTGAGGAACATTAGCCCTGAGCTAACTGCTGCCAATCCTCCTCTTTTGGCTGAGGAAGACTGGCCCTGAGCTAACATCTGTGCCCATCTTCCTCTACTTTATATATGGGACGCCTACCACAGCATGGCTTTTGCCAAGCAGTGCCATATCTGCACCCGGGATCTGAACTGGCAAACCCCGGGCAGCCGAGAAGTAGAACATGCAAATGCAACCACTGCGCCACCGGGCCGGCCCCCCAGCATAAAAATAATTTAAATCAACACGGTGTCATGGGGTACGTAGAGAATATTCTTCCTTTAAAACAGTAGTTCTCAATCTTGGCTGCTTATCAGAATTACCTGGGACACTTTAAAAACTGCCAGCGCCAAGGCTGCAATCCTTTTCAGTGAAATCTCTGGAAACTCAGACATCAGAAGTTTTTAAAGCTTCCAGATGACTCCAATGTTCAGCCAAAGTTGAGAACCTGGTTTTAAAGAAGGTCAGTACATTTATAAAGTTTGGGAAATGGCTATTTTTCATTATCTTAGATGATGCTTTCCAGGAATATTTTTATGTTGAAAGGTGCATAGACACTGGGAAATCTGCATTTAAAGATTCTGACAAGGTGCAGACGAGCCCTGTGGCTGACAAGCTGGTGCCACAATCACCATGCTGCTGGCACACATCCTCGGCAGAAGTACACAAATACACCAGGAACACAGTGGTGGCCCCCTACTGTTAGACGTTCTTGATCAATAGCACAACGAAAGCCTTACATTATCTTCAGATAGTACACTTAAGAAAGTCAGCAAGCATGTCTGCATTTTTAAAAGGCACTCAATAGAAGATGCAATAAAAATGATTTTTGCTTAATTCTATTACTCTGAGAATTAAATTACTTACAGCCAGCTATTTGCCTAGCAGTACAGTTCAGGCTTTATTGTAACAGTAAAATAAAATGTTGTAAATAAAGCACCCATATAGCCACGAGATATCTTACACTTTCCTGTCTGATCGTGTTTATGACAAAGCACAATTCAAATGTATGCTCTTTAATAAAATTTTATCTAACTTTTCCATAACAGCAATTTCTTCTACCACTAACTCTCAGTGTACAATTTCTGCCATTCTTCTTTTTAAAAATCAACACTGAACCACATTTTTACTTTATATAGTAACACATGCTCATGGAAAAAAACATAAACAGTACAAAAGATACATAACAAAAAGTAAGATGACTTTTTTTCCAGTGCCCACAAGCCCTCTCCTTGGAGGTAACACGTTAAGTTTCTTGGATATCTTTTCTTTTTTCGCTGAGGAAGAGTCACTCTGAGCTAACATCTGTTGTCAATCTTCTTTTTGTATGTGAGCCACTGCCACAGCATGGCCACTGACAGACAAGTGTGTAGGTCTGCACTCAGGCCACTGAAGCGGAGCGTGCTGAACTTAACCACTAGGCCACCAGGGCTGGCCCTCTTAGACGTCTTTAAGAACATTCTCTATGTGACTCTACACTTATCTTTTTTTAAAAAAGTAACAAAGCATACTATTCACTCTCTTCTACAGTATTCTCTTTTCACTTAATTATATACTCTAATATATATATGGGGAGGAGAAGTACCTCCACATCTCTAAATAATATGCTTGGATTGCTATTTCCTGACTTATCAATTTGAGATATTAAAATTTTTTAATTTTTTACACATTGCCTAAAGAATAATATTTATTAGAATATTTGGTAGCTCAAGTAAAACATACTTGGGGGAATTTCCAGAAGGCTCATTATTAAACTTTTTTTTTTTTATTGCAGTAACATTGGTTTATAACATTATATAAATTTCAGCTGTACATGGTAATATATTTTGAATTCTGTATAGATTACATCATGCTCACCACCCAAAGACTAATTACAATCCATCACCACACACATGCACCTCATCATCCCTTTTGCCCTCCTCCCTCTCCGCTTCCCCTCTGGTAACCACTAATTCAATCTTTGTTGCTATGCGTTTGTTTGTCGTTGTTTTTATCTTCTACTTACGAGTGAGATCATATGGTATTTGACTTTCTCCCTGCCTTATTTCACTTAGCATAATACCCTCAAGATCCACCCATGTTGTCACAAATGGCCGGATTTCATCATTTCTTATGACTGAGTAGTACTGCATTGTGTATACAGACCACATCTTTATCCATTCGTCCTTTGATGGGCACCTCGGTTCTTCCAAGTCTTGGCTACTGTGAATAATGCTGCAATGAACATAGGGATGCAAGTATCTTTATGCATTTGTGTTTTCAAGTTCTTTGGATAAACACTCAGCAGTGGAACAGCTGGATCATATGGTAGATCTATTCTTAATTTTCTGAGGAAACTCCATACTGTTTTCCATAGTGGCTGCACCAGTTTGCACTCCCACCAGCAGTATATGAGTTCCCTTCTCTCCACATCCTCTCCAAAACATATTGTTTCCTGTCTTGTTAATTATAGCCATCCTGACGGGAGTGAGGTGATCTTTCATGATAGTTTTGATTTGCATTTCCCTAATAGTTAACGATGTCAAACATCTTTTCATGTGCCTGTTGGCCATGAGATATTAACAATTTAATTCTTATAGGGATAGATATGAATTTGGTTCTTACAGTACCTCTATATTCCATCCTATCACTACTTTTAGTTCAATTGATAAATGGCATTTGCTTTATAAAGAATATGTAAACATTTGCTGCAGAGCTAAGTAGTAAACTGTGATTATATTGTACTTTTCATCTAATTCTTTTTCCTAAAGCCCTAGCTGTTTGTCTTTTCTTCTTGCACTATTTTCCTACAAAAATTCTGTTTTTTTTTTTTATATTCCCCACCTCCCCCAGTTGAAAACACGAGCCCTCTCTCCTGTTGCATTCTCAAATCTCCTTCCAGAGCTTTCAGGCTAGCTCACTCTGGGCTGGGAGCTCTCTCTGCTAGAGTTTTCTAATATCTTCTAGTTATTTTATTTAAAAAAATTTTCAGTTTTGGTAAAATATACATCAAGTTTACCATCATAACCATTTTTATGTGTACAGTTCACAGTAATATTACATTCACATTGTTGTATAAGCAATCTCCAGAATTCTTCATCTTGCAAAACTGAAGCTCTGTCCCATTAAACAACTCCCCATCACCCCCTCTCCCCAGGCCCTGGCAACCACCATTCTATTTTCTGTTTCTATTAATCTGACTACTCTAAGTACCACATGGTGGTTTTGATTTGCATTTCCCTAATGATCAATGATATTGAGCATCTTTTCATGTGCTTGTTGGACATCTGTATATCTTTTTGAAGCCTATTATTCTTTATATTAAACTTCTGTCTGTATCACTGAGTCATTTCTATCAACTCAGACTGACACAGTGGAAAGGAGAAACTAACGGACTAAGCAGAAAGAACACCACATGCAAACTCAGCCAAACACTATCACCCATCCATTAATGTTGATCTGAATGTATTAACTCAGGCATCCTGTGCTTCCTCGTCTTCCTCCTTGAATTATGCCCTCAATTTGCTGGAAAACTTCCTCAAAAGTACCTTTTCAAGAAAGGGTGCAAGGAAGGGTAGTTTCTGGAGACCATGCGTGTCTAAAAATAGTTTTAGGCTCCCTCTTTGTTTCACTGATGACCTGGATGAGCATAGAATTCTAGGTTGAAAATCAACTTTGAAGGCACTGCGCCACTGTATTCTAGCATCCAGTACCTACTCAAGAGAAGTCTGATGTCATTTTGATTTTCAGTCCCTTTTAGGTTATTAAAGCCTCTCTTTATCCCTAGATTCTTAATCCTAGGGACTCTCAATCCCTGGGAATCCGAAATTCCATGGTGATGTACCTTGGTGTCTTTATTATTTGTGTTTAGCATTTGGCTGATGCTTTCAATAGAGACATTTCTTTTAGCTCTCTATTCCATCTTTTTGTTTGTTTGGTTTGCTGAGGAAGATTTGCCCTGAACTAACATCTGTTGCCAATCTTCCCCTTTTTGTATGTGGGTCACCACCACAGCACGGCCGCTGACAGACAAGTGGTGTAGGTAACCACACTCATGAACCAAACCCAGACCGCCGAAGCAGAGTGCACCAAACTTAACCACTAGGCCATCAGGGCTGGCCCCCTTCCATTTTCTAAACCACAACATACTGAACCTCTCGGATTCATCAGCTATAATTTATCTTTTATATTTTCTACTCTGTCATTTTCGTTGTTATTGTTCTCAATTTTTTGGGTGCTTGGCTTTACCTGGTCTTCCAATCCTTCTACTGAGTTTCTTATTCCATGATACTTACAATTTGTAATAACTTCCTCATTCTCCAGTTGCTCTTTTTCCATTACATTCTTATTTCATGGATGTAAAACCCTCTCTATTTTAGCTGAGGATGTTTAATTAAGGTTTTCTCAAGTTCTTCTAGACTTTCTGCATTCTCTTTGTCTCCTCCCTGGATGCTTCTTCCCTTAGACTCTCTTTGATGTGAGAGTCTTTCCTCAAGTGCCTCGTAACCTCTGGCTGCCCATTCAGGCTTCAAAGTGAGGCACTGAAAAACCACTCAGCTTTGTGTGCACGGTCTGCACTTGTTTCATGATGGGCTGTGCTTGAGGGAGATCAGGTAGGGAGCTGACTCTTTTACTAGAGCAGCTTCAAATGTCAAAACATGCAGCTTCTTCCCTCATTACCAGGGTGCTCCAGCCACAGTATCAGCTACGAGACTTCATCTCCCAGAACTGCTCCACTGCTGAAATTTTAGATGTTACTGTTCTGTGTTCTGACCATAACCTCCTATCCGCACTCCTATTTCATTGTACCTGTTCTTTATCTTCACTGAAACCTCCTATTTCTCGACTTCCATTTTCTTGCAAGCTATTTTCATCAGTTCCTTTCGAGAGAGCCTAAACCTTAAGACCAACTCACATGTTCACTAATTCAATCATTCAGGAACTATACAACTAACATATGCTATTTACTGTGACTAGCACCAGGGACAAAAAGAGGGATTGATTCATTTAACAACCATTTTCTGTACAATGGCATTATAAGTGCTCTGGGATTATAGCAGTGAACAAGGCAGAGTCCGTATGCTTTCAAGGATACTCACAAAAAATGAGGTAAACAAATGACCACTATTACAACAGCTATGTACAAAACGCAGGAAGAGCAGGAAGGATGAGGACCCAAGTCTACCTGAGTGACGCCCTCCCGCTCATGTTATCTTTCTGTTATGGTTAGGGGACCACATGTCCTGGTTTGTTTTTTTTTTTTTGAGGAAGATTAGCCCTGAGCTAACTACTGCCAGTCCTCCTCTTTTTGCTGAGGAAGCTTGGCCCTGAGCTAACATCGTGCCCATCTTCCTCTACTTTATATGTGGGATGCCTAGCACAGCATGGCGTGCCAAGCAGTGCCATGTCCACACCCGGGATCCGAACCGGCAAACCCCGGGCCGCCGAGAAGCGGAACGTGTGAACTTAACCACTGCGCCACCGGGCTGGTCCCCATATGTCCTGGTTTTAATGAACACTATATGCTTCCTTCTGTCCTCTGGGCTCTAAGGACCTTGGCGGCAGGACTGTCTTCTGCCTTTGTGGCCCCAAGAAAAGCCTGTCAAAACATTTCCGGTACTAATTTCTGGTCCATAATCTCAGCTAAGATTTATAGCGGAGAAAATCTTTGGTAAGTATACTTTCTTTCCAAAGGAAATTTTATTTTCTGAAATGATCAAGTAATATTTAAGTTTCTATTTACCTTTGAGGGCTAGTAAGAAGATTTATAAACGTAGGTTTGCAAAGTTTCTTGACCCACTGGAAGAGGAAAAAACTAATAGGTATTGACTGTACAGAGCCAGCAGTGTTTTTTCTACAGGAAGAAGTTGTGTGACGGACTTACAAGTCAAGCAGCAAAGAGAATAAAGAAAAGGGATGGCCAGGTTGGGAAAATTCCATTTTTTAATTTTACTTTCAACTTTTTCTTTTTAAAATTATATTTAAATACACATGATTTTAGAATACTTGTGGAAATGTAATTTTTTTTCCAGTAAAACCTTTGCTTTTCTTGTTTCTCATTGCCTTGGAATCCCCTTACTCATTCTTTCTCCTCCCTCCAGATCCCTATCAAAGGTCCACTCTCCTCCACCTCCCTTCCAGATAATCTATGTTAACCACCCAGTTCATGTCCTTCCATGTCTTTCTCCACGCTCATGTAATAATACAGAAACATACATACCTGTATAGTTTTACAAAGGATTTTATTTGATAATTGTTTTGTAAAACTGGGATCATCTTAAACTTTTTTGCACCTTGCTTTTCTCATTCACTGCGCGTGTGTGGGAGGGAATCTCTCTCCTCATCTCTTCCCCCAAATGAGAGATCTAATCTATTATTGCTAATGGCTACATAACACATCATGGTATGAATGTTATCATATTCCATTTAATCATTTCTCTATTCAAACACATTCACTTCATTTCCAGTTTACTACCATTACAAATAACTCCAGCTTTCCTATCCAGCTTCTGCTAAAGAAAACAGCATTGCTCTGATTGGCGGTATAGCTCCTATTTCAGTAGTAGTGGAAACTAGGTAAGGAGAAAATCAGATACGCGGCTCAACTTCAGATCAAGTCCAAAGGGCCAAACTGGACACAAATTACCTATACTTTTTATGGCAAGGCATACTCTAATGGGTCCCTACCATAATGACTTCTATTAGAAAGAAAATATTTTTAACAATCTGAGTTTTCAATATGTATGTTTCTTTTATTCTCAGATAGTTTAGCAATCACTGGATCAGGACGCTTTGGGTGGAGAAAGAAGCAATGCTCATATTTTAGAGGCAGCTAGAAGAAGGAAGGGTTGGGAAGTAGGAGACTCCCCATAAGTGGAGCCTCTACAGGCATCATCTCCGTGTTCCTAGTTAGACTATACATTTCCCCAGAGAAACAATGATTTTAAAGGCAAAATTATGTTGGCAGACTGGGACTAGAATCATCCCATGCAAAACTATTCCAGGTAGAAAATCTTCCAAGTTTCAAGACTTTTTGTTAGTTGATTACTCCCCATATCTGCAAAAGAACAGGATTCAATAAAAGAAGGTGGGCCTGTTTCTGCCTTTGAGGTTTAGTTACCAGAAACTATAAACATTTCTCATCCTAACTTGGTTTCACCTATAAGACACTGCATAGCCTATATTCTGAAATTACACTGGTTAGACTCCAATGCCATATCATTAAAATATTTACTAATTCATTGTATGTGTGTGTGTGTTTTATGCCACAATTTAAAAAGTGTGGCTAATTCAATTAGAATTTCCTGGCAGTGTTTAGGTTAGGAAGGGCTGGTACAGTGTTATCAGACAAAATTAAAAAGGGGAGTGGAAAGAAGTGGCATCCTGTTCAGTTGTCACAGAAATATTTAAGGTTCTTAATTTTTCAACATGTCTTTGAAACTTGCTACATGCTGGAAATACTCACTAGATCCTTGTGAGCAGTAGGAGAAGGATGAGACATAAAACAGTCTTAGACCTCAAGGTCCATAGAATCTAAAAGGGAAGAGAAGGTAAGGTTTGAATTATCCTTAATACTGACAGGCTATGGAAATAAACAGAATAATGTCGTGGAGTCACAAGGACTGGGTTCTAAAGTAAAGGTCACCGTCACAGAGGAGGTCAGGAAGCTGTAGGCCTGAGCAGTGGACGGACTGCCCATGAGAACCATCATTAAGTCATTCAGCATGACACCAGGACTTGGGCTGGAAAACGGAACCACAGCTCTGATGACCAGAGCAGAGGGTGAAAGGATCAAAGGATCGTGTAGTTGATGGAGACTCTAAGGTCCCCAGATGTTCACACCTTTGTACAATCCCTCCCCTTGAGAGTAGGAGGGGCCCACGACTGGCTTCTCACCATTAGAATGCAGCCAAGGCAACGGGATGACTGCCATTGACTACACTGTAAAAGACTCCAACCTTCTAGTACATTGGCTTTAGGCTCCCTCTCGTGCTGGCTTTGAAGAAACAGCTGCCATGAATCCTACTGCTTCAAGGAAATGTATTCAGCCAACAGCCTGAGTGAGCTTGGAAGCTCACCCTTCCCCAGTTAAACTCCCAGAAGAAAACCCAGCCCTGGCCTTGACTGTATCCTGCAGCGGATCCAGCTAAGCCATGCCCACACTCCTGACCCACAGAAATTGTGAAATAATAGATGCGTATTGCTTTAGGCCACTAAGTTTGCGGTAATTTGTTGTACAGCACAGAAAACTAATGCAAGTAGTGATTTGAGACTTCTGGTGCTGGCCAAGATGAAGTAAGCCCACTATAGCCTCTCTCTGCCCTGATTACAACAAAAAAACTGATGAAGTACAGTATAAATACAAACATACAATTAATGAAAAGTACACAAAAGCAGGTGGGCTGAGGAGAGGAATCAAAACTGAGGAGGTGACTTGTACAGGGGTAAGTTTCTCGTTTTCCCCTCGTGCAGCTTGTCCGTTGATATTTTGACCAGGGGTGGGCCTAATAACAGAACTGTGCTGTGGCAGTGGTGGCAAAGGCAGCTAAAACAGAGAGAACGCCATCTTTCTGAACAGAGGATTAGGGAAAGGAGCTGCCGTGACGCAGACAGTGCCAGGGGAATCCCCAGAGAGCAATCAGCTGGGGGAGACCCCCAAATTCTGTGTATGAACTTTCACAGTTCCGGGCTCACTCCTGAGTCATGCATGCATGGGGCAGACCCAAAACAGCAGTGCAAACGCTTTGAGAACTAAACTATGATTTCAACTACCCCTCTCCTCCCCAAGTCTCAGACTAACCCCTGCATGGCACACGTGTGGGCCAGTCCCAAAGCAGCAGAGCAAAGGTCTGGGAAATTGAACCTACTTTGGGACCACTGCCCAGAGAAGGTGAGACAGACTTTGTGGTCTGAACCCAACTGAGTTGACTGCCTGATAAAACAAAAATGAAACCAACATGCTCTGGGGGAGATTAATGGGACTCAAAGTGTACACAACATATTCAAAATGTCCAGGATAAAATCTAAAATTACTCCTCATACAAAGAACCAGGAAAATGTGGCCAACTGTCAAGACAAAAGACAAGAGACACCAACTTCCAGATGTCCCAGGTGTTGCGATTATCAGACAGACTTTAAAGCAATTATCATAAGTATGCTCCAGGAAGCAAATAAAGGTAAACATACTTATAACAAATGGTAATATAGAATTTCACAGTAAAGAAAGAGAAACTATAAAAACAGAACTAAATGGAAATTTTAGAACTGAAAAATAAAATATCTGAATCAAAACCTTCACTGGATGGGTTCAACAGAAGAATGGAGGATGGAGGAAAGAGCGTGCAAACTTGACAGAGCAACAGAAATCATCCACTCGGAAGAACAGACAGAAAAATGACTGGAGAAAAATGAACAGACACTCAAAGATCTATCAGATAATAATAAAAGCTCTAACATTCATGTCATTGGAATTCCAGAGGTAGAGGAGAAAGTGATGGTGAAGAAAAATAATCTGAAGAAATAATGGTGGAAAACCTCCCAAATTTGGTGACATATATAAATTTACAGATTCAAAAAGCTCTAGAAACTCCAAACAGGATAAACTCAAAGAAAACCACACTCAGACATATCATATACTACATACGAGCAGCCAGATTCAAAAGGATATGTGTTGGGGCTGGCCCCGTGGCAGAGTGGTTAAGTTCGCGCACTCCGCTGCAGGCGGCCCAGTGTTTCGTTGGTTCCAATCCTGGGCGCGGACATGGCACCGCTCATTAGACCACGCTTAGGTGGCGTCCCACATGCCACAACTAGAAGGACCCACAACGAAGAATATACAACTATGTACTGGGGGCTTTGGGGAGAAAAAGGAAAAAAATAAAATCTTAAAAAAAACCCCAAAAAAACAAAAGGATTTGTGTTGTATGGTTCCATTTATATGACACTCTGGACAACGAAAAATTATAGGAACAGAAAACACACCAGTGACTGCCTGGGGCCAGGGGTGGAGGAGGGTATCGACTATAAAGGGGCAGTAAAACGGAATTCTTTTGGAGGGCAGTGGAGTTGTTCTGAACCTTAATTGTAATGGTAGCTGTATGCTTGTATATATTACCTATATACTGTATGCATTTTTTTGAAACTTACATAACTGTACACCAGAGAGTGAACTGTACTGTATACAAACTTTAAAAAAGTGAATTAAAAAAAATAAAAACAACAAAAATAAAAAACAAAAGCAAAAACACAATGATTTTTAAATGGTCATGAGGGAGTTCTGAAGAATGCTGAATCCGTCCCTCATGCCCCACCTCCCCCCTCCATTCCTGGTCTGATGAGAGGTGAGATTTCAATTAATGGAGGGGCAATCTGGGAGCAGGGTACAGGGCTAAAGATAAAAGGTTCTTGTTTACCATGTGACCAGTGTACACCACAAGGTGCAGAGGCAAGATTTGGAGAAAAGAAGGAAGAAACTCAAGAGTAGCAATGGGATGTGATTATTGATTAAGAATAGATGCCTGCAAGGACCTTTATTTTGGAAGGATGGAGAAGACTCATAGAAATCTGAGGAGAAACAAAATCAGCTGGCCTTTAAGGTATTTCAAAGGAACTCTGACATTATTTTCACTTTAGTGCTAATACAGACTTCAGCCCCAGGATTTAGTTCTCAAGACTTACCATTGTGGGTAAAACATCAAACCAGAACAAGCGCCAGCAGCACTCTCAGTAGGAGCTGCTGCAGTGACTGACCAGACTTCTTAAGAAACAGTATCTCTTGCTTCCCACCTGATAAACATTTTATGGTGCTTGTTAGCTAACCACTGACACAGGTATATCCATTCCCTGTTTCACCAATGTTTTTCTACATTCGGTTATCTTCTTCCACTGGCTTTTTATCACAGAACCAATGATGCTCCTCATTTTGGTTGGCTTTTCTCTGGACAGTAAAGCTGATTGCCTCCATCTGTTATTTTTGCACTCAGCTTCCTTTACTCCTTCCATTGGTTAACTGTATCCCGATTTCCCCTACAGTACCAGTCCCTCTCTCACTAGAACTCCACAGACTTTCAGGGCAGTGGCTCCAGGGATGAACTATGTGCCGGGCAATCAAAGAGCACTGCAATCCCTGGGCCAAGGTGCTGTGACTCAGGGACGACTCTGGATGTGAACCTAACAGCATCAGAAGAAAGGAAGCTGCTGTAGCCATGTCTTAATCACAGAGGGCTGAAAATCAAGCCAATGCCAAGAAAGAGAAGCTAAGACATGGAGTGAGAACTAAGTCCCTGTGACAAATGTCCTTTGAGCCAGGAACAAGTCGTTTCTGTGGCCTGCTATCTCAGTGCCTTACTTTCACCTGGTCATACTAGGCCAGTGTAGACATTCCTTGCAAAGTGAATCCTGAACTGAGGGGCAAAGAGCTGGAACAGACTCATCTCACTGACTGCATCCTACAAAATCTGTCCACTAGCACGTGCTACCTAGATTCTGCAGGCTGCTGCGCCCGGCTTTTCAGCTTTTCCTTCATTGACGTCAGCTACCTCATATTATTCCAAAAGTCCCTCTTCCTCTCTCCTACTTAAAATATACAGAGGCATTTTCTGTTGCTTGTAACCATAGAATCCTGATAAATACAGTTTCTCAATCATCTATTTAATTTGGGCTTACACAGGATGAGTAGGTGCTGACTAGATTCAGTACTATTAAATTATGATTTGTCTCAAAACTAAGCAGGCTCAATAAACATTTTTAACCACTATGAAAACTGCTTTAGTAATACTATGTTAACATGAATTACAAGTATAGGAGTAATAAGCACCATTTTATGAAAACCTTTTATTTCATTTCTGAGCTTAAAGTAGCCTCAAATTATGCCAGAAAGTGATGCCATAATGTTTAATGTCACTCCATTTTCATAGTCAATTCATATACTGACACCTGAATATGTGTCCTTTAAATATGCTTAAAATAAAAGAGGCAAATCTCTAAGATCCAGTAGTCCTTGCTGGCATGTCCTGGTGTGCAAGTTACTGAGTCGTTATAATAATGATCAGCATTTCATTGTTTGCTAGAAAATTTAAAAATATGTACTGTGTAAGCAACGATAAACATGCTTTCCCCAAAGTCTCTACTTCCAACTACTGAGCGGGGAACTGTGCTGGCTATTGACTTACTGCCTCTCAGCGCCACACTCTGCTGTTTGCCCACTCTGTGAAACCAGCCCTGGGATCTTTAAACGTCTTCCTTGGCCAGCTGGCACGATGCTAAGCTTTCTCAGTAGAGGGCGCTGGAGAGACACGGCGGGAGGAGAGTGTTTTGCTTGCGACAGGCTCCTGCAGCCCATCCCCCATCCCAGCAGCTCCCCAGCAGCTTTCCCTGTCAGCCCCAGCTCAGCGCCTTCGCTGCCATCCTGTGAGCCACAGCTGTGACCTATCCAATGAGGTGTGCTCCTCAGCCCGGGGGGCTCTCACTGGGCGCCCCATCCCAGCCCTGGGGGCAGCGGTTACTCCTTATACCTGCTACTCCTACATCCTTTAAAGCTTTCTTTCCTTCTGACTAGCCAATCGCCCATTACTTCAATCCCTTGTTACAGTTAGCAATCCTTTACATTAAACTTCCCCTCTTCACATTACTGTATGGTTTCTCTCTCCTCGCTGACTGAAGAAACCTTAAGTTACAGCCTATTTCAATCCTGTCAATAACCTGGAGACTTTTTAACACTGTCACACCAACAGATAAATAAAATTAACAGATGTGCCTAAATGACAAATAAATGACTTCAAATCACAAAACTACAAGTTAAATTTAATTAATAACACATAGACCTGAAATATCAAACTTGACAGGTGAGGAAAAGGACTCTATTAGCCTGAATTTGGTTAATAGCACTTGCCGAGTATTTCTTTTTTAACTCTATAATATTTCTATGCTCCAAAACTTGTGGTATAGTTGGGCAAATTCAGAAAAGGCTCTCCTTCATGATTATGAAAAAGAAAGGACAGAGTCTCTGCAGCGATGAAACAGACGCCTGGAGCAGGTATCAATGAGAGAGAGGACTGCAGATGACCTCCAGGGTAACTTTCTATTAAAAGATTCTGCAATTCTGTGAACAAAAAGGACTGTGAACTGTGGATTCAGTTTCAGGAGCCATTTAACTTGTGCTCAAAGCTGGATTCTAATTTGGGAGAGCAGGCGGGTGCACAGACCTAGGCAGAAATAGCTTTATGGCGATCTGCGCGAGGGAAAAGTCAAATGCAAAAAGAGATGAGACCACTATCCACCCAGACCCTAATTCGGAAACATCTGTGAAGTACAGGGTTTGTATGTAAGGAGAGAAGGTTTCAAGAGTATATGCTGGGGTCACAAGCTGATAAAGGTCTCAAATGCCTGCCTACCTTTTCTTTTCTTTTTTTTTTTTTTGAGGAAGATTAGCCCTGAGCTAACTGCTGCCAATCCTCCTCTTTTTGCTGAGGAAGGCTGGCCCTGAGCTAACATCCGTGCCCATCTTCCTCTACTTTATACGGGGGATGCCTGCCACAGCATGGCGTGCCAAGCGGTGCCATGTCTGCACCCGGGATCCGATCCAGCGAACCCGGGGCTGCCGAATCAGAACGGGCGCATTTAACCGCTGCACCACCGGGCCGGCACCTGAACAGTTTCTATAATGAAAGCTAAGGTAGAAAGAAATTATGTGACCAATTACATTTGTGCAGGAAAAAACCCACAGGTACTAAAAAAGATCGTTAATATTTCACATTAAAAACAGGAAATGTAAAAACTCGTATTTCAGAAATGATTAGGAAGAAAACCTACCTGAAAAAATATTATAGGAAAAAATTTTAATTTTCTATTTTGTATTTAAACACACAACAGGTTCATATGGCCAAATCTATCTATCTATCTATATATCTACACAGAACTTCTAGGAGAACTACCTAATTAAGAAAAAAGTGTTCTATAATTTGCTGTACTGTTCTTATATAATCAGGTTTAGCTTTTAGTCATTCACTCAACAAACACAAAGCAGTGAACTATTTACAGGACCAGTCTGAGACCCTGGCCTGCTTAGTCCCATACTTCATATACTAACAAGTATTTACTAGTCACACATAGTTGTTTCTGCACCTTAAACTACTGCCTGGGAATTACTGTCTGAAATCAACAACTCTAACACCCAAAGTATGTAAATTTGTATGAACTGTGTATCTAATATTATGTTCATATATCAATTTAAAAAAGCAAAAGTTTCCTATTACTCTCAAAGTCAACTTAGCGCTAGTCATCATCTGGCTTTCTGATTTCTTTAAAAAAGAAAAAAAAGGTCTAGAGTTTACCTTCTTAAAGGACTTTAATGGAACCACATCTAATAATGGATAAATATAGGTACTCAGAGCTATCCTACAATTTGCCCTATAGTGAAAGCGATGAACAATTTACCAAATTATGTTACTATTTATGATTTAATTCCTCTCTCTGTCCTTTATGGCTCCTCATTACCATGCGAACACACACCAGTTCTATAAAGGAAGAAAAAGTTTCCCTAGCACTCAGGTCCAAAACTCAGTTTCCAGGGGATACCTCACACAGGTGACAGAGTCAAGTACTGGACAGCTTCTTTCATGGCCTGGAGCACGTGCAAGGGTAGGCTGTATAAACCATCTCCTGCAGCCTCCTCACAGCCAAAAGCACGATGGGAAAGCTCAGAGAATTCTCAAAAACTCAGGGGACTCAAGGCAACATGGTTCAAATATGAAGGTTTCTGATGGTTTTGCTTAACCCAAACATAAAACCTAGAAAAGCAAACAGTTTTCCAGAGATATCAAGTCCAACTGAGAAAATACTAGGGCAGCAGAGAGTGTGAGGCTGCAGTCTTAGGAAAATCTAATGATAGCAATAGCCGTCATTTACTAAGCACTAGGCTAGGAGGCCTTTTAAACAGATGATCTCATCCACTCCTCAAAACAATCTAGTTGAAAAGGATATCACCTGCACCTTAAAGGAGAGGCATCTGAAACTCAGAGGATCTCAGTGAGTAGCCCAATGTGGCAGACAGTAAGCGGCAGAGCTGTCAATCAAGCTGAGGTCTGACTATCTCTCAAGCATATGCTGCATCTCTAAAGAGCACATATTCCTTATTGTAGTCCAAGAGCGAGAGCCATACGCTTCAGACTTAAGACGAGCTGATGGTAAGGCTGACCTCATTTTCTGGAAATTGAAGAGCCCAATCAAGACAAACTCTTAGGTGATACAGGCGAAGCTGCTATAACAAAGAGACCCCAAAGTACAACGTCCTCAAGATGTTTCTCCTCCCAGCCCAGAGGCTGGCCAGGCATCTTTGTTCCATGAGGTCACCTAGGGACCTACGTTCTTTTCACTCACTAGACAAGGGAAAAGAGGAATTGGAGAGCATATCATTTCCTTTTTGGTTCATGCCCTAGAAGTTCACATACTATTTCTGCTCACATCCAATTAACCAGAACTTATTTAGATGCTCATTTATCTAGCTACAGGAAGGCTGGGGAAAATGTCTCTAGATGTGCCCATCTAAAATTTCTTCCAAAAGACAGAAGGGGAGAACACATTCAAGGGGGATAACTAACAGTCTCTGTGACCCGTGGGTGGCCTGCCCACCTCTACATGGAGATAAAAAATAGAAAACTTTTCCAAAATAAGACAGATACACATACACAGACACAAATTTGAGTTTGTGGGTTACTTGAACAAATGATATATAAATCAAGTCTCCAACATTCAACTCTATAGAATATGACCAAAATGAGTTTAGGCAGAAACTTCTTCAAGGGATCAAGACGCCATCAGCTACCTGCCACAGCCATAGAAAACTCTTAGTAATGCTTCTACAGAATGATTGAACATCACATGGTTCCCAGTAAATCTTCCAGAATGAGTTTGCTATAAGATACCAAATTTTATCTGATCTAAGATGCCTTCAAATACAAGATGCACCATTATTTCATGCAGCACTAAGAGAAATGCTGCCAATTACACCATGATATGCCATTGCCTATAAGACGCATACCAATTTCAGAGATGTTAAAAGTGGGAAAAATGCGTTTCTTAGAACAAATGAAATACAGTATGCCCCTGAAATAATAAATCAAACTGTGGTCAATGAAATTACTGGATAAAAACCAATTAAATCTTAGAAGACAAATTATTATAGTTGCTATCAGGCCATTCTTTATGACAATAACATAAATAAATATATCGAGGCCATACCTACACTTCATGAATTAAAAAAATCCAACTCACTTCTATGGGAAAGACAATTACCTTCAGAATACATTAATTACAATTTGCTAAGAAGTATAGGGTGCTAGAGAGCACATGAGGGGGGAGGGTTCTGGCCTAGCAGGAGAGCACGGAAGGTTCCCTATGGAAGTGAGCTAAGTTCTGAAGGATAACTAGCTAAAATGGCAGGGGGAACGACATGGACAAAAGCTCGATGGTGGGAAGGACTAGGGTACATTTGAGAAGCAGCAAGATGATGAGTGGGCCTAAACCACGGAGCAATGAAGACATGGCCAGGCTAAGACTGGTGGCGTAGACTCAGGTTAAAGTTTTGGGTCCTTATCCTCAGAGCAACGAGAAGCCACTGATGAATTTTAAGCAAGAGAATAACAATCATATTTGTGTTTTTACGAGATCATTCTGGCTGCTATGTGGAGAACAGATTACAAGAGGATAAGAGTGGACAAGTGGAAACCAATGAGTAGGCTACTACACTCAGTCTAAGAGAGTTTAGACTTGGGATTAAACTTGGTAGTTTAGATTTGTGGAGCATTAGAGGATTTGAGGATAGAAAGCAGGGTTTGAAAATTATTTACGAGATAAAATGAACAGGACTGAGTGATTAACTGGATATAGGCATATGGGAGAGGGAGGCATCAAGATCCACTCCTAGGCTTCTTGCCAGCGTGACTCAGTGTATGATGGCGTTGTTCAAGACAAGCACTGGAGAAGGACATACTGAGTTTGAGAGGCTTGAGCATTCAACTGGGAAGGAAGTTGGCAGCTGGATATATTTCTGGATTCAGAGGAAAGACTGAGCTGGAGAAAAATCTTGGGAGATGTCAACGTAGAGCTATAAATCAAAGCCCTGGCCATAGCTGAGATCAGACAGGGAAGGGGTTAAACAGAAAAGAGGGCCAGGAGAGACACTTGACAAACATCAGTATTTAAAGGCCAGGCTCAGAGGGATGACACAGCCATTCACACAGCCATCCACTATTTAGGTATCAATTACTTATTAATAACTGGCCACAATGTGCCAGACTCTGTTTTAGGCATAAGGACATCCAGTGAACAAGACACATAAGATCCTTATTATTAAGGAGCTTACAGTTTAATCGGTAAGCAAATAAAAAACACAAGTAAATAAAGAAGGTAATTTCAATTTGTGATAAGTGCTACGAAGAAAACAAAATTGGCGTTGTGACTCAAAATTCCATGAATGGCACTGACATCAGAGAGGAGATTTCTAAAATGATGAGTAAATACTGAGAAAGTTCCAGACAAAGTACAGTCTTCCCTCAACTTACACGAGAGTTGCTTTCCTGAGAAATTCAGTATATATTACAATAGCATAAAAAACTGTGTAGTATACATGTAAAAGAGGTTCTGTGCAAAAATAAACAAGTTTTTCACCTAACTAAATATCGAGGGATATCCAAAAATTACGAAGGATGCAATATCGGTCTTTATTATATGGGACTGGTCCAGGCACTACAGAACATCTAGGATCCCTGGCTCCTACCCACTAAGTGCCATCATGCCTGACCCCAATCACATGACAGTCCTCAACACATCTCCAGATATCAAAATGCCCCCAAAGGGGTTGGTACCCTCCCTGTTGAAAACTGCTGCTTTAAGGCAACCAAGTGCACGCTGTGCTAAATGACACAAATTCCAAGAAATGGAGATGCACTGAGGTCTCCATACTAACAAATTCCAGGTGTAGACATTTCCACGAAGTGGCAGTTCACCCTTCCATTTGATACATGCTTCCTGAGAGTGTACTGTGTGCCAGACAACGTTTTGGCCCCTGCCCTCAGGGAGTTTACATTTTAGGAAACACAACTAACTTGAAATAAAGATGATCCAGAATATGGTTCTTACATTTTAAATCTATACACCCTTGCATCTCTCCTTAAAAGTATAAAAAGTTTCCTTGAAAACTAACGTTATTTTCCCCATTAACTGTTATTCATTTGTAGGCGCATGTAGCACAAAAGAGATTTAAACATTCAGCAGCCAGTGCATGATGTGCAAGACTGAAAAAGCAACTGCGTACTTTCAAATCCCACCGAAGAAGTTTTTACAGCCTGAAATATAGACAGTGGAACCTAGTAGAAAAGACGCTAATCATAACCGATCCCTTCCAGACTCAACATGCTCAGACAGAGAGAAGAGCAAAGGGGAGCTGTGCGTTTTCCACCAGGAATCACTGAAGCACAGGACCCATCTCCCGGGAGAACAGACTCCAATGGGCAGGTGCAGAGAGGAAATCCTGAGGTTGGGGAGAATCAAGAGCTGGTGGCCGAGCGGTTAAGTTCACGCGCTCCGCTTTGGTGGCCCAGGGTTTCACTGGTTTGGATCCTGGGCGCGGACACGGCACCGCTCATCAGGCCACGCTGAGGTGGAGTCCCACATGCCACAACTAGAAGGACTCACAACGAAGAATATACAACTATGTACCGGGGGGCTTTGGGGAGAAAAAGGAAAAAAATAAAATCTTTAAAAAAAAAAAGAGCTGGTAAATATTGCTGATCAGCGTAGTACTGCTGGTATATAGTTAACTACCACCTTAATTCACACTCTCAATAATGCTTAGTTCAGTTTACAGAGTTTTCTTTTTTGTTGTTTTTTTTTCCTAAGATTTTATTTTTTTCCTTGTTCTCCCCAAAGCCCCCCGGTACATAGTTGTATATTCTTCGTTGTGGGTCCTTCTAGTTGTGGTATGTGGGACGCCGCCTCAGCGTGGTCTGATGAGCGGTGCCATGTCCACGCCCAGGATTGGAACCAACGAAACACTGGGCTGCCTGCAGCGGAGTGCGCGAACTTAACCACTCGGCCACGGGGCCAGGCCCCTACAGAGTTTTCTAAACTTAAAAAGAAGATATGGTTGAAATAATTCTTCATATAAAATTTTATATTCTGCTTTTTTCATTTACAACAAGGTATTCTCACACTAAACAAGCTTCACAAATATAATTTTTAATGACAACATAATATTCTCATTGTGTACACAGACCATTATTTTCTTAACAATTTCCCTGTTTATTTAGGTATTTCCATTTTGTACTATTTTCATCTCTGCTCCCCTTTTGTGTAGTTTGTTCTGTATTTGTAATTACTGTATTTGTGATTTCCAGAAGCAGGCTTACTAAAACGAAGGGTATAATTAAGGGTTTCAACACTTTTTACCAAACTGTTATCTAAAAGCATTTTAATAATCTGTATTTTTATCAGCTGAGTACGAGTGCTTATTTCAAAACATCCTCACAAGCACTAAGAATTACAATTTTTAATCCTTCCTAATCAGATAGAAAAAGTATCTCATTGGGCTTCATTTATAATTCTTTGATTATTATGAACATACTTCCCCATATTTGTTAACTGGCATGAACTTTGTTTTCTGTGAATTGCCTGTTTATATCTTCTGGCCTATCCCTTGGGTTCTTAGTGGGTTTTTATCAATTTATAAGAGTTTATATACGTTAAATGGATTAACCTTTTATCATGTTGCTATAAACATTTCTCCCATTTTTGGTTTGCCTCATAATTATTTTTGACTGCAGAAGTTTTAAATTCCCATAATCCCACAAGAAACTTTTATGAGATTTGATTGTTAGCGCAGAAACACCTCCCAAGTCTGCTATTTTTATTTTCTAGATTTTTTATACAGATGATACTTTACTTAAAATTTATTTAGGTGTTTGGTAGACACTAGGATTCATCTTACTTTCTCTTTAAATCGAGTAGCTAACAAAGTGCTGGGCGTCAGTTAGTGCCCCAGAACTAACTGACCCTCCTTCCTCCACTCATTTGTGACACTGACTCTTCATATAGCAAAGTCACATCTAACAGATGGGCCTGCAGACCATTCCACTCCATCTATAACCGTGTGCTTCTGCCAGGACTGCACTATTTTAATTATTCCAGTTTCATAAAACTTTGGTTATCTGCTACCACTAGTTTCTCCTTGTTACTCAAAAAAAAAAAATTATTTAACTATGCATTTATCCTTCCAGATGAAATGTACAATCATTTTGTTCCAAAAGAAAAATACGTAGTTTTAAAAACCTAGGATGGAAAAAAAAAAAACAAAAAAAAACCTAGAATGGCTTTAAACCTACAAATTAACTGAAGTGAAAGCTCTGTGGGATTTAATTTTCCTATTTGAGAAAATTTGTGTCTTCTTCCAGTGAAACTGTCATTTTCTTCATATGTATTTCCTATATATATTAACCTCATTTCTAGGTATTTATGCTATTTTGTTACGATGCAGAGGATCAAATATTTTACATATTGCCTAATGGTTACTGATGTCAGTGTCTAGTCAGCTTACTGATTTATCTCTATTGCATCAAGTAACATTTCAGCGGATCATCTTGGGTTTTCTGGGTATACAATCTATAAACAAAACCATCTTTTCACCTCCTTATTTCTTACTTCTATTTCACATTGTGGTGGGCAGAATTCTATGAGCTGCTCCCCGACTCAAGCATCCTAGTCCCTGCTGTACCACAAACCTCCTCCCAGTCATTCAATCAGGCACTCATCTAGGTACTGTTGTGAAGGGATTTTGCAGACGTAATGTCCCCAATCAGTTGACCTTAAGATAGGGAGACTACCTCTATCTTAGATGGGCCTGCCCTAATCACAGGAACCCTTTAAATCTGGGTTTAGAGATCAGAGACAGAGGAAGTCAAAAGTTCAATGTATGAGAAGGATTCAACACACAGTTGATGGTTCGAAGATGGAGGGTACACGGCAAGAAACACAGTGGTTTCTTGGAGTTGAGAGCAACCCCCACTGTCAGCGAGCAAGGAAACAAGGACCTCAGTCCTACAACGGCAAGGAACTGAATTTTGCCAACAACAAGAACGAGCCTGGAAGCAGAGTTTCCACAGGAGAACTCAGCTTGGCTGGCATCTTGAGTTCAGCTTTGTGAGGCCCTGAGCAGAGACCCCAGTCACACCATGCCACACTTCTGGCCTGCAGAACTGTAAATGTACATTGGTTGTCCCCTTAAACCGCAAAGTTTGCAGGCAATTTGTTATGCAGCAATAGAAAAAGGAAGACACGTGTCTTATTTAACTGGCAGGGACTTAGAGGGCAATGTTAGAGAAAATGAAATAACAACGTTGTCAGCAAGGCCTAGCAGTCAGGGAACACCTGGAGTCAGAAACCACAACAGTAATTTGAATAGGGTAGATTTAATACAAAGATCTGTTAACTATTAAAAGGTGGCTAATTTTTAAGAGAGCAGAAAAGGTCTTTAAGGGGTCCAGAAAGAGCAAATGCAGAAAGCAGAAACTTACCTCTAGACTGGGGGAGGCAAATAAGGAAGGGGCTAAGAATTTAGCAGAGGATCCCTCCACATGGACTGGAGAGGGTGTGGCTGCTATAGGACACACTGGTCAGTAGCAAAAAGACCTAACAGAAGGCCTAGGTCAGAGCTGGTCCACAGGAGGGCCCCACTGGGTGGTAGAGAATCTTTCTCAAGGATACAGGGCACCAAAGCTGCTACCTAAGTGCCACTGAGGTCAGAACTCCCAGAACTCCCAGATGCTAATCTGCTGACCGCTGCACCAAAAAAAAGCACAGTGGAACCGGGAAGGGAAGCTCCTTCTGTCCCCCTCTTCCTCCTTATGTTGTCTCTCCAGTGCTCTCCATTGACAAAGACTAACATGAAGCCAGCCAGCCAAAAAGAAATGTTCACAGCATCCAGCTCCAGCATCACTAGGCCAGGCAAAGATAGATTTGAATTAACACAGACTAGGAGATAAGAGACAAATTGCTAACTGACATAGTCCATCCCTTTGGCTCCTTGGCACCCATATACACCCTCTACACACATTTGAACTTACGTAAAGTATTAGAAAACTGTTTCCACATAGCAGCATGCAGCTATCGTCCTATAAATGAAGGTGCTCTCACTTTCCCCACAAAACAAGGAGCCACAGTCTTAACAGCCATTGTATCCATCACTAGCCACATTAATTACGCCTTAAATTCAGTACAGTCCCACTAAATAGTCTGTTCGTTAAAGACTAAATTGTCAAATTAACTCCCAACAATTTGTATATAAAACAAGGGAAAGAAGAAAAAGAAAAGTTCAACATACAGGTTTAACACGCAAAGAAAAAATATGCTAAGTTACTACACTTCTCATTTCTGTACCTCGTCATGAGGTCATGGATGGTGTCCATGACTTTCTTTTTCCACTATCCATCCCATATTTCGTCTTCAATCAGAACCCCAGCTAGTCAAGGTTTTCAACATGATAGGATGACTCAAACTTTCATTCCTCAAGGATCTGACTCCTCAATAGACCTACCCTTTCTGGGGGTACTGACGCTTTTCATTATTCTTTAATATTGTGCAGAGAAGTAATGAGGCACTCCAAAGAATCCCAGGTTACAGACGTTGTCTTCTTCGCCCCCATGGTGTGGTATCACTCCCATTTCCCCTTAGTATCAGGACTAAGCACTCCGGTCAGTAAACAACTCCTCTGGTTCAGTGGCATAAAGAGCCCCAAATGGGCGGCAGTCTCACATTCCAATTCAATGAAACTATTCTGCGTCCTCTGGTAGAAGCACTCCCCACTTGGAAAGTAAGAACTCCAAGCCCCAGCAGAGCTCACAGTTGCTAGGATGGAAAGCAGAAATTCTTCAGGTGGGTTACTAGGTATAATAACAGTGAGAGACTGCTTTTAGGGTTTTACCATTAAGTACAATATGGAAAGTTGGTCTGAGAATTTTTACCACATTAAACAAATATCCTACTCTTCCTAATTTGTGTCTAAAAGAAGAAATAGCAATAATGAATTTATCTTTTTCTCCTTTTGATTTTTGCTTTTTGTATTTTGAAGCTACGTTATTATGTGCATACAAATTTCCTGGTGGATTGATCCTTTTTCATTATGAAATTTCCTTCATTTCTAGGGATGTGTCTTGCCTTAAAGTCTATTTTGTCTGATATCACTTAAATTGACCATCTTACAAACTCATTTTGTACTTGTCCCACCTATTCTATATTCCTTTTTGTCTTTTCCTTCTGCTTTCTTGTCTTCTTTTGGACAAGTATTTTTTGTTACTCCATTTCCCCTCTCCTTTTCTATTAACTTGGCAGCTATAAATTCTGTTTCTATCCTTTTAGTGGTTACCCTAGGGCAGCTTTTCTCAAGTGAAGTTCCATGCAAGAATTATTTCCATCTGAGTGACTATTTTTTCAGTTCTTCCAAGGATGATACACAGCTAATGCCATTCTAGATTCAAAGAAGTTAATTCATTATATACAAAGGATGCTTTAGCACAGGAGTTGGCAAACTTTCTCTACCAAGGGTCAGATAGTAAGTATTTTGAGCTTTGTGGGCCATATGGTCTCTGTTGCAACTACACCACTCTGGTGTAGCATGAAAGCAGCTACAGACAATATGTAAACTCATGGGCACGGCTGTATTCCAATAAAGCCTTACTTAGTAAGACAGGCGGCAGGCTGGATTTGGCCCATGGGCTGAAGTTTGTTGAGCTCTGTCTTTGGGAATTAGGATGTGATTCTCTCACTAAACATAGTTGAGAGGGGCTGCCTTAGATATTATACCATATATCCAGACTCTTTAGCCTTTTTAAATATAAATTACAAGGACTTTAGGACATCTGAACTATGTTTACCCTCTTCCTGCTTTTTGTGCTGTTGTCATTTATTATTTTTACTGTCATATACAGTTAATATTATTTTAGGTTTATTCACTGTTTATCCTTTCCACTGCTCTTCATTCTTTCCTGCATCTCCATGCTTCCAACTGGGATAACAGTCCGTCTCCCTGAAGAACTCCTTTATAGTTGTTTAGTGTGCATCTGCTAGTGATGAATTCTCCCAAGTTTTTGTCTGTCTGAAAATGTGTACATTCTACCTTCATTTGTGCCTGATATAAATATCTAGTCAGGCAGTTATTTTCTTACACTTTGAAGATACCGTTTCATTGTCTTCTGATTTCCATTTCTTCCACAAAGTCAACTGTTAGTTGTTCCTTTAAAGGTAATGTTTTTTTCCTCCTTTGGCTAATTTTAAGACTTTGTTTTTTAGCAATTGTCCCTTTTTCTTTTGCTTTTTCTTTTTTCGGTTTTTATTCTGCTTAGTTCCATAGTGATTCTTAAATCTGTGGCTGGATAGCTTTCATCAGTTTTGAAAGATTCTCAGAAAGATTCTCTCTTTAAATATTGCTTCTGATCTATTCTTTCTCTTCTCCTTCTGAAACTCCAATTCTAAGTATTTTAGACTTTTACTAGTGTCCCATTTGTCTCTTCTGTGTTTTTCCTTTCTTCATCCTTTTGTCTCTGTACTTGAGTGGGGATATTTTCTTCTGATCTATCTTCTAGTTCACTAATGCTCTTTTCAGCTATGACTAATCTGCTATGAAACCCTTTTGTTATTGTACCTTTCAATTCCAGAATTTCCATTCTACATTTTTCCATAGTTTTCTGCTTAAATTCTCCATTTGTCATTTAATTTTTTGAACATAGTAATCAATGTTATTTTTTTTTTTGAGGAAGAGTAGCCCTGAGCTAACATCTGCTGCCAATACTCCTCTTTTTGCTGAGGAAGACTGGCCCTGAGCGAACATCTGTGCCCATCTTCCTCTACTTTTTATATGTGGGATGCCTGCCACAGCATGGCTTGCCAAGGGGTGCCATGTCTGCACCCGGCATCCAAACCAGCGAACCCTGGGCTGCCGAAGCAGAACGGGTGAACTTAACCGCTGTACCACCGGGCTGGCCCCAATGTTATCTTTAAGTGCAAGTGAGATAACCCTAATATCTGGATCTTTTGTGAGCGTCCTTACTGCCTGTCTTTTCTCTCGATTTTCAGTTTTTTTCTATTTTTTTGTTTGGTTGTTTTTGATGGAATGCTAGTCACTGCATGTGAAAAACTGTGGAGATATTCTGAGGCTCTGAATGATATTATCTTCCTCTTGAGAGGATTTGCTTTTGCTTCTGAGAGGTACTTGAGAGTAGAGGTGAATCACTTAATCTATTTCACACAATTCAAAACTAAGTTTTAGTTTTTGTGAGGGCTAGATTTCAGGACCATCCTTAATGTTCGGCATTACTCCTAGGGTAAAACTTTTTGTGGAGGGCTTGGGGGGTTCCAACCAAAAGCCTGGGATGTTTGCCAGGGTCCTTCCTCCTCTACTCTCCCTGAACCCCAGTTTTGTGGCCCAGGCTCATAAGTCTGCCAAACACCCTACTCAGTGTCAGCTTCAGTTTTCTGTTCAGCATTTGACTGGCAAATGCCTCTGAGGGTCACATGACACCAAATGTTTATTCTGCTTCTTTAGATCTCCCTTCTCTCTGGGATCTTGGCCCCTCAAAGTCCTCAATGCTGTGGTAGCTTCCAATGCCTTCAGATAGTTGCCTTTTATGTTCTACCTATCTTTTTCAGTTTTTGGCAGCTGGGTTGGTCTGACATAGCTAGTCTGCCTAGCCAGAAGCAGAAATCGGGTAGCAATCGAGAGACTCTTACTAAGTTTCTTACCCGATCTACTACGTAGTGGAATATTAGTAAGGTTCTTTGCATTCCCAAGATAGACTTTACTTGTTCTTACTATCCTGTTGATTTAATATTTTGCTGCATTTGTCTCAAACTCTTTAGAAGGAAGTTTTAAAGAAGTAATACTAATACTGATGAATTATACTTTCTGGTAAATTATTTAAGATTCTCAGGTTATATTTATGTGACAGAAATCTACAGTTAGTTTTCATTTTCATCTACAGTTGCTATCATTTTCATGCTTTAGTTATCATAACAATGTTGCTTCATAAAGTGAATTGGATAGCTTTCCCTCTTTTTAAGTTCTAAGACAATTTACATAGTAAATATACAAAAGAATGAAAAAATTAACATTATCTGAAAAGGAGAAACTTCTTGGTGATAAATTCTTTTATAATTAAAATTTCCTTTTCTATTTAGGTTTTCTGGATTCTCAAAGGGTTAGGTGACTACGTAAAAAGTTAAGATCCTGTTCTAGCACAAAGCTAGGACTCAATATGTTGGTTTCCTTTTGACCTAAAAAGGTGTCTTTTTGTTTTGCACCAGGCCATAAATATCTACTATTTCTGAGTCAGGGAGTTGCTTTTCAGGGATCTAACAAAGACACTGTGGAACTGAAAAAGGGCTATTACTGCTCACTCCACTTTCCTCATCACCAGGAATTTCATCAGACTTTGGTGAGCGGGTACCAGCAGAACTCAGCAATCTAGCACACATAAAGCTACAGTTAATCAATCAACCAAGCAATATTTACTGAGGGCCTACTATGTGTAAGTCAATAAGCTAAGTTGTATAAAAGATGAAAAGAATTAAACATGAATCCTGCCTTCAAGGAGTTTATAATCTAATAGGAGGAAGAAAATACATACATATACATAATCATTACAAAAGGCAGGAAGTCTAAGTACCATAACACAAACACCAACTGGAAACACTTGTAATATAACAATTTATACAATCTCTATGCCAAGTGGCAACATGTTAAGCATTCTATTTTTTCTCTTTTTAACATACCTCTAAAACGCATGGGAAAATCCAAGTTTTATACATAAAGTGACTAAGTGACTTTATATTTCTTATGTGTCTCATCTTACTGAATAAAGCTTTACCACATTGTGATAATTAAATGCCACAGGAGACTGATTTATAAGCATTTCTGGAACCCTGACGGGGGCTTCTCCATGTGAAATACAGTAAATGAAACTGACAATATGATTATCACAAGAACAAATCCTAATAGTCTACAAAGAATACAAATTCAATCTCTATCCCACGTCTTTTGCTCAAACAATAATTTTATATGCCAGCACTTGTGGATGTTTTCAGGGTAAAACAACCCTGCTCCCACACCTTACAAATCATACCCAAGTGATTACTATGGTCATGTCTAAGATAGGGTTAAAATAATACCACTCTCTAGACTTCAATCACTCCTCTGAAATTACAGTAACATACACACAAATAGATAATGACAGTGCAAATGTGTGACAGTGAGGAAAAGACTTTTGCAGGGCTGAATACAGGGAAGGTAATATATGCCTACAATGTGTCAAATTTCTGCACTATCTCATTTAATCTACACAAAAACCCTGTATAGGCATTATTATCCACTTCTTCCAGACGAGCAAACAAAAGTTCAGAGGAATTAAAAAATAAACCCAAAGTCACCGAGCTAATAAGTGGCGTTCCTAGAAATCCAGCCCAGAATGGACAACTCTGAAGATCATGCTTATACCAGTGGTTCTCGACGCCGGTTATCAGTTGATAAGAAAGTTTCCATAACTCCACAGAACGAGAAAAGTAAGGATGATAAGGTAAACGTCTCATAAAGTTACATGCACTCAATTGATAGGACTTTCCTCTAAGATGGTGTCCTTTCTACCTCTTTGCATGGGAATGTCTTTTAATCTATAAAGTAATGATAAGAAAGGATGGTGGTAGTTTTTATTCAAATGTCTAAGTGGCAAGAGCAAAGGATGGCATCTGTATGTTGGCTCCCACTTTTATTGTTGAAACTTTACTTATATATGAAGTCCAAAAGTATTTTAAACAAAAAGTTTTTTCACATTTTCAAAAGAAAAGATTTTATCCCCAAAAGGAATGGTTTGATTAAATAATATTTAAGAGATAATTACCTTCCTACAAGAATGATAAATACTTTAAAAACTACTATGTGTAGCTACCTTTATGGGCAAAATGATAAGGGAGGCATCCCCATCCTCGCTAGCACCAACTTTCCAGTGGTCATTCAGTGTTTTTATTCTGCCTCTCATCTCCTCCAGTGCACTATCCCACCATTCCCACCAACATACTTCAAAACTTAACCTCATGGATATGCTCATTGTCTTGACTGTGTGGGGATGGTTTCACAGGTATACATATATCAAAATTTATTGAATGGTATACTTTAAATATGTGTGTTTATTTTATGTTTTTAAAAAACTCTTAACAAAGATACTTTAAAAAATAACCTTTGCCAACTGAATTATGTTCCAAAAAATTTCTAGTTTCTTTAATTTGCCTTTCTTTGATTATTGGCAAGATAAATTTTTAAAATATTTTTGCTTACTAATCTGTTTTATAAATTGTCCTTTCCTTTGTTCATTTTCCTATGCCAAAAGGCACAAAACTAGTTTTCTGCAAGATGTGGGTTTGAACCCAGGACTATCTGATCTGGGCAAGTCACACTGCCTCTTCAGATCTCAGTGTTCTCCTCTATAAACCCCATAGATCTGTGAATTTTAAATATTTTAAATTAGTTAAGACTTATTCTTGGAAACGCAGCAGATACACAAGATACAATGCTGGTTAATAATACCGCTGCTAATTCATTATCACCTTAACTACAAAGAACATTAAATAACAATGGTAATATAAACCCAAAATAAAACCAAGCATAAACAAAACCACACACAAAAAAGTCCTATTTTTAATAAAAAATAGATGAAAATGTCTGATAATAATTATATACATTTTAACATGCACCAAAGTCTTAAAGATAGATTTCTTATTCTCAAAAAAAGATTCATAGTAAATTTACAAAGTTGTACAGCCATAACCATAATCCAGTTTCCAAACATTTTCATTATCCACTAAAGATCCCTTGTGCCAATTTGCAGCCAATCCCCAGTCTTACTCTTAGCCTGAGATAACCACTAATATACCTTTGGATCCTATAGATTTGCCCTTCTGGAAATATCATACACATGAAATCCGGCTACTTTCACTTGGTATGATGTTTTTGAGGATCATCCACATGGTAGCATGTATCAGTACTTTATTGTGAATAACATTCCTTTGCATGGATATCCACATTTCGTTTCTCCATTTACTAGTTGATGGTCATTTAGATTGTTTCCACTTATTGGCTATTATGAATAACATTCACATTCACGTTTTTATGTGAAGATACGGTTTTATCTGTACTGGGCAGATACACAGGAGAGGAACTGCTGGGTCATATGATAAATTTATGTCTAACTTTTTAAGAAAGTGTCAAACTGTTTTCCAAAGCTGTTGCATCAAGCAATTCCCACCAACAACGAACATATGAGGGTTCCCATCTCACCACATCCTTGTCACTGCCTGTCCTTCTGATTGTGGCCATTCTAGTGGATATGAAGTGGTATCCTGCGGTTTTAATTTTCATTTCCTGAATGTCTAAGAATGCTGAGCATCTTAGGTGCTTATTAGCCGTTTGTATATCTTCTTTGGTGAACTGTCTCTTGAAATCTTTTGTTAATTTTTTAATTGGGTACTTTGTCTTATTATAGAGTTATGAGAGTTGTTCTTTATATATTCTGAATACAAGTCTTTTATCAGCTATATGATTTACAAATATTTTCTTCCAGTCTGTGGTCTTTTCATCTTCTTAATGGTGTCTTCTGTAGCACAAAGTTTTTAATTTTGATGAAGTCCAATTTATCAACTTTCGTCTCTTATGGATCACGCATTTGGTGTTGTATCTATGAACTCTGTCTAGCCAAAGGTCATGAGGATTTTCTCCCACGTTTTTTCTAATGGTTGTATAGTTTCAGCTCTTACTTGTTAAGTCGATGATCCATTTTGAGTTCATTGTTGTGTATGGTGTGAGATAAGGGTCTTAATAACCTTTGCTTTTTACATATGTATAACCAACTGTCCCAGAACATTTCTTGAAAAGACACCCCTTTCCGAATTGAACTGCCTTGGCACCTTTGTCAAAAATCAGTTCACCATAAATGTGAAGGTTTATTTCTGAACACTCAATTGTGCTCCATTTGTTTATATGTCTGTCTATATGCCACTACAGTGTCTTAATTGCTTTGGCTCTATAGTATTCTCTTAAATCGGGAATTTTTAGCTGTTGTTTAATTTCTTATGGATTATCCATGGAGAGAAAGAGGGGAGCAAAGGGGGACTCCAGAGTTTCTGAGTGGAGCAAGTGGAAGGATGGAAGTGTTCTCGAGTAGGACAGGGAGGAGTGCAAGCAGGGCGGCCGTGGAGGCAGGATCAGGAGCTCAGTGAGGACGTGGGAGGTGGAAATGCTCATTCAACAGTCATGTGGAGATGTTGGGAAGGCAACTGGATATGCAAATATCGAATCTGGGGAGCAGTCCAGACTGGTGAAATAAAACTTAGAGTCTTCAGGATATGTGTGATATTTAAAGTCACAGTACTGAATGAGGTCATCAAAGGCATGAGTTTAGACAGACAAGAGGAAGTTTACACGAGTGAGAAACAGTCTCATGAAGAAGACTGGTATTATGTTAGGTATGTTAGGACATTTAGAATTTGATCTGGCAAGGACAGAAGCCAATTCAAGCACTCTGTAAGCCACAGATGTGAAACAAGTGTTATCATATGACAGCATAACACTAGTAGATTAACTTTGTAGACAAACTCAGGAGACGCAGGTGTCCAGATAAACAGACATTTTCTAATACGGATATACTAACGTCAGGCTTACTGCACATACGTTTACTAAAATTATAATATCCTTAAATTGTCCATGTTACTAAAACAAGATCCTGACCCCTCACATCTGTTTTTTTCTATATCCATATGTGTCTCTACCAAGTCCAGTCATTTAACATAAATCTCTTCTGAAAACTGATATCAAAGCGAAGCAAAATTGTTATCCCTCCAACCAGAGAGGCAAACAACGAAACAAGAGAGAGCATGCTTATTCCAAAGCAGGCGTCTGAATCTCCTTACCTTACAAAGCTGTCATGGTTTACAACACTCCACTCCTTCAAACTTTTTGTGTTGAAGAACAAGAACAAAGATATAACACTGGAGAAAAATGGGTCAAGTGGGGAAAATTGCTTTCCAACTGCGATTTGAGATTGAATAGGAAGTAGCTGAATTAGACAGAAGAAAGACAGTTATCACCCATTCACACGCTGCTCTCGTCTATCAAACGCAGCTTATTGCTAGCTTACCCCATCAACGAAAGCATTCTAGTTTCAAGGTGACACAGATTTTTACAGAAATGTCTTTCCACTTTTTATAACCTGGATCAAAACTAGCAACAGGAAAAGTATTCATTTATCATCCTCTTCCCTTTCCCCTACTAACATTTGCAGAAGCAACATCTTTGAAGAAACAGATGCCTCAAAATAAAACTGAACAATTTTATCCTAGTATCCACAAAATACTGTAGATATTACAATGACAAACATATTATTATCCCTGCTCCCAAGTAACTCAAAATCTAACTGAGAAACAATGATGACAATGAACACTTTTTGCAAAGCACTTATCTGTAAGGGGCCATGCTGGGGTTTACAATCTAAAATGAACAGTGAGAATAAATAATGTCATCGATTAAACATAAAAACATAATATATACAAAGGTGGCTAAGTTCTCATTCATAACTTGACTGGTAAGCAAATAATATTTTGTCTGTTTTAAAGCTTTCCCACCCCACTCTACAGTAATAAAAAGAAAAAAAGTCCATTTTGTTGTTTTAATTTTTCTTTATTAAAAAAATCTATTATCACTTAAGTTTAAGGAATCTATTAAATTTATCTAATCTTTACAAAGTTCTAGTGACCTCAACACAGCGACTACTAACAATGGCATACTATTTATGTTATAATCTGATCTTATGTTTCCTGGAAATATTGAAGATTTGCTCTCTCTTTTCTGTCAATATTCCATATTCATAAAGCTTATAATCTATCTGGGACTGTTATATAAAGTCTGAGTTAAGATTTTTTTATGGGTATGGTACTAAGAAAATTTGATTTCATTGAGAGTATTCACCATAATTAACAGAAGAATCCTATTATTACATGGCTTATTACACACCAGGATTTATGCTGTGAGTCAAATCTCTACCCTAGAACCTCATACAATAAACTCTCCTAAAACTGTTATCTTATGTGTCATCCTTCCACACCAGCATTTTAAAAGGATTCACTGTATGCATTTAACCAAACATTTTAACATTAGATTCTTTATTTAGTTAATTTAAAGCTTTTCTGGAACATTCTAGAAAGAGCAGCAAACACAATGTGCCCAACCTTTTAGAACTCATTCCTTCCAACAGCTCATACCAATCATTCTGTATTGTTTTTGTCCTGCTGATTCTTCCTAACACTTTTTCAGTTCCACCCTAACATTATGCTTGTCCAAGCTTGCATCACTTTACACAGACAACTACAACAGCTGTGATCTTCATGCTTCCGATTTCCCCTCCAACCATCTGCTATATCTCGGCTCAAGGGAAGTTTCTAATCTAACACTTGGTTTATATCATGCCCATCAACAACCATCAATAGTTCACAACCAGCCAAAGAACTGAGGTTCTACCCACATAGCCCCTTCTAAACCTTATTGCCAACACAAAACCTCCACTTATAGCCAGGCCTCGGGGTTCATTTATTCAATACAAATTCTGAGTCCCAGTTGCTATGTTAGGCACTTTCCAAAATGTTTCCCCCAAACATGGCTTGCCCATTCGTCTCCTTGTTAGACTATCCCTTCCATCCAGCCAAATTCTATCAACCTTCCAGGACCCATTACAAGTGAAATCTTGACTGACCACTGTGATCCATGGGTCCTCCCCCTCTTGTGACCTTTCCGAAGTCCATCCCTCTGAACTAAAAGGTAGTATGAAGGGAAAACAATGTTCAGTGGTCACACAAGTTTGGGAAAGACTGGGCTAATAAAGGTAAACATATTTCTTTTGCTCCTGGACTTCTCGAAGCATCCAATATGTTATATGCATCTTCAAGACAGGAGATATGGTATATAGCTATATAATTAAATATTACCATATATTTTTTTAAAGATTTTATTTTTTTCCTTTTTCTCCCCAAAGCCCCCCGGTACATAGTTGTATATTCTTCGTCGTGGGTCCTTCTAGTTGTGGCATGTGGGACGCCGCCTCAGCGTGGTTTGATGAGCAGTGCCATGTCCGCGCCCAGGATTGGAACCAACGAAACACTGGGCCACCTGCAGCGGAGCGTGAGAACTTAACCACTCGGCCACGGGGCCAGCCCCAATATTACCATATATTTTTGTTAACTTAAGGAAGGATCACAACATTTAACTGCTGTCTCAGTCTTTTTTGTTTTTTGTTTTTTACTTTGTTGAGTGCCTGTCTCCCTCACTAGCAGGACAACTCCGGGAGGGCAAGGAGATGTCCAGCTCCTTCACTGCAGCCACTGTACAGAGAGGGCATTAAGTTTTTTTGCAGCAAAGGAAGGAATGATGTGACCAGGCCTGGGCTTTAGAAGGCATCACAGGGGGATGATAAAGAGCTCAGCTTCCAGCATCAGAGGACCTAGACACATTTAATTAAGGCTCTGACTTTGGGCAAACTATTCAACCTCCATCAGCCTCAGTTTCCCCACCTAGAAAATAAACACAGTAACAGCACCTCCCTTACAAACTGCTCTTGAGGAATGGATAACACACTTGAAGTGTCCAGAAAGCATCCACAGTTAATATTAGCAGATGAATCAGTGGGATACAGACCAGAGGAAGAGAGGCTAATTAAACAGTTATTCAAATAATCCATGCTATTTATCCATGTGGGAGGGCTTTGATGTATGGACTGTCGGAGTTTAAATTCTGGCTTCAGCTCCTACAAACTGTAGGATCTTGTAGAAATTAAATTACTTCCTTCTCTGTCCTCCCTTTCCACATCTGTAAAATGGGATTAATAAAGCCAACCATTTTCTGGGAGTGCTGTGAGGATTAAATAAGACAATACTCAGGTCCTTGGCACACTATCACACAGGAAATACTCAAATATTAGCCGTATCTATCTGAAGATTTTTTTTTTCCCCAGGAAGATTAGCCCTGAGCTAACTGCTGCCAATCTCTCTTTTTGCTGAGGAAGACTGGCCCTGAGCTAACATCCATGCCCATCTTCCTCTACTTTATTCGTGGGACCCCTACCACAGCATGGCTTGCCAAGCAGTGCCATGTCTGCACCTGGGATCCGAACCGGCAAACCCCGGGCCACCAAAGCGGAATGTGCGCAGTTAACCGCTGCACCACCAGGCCAGCCCTGAAGATTATTTTTAAGTGGAGATGTGGTGAGCTGCGAGGATGCTTTCTAACTACTCCCACCCCTACCTCACAATTCTCAGTTGTCTTCAGGGACTCAGCCATCACCTTCTTCTCTCATCTCATCTCCCTACCCAAGAAAACCTCATTTAAAACATCAGCCTCCTGAGGAACAAAGCCTTTTAAATTCCCTTCCTACCCGCTCTTCCCCCTCCCCCTAGGCATTTCATTTTTCATCTACGGTGTAAGAAAGCAAAACACAATCAAAGGAGTAACCCCGCACCCCCCTCCCCGCCCCCGGGGGTTTCTGAACAACTCTGCTGTGAACATCTTTTCACAGCACAAACGGCTGGAAAAGTGGTAAATTGTGCCTATGCTGTCATTTCCCAATTTCAGATCTTACTTTAATTCCTGGTTGCTATTTTAACTTAGATTTTCCCTGCTTATTAAAAGAGTAATTAAAAAGAAATTATCTTTGGGAATAAAAAGTAAACAATACCTTTGCCAGGCTCGATCCAAGCAATGGATTTTAGCTGTGCGATCTTAGTCCTCACGAGCTAGACTGTGCACATAAAATGAATCCAACAACGCGCATATTCCCAGTAACCACCTTGGCACGCATCTGTCTTTGGCACTAGCCAGTCTACACATCAGAAAGGGCTCAGCCATAGACGGGGGTCGTCCCGATGCTGACAATAACCTGACTTGATATTCTGGCATTCTAGCTTCACAGTTCAGGCCTTCAGAGGAAGAACACTATGAAGACAGAACATTAACTTCTAAAACACGCTAAAGAAGGAAAACAGAAAGAGTCTTTAGATTAACAACGAAAGACCTGTTCAGGTGTTAGTATTCTAGAGGATCACAGGGGACCACCTGCATTGATACAAACAGATGTTGGTCACAGAAAATGCTATAACCTTATAGTGGTGACACACTGACATATTTGCACTCTTTCATTTTCATATTTTTGTACAAAAATTTTAAATTGTGTCAAAAAAGGTTTATGAGGAAGTAAAGTGGGTACCGAGCCACGTCAGACCAATCCATCCGACGGGCTCTCTGGAAGACTGATTCTGGAAGACTCTTTGGGCCCTGTGTGCTGTGGCCCAGTGATCCCACGTGTCTGCAGGCAAGTGGTTCTCAAACAGGAAAGAAGTGTTATGACAAAGAGGCAAATAAGGAGAGGGAGACCACGCGACAGACACTTGCTCCTCCTTTTTCCCCAGAGTACACGTTTAAATCCACTGGCCTAGAAGAGCCCTATTTCATAAGCTATATTCTCGTCCATCCTTAACCATCACTATATCTGAGAAAACTGAAGTCCCAAAGCATAGCTGTAACTTCAAGAGCCACAGAGAATATTAAGAGTTCAAAACAGCAGAGAACGCTGCTCTCCCAAGGCCCTTCCTTCTGCTGTGGTTTGCAGCCATGGAGGGCTCAGGAGGGTGCGAACAGCTATCTGGGCTGCAGCAGCGATGTTTCATGGCTGGGCGCCCAGATTGTCTAGCTCTGCACACAGCTCTATAGTCTTTTGAGGGCTACAGAGGAAGAATGCACTCTTAACAGACAGCTCTCCAACCCCGCAATAGCTTCTTCATACTCTGAAAGCATCTGTGGCCAAGAAAAGAATTCATTTTTAGTAAAACTCCAAAAACGGCACAAAGGGTATGAATTTTCACCATGTTTTTAACATGCAAAACCTTGTCGCATCCCAGTTGGAGAATTAAAAAAATACAGATTTTACTTTTCACTGAATAAGTTACAGTTCAAATGCATGATTTGCACAACAGAAAACTTACAGGATTATTTTAATCAAGTTATTCAAACAAGTTCACTGGGCAAGGATTACACATTTCTTGGTTTCAACATCACACAAACAATCTCACACAAAGTTACATAGTTATTTCTGACAAGTAACCTTTATATTTTTAAGGAATTACATTCCAGAAAAGTTGTGTATAAGCTGAATGTTTAAAATCGAGAACATCTTTACTGCATTAAATTATTTTTTAAAAGCTTACTGTATATTATTTTGCAAAATAAAGAATGCTCTCCTCATAACTGCACAATTATTTAAAAGCCAATTGGTAAAGATTTAGATAGTCACAATTAGACTGGTTTAAAGCAGGAAAATCTAAAAATCTACCTTAAAAAAAAAGGCCAGTTCTCATTTGATGTTCTGCTCTTAAATCCATGACATCTTCAAACAAACTTATTAAGATGTTAAGCGTCTTAAGCAAATAAATCCAGTCACCTTCCCTGTGAAACCAGTGATCGTACAAAATAGACCACAGCACCAATACTTTCAAAAGATTTCCTTACAGCTCACCTAAAACATCAGAAGACCCTCAGAAATAAAGCTGGAATGAAAGGTAAAAATCTACTTGATTGTCTCAAAATTGTGAGTAAGAAGCCAAAAACAATTTCAGTGAAAGACAGCAAAACCAAACCACCAAAACCAAAGTGCCCCGGTTCTTCCCACTCACTCAGAACCCTCCACGCACTGCCCGCCGCCCCTCCACTTCTCATGCTTCCCCACGGGCTTCAGTGGCTCCAGCAAAGCAATCTTTGCTTGCTCCATTCCCAGATCTTAATGATCTCATATGCTATTCTGATATGTGGAACAGCCTCAGACTTCACAGCCCATCTATTTTCTTTCTTATAAAACCTTCTCGGATGTCACCTTTGCACAGTAAACCCTGCCTGAGCCGTAAACAGTCATCTAAGACATAAGCATGCAATCTCACGAATCTAACTCCTCCTGGGGAAGGCCAAAAAGACCCAGAAAGAGTCTTTAAAATGGCTCCTAAGTCTTAAAATGTTAAGTTGTTAGGGAAGTTATCTGATGCCAAAGACACCCTATATACTCAAATCAAATAATGGATAAATAAACTAATTTACACTAGTAATCCTTTTTTAAATTTAAAATTAGCATCACTTTCTTGAGTCAAGCAAGAGTAAGTTCACATTCAGGACCTCGTTACCCTCACTTGGAGTTGGGGAGGGAACGCAAACACCCCGCTCTCAGCCAGTGCTGTAGGAATTTTATCTTCGGTTTCTTTCCAACTGAAAGCTCACGTCACTAAAGAAAAAGGCTGCCCCACTCCAGCCCTGACCTTCTCCTCCTCCAACTTGGTTTTGGAAGGGAGCCAGATGACAGCATTTGCAAAAGCACAAATTTATCTTGTAAAGCCAGCTGTTTAACAAAAAGGTGATGGTGGTGAGAAATACTGCGATTTAAAGTTTCCTATATTCCCCTCATGACTTAAGTTATATGTTAATCACTGAGAGTCAAATGAAACAGTTCGCCCCACTTTCCACCATAATTACCCAGCACTCTAATGCAACTATTTGTTCTAAGACTCCGAGCCAACTAAGTATAAATATAAACCTGTTACAAAATAATCTTTGTCAAAGTGTTAAAACATATACCACTTGAAAAGGAACAATAATAAACATCGTAAGGAGGAAAACCTAAAATCAATATTTACATGTTCCCCATGTTGCCACTAAAATATTTAAATGCCACAATCCAAAATGAAATAGTTAGGATTTAGCCTTATGACAGCCTCACTGTTAACCTTATTTAATTTCATACCTTAATAGTAACAGAGGTATGGTCAATAAGGTCTTTGATTTGGACAAGAAGGATGGAAGACTTCAAATCAGGCTTTTAAAACTACATCCTCATAATAAAAAGTCCAAATATATATATACACATATATACATACATATATGTATGTGTATATATAATATCTGGGGCCCAGAGATCCATTCTGCTGCTTAAGGAAGTACTAGTTTGAAGAAATTATTATGTGTCACCATAAGTATAACTTAACCAATAATTTTACCATTATCATTTTCTAGGCTATCAATTTCTCACGACCCAACATCTGAAAGAAAAAGAGATTCTAAGAACGCCTATTCCTATGAAAATACAAATATTAAAAACTTTCTATAGATTAAAAAAACACCTTTCAGTATAGGTAAACAAAGAAACAAGTAATCAGATCATTATTATCTTCTGTGAACACCAACAATAAAATTAATTTGGATAATATAACTGGGCAAGTCATTTTTAAAACCTCACTTCGCATCACTTTCCCCAACAAAGCATCCCAGGGATGCCCTACTGAAAGGTGTTCAAAGACCTTCACCACCTCTGTGGTTCTGCAATAATGTAAATTTCTTCAAGGTGACCTCTGCAAACCAAGTCCATCTGGCCTGGGGCTAAGTTTTATCCTTTATTCTTTCACACAGTACTGAAGCAGGGCTGGAATCGATGCACGTAATTGTCAGCACCCCTTACACATTTCAAACTGGCCACCACTGTCCTCTGAGATCACTTAAGCCACATTTCCAGTGTCTCGACTCTTCCCCAGTTACTCAATTCTAAATGTAGCGAGTAACTTGCATAACATAAGCCTTCGACAGGGTCAAAACACGTTCAGAAACGTAGCAGCCTCTACACAGCGCTCCTCGTAGACTGACCACCTATCCCGGCCGCAGCACGGCGAGGACACTACCGGACACAGCCAGAAGACCCGAACCTCAGCGACACAATGGATTCAACCAGTCAGACGCCTCCAACTTGCAACTCCTTAAGGATGCTCAAGTCGGACATCCACAGAGCACCATTTTGAGTTCAGAATCCGCAGTTCATGCCTAGACATAACCGAGCAAACCACTCAAATGGAGGTTTCATCTGACAGAGGCAAAGGTTCGAGACAATTCCACTCATTTTGTACAGAATCACTGATACCGTCGAGCGCCTTAAAAAGAAATAGGTGCAGCCAGGATCTGCGGCTCCTCCTCCCCCGCCCCGTGACATCGAGGCAGCGATCCTGCATCTTCGGTGAGACTCCCAAAGCTCCGTGCAACCCGCAGGCGAATGGTCTCTCCGCCAGGTGAACGGGTAGAGAACCCCTCTACTCGCCTCAGTGCATGTTAACAGCGGCGAATCAATGAGCTAAATCTCATCCACAAGGTAAAGGTGCGAACGACGCGTCGCTCCAGCAGAGGTGGCACCGAGGCGCTCGGGTTACGCGATGTGATCGCAGGGCAGCTGCGGTGCGGCTCCTTTTCCTCGTGCGCATCGCTCCGCAGCCTGCACCACCGCGAGCAGCCCACCTGGTTCCAGCCCCGCCGGAGGCCGCGGGGGCCCCCACGCTCCCCCAAAGCGCGCCGGGGCTTGCTCTTCCCCCAGACAACGGCCCCGGAGGCCCCACACCGAAAACACTTGGGCTCGTGCATGCCATCAGAAACGCGGGATCGGCCGTGCCCGTTCGGGGAGAGCCCCACTCCACCGAGGGCACCAGTCTCAGAACAAGAGCGCCACACACGCAGCCGCCGCGGCCGCACACCCGGCCCCCTCGCGCGGGCTCCCCGCGCCCCGGCCCCGCGCGCACGCACGCACGCCCCGGCCCCGCGCCGCGCACCCCTTCCCGCCGGGACCGCGACCCCTCCGCTCCGGGCCCGGCCGAACAAAGGCGACGCCGCCAGCTCGGCCAGCCGCGGCGGCTCGAGGCCCGGCGCGCGCTCACCTGGGCTCCGTCCCCGGCGGCGGCGGCGGCGGCGGCTCCTCGGTGGGGCTCCGGCGGCGCGGGCCTGGCGGCGGCGGCGAACACAACTCGAGTGGCCGCCCCGGGGCCTGCGGGGCGCTCGGGCGGCGGGGGCCCGCTCAGCGCCGGCGCCGCGGGCTCAGGTCCCGGCGCGGGCGGCGGCGGCGCGGGCGGGTGGGCGGCGGCGCGTCCCGGCAGGTCCAGGTCCGGCCCCGGCGACGCCGCGACGCGCCTTGCTCCTCGCGCCCGCGGGCGGGACAGCAGCTCCGGCGCGGCCCGGGATCCGAGACGGCGGCGGCGGCGCTTGGCGCTCGGCGCTCGGCCGGCTGCGCTCCCTCCGCCTCCGGCTCGGGCGGGCCCGCGGCGGCGGCGGCAGGAGCGCGGCGGGCGCGGGGACGGCCCTGTCAGGGGCGGCGGGGACGGCCGGGGCGGCGCTCAGGGCTGCGGGGCGGCGGGGCCGGCGGCGGCGGCTGCGGCTCCCGGGGCCGTCGCGCTGAGGTGCGGAGCTGCCACCGCGGCCATCTTGTTGCTCTAACTGACAAGAACCCCCCTCCCCCCGCTGCAGCCAGACGGGGCGCTCGCGCCCCCTTCCCCGCCCCGCGTTGGCCTCCAACAGGAAGTTGTCCCGGCCCCCGGCACGTGACTCCACCGTATCTGCATACCGGAGGGCCGGCTGGCCAATCGGCGCTCTGCACTTGAGCTCCGCCCCCGCGCGCCCCTCCCCGGCCCATTGGCTTGTCTCGGCAGGCCACGCCCCCTCCTACCCCCTTAATACCCGCCCGCGCCTAAGTTCCCCAGACCGCGCGGGGAGCCGCCGGGGAGCGAGCGGGAGCGCGCCAGGCCCGGTGGCTCGCCCTCCGCTCGAGGTGCGTGGAGACCCGCGCGGCGTCCTTCCCGGTCTTTGGGTGCTGTGGCTCCGCGTTAGTACGCTGGACCCCGGGGCGCGGACCCGGCCCTGTGCGTCCGCTCGGAATTCCCCTGGCCGGCGCCCCGCGACGCCCAGGCCCGGGTTTTGCACGTTATTTTCACCCGGCGGCGCCGGCCGTCTCTGCAGCGGCGCCCGGCACCCGCACTGGCGCGCGTCCCGCCCGTGCCGTGCACACGCTCTGCACCTCCCCACCGTGCACACACACGTACACGCGCTGGCCCGGCCCGGGAGCATCCTGCTCGCCGCGCGCCTCCCCGCCCGACCCTGCGCGCAGCCGCTCCCCGGGGAGCGCCCTGCAGCGAGCCAAACAAGCCTCGCTGCGCAACACCCCCCGGGGAGACATCCTTCTGCCCCGGAGCGGGAGCGCCGCCCCCACCGCGCCAACGGCTGTCCGGGCGGAACCGGGCGCTCCGGCTCCACACAGCACGGTCTTTCCCCGCGCTCGGTACCCCGTCGTGGTCCTCCATTCCTCCGCTCCTCTTCCAGAGACATTAGTCATTAATCGTAGATAAGGTGAGGAGCGATGTGCAATTTTAAAAAGTCCCTTTTTAACTTTCGGTTCAAGTCAGGAGAAAATTTTGAAACCAAGAGTTGTCTCCATTTTCGTGGAGGATCGTGGAAGCAGGCCAGCTTTCCTCTTCGTGCAGTGGAGGCTCAGCGGTGCTGCTTGAAAGTTGTTCATGCTGGAAGAGGCCATTCCCTGTCTACGTGTCCCCATCTTGAAGAGCAGATAATGACACACTACTTTCGCAATGCAATTTTGTTACCGCAAGGGTCATGCTCCGAAACGTCTGTGGATGAAAGAGACACAACAAATTCCCCGCTCTCGTTTCCCTTCGCGGTCCCATGAGCTCGGTGCGCTTATTTTTTCCTTACTGCCATGTTTTAAGCCCTCGGCAGTCAGACTCACAAACCACTCTCTAAATCTGCCTTCAAATGTCTGTCTGTGTTGTGTATTTCTCCTCCGGAAAACCCACATCGCTTAGAAGGGTCTGAAGTCCGATGGAGCTGACATAGAGGATTCTGCCTTTTCCATTCATTTTATTTATGTTAACTTACTTCTTGGCTGCGGGGAAATCTGCATCTTTTGTATTTCTCAAAGATAGAGGTATTATCATCTGCTCCAGGAGGGAGTGCAAAATAATATCTTCAAAATATGCAGCGTCTGCTAAGTAGATTGCTAAATCAACGAAGAATCCGGGTACCTGCGTGGACCAATCTAATAAGCAGAACTTCACTTTTTGGAAAATTGAACCAAAATTACATTATTTAGGAAATAGGGAAAAAGGCAGTGCTTATATTGACCATATTTTATAAACCAAAAATTAGAGGAGGGGCTGGCTGGTGGAGGAGTAGTTAAGTTCCTGGGCGCTGCTTAGGCAGCCCCTGGTTTGCGAGTTTGGATCCGAGGCACCGACCTACACACTGCTCACCAAGCCATGCTAAGGCAGCTTCCCACATACAAAATAGAAGAAGATTGACATGGATGTTAGCTCAGGGCCAATTTTCCTCACCAAAATAAAAATTAGAGTCATGGTTTGGCATGTGGACAGTAGAAAGAATATTTGAAATTACAGTTGATCCAGAAACATTGAGGCATATCATGGCCATGAGTGTGGACACTGCAGAACACAATGTCACTTATTAGTGGCTGTTTGGACTGAATGAGGTATAAGCAAAGACCCCAAGCAAAGTTGCAAAATGGGTAAGTGCAGTTTTGGGGTCTGTCATCCCCTTATCAGCCTTGCCACTCTCACCTCATAACTAAGGTCTGAGTTAATAATCTATAAAAATGAGCAAAATCAACAGAATTACGTGTAAGAGGATTAAATGTTACATGTAGTTCTTAAGTTAAAAAGTCACCTAGCTGTTGGGTGGATGAAAGGGGCACATATGTATGGAGACAGATAAAAAATAGACTATTGGGGGTGAGCACAATGCAGTCTTTACAGAAACTGATACATAATAGTGTACACCTGAAATTGCACAATGTTATAAACGAATTTGACCTCAATAAAATAATCTTTTTTAAAAAGTCAGCTAGTTAAGGACAGATGAAGACCTAGCTGGACACAAGCTCATGTGAAAAAATTCTAGTTTTAGGCAGCCACATGCTCAACATGGCTAAATGTGCGAAATGGTGTGTTAAAAATATACGGTCTACATTAAAATAGTGTCCGCTTCCAAAGACTGTACTCTGAGCTGGTCAGATCCCCCGTGGGATATTAAGACCAATTCTGGGCCCCATGGTGTAAGAAAGAAATCGACAAACTCAAAGACTGTCTTGGGGAGAATGCAGGTTGCTGATGGAAATCCTCCAGTCATTGAGCAGTGGCTAAAGGAGCAGAAGAGGCTGGTATAGGGAAGGAGCGACAGGCGGGACAGGATGGCTGCCTTCAACTATTTAAAGAACTCCCATGTAGAAATGGGCACAGTGTACTCTGTGAGAACCTAGAAGGCAGACCTGGGATCGATGGGTGGAAGGTTTGGAGACAAATTTTGATTCCATTCAAGGAAAAATGATGAGGGTTATCCATAGAAACTCCTGCTTGAAATGTTACAAGATTCACAGCTGGTTTAAGTGGAAAGCCAGGGCGATCACAGCCCTGTCTCCACGGATATTGCAGAATAGGTTACTGCATCGGCCATGAGGACTGAATTAACTTGGCGGTTCTCAAAGTGTGCTCCCTGGACCAGCAGCGTCAGCATCACCTGGGAGCTTGTTAGAAATGCAACTTTTTGGACCCAACTGCTACATCTATGGAATCAGAAACTCTGGGGGTGGGGCCCAGGTATCAGCGTCTTAACAAACCTTCCAGGTGATTCTGGTGCACACCAAAATTTGAGAATACAACAAATAATAAAGGGCACCTTTTTTAGGGTTCTATTTGTGCATGATACTTCTTTCCGCTCCCAGCCACTTCCTACCACACAGGGCTGCTTTGCTCCCTGCTGAAGTCCCTTGTTCCATCCTTCAGTCTCTTGATTCTGCAAGTAGAATTTGCATCCTAATGGTGGACTCTTAAAAGGAAAAGCTTCAGGACTCAAACAAATCCTTGCTTTTCAGTGAAAACGTAATGGAGTTGGGGCTCAGTTCTCCCTGCTTGTCACCAGTAAATAGCAACTGACTTGGCCTTAAAAAATGTGATAAACTTAAAAGGCCTTTAAGACAGGCCGCAAGGCATAAGGCGTTGGTTCTCAAAGGCTGTTCCTAAGAATCATCGAGGTGGCTTGTTTAACATACAGATTCATCCAGGCCCAGGCCGAGGCCCACGAAGCAGCGTATTTAACCGGCTCCCCAAGTGATTCTGATGCAATTGTCCTTCCCCTGCACTGAGGAAAATACTGGAATAGAGAAAAGAGCCTTCGAGTAAAAGCAAGGCTGAATCTCATCTCCACAGTGTACTGGTTGTTTGACCTTAGGCCATTTTCCGGGCCTCAGCCTCCTCCTCTGTCCTCCTCACTGAGCTGGAGATTCTCATTGAACTGTTACTGAACTTGTGTTGTGTCCCAGGCAGCGGACTGGGTGCTGGGGATTTAAGCTGAAAGCCATGGTTGATTTATCATTATAATGCATATGAGGTGCTGAAGAGGGCAGCAGGAGAGACCTAGGTCATTCTGGAAGGACCTCTGATCTGAGTCTTGAAGGATACAAGGGGGAGCTGTGGTTAGAAGTGATGGAAGGGCGTCGAAGACAGAGGGAACAGCCAGTGTAAAGGAAATAGAAGAGAGCAGCATGGCACTTTTAGGGGACTGCAAAGTGTCAATAGGGTTGGAATAGCTCACGTATAAGGGGAAGGAAGGGAAAGAAAACCAGAGAGATGAGCAGGGCCAGATGATAAGGAGCATCTCATGACAGGTTAAGGAGTTTGGACTTTGTCCCGAAAGCAGTGAAGAGCCCCTGAATGATCCTAAACGTTTGACTTGGCTGTCTGAGAGATCTCTGTGGAAATACTGTGGTGGATGACAAGGAGGAGGAGGAGAAGACAGGGAAGCTGGGGCAGGAGGCCATGGCACAAGGTGGGAGGCCTGCAAAGTCGTGTGGCCAGGAAATTAGAACCTATGGAAGTAACCAGAGTGGCAACAGAGGTGAAAGAGAAAAGATGCATTTGAAAGGTAATTTTAACTCCAGGGGACTCCTGGGGACTTGGTGACTGACATATGATGAATAAGGAAGACAGTAAATGGTGTTGCGTGGTTTTCTTGCCCAGTGAGAGGTAGATGGATGGTGAGTCAGGGGCTCCAGGAGGAAGGGGAGGTTAGGCCAGAGGCCTTAGCTGGGACTTTGAGGAAGAAAGGGCGAGTCTGGTTGGGTACATTTGGACTTGGAGGCACCTGGTGAACAGCAAGTGGCAATGGTCAGATCTGAAAGTAAGGAGAGAGGTGTGTGCTGGAGAAATCTATCCGGTGTGGTCTGCGTAGGGGTGGGAGTTGAAGGCAGGGGCGTAGATGATTTGCTTGGGGCGTGGGTTAGGAGAGACCATGAGAAGGCTGAGCATGGAGCCTGAGGAACACTGAGGAGGAGGAGAAAGTCCTAAGGGAACCTGAGAAGGGACTGTCCGAGATGTGGAATCCCAGGTGATGCCCCCATGAAACTGGAGAGGCCAAAAGGGGAAGGAGTTTGAGGAAGATGGAAGCAGTCAACAGCATGACAGTAAGGTCCATGTGATAAGGACAGGAAAGCACCCATCAAACTGGGCCACCATGAGGTCATTCTGTCTTTAGCAAGGGCAGTGCGGGAGCCAAGGGGCAGCAGGCTGCAGGGTGGGGTGGAGTGCGGATGAAGGGTAGGAGTAGGGAGGGACCACGTTTCTAAGTTTCTTGTGTATGGGTTGCATTGTGTCTCCCAGAAAAGATTTGCCGGAGTCCTAACCCCTGGTCCCTCAGAATGTAACCTTATTTAGAAATGGGGTCTTCGCAGATATAGTCAAGTTAAGGTGAAGTCATTAGGGTGGGCCCTAATCCAATATGACTGGCGTCCTTATAAAAAGAGGGAATTTGGATGCAGACGTGCACACAGGGAGAAGGCCATGTTAAGATGAAGGCAGAGATCGGGGTGATGCGTGTACAAACCAAGGAACACCAAAGATTGCCAGCAAACCACCAACAGCTAGGAGAGAGGCGTGGAACAGATTTTCCTCACAGCCTCATGAGGAACCAACCCTAACAGCACCTTGACCTCAGACTTGTGGCCTCCAGAACTATAGAGAATGCATTTCTGTTGCTTAAGCCCTTAGTGCGTGGTGCTTTCTTATGGCGGCCACGGGAAACCAGTATAGCTGTGGAAAGAGGGAAGGTGACTAGAGAGGAGTGTGAGACCGAGAAAGCGGCTTCTCATTGGTTTGTTGTGTTTTGCTTTTTTTTTTTTTTGAGCAAGACTGGCCCTGAGCTAACATCCGTGCCTGTCTTCCTCTACCTTATGTGTGGGACACCTGCCACTGCATGGCTTGACAAGCAGTGCGTAGGTCTGCACCCGAGATCCAAACCTGCGAACCTGGGCCACCGAAGCAGGACGTGTGAACTTAACCTCTGCGCCACCTGGCCGGCCCCTGTGGTTTGCTTTTTTTAAAGGAGAGACTTGAATGTGTTAACATGCTGAGAAGAAAGAGCCGGTAAGAAGGACAGCAAAGAGGAAGATGTTTGTTTGTTGAAAGGGGTTGAATATGGAGTGAGAAAGGTGTTTGGACAGATCAGGAAGGGGAGTCGGACTCTGTGTGCAGGGGCTGCTGGGGTCATTCTGTTCCTGAGACCAGAGGGAAGCAGTGGAGATGGCTGCAGGGGCGCATAAGTCTGTGTGTGTGCATGTGTACCTGTGTGCGTGTGTGTGGGTGTAGGTGTGTGGGTGTCTGTGTGCAATGAGGGGGTGGTCTGCAAAAAATAGAAGGCATTACATTTGGGGCCTGCTCCATGGCCGAGTGGTTAAGTTCACGCACTCCACTGCGCCGGCCCAGGGTTCGGATCCTGGGCGTGGACATGGCACCGCTCATTAGGCCACGTTGAGGCGGCGTCCCACATCCCACAACTGGAAGGACCTGCAACTAAGATGTACAACTGTGTACAGGGGGCGGTTGGGGAGATAAAGCAGAAAAAAAAAAAAAAAAAAGAAGGCATTACCTTTTTTTGGGTTTTTTTGAATGAAGTTGAAAGTAACCTAACATTCCTTCTGGGTCTAAAATTCTGTTTCTAGATCTTTTGGAACTCAATAGCTATTTGAATACAAATTACTGTTTTGTTCTATATTAATAGTATTGCATTTTAATTTATTATCTATGGTGTATTAAACCTAATAGGAAAACATACTCCTTGTATCTTTGCCTGTTATTAAAACACATTCCAACCCCCAAACTCTACGGAACCACGTAGCTAAACCACGGGAGGCATAGTCCGTTTGTCTTTGTTTCTTTGGGTCTGAATCATAAGGTGACATTTTGGATGTTGTGGAGGCAAGCCTGGGCCAGGACACGTGGGCACTTTCTATCACACAGTGCTATCTTTCTGTGGGTCTGTTCCTACCAGACTCAGGGGTGAAAACCTGTGCAAGGTCATCTGGGTCCAGAACATAAGATGACTGATGAAGTCATGGTGAGGATGTTACCTGTACAGGAGGCTGGCTCAGTATTCATCTGGGTCCTGTGACACTGGGCAGAAGGCTTTGGGGCACCGCTGTTTCTTTGATCCGGCTCTGCCAGACAGGCAGTCTGCTGTAGCGGGGAAGAGATCAGGTGGTTCAGGTTGCAGGGTTTCCTTGAAGGGGAAGGCAGGATCCCTCACAGGCTGTCCCCTACCTGGGCTTCTCTGTGGCCCAAATCTGCTCATTCATCTAAGGATCAACTAGGGGCAGGTCTCTGCATTTGCAGCCGGCAACTCTTGGATTTGCTCTAGGAGTGAACGCCCCATCCTGGGGCTAGCTCCTTCATCCTTGCATGAATGAAGCAAATGTTTGCAAGCACCTGGCATATGCAAAGCTCTGCAGACACTCCAAGGCCACCGGCCGCCCCTTGCGAGCCACTGACAGAGGGCACGTGATAAAGACATCAGCTGTTCTACCTCCTTGTTCTGCTCTGACTTTTTTCTACAGCATTTGTCACCTTCCATGATATATAATTTGCTTTTTATTGTGTTTCTTGTTTATCGTCTCCCCGATTAGGATGTAAACCCCGCTAATGCAAGATCTTTGTGTGTTGTTCACTGATGCATCTCAGGCACCCAGAGCAGAGCTGGCTCTGGGTGCTCCATAAATATTTCTTTGTTGAGTTAATGAAGGAATTAAGAGAAATTATGGTAAAGGTCATAAGAGAATCAGCATCAAACTGCTGTAGAAGTGACATCTCGTGATTACGTGTCTGGGGTGGACCAAGGAAAGCTCCATAGGACGTGGCATTCCAACAGCTTTAGAGGCATGGGTAGGATTCCTTCCTCCCTCCATCCCTCCCTCCCTCCCATCCTTCCTCCTTTCTTCTTTCCTCTCTTTGTCTTTTTTTCTTCTTGAGTACTGTCCCCATTATTTGGGGACTTGGGACAACGCACAAAGGAAATACCAGAATATTTGACATTTACAACAGACATTTCCTGAGATCAATGTAGAACCCAAATTAAAAAAAAAAAGCTATACTATATTATATAATTTTCAATTTTCTCCCCCTCCCAAGTAAACCAAAATCCATATGTGATTGTGAATAGACAATGAAAATGACTATGTTAGTTATCTGTTGCTCAGTAACAAATTATCCCAAATTTAGCAGCTTCGAACAGCAAACGTGTTATATCACACAGTTTCCAAGCGTCAGGAACCCAGGAGCAGCCTAGCTGGGTGGCTCTGGTTCAGCGTCTTTTATGAGGGTGTGGTCGAGCTGCTGGCTGAGTCTGTGATCTCCAAAGATTTGACAGGGCTGGAGGATCTGCTCCAAGCTCCCTCTCATGGCTATTAGCAAGAGGCTTCGGTTTCTTGTCATGTGGACCCCTCCATAGGGCTGTTCATGACATGCCTTCCCTCAGAGTCATTGATGTAAGAGCGAGAGAGCAAGAGAAACCCACAACAGGAGCTGAAGTCCTCTATAATCCCACATCGGAAGCAACACCTTATCGCTTCTGCCATAGGCTGTTGACCAACCCTGGCTCAGTGTGGGAGGGGCCTACACAGGTTGTGAATATCAGAAAGTGGAGCTCATGGGGCCATCTTGAGGGCTGGCTCACATAACAACAAATCCACATGGAGATGCAAGTGCCCAGAGGTCAGCTAGGTTTATTCCCAGCACATATGATTCGAATTCATGGCTCAGCAAAATTCAAATCACACCCTGCCATGGCCTTTGAGGCTCCTGCTGAATTGTTGGCTTGCAGGAGAAGCAAATCTGCTGGAAATGCCATGTATTGGGGGTTTCCTTAGCTTTCCTGGGTTCCATTTCTCTTTCCTTATATCAGTGGGATTGGACCATATTACTAAGGTCCCATCCAACTCTCAAACTCCATGACTCAGAAATTCAGTTTCACTGATTCAGTCAGTCGATGGCCATAGATATGCAAAAGATCTTCAAAGAGGAGAGGGAATTTGCATTTGAAAAACCCAACTGTATTTAGATGGATGGAATGTGCCCCTTAGAATGAACAGAACCAAGTGGGAGAGATGATGACAAGATCTGGTGGCTGGGACCACAGAAGGCTCCTGCTGGGAGGCAGGAACCGCACAGTTTGGATAAGTAAGTGAACCGTTGGGCTAAGCCACGATTCTGCATGTGGCTCTGTAGGTAGTGAATGTGGCAGAGATGCCTCCCCCAAAATTCATTCTGTCCTCCACAGTATGTCCAACCAGGGACTACATTTCCCAGCGCCTCCTTCTCATCTGGGTAGGGCCATGTGACTAGTTCTGGCCAATAGAATGTAAGCAGAAGCGATGGGCTTCACTTCTACACCAAAACAATTGAGAAGCAGTTGTGTCTTCTCCTCTTGCTCTTTCCTCCACTTGCCTGGATGCAGAGGACTTCAGGGCCCCAGGGACTGGGGGAGCCTTGAAATGAAAAGTGGCTATGTTCTTGAAACATCAAGAAGAGAAAAATCTCCTACAAACCAGGAGGTCCAGGTGAATGAACAATGTACTCGTATTAGGTAGAGCCATTGAGAGTTTGGTGTTTGTATGTCCCAGAGTTACATTGGCCTTACACAAATTAGAAAACCTTTGTAAAGTCTTTCGATAGGGATTTCAAGAGAAAAACGGTGTTAAGAAGATGAATATGTCATTGACTGGTAGGATGGTGTAATAAAGGGAGAGAAATACTGAAGGCAAAGAAATTACTTAGGAAGCTGTTGCAGGGGTCGCCACACGATGTAGTGTGAAAAAGCACAGATCCGCATTCCCGCCTCTGCTTCATGGCAGGATTCATAGAAAAGACAAAAGTAATGGTCACCTTTTCTTCTTTGCGTGTTACATGCCGGGCGTTGCTCTCTGCAATTTATGTACATCACCTCATTTAATACTTTAGTTCTTATTTAAATTTTTATCTTGCTACATTAGGCATTAAAAACAATTTTTGTAAAACAAACTAACTCATGCCTTTAAAAAGGTAATTACGTATTCCCAGTCTTAGAACAACAACAACAAAAAAGAACAAACAAAAAACCCCCAGTCTCATGCCGCTTCCCTCCTCACTCTCGATTTCTACCCCTACAAGCAACCACTCTCGAGTCCTTTAGCTGTTTCTTCTCCCATTTAGCTTCATAGTTAAGAAAATATATAGATTTATACTCTTCCTTCTTGATTTTTCTATTTTAATATCATGACTTCCTACTTTAAAAGATCAGGATTTGGCTCTTCTATAGCAAATCCCAATATCCTACACATTTCCCCTCCCTCGGATGGATAAGATTTCAACCGCAGAATTGGAGGTGAGTTTTCTAGACAGGCAAAGCAAACAGAGCAGTAGTTACAATAAACACACATTATCCTAGAGGGTTAGAAGGCGATAAAGCTAGAAAGGCAGGTTGGAACTAGAGCACAGAGAACCACCAGGCTAGGCAATTAGAACTTAGTCTAGTGTGCAGTAGGGAGCCGTTGAAAGTTTTAGGCAGGGGAGAGACATGAGAAAAGCTGTCGTAGGGGACGGTTATCCAGGCAGCACCATTGTAGGATGGATCAGAGCAAGAATCATAGGACAGTCCTAGCAACTGGATATTTATGCATTCATCCATCCATTCATTTATTCTATCAACTTTCTCACTCACATTTACATTTGGGCCCTAGTTGATGCTGGTCTCCCCCAACTAGTCTGCACTTCCCACCATAGCCGAGATCTTGTTCCTTTGCTTGCTGCTCTCTCCCAGGACCAGTACAGTGCCTGGCACACTGTAGGTGTGGAATGAATGTTTGTTGAAGGAAGGAAAGACATAATGTTGGGAATGTGGACATAGGTAGGGTGGTGGCCGTGGCGAAAGAGTTAGTGGCATTTCAGAGAGAGAAGTGAACCTGGTCACTGGTGGGAGGGCAGGAGACGGGAGGGTCAAAGTGACTCAGATGATGAGTGGGTGATTAATAGAAGACCAGAAGTACGAATAGGAAGATTTGGGGGGGGGCAGCTAACATTCAGATAATAGTTCATCTTTAATACTATTTGAATCACACATCACCAACCACATTCGGCCCATTGTTAAAGTCAGCCGAAGGGAGTCTCAGCTGGGTCTCCACCAAGATGTTTCCTCACTGTGTCCCCAGTGGTGCGGCATGAAGCTCAGGTGCCTGCTCTGTTCCCACAGTGGGGCTGCGTTCCACTGGTTTCCTTTGGGCCATTTTATTAGGTGTCCATCCATCTCCACGTGAGCAGAATCACGTCTAACTGGTTCACTGCTGTCTCCCAGTGTGTGACACATAACAGGTGCTCGGAGTATTTGGAGGGTGAATGAATGGTTTTCTGTACCAAGCATTGCTGGTTCACCTCTGCCTGTGGGTGTCAGGGAAGGCGTCATCAAGATGTGACATTGGAACTAAAGAGTAGGTGTGTGTTGGGCAACAAGGGAGGACGAGCATTCTAGGCTCAGGGTTCCGTGTATGTAAAGGTGGGGAAGCCCGTTTCGGGAATGGAAGAAGATTCCTCTTCGCGCTTTGAGTAACGGAAACAGTTCTGACTTCAGATACTCAGCTGTAATTCTTGCTAAAATCAACAGAGTGAATAATTAGGGGAGAGAGGCCAGAGAAAAATTCACAGGCTTCTTGCAGCTGTCCAAACCACAGATTTCAATGAGTCGATGCGGTGGAAAGGAGGGCAGGTTTACCTAGAGCCTGTCACAGTGTGTGCCAATCTCCTGGGAGGGGGGTGCTCCCTCCTCCTGGGGACCCATCCCACCCTCAGACCCAGGGGAGGGCACTGGGGTATGTGCCCGGTATTGACTCTCAAGGATGCCTCTGGAACGCAGCCTTTGTGTTGGAGAGCATGACTGTGGAAATTACCACTGAAATCTGTTTCAACCACAGCTAGGCTTCAAGGGCCAATGTCCCTTGGAGAAGAACAGAATTGGGATTCCAACATGTATGAAAGGAGTCCATCTTTCTGCAAGGAGAAGGTACCCTGTGAACCTGCTTCTTGCAGGGGTGCCACCTATGTTGAATTCCACAAACTAAAATGTGCAGATTCTGGTGTGTGCATGAGTGTGTGTGTGTGTGTATGTGTGTATCCAGAGGCGGGGCAAAAATCCCCCAAACCTGGTGAAATTCAGAGGTTGCCCTCTGAATTTGGCATCTGGTGTGATCTGGAGTCAGCCAAGAGGTCCTGGATGTCCATCTTTTGTTGCCTGGGCAGGGTTCCCAGCTGCCAGTTGTCAGACCGGGGGTATAATGTGATACTGGAACAAGGGAGAAGCCAGATAATGAAGTTCCCACCCTATTCTCTCATCATAGCAACCTCTTGTTTGTTTATTTTTGTTTATTTTATTCTTCCTGACTAAAATAACACATGCTCTTTATGAAAAATTGTAGAAAATATAGAAAGATGGAAAGAAGAAAAATATCACATTATCCCACTCCTCAAAGAAGACTATGTTAACATCTGAATGTGTTTCCTTCCCGACTCATATCTTAGCAGAATTTAAAAAACCGTAGACATGTTCATGTTCTACGAATTGTTTTTGAATGACTCTCCAGGGAAAAGAGAAACATGTTTAGTCTAAGAGTAAGAAACTTTTTCACATTATAATTTTTCTTGCTATTACAATAAACTCTATAAAAACCGTCTTAATAACGGACATAGTGTTTTATCAAATGAGTTTGCCATAATTTACGTAATGAATCCCCTACTAGATGCAAAAGAGTCTTAGATCTATGTCCTCATCTCTGATCGGGCCTGGGAGCTCTTAACATCATTTAGTGATGCTGACGGTGATGAGGTAAGGAAGCTTTTGTAGGGGCAGCACTGCTTTGCTACAAATGTTGTTTAGAAAAAGTGCACCCCTTTGCTTTCTTCCATCTGTTCAATGATTAAAATTTACCCCTGAAGAACAGATTTTAGTAACTGCTGCATTTATTTGGGAAAATCTTATTTCCACTAGTCTTCATTTTTAAAGCAGGCGAAATAAGCGGGTTGACTTTCTTGCAAGAAGTCAGATAAGAACAGTTTGGTGTTGCCTGTGGGAGCCTCTGTCACCTGGCAGAGCTTATTTCTGGGGCTCATGGACCCCAATGCTTTGCTCGTGATGGCCCTGTGTTGCCCAGTGGCTGACATCATGGTGACAAATGATCCCCATTGGTCAGGAGCATGCAAACATCCTCCTGCTGAGCCAGAGAGACTTTAGCAGCCTCAGTTTACCTGCTGTCCCTTCAAACTAACTTCCTTCTCCAGCTCTGAAGGGAGGAGATGCTACATGACCTCAGGGACAGCCGCCGCCCCAGGGTGAGATGTGCCCTTGGAGCCATTCCACCAGAACAAGTATTAAGACCTGCCCTCTTGGCTCCTGGCTGCACTGCCAGCTCGGCCGAGCAGGAGAAAATGGCTCTCCAGAACCCCATAAATGACCAGCCCAGGCTCCTCTGTCCAAACACCTGTGTCAAAAGATCCAAGACGCTTCCCTCAGCCGTCCGGGCACAACCAGGCCTTTGTGTGTTGGGGTCAATCATGGCTCTTAATTGGCAGTGTAAACAATGGGCCTCTGTGTTTGTTCCCAGAAGACAACAGTGTTCTGGAGCAATGACACGCGTTTCAATGCAGAAAAAAAAAAAAGAAAAAGGAGCAGAGCCTGACATTCCAGCAAAAATCTCTTTGGAGAATCCTGTACTTATCACTAAAAGACCTTGTTATACCTCATCCAGATGGCTGCAGCAACCTCCCCACCCGGCAGGCCACAGGCCCTTTGTGGGGATTGTGTGAGCGCTGGAGATGGCTGGCTGTGGAGTGCCAACAGTGCTGTGATTAGCAGCCTGAGAGATTCTATTGGGCTTGACTTAGGGGCCTTATCTGTTGCAGGGTACCTCCATCAGCGGCCGACTCACGCCGGATACAATGGCCGTCAGGAGGAAAGCAGGCCTGTCTTCCTCAGGCAAGGTGCAGGGTGCAGGGCTGTCACACCTCGGGCCCCTGGAGAGAGGGAAGTGAGGCGACACCTGTGGCCGACCATTGGCACAGGTCGGGGCGGCTCCTGCGGCTGTTTGTGGTAGAAACTTTGAGTAGGGGAGTGGTCAGATGAGTTCCCCCCCGCCCCGCTCAGTAGCCCCATCCCTTTCCATCCTGACTCTGGCAGCTGTGAGGCCGGGAGCAGGGAGGCTAACAGAACCAGCAGCCATGCCTCATGCACTGTGGTACTAGTCAGGGTTCTGCAGAGAAACAGAGCCAACGGGAGAAAGAGAAAGATAGATACAGAGAAAGAGAGCAAGAGAGAGAGAGAGAGAATGAGAGAGAAAAATACAGATAGATAAATAGATACAGAGAGAGAGATGGGGAGATTGATTGATTGATTGATTGATTGATTGATTTAAGGGAATTGGCTCAGGCGATTTCCATGGCAGGCAGGTTTGAAATGGGCAGGGCAGGCTGGCAAGCTCGAGGCCCAGGGTAGCCTTGATTTTGCAATCTTGAATCAAAAGGCAGTCTGGAGGCAGAATTCCTTCCTCCTCAAGGTGGGGGGGGGGCAGTTTTTTTCTCTTAAGGCCTTCAACTGATTGGATGAGGCCCATCTGCATTACAGAAGGTAACCTGCTTTACTCCAAGCCTACTGATTTAAATGTTAATCCCATCTAAAAAATCTGAAAGAACACCTTCACAGTCACATCTAGATTGGCGTTTGACTGAACAACAGGGTTCCATAGTCTAGGCAAGCCAAGCTGATGTAAAATTAACCCCCGCACGGCCTAGGTGCCCGTGGTGGGACATGGTGCGTGGTCACTCGGTATTTGTAGGCTGTACAAACAAACGAGCAGTTATTTGCTATTGCCTGGCCTCGGCTTGTGTCTGTGTTGTCCTCATTGCCCAGAGGAGTGCCTGGCACATAGTAGGCACTCAATAAGTCTTTGCAGGATGAATGAAATTGAGGGTCACAATGCCCACCAGCAGATCATTAAACCCAGTGGGAGGTCCCGCTACGTGCAGGGCTCTCTGACTGCACAGGTCCCACGCCCACGAGGCCAGCCCTGTTAGCTTACGTCCGTTTAATAGCACTTTGATCAACGTGGTCACTGTTGGATTGTCGACTTTTCCTCCCACATGTGAGACTCTGGAGGGCTGGGGCCCTTCCCGTCGTCTTGATTTCCCAGGGCCTGGCACAGTGTCTGGCACAGACCAACGAGCCCAGTAAAGTGCTAAATGACGGAATGAATCAATCGACAACTTTGTCATTAAGTCCTGGCAACCTTTGCATTCCTGACAGTCTCCAAACGCCATTTCGACCTTCGCTTCTTATTTCTTCCCACGGGGAGCAAATATAATTTGACTCAGAACCATTTGGGGTGCCCCGAAGTCGTCCGGCCCCTTTATAGTCAGGCCTAATGCTCACTTCTCCCAGTTGTCCTCACCCTCGCGCACCCACGGGTTGGACAAACTTTTAACTGAGCCTCTCGGTAGCCTCCTTAATCACGTGGAGGGACCCCTTGTGATTTTGAGGGATTTATGGACACCCACCCACCATTCACGCAATTTTACAGCAATACAGATCCATTAGACAATCATTCAGAGAGAGATTAAAATAATGAAGGTGAGAATCAAGTGAAGACCTTGTCCTGTTGGAACTCCATCCATCATCATTTGTGGCTCAAAGAAAGAGTCATCACCCCAGCCCATTAAAGGAAGTTGTCAATTAGGCACCATGTGAGGCCTCAGAAAATTGTTCCCTGAAGAGAATTTGAGGAGGACGGCCACATCGCTGTGATGAATTTATCACCAGAGAGCCCAGTGTGGTTCCCTGGCTGAAGCGGGAAGGATCCAGAATACCAGACAAGGCGTCGTCCACTCGCCACAGTTCTAAGGAGAACCAGGAGGAGGCGCGGGAATCTGGGATCAGCCTGATGGCTTCCAGGGCTCAGATTATCACCCACCTTTTAAAGAATTGCCTCTTACACCCAATTCAAAGTTTAAAAATGCTTCAGGTTGTATTTTTAAATAGCATATAGTTAAACCAGCCCATCATAAAGTGATTCAGTAGATTAGTATACATCAGCTCAGTGTGTTATGATTGCAGCGGTTCGCTGTTTACGAAAGCTGTAGGTTTACTGAGAAAAGTGAAGCGTTAAGTGCAAAAAGTAAGACATCAAACATATAGGTACTGTGACCACAGCTGCAGAAAAACGTGTAAACATAGGAAAAAGACTGGAAGGAAAAGCATCCCAAAAGGCTAGTGGTTGTGGTCTATTGGGTGGTGAGATTATTGGTAACTGTTTTTATTTTCATAATTTCCTAGTTCTCGAAATGCTGTGTGTTGGATGAGCACGGATCAGAGCAGTCACCGCCAGCAGCAGGCAGTGGTGGTTTTGTGGCTCAGCATCATTTCCCCTTGCTGTGACAATAGTCACCCCAATTTTTATTACCCCCTCCTTTTAGATGACTAACAATGAGCTGATACTATCACTGCTATAATAGGATTCCTGCGAACTCCTGGGTTCAGTCAACAGTCCCCCCTCCCAGTCACAGGGACTGGCTGCGAGATGGGCATCTAACCAAGGGAAGTCAGTCAAGCCCAACGAGACTCTGTTCCATTCTTTTTATTTGAACTAATGGGAAACCAGATTCTTCCCCACGGGACATGAAGCTGAGAGCGTATGAGGGGAGAGTCCGTCTGGGAAGGAAGCCAATGGACTTATGCCGAGTGTTGGACAGCAACAAGTCCTGATAATATTGTCTGAGCTCCTGCATCAAGCCACGTCTGAAGCCAGCCCCACCTTCAGCCTCTGCAGCCAAGACATTTTCTTGTGCTTAATCCCGTGGGTTTGGTTTGCTGTCACTTGCAGCTGGAGGAGCATTTTCCAATACACTCCCTTTGAAGAGCCTTCTGTCCTGTTGGGGACACAGACCGACAGGTCCTTCGGAGGAGCATGGAGTATCCGGTACACGAGCCTAAAGGAGAGCAGGGAGCTGAGCCTGGACTCTTGGAGGTTTTCTGGAGGAACGGATGCCTGAGCTAAGTTTTGCACAAGTGGCGTGAGTGAAGAGTGGAAAGTTGTTAGCATCTTGGTGTGCCTCGCGCCCATGACGTGAAGCAGCTGAGGGTGAGGCTGACTCAGCAGAACTCAAATCCCTGACATGCTCTTTGATACCCAGGCCCAGCTATCGACGCCGGAGGCCTGCCAGAGAAATGTGAGCACACAGCAGCCAGCTCTGAAGCCTGCACAGGGGCTCTCTGGGAAGCACCCGCATTTCCTGGGTACCAGAGTGGAAAAATTTTAGCTCCATCGGAAGGGAATTCTGTCTGAAGGAAGGTCGAGTTTTACTGTTGTCTGGTCCTGGACTGCCAGATCAAGATTCAAGGCGGGAAATGTGGGGACAAAAAGCAAACGTAGCACAGAAGCGCCCAGGGAGGACATTTCACAGAGAATTTGGGCGCCTTTGGATGCACAAGAATACACAGTGCAGATCAGAGTTTGGGGGCAAGGAGCTGGAGTATATTTTTCTTTCTGCTTCTGGAAAAAACGTATTTGCAATAGAAATATCATTCAATAAATAAATAAGTAAATAATGAATAAACCATCAAACACTGCTTTGGGTTTCCACTGACAGTCGGAAAGAGAAGCAAGTTCGGGCAGATCATCAAAAATAATGATAAGAAGGGAGGTGCCAATGGAACGAGGGAGAAAGGGCTGCACTTGACGGATATTGCCATGGGGCACGGAGGCTGGTCATGGAAACATCCCTGGGTAAATAGCACGCGGAAAGAAGGAGGGCTGGTTTGATGCAAACAGATCAGAAGGGAGGACTGTAGACTGAATAACCCCCAGGAAGAACTAGGGATTATGGGCTCCGAGGTGATTTCCTAAGGGACAGTCTGAAGTGCCTCATTTTATTGAAAATTGGACTGTGTGAAACAGAGTCAAATTAAGGGACCTTTCGCAACAGCTACCTGAGGGGCCTCTTCTCTCTAATTGCCAGCATCGCACAGTAAAAACAACCCCCATTGTTCGGCCTGGCTTCTGAAGGTGCGTGAATGACTGCAAAGCCCTGTGTTTCTCTGATGTTCTCTGGGGTAGTTAATGTACCAGAGGAATGAGAGGTGGCTTATTAGGTTAATTGCTACTGCAAAAAAAAACCAAAAACAAAAAGAAAAGAAAAAAAAAGCCCCCAACTGCTGGGAACGCACATTTGAAAATAGATACGTGAGACTGTGCAAATAAAAATATAATTATGGCCCCCCAATTTCCTTTTCCAGAAGTCAGCGTGTCTAAAGGCATGGTACCCAGATTGTGTAAAGCCCTGTGATAACATGCCAGAACAGGCTGCAGAATTGCAGGAATCTGCGAGCTCCGCCGGGAAGCTGGGACGGCCCAGTGATGTTCACCTCGCGAGCCTCAGGGGCGGCCTTGAACTGCACTGTTTTTCTCTGTTCCCGCTCACCGTGATTGTAAGATGTACCATAAGCTGACAAGTTTCTCTTGACATTGATTATAAGCTGTACCTTGATTTCGAGAATGTTAGAAAGTGAAAAAAGTGTTTACCTTCCAATGGAGAAAATGTGCTATTAAAAGGCATGATAGTTTTCTTTGCCTCTACTTTGATCTCTGCTTCTGTCTTGCTCTGTTTTCCTCTTTCTCGCCGTTTCTTTCTTCACCTCCCTCATCTCTCTCCCTGACTTTGCCTTGGAAATTTCCTCCTGGGACGGGTGTGCAGGAGCCCTTGGGAAGACTGGTCCATGTTCTTTCACACAACGATGCCTGTTTGCCTGGAGACCTGTTCTGCCGTGATGCCCATCCCGAGGGATGCACAGCCCCCTGTGGGAAGAATCGGCTCTTCTCTCCTGGGCCTGCCTGCCCAGTGTGAGCCTTGCCACCCCTCAGCCCCACCCGACCTGAGTTCATCCTCGGCCGTGGGTGACTGACCTCTTCTCTGAGTCTCCTGGTGGAACAGCGGTAATAAGATCCTGTTTTATGAGGCTCTTGAGAGCAATGAGTGAGATGATGCCCTTAGCATCCACAGAGAGCTCCAGACATCTAGTAGCTGCTCAGTAAACATTCAGCTCCCCTCCTTCCTGCGAAACCCTTTACAGAAATGGAGTGTCTCCTTGCTGGCCAGGCACGCAAACTCAATCTTTAAACTGAAATCAGCTGGATTTCTTGGCCATCATCTCTCAAGGTGGTGGAGTCCCAAGTCATGTTCTCTGAATAACGAAGAAGTTTCCAGAGTTTGGAAAACTGGGAGGAAACCATGAGGAAGAGGAGAGAAAGAGGGAGCTTCGTGATGCTGGAAAAGAAGGTGACCAGGAAAGAAGGCCAAAAGAAAGGACGGTGTGGCGCATCAGAGGTCAGGTTAGAATGCTCCTCTGGATGCTTGTTCTGGGTTGTGAGCAAGGAAGAGCAAAGGACTGGGAGGTCTCTGCAAGCAGCTCCACTGTCTGATGCCAGAGAGCTGCCGAAGCGAGGTTCACCGAGAGAGCGACGACCTAGCCTAGAGCAGTGGTCTTCAAACAGCGAGTGGAGACACACTAGCGGGTGAAATCCCAGTTGTGGGCTGTGAAAAACATAAATAGTATAGAACAGAAAAGATAACATTAGAAAGAGAAAATAGAATAGAATAGAAAACATCAATGTGCAAGGCCCGTGAAAGGGTTAGGCTTTTTGTGACATTTATTGCAGTTGTTTACAAACATGTGTCCACGTGTGTTACAGGGCTGGGGACATGGTGTCATCCATCTCTTATTGTGGTTCTCAGCCAAGAAGGTCTGAAAGTCACCGGCCCAGAGAACTCAGGCAGAAGAGTGTTGCCCAAGAGAAGGAGTTCTTGAGAGGGGAGCAGTGGGCAGTGCTAGGGGTGGGGAGCTGGGAGTGGACCTGGAAACTAGAAACCTGGGTTTCTCCACTGACCACACTAAAAGGAAAGGCCTCTCCTGGAAGGTGACACTCTGTGCAGGCACTGGGCCTGGAAGGGCCTCGGGGCCTTGTTCTCAGGCAGGTCAGGGTCCTGGCTGGACTCAGGGTGTAGCTAAATTGCGACCTTAAATGGAACACTGGAGAACCTAGTGCCCCAACATGGATTCTATCGGAGGAGGAGGAAGTGGGTCTCTGGTTCCCAAAGAACTTGCCAGGAACATCGCCAGCCTCCCCCACCGTCTACGGAGCCTCACGCCATCTCCCTCCCGACCCCTTTCGGTTCCCCCTGGCTCGAATAGGTGAGGGGGCTGGGGAGGGAGGACAGACAAGGAGTATAAAAGGGGAAACTGGCCATGGGGTGGGGGCTGTGGCGGCTGGGTTGAAGGTGGGCACCTGGCTGTCAGGCCCCAGAGCCTGGGCTTCATGCAGCAGCAGAGCCGTTGGCATTGTGGCCGCATGGGGATGGGTTCTCCTGCAAAGGGACAGGGGTGGCAGTGGTTCAGCCCTGCAGGGGCAATTCCAGCCACCGGGTTCTCATGGGCCCAGAGCTGTCTGGGAGCGCTCCTCACCTTGCTGCTGCAGACAGAGCTCCTGTCCTATTTGCTCTCTCCCCACGACCTGTGGGCAGGCTGCAGGCCCGCTGCCCCCAAGCGTTCTGGGTACAGGTGGGAGAGAGGTGGGAAGAGGGGTTTGCCAGGGGGCCCCTTCCAAGCCTCTCCGAGCAGCCCTGCCCGCTTCGCCACAGTCTGACCCTGCCTCCTTCCTGCTGCCCTGAAACTGGGGAGGAATTTGTCCAAGAGGCCAACATTCCCGGGAGGAGGGGGAGTCTGTCCTCCTACTTTCTTCACAGGACCAGGAAGGGGTTGGGGCAGCGTCTCCATGGATACAGCCCCTGCCCCACGGTGGCCAGAGGCAGACTACCGGCAAGGGCACCCACGTGCCTCTACTGTGAGGCCGCCTGCCACGCGGCCTGGGTGCTGGAGGCACCGCGGCCTCAGAAGAGGCTTCTAGGGATGCTTGACGGAACCCCACGCCCCCTGCCAGTCGGGACCCATTCAGGCCGGGCCCCACTGAGTGTCTCTGTGTGTGAGACAGAGACGGTGGGGGAGGGCTGGGGGGGTGTGTGTGAACAGGCGCACCCACGTGCCGGAGAAAGCCTTCACCAGGCCAAAGCAAACCGGAAGAGCAAGGGAACATCTCTGTGTGTTCTCGTCCCCACTGACCCTTTTAAATAGATGACAAACAGTTGAAACAAAAGCCCACTTAGCTTTTATGCCTGTGATCCGTGGTATCCATTCCAGTTAATTACAGTGATTTAAAAACATTTGCATTTAATAAAGAACCTTCATTTCTCCCTGTTCTCAGTCCACCCCCCCACCTCAATCTTTCTTCAGGCCACTGGGCTAACACAGTAATTATCATCTCCGCCAAGCCAGGCCAACGCCATCTAACTGTCTAATGTGGGAGAAGATGAGACTTCAGGATGCCTCGAGCACAGTGAGGCATGGGGCCGAAAGGAGGGAGCCGGGAAGGTGGGGCCTGGGACAGGAGGGGGCTGAGGGAGGAGGGAGCTGGGGGAGGAGGGAGCTATGAGAGGAGGGGGTTGGGGGAGGAGGGAGATATGAGAGGAGGGAGCTGGGGGAGGAGGGAGCTGGAGGAGGAGAGAGCTGGAGGAGGAGGGAGCTGGGAGAGGAGGGAGCTGGGAGAGGAGGGAGCTGGGGGAGGAGGGAGATATGAGAGGAGGGAACTGGGAGAGGAGGGAGCTGGGGGAGGAGAAAGCTGGAGGAGGAGGGGGCTGGGGGAGGAGGGAGATATGACAGGAGGGAACTGGGAGAGGAGGGAGCTGGGGGAGGAGGGAGATATGAGAGGAGGGAGATATGAGAGGAGGGAGCTGGGGGAGGAGGGAGCTGGGGGAGGAGGGAACCCTTCTCTCTAGCAGAGGACTGTGAGCTGGGAAGGCTCAAATCCAGGGACTAGGAAATGGATATGTTCCAAGCCCTTCATTCATTCTGGGCTTTAGGACTGTTGATTCGACAAAAGGGGAGACTGGTAGGGAAGCAAGGTAGGGGGTGTCACTCTTCACCTGGGGGTCTCCTTTTGATCCAGGAAGGGGGCTGGGGGTGGGGGAGGGAGAAAGGCAGGAGCCTGAGAACAGCAAGGGGCGTGGAAAAGCCTCTGAACCGGGCATCCGGCCTGCATCCAGAGCCTACTTTTATAAACCGTGCCGTTGGTCCCTGGCTCCCTACTGCTCCCTTCTGCTCCCTGGTTCATGTTTGTGGCTTCTCCTTGGGGTTGTGCCTGTCACCAGCCCCAGAGACTCCTCGGTGGATGCAGGAGGCTTAGTGGCCCCCAGACACCTTGGCCTTGAGAGGATTATTCCAGGCTCCAGCCTGCAACGAGCAGAAGGGTGTTAGCTGGGGCTGCTCCTGGGAAGGGGCGTGCCCACGGCCGGCCTCCTGCCCAGGAATCTGTCTCCCTCCGCCGCTGACCACTGCGCGGAGCACTGCCCACTGCCTCCCCTCGCGGGTCCCAGTCTTCACTGCAGAGGGAGGCCGGGCCTGTCACCGCGGGGACTCTCCTGGGGACTCTCCTGGGTAGCTGCTGACAACTGATGTCAGCCGAGATGAGCAGCTGCCTCCACGCAGCAGTTCAGGGCTTTGGGAGGTTGGGGAGACCTGGGGACCCTGGGAGGGCGAGGATGGCGGGCACAGCAGGGAAGGGCGAGGAGAAACCAGCCTTGGGGCCTGGAGGAGGAAGCCCAGGGGGCGTTGGGAAGTGACAGGCCCCCGGAGTTCCCGTGAGAGACCCAGGGCTCTCAGGAAGGGAGGTGAGGGGAGGAGGGCCAAGAATGTGGGAGGGAGGTACTAGGGCTTCACCAAGGGCAAATGTCGGCCCTCCTGGTCTCGACACCTCCAGCAGGGAGCGACTTCTCCCCTGTAACCAGCCCACAGCCCCCTGTTTCCTAGGCCCCAGGGCACTGGAGGACAGATGGGCAACCCCTAAAGCTGCTTCAGGCCTTGAGACGCAGACAGGAGAGGCCTGTTGGGTGGGCTCACGGAAGGATGCCTGTGCGGGGCGGGGGGATTGGGAGGGCTGTTGCCTGAGAAGACATCCGAGTATCCTGTCAAGGGTAAAAGCTGACTTTGAAGGCTTTCAGCCTAGGGTGTGTGCTCAGGAGCTGTGTGACCTCGGACAGTTTACTTAACCTCTCTGAGGACTGGGACAATGGTGGTGGTGGCACCTTCCTGGAGAGGCCCCTGTATTCAGGCCCTGCCCAGCCGGCCCCCTCCCTCTGTGTCCAGGCTCCTTGTAGGTCAGGATCCTGGAGGGAGAACTGCTCTGTCTGTACATCTTTAAACTGGGAGCTGAGAATGAGCTTTGCTGCCCGAGGTTGCTTTTTCGGAAGCCACAGTGAGGGAGGCAGGATCAGAGAATGAGTTCTCAGTGGGATTCAGATGGCCCTGCTGGGCCCTGTGGCCACCCACTGGGACCAGGCTCAGATACCGCCCAGGGGGTCAGATCACTCGCAGGGGGTTGGGGGAGAGACCAGGACACCCCTCCAGACTTCCAAGTGGCAGCCTGACCGAATAGCCTTGGGGAGCAGGAGCACACCCAAAACCCACTCCGGGAGGAGGCGTACCTGTGGGCCTGCGCCCCCGGGAGAGGTGGAGGGAGACTCAGGACGGCTAACCTCTCAGGAGGGTTCGAGGGGGAAGGAGAGCCATCTGCAGTTCCTTCCCCAGGGGTCTGACCCACCCACCCTGCCCGCCCACCCCCTCTGCTTCCCTGAGAGATTTTTCTTCATCGCTGCTACCAAAGCATTGTGTTTGCTCCAAGAAGCAGCGACGGGGCTGTCCTGTTCACCGTCGTGTTCCGGTGACTGGATAGGGCAGTGAGGGGGCCTGTGGCGAATGCACAGTCGCAGGTGTGCATGCCGTTCTGGGGCCTGCCGCAGCACAGCATCTGCAAAGGCGGTACGGGAGGTTGGGGAGCAGATGTGGTTGTCCCATTTTGACTCTGAGCTCCTTTTGCCCCTTTCCACCGAGGTCCTCCTCCACCTACCCATTCAGGCCTCCTGCCCACCCCTTCCCAGCCCCTTCCATTCTGAGCCCGTGGGTTCCTGCCACATCCTTCTGTTTTTCCTGCAAAGTGCCATCCATCCTCTCCCTTGACTTCACGGAAACTGGGTCTCCCTGACAGCAGCGTGCACCACACCTCCCTCGGGGTGGCCTCCCACGACATAGCCTGCTCCCCTGGTCCTCTCTCCACCCACCACTGGGAAGAGACACCCTGACAGCGCCCTCCAGTGGATGCTTCCAGGTGGACAATTCTCTCAATGCCCCTCAGCTCCCAGCCCTTCTTCCTCTGCGGAAGTCACTCCATCACTGTGTCATCTACTGACCCTGCTTGCCTTCCCTTTCCATTTTCTCACGCCGTGACCTTCGGGGCCTGTGACCTCCCCATCCCACTGTGCCAACACCCTGTCCTCCCCTTCCCCAGGTCTCCTCCCTGCTCCCTCCCTTCTGCACTCTGGCCCCCAACTGCTGGGACTCGCTGTCCCTAAGAACTGCTCCCCTCCCGTCTCCTCCCTCCTCCCTGGTGCCTCAACTGTCCCCGCCGGCCATCACCACTTCCGGGGCTCCTCGGCTTTTCGGGACAGCTTGGACCTAAGCCGCAAGGCTTCAGTCCTGCTCTCGTCAGCACGCACCTGCTGTGCCCGTCAGACAATGGCTCCCTGCCCTGCCATGTCCCAAACTGGGGTCCTTGGAAGCATCTGGTTTCACAGGCAGCTCAGTTCAGTTAAAGTCAAAGGGACTCACCAGCTGTGTGACCTTGGGAAACGGCTTGGCCTCTTGAGTCTCGGCTTCCTCATCTGTGAAATGGACTCAATGAGAACACTGCCTCTCGAAGTTGCTGTGAAAGGAGATGAAAGCACGCCTGCAGGTGGTCAGTGCAGGCTCCAGGCCGAGGACGCGCTTGGTAAATGCAACCTGGAGTTGGTCTCCTTTGACAGCACCTACTCACAGTCTTGTAGTCTTGTGTAGTTACTTGTGTCTGTGTCTGTCTTTTTCTATAGATCACCATATAGTCCCTGAAGGAAAGGGACAGGCCTTTTTCATCCTTGTGTCTTCGGTAACTTTTAATGCATTTCCTTGTGCGTAGCAGGTATCTCATAAATGTCATTGAATTGAATTGAATCAAATCTGCATTTCTGGAGTTTTCCCAAATTTTGGTGGTCAGGGGGCTGTGGGTAGAGATGACCTGAGAGTGTTCTGATGGGTACTTCAAATGAGAGATGACAAACCCATCCAGCCTCTTACTATCAGGAGAAGGAAGGGCTCTGCTGAAGACGTGGCCGGGCTAATGCTGGTTATTGGCCAAGATGAGTTGTCTCCCGGAAGGGCAATGTGAAACCGCAGACCTGTCTCTTTTGACGTGTGAGCTCAAAGCTAATTGACAAGTGCATGTCCTGTGTGTGAGCTGCTGAGAATTTCCATGACATCACAGAGCCCAACGCATCCTGGGATCACCAAGAGCCGCGGGCCCTTTGTCCATGAGAACTCGTGGCGATGACTAGCCAGTGACAGCACAGAGCTCATGCATCACTGTTAAGGATCCTCCTCTTGGTGACCTATGATCTGGTGAGGATCAGCATTGCCCAGTGCTGAGCACACAGTGGACGCTCAATAAATATTTCTTGAATGAATGAAGGAGTGAGCAAGTGAATAAAAGGCCAGAGTGGGGCCAAATGCTTTTAACACAGAGACTGTGGGCTCGATCCCTGACTGTGCCAAAGAGCTTGCTCCCTTTCCAGAATTAAGTCTGTGCTATGTGGTCCTACGAGGGGCCTTCTCTGGTTGCTTATTAATTCGTTCAACAAATATTTATTAATCTCCCACTGTGGACCAGGCTCTGAGCTCTGGGAAGGGATGGGATACACCAGCCTAGCCCCTTACCACTGTGGGGGATGGTCTCCAGCACTGGAGCCTGTGGACATCAGCTGGGTGAAGCAGTGTCCCTGGGAGTGACAGCTCTTGTCTTGCTCTGTGAACCATGGCTCCTGGCATTCACTCCCGGACAGCATTTTGGGTCTTGCCTGGTGTGATATTCTCCAGCCTTTGCTCTCAAGATGAGGAGTCCCAAATGGGAAAGGGTGAGATGAGCTGGGTTGGATATTTGGCAATTTCAAAATCTCTGGGATTGGTTGATCCGTCTATTCCTTCATTGGTTGTTTAAGAAAGAGGCTAAAGGGTCCAAGCATTACACATATTCATGCTGGAACACCACCCGGCCCCACACTTCCTCCACTCGGTGCCAGGCCTGCTGGGTGAACCCCAGATATTGTTGGGCCCTGCTGATGTCACGGAAAATCTTAGCTCATGCACAGGACACGCACTTGTCAATTAGCCTGAGAACTGACTGCCAAAAGAAAGGTTTTCGGTTTCATGTTGTCTTTCCAAGAGACAAAGGGCCCTCTCCCGTGGCCACTGAGGTTCCCCACGCGTGGTGCCAGGCAGCCCAGGTCCAAGGATGTGTGAGGTGGACCCCTGTCCAGATGCGGGAGGTCGACGTCAGGCAGATGCCTCTCTTTGTCCCTGGCACCTGTGCCCGCACTGAGGTACCTGGATGTGAGGGGCGAATGGGGAAGCTCCCGAGGGCTTGCTCTCTCGTCGGGAGTGGAAATGACAAATGGCTCCCGCTGGGAACTCTGCCTGCCTTCCTGCCGGATCATTTATCTCCGGCGAGTGATTTGCATACTGAAGGGGTGGGAACTGCCTCCCTCTGCAGCCGCCTTCCCTGCTCCACTCCCCTCTCCTCCCCCTCTTCCCGCTCCAGCCCAACTCCAAATGGGCCACCTTGAGTGGCGTCCTAAAGCCCTTGAATGCCTCCCCACTGGCTCTGCTGAAATGATCATTGTGTCTCCAAAAGGCCCCTGTTGAAACAGTCACAGCTGCCTCTAAGGGGCAAGCAAGACCCTTCCTGGTTGTGGGGGAGGTGGGCGCTTGGGAGAAATGACGCTGTGCCCCACCACTCTATGTTCCATAAGGATTCGGCCAGGAGGGGGAAAGAGGGAGGCGATGGCCCACTGCCCTGCCTTGCGCCAGGCGCCCTCCTGGCACCGTTTCAGTCCCCAGCACTTACAGCAGCTCTGCGGGCCCAGCATTCCAATCCCAGATCTGCTGACTCCAGACCCACAGGTCACAAGGAGCCACCTACACTTCAGGGGCATCGGGGGAGAAAGGGAGTGGGTTGTGGTGACACGTGACTAGCCACTGCCTCGCCTCGGAGGCTGTGACCAGGAGAACGTGGCTGGAGGTGTTGGGTGGGGTGGCTCGGCAGGTCTGAGACCCAGGCCTACTTTCCCCTCCCCTCTGCTTCCTGCTGACCTCATCTCTCCACACCCCTGCCACACGCCTGGAGACTTCCAGATCTCCCCAATTTGCAGGGCCAGCCACTCAGGGGGTGGCACCTGGGCATGGAAACAGTCACTGGCCAGTCGCCAGCCGAGGGGATGAGCTCCTGGGTGAGGGTGTCCCTCAGGAGGAAGGTCAGTGTAGAGAGTTCTGAGGGCTGGGAGGGCGGGGCAGGGCTCCCTGAGAGTCCAGGCTCAGCGGGGCTGGGGTGTCCTAGTAGAGAAGTTGCCTAAATCGGAGATGAGGCCGCACAGGGGACTCTCTTGGACTCTGTGCCAGCCTTGCTGAGGCTGACCCTTTCTGCAGACCCCTTGCAAGCCGCCAGCCTTAGCACAGACAGAGAGAAGCCTCCTGCTACTCCATACTCAGGGAGGGTCTGGGGACCTTACGTGGAATGCCCTCCTCTCCTTGGTCCTCTGTCCTGGGACTCTCTCTCTGAGACTGCGCACTACGCTGGGTGTACCGCTCAGCCCCCTGGCACAGGGGGGTCAGAGGAAGGCTTGGCTTTCCCTTTTCCGAGACTATGAGAAATAGTGTGGGACCAAGGGCGGGTGTCAGGAGCTGTCTGTTCCAGGTGTGGGCAATGAGAACCCTCAACATCTGTGGGAAATCTAAAATAATAAAACTGGCTAAAAGTTGGTCTGCATTTTCTTAACATCATGCACCTGCAGTTCCCAACAACGTCCCTGAAAAATTTTTTTGTTGGTCTAAGTTCTAAATAATAGCTGTTCCTGTTGGGTTTTAATAATACATACGTAAGTTTCAAATCAGCACATTTTTATTGCTTATCTTTTGGTAGCATCGTTTTGTTTGTCGGAGTAAGTTTGGAAAACCCCAGTTGTGCGGTTGGCTCTCTGCACGGGAATGGCCTTTCGAGATGGTTTTGGGGTGCAGTCTGTGGGTTCATCTTCTGTGGAACTGCATTTAAACAGCAGATTAAAACGGGGCGACGACAGCACAGTTCTCATGGTACCGATGAAGAAGCAGAACTCGACATGCTTCAACTCAGTCACTCTACATGACTCCATCTAGTTTCTATTTGTGTTTAAAATTTAAAACAGCGAAATAGTAAGAACTGGGACAAGAAGTATTTGTTTGGTAAGCACAAGTTTTGGTTCATACATGAAACATTCTCCTGAATTTGAACGATCTTTTCAAGGTGCATATTTATTCTTTTTAAATGATTGTTTTAAATCACAAATCAAGAAAAGAATGATGATTGCGTGTTTTGTTCCTAGATGGGTTTCCCACGGCTGCTGTAACAAACTGCGATCGACTTGGTGGTTTGCTACAATGTAAATCTATCGTCTGACAGTTCTGGAGGCTGGAAGTCTGAAATGGGTGGCCTCCTGGCCCAAACCAAGGTGTCGCCAGAGCTGCGCTCTCTCCAGAGGCTCTGGGGAGGATCCCTGGCCTTTTCCGGCTTCCGGAGGCTGCCTGCATTCCTTGGCTTGTGGCTCCTTCCTCCATCTTCAAAGTGCTTCACTCCGATCTCTGCTTTTGTCCTTACACAGCTGTCTCCTCTGCTCTCAGATCTCCCTCTGCCTGGCTTTTAGAAGAACCTATGCAATTACTTTTAGGGCCCACCTGGATAGTCCAAGATAATCTCCCCAACTTGAGATCTTTAACTGCATCACATTTACAAAGTGTCTTTTGCCATATATGGTAATATTTACAGTTTCTCAGGATTAAGATATCTTGGAAGGCCGTCATTCAGCCCACCACAATTAACAAGAGTCATTTTGTTGTATGGGGTGGGCGTTAAAAAATCACGCACTTTGGATGTGAAATGAGGCCTGAGGTTGGCACCGCAGGGGACACCTGTGGAGAGCAGGTTTTGTCGCAGGTGAAGGGAGAGTGTACTTTGCCGCAAGTCAGGGATGCGTGTGTGTGCGTGTTTGTGTGTGTGTGGTCCTTGGGCTTGACTGGTTGGTGTTCGAAGGGCAAGGATGGGGCTGTTTGCAGGGCTGTAGAATCTAGGACTGCTCCAGGGCCTTGTAGGATCTTCATGATTTGTTCTTAGGACGCTTGTTCTCGGGAAGTGTTCCTCATGGCACACGTTATTACCGCCTGCCGTGCATACACATGCACTTGACAGACTCACTCCTGTCCATAACTTATCGAGGGCCAGCTACGTGCAGGCACACTTCCAGGCATGGGAGAGTTGGCAGTGAGCACACAGGCAGTCCCTGTGCTCATGGAGCTTACAACACGTCCCCATGTATTTATCTCTCCCATAGAACGCATGCTCCCCAAGGGCAGGCACTTTCCTGTTACTTGGCCATTCCCTAGGAAGACAGCCTGGCACCTGGCAGGCCTCAGTGAACACTTGTTGAACGAGTTAATGTCTTGCTGGGTCCTTTGAGAGGTAAGGATTTGGAGTTATGGCTCTCCAAGTGAAACTGTCCTAATGGATGACACGTATGGTTTCCGCATTGTTTATTGTGGCGACGCTTTTGCTTTTCCTTATCATTTCCTCAAAGTCTTGGAATTCAGTGTCTGTTGTGGATCCAGGTGGAATTTCTCACCAACTAAGCGTGGAAGGTTTAAAGCTGGTCCTTTGATGGCTTGTTCGCCATTTTGCTGAGACACATATTAGGTATCATGAAATCTAATGGGATGGAAAACACAGTCTTAGAAGGAGTGATTTCCTCCCAATCACTGGATCAGAAAAGAACCTCTATTTGGCCCTCAAACTTTGCACTGCTTTCTGACGCCCCCTTTCGCTCTACAAGGCTGTCGCTCCAATACCCTGGGATCCCCCCAGCTTTGCTCTCCACAGAGACGGAGAGACGAGGGAGCAGGCAGAGGCAGCCCCTGAGCACCACAGAAGGAACATCTCCATTTTCAAGCAGATGCTGGTCTGCAGGGAGACCCAGCCTGCGGCTTTAGGTTCATTTGGGGATCTTCCTCATTCTCTTTTGGCCCCGCAGAAAGGGATCAGGGCTTCCTACTTCACTCCAGCTTTCCTGATTCAATTCAGAATCTCAATGGCAAAGCATTACGCCCCTTTAGTGATGTAAATAATCTAGGCACTCAGAGTAGGGGGCCATCTGCCCTGAGGTGGAGTGTGAAGGAAGAGAGGCCCCAAAGGAACGCTGGAGCAACAGAAAGACAAGAGACAGACGAAAGGAAATGATGTTAAATAACCTATACCCCTGAAATGGACATAAATTCAGGCTGAGATTCCATCCTAGTGTTCTGATGACATGAACCACAAGAACAAAGCTAAGGGAGATTTTTAAATGTCATCGCCAGGCTCCTCCACGGAATTACAGCTTTGTTATTTATTATGTACCGTCAGGAACATCCAATTCCTGATGTTCGGCGGTGCTAGAGTGCCTTCAGCTCGACTATCCTCCTGGGTTCCACACCGCGTCACCATGTCAATTTGAGTCGTTCTTCGAAAAGTTGCCAGAAGTGGAAGGAGAATTTTTTTTTTGATGATGTCATCCAGGATCATGCCAGACAGGAAGAAAGTGGCAAGAAGACTGAAGAGAAGGGAGCATGGTTGGTGTCCTCCCTGGCCTGCTGAGGACCAGGATTTGGGGAGCTCCGGCATGCCTACAAGTGGCATGCAGTCCAGACCCACACCCGCTCTCTCCTGCAAGGTGGCAATTTTCTTGTGTATCTGTGAACTAAAAGAACCCAAATGTGTGTGGCCAGTTGCCGGGGACTCCGGGCTTTCACTGCCTCCCAACTTGTTCCAAAGCCTGAGCTCAGCGTCCCTGAGCCTCCAGCTGCTCCTCTGTGTCCTTGGGGGAGCTGAGTGTGCAGCCTGCTGGCCCATCTGGGCAGCCCCGGCCTGACCGTATTTCACCTTTATGCCTCCTGGGCTTCCTTCTGCTTTCAGAATGGGGAAGTTTAGACATCAATCTGAGCTTTCTAAGAAGTTTCGGTTCCACGTTTTTAGCCTGAAAGGAGGCACACTGACAGATTTTGCCTACAAGATGACGTGCAGAGATGGGGCCAATGCCACTTTCTAGCAAGGCTGTAACGTCAAGCCAGGGTTTCGGTGCTGAACCGGGTGTCTCTGCTTTTCCCAGAGAATCCACTCTTCTTTCAAACATGATCTTTTAAATACGATCTTTTAGGCAAGGCTTTGCACTTGGTCATCAAAAGGCAGCCCTTAGAAGGAAACTGCATGAAAGGCGTTAAACTGAGCCCAAAGACAACAGCCATGCAAACTCAATTCTTTAAAAAATATTCTGTTTAATTGATTTTCTAAAACAAAAAAAAATCTATTATGTTTCTGTGGGCCTGTCTATTGATCTGTAGCTCCACAGAAGTAATGAAGAAGCTTTGTGATCAATAAGGCCAAAGTGTATCTCACCCCGATCTGCTCTGCCCGCCCGCCTGCTCTGCCCGCCCGCCGGGGATGCACCCAGCCGGAGTCCCCTACGGCTTCGCGGGTGTGAGCACGCTTCTCCGTGACTGCTGAGATTTATTTCTATTGCCATAAACATAACAAATGAAACCTGGACGACTTTTCTTGCTCTGAAAGCCAAGAATATATCACATCAGTCATCACGAAACACACAGGACCACAATTTGCAAAAAGAAAAAAAGAAAAGAAGAACCGTGCATTTTTTAACCTTAGTGCATTAACTCCTCCCCCATACTTAATTAGGATAACATTTTACTCCTTAGCGCTTACGCCATTTTCTTTCTCTTATCTTCTCTGCCCGCCCCCTGACCCCCAACCCCTTCAGATTGGTTTCACAAGTTGTGGAAGATTTGGCTGCTACTGTGGTGAATACCAAGTACAGTTGCTGCATTGCAGGCTGATAAGTCCGAGTAGAGCTAACACTGCTATCTTATCCTCTAAAAAATAATAATCTTGAATGAGATAAGGCACCTGCAGTAACAGAAGCAGCAGTCAGGGAAATGCTGCAGGTCCATCAGGCAGCATTGGCTGTGGGAAGAATTCTCTGGACCTGAAATGTGATCTTGGCAGCTGTTAATTTCAGAATTTATTATTTGCATTTTGCCCTTAAAGCAGGGGACACCACCTGAGGCAGATTCTGATCAGGTGCTGTGCAAACTCATCCTGCTGCTTTGAACAGATTTAGGAAGAAGCTTTCTTCAGGGCTAGGCCCGTGCTGACCAATCGCCACCCCCTCCAGTGAAGCTGGATGGTGCGCCTGGATGGGTGGGAGTGCATGGTATGAAATGAGGTTGTCAAGGTCAGCAGGAACCTGAGGGCACTGGGGAGCCATAGAGAGACTTTTCAGGAGGGGAGAGAAGTGACCAGATGTATAAATTTACAGCCGTCACTGGCTACAGTGCAGAACTGTAGCTCTCAGCCCCCCTTTTTGAGCAGACATAAAAATAATGATGATGATGATGATGGTAACTGCTAACACTTACAATGGACCAAGCTCTGCTCCAAGTTTCACATGTAGCAACTCATTTACTCCTCACGCCAACCCTATCAGGGAGGTACTGTTATTCTCCCACTTTACAGGTGAGGAAACTGAGGCACCCGTGGAGAGATCCCACGTGACAGGCCACCATCACGTGCACCACACTCCCTGGGTCAGGCGTGGAGGTATACCCCTCTTTTCTCAGCTCCCCAAGAATGCATGCTGGAGAGAAAGCACCCAAGTGAGGATGTCTTTAGAGGGATAATGACCTTGACTCAGTTTGAATTTGCATTCTAAAAAGGAAATCACTGGGAGAAAAGGCAACTGTTGGTAAACCGTCGCGTGTGCGCATCTTCCAGCAGGTCGGGTCAAGATGAACCAGCGCATTCCGCATTCCGGCTTTGAAGCCCAGTCTGGAGAGTGGAGCCCAGGGCGCTGCAGGGAGCCACGCGGGAGGATGGCGTGACCGGCACAGGAGGGACGGCCCTGCCTGGGCACGGTGAGGGAGGTGGAGGAGTGAGAGACTGTGCCCAGATGTCCAGCTGGAGTAACCTGGCAGATGGTGGAGCTGTTCAGAGGCGGACGCACACCTGTCTGCAGGTATTTATGCCGTCATCCCACAAATGCTGACTGAGTTCTTCCTCCGGGCAGCACTCCTCTGTGCTAGGTGCTGGGGCACTCCCGTGACACTCTGGGGACACGGCTCCTGGAGCCGACATGCCAGTGGGGAGCGAACATGCCCACAGCGGGGAACGGAGAAGGAGGAGCTGAGATGGGCTGCAGGCAGAGCAGGAGGGACGATGAACTCGAGGGGAAGCCCTGGTGCTCCTCGCAGGCACTCAGGTACCCGCGTGGGCCACACGGGTGAAGAAATGTAAAGCATTTTACATCTAACATCCCATTAATCCTTACAGCCAGCACAAGGGGAGGCTCTGCCGGGAGCTGGCCAGTCCTCAGTGCCCATTCGGACGACTCCCAAGTTTGGAGAACTAGCTTTGAGCGCTGCCCCCAGCTCTGAACCACCGAGGGAGGGAGGGAAGAGCCCAGGCTGGGAGACGGAAGCCGGGAAGGGCGGGCTTCTTTTATCCCCTCGGCACCTGTCTTGGCGTCTTTGGGTGACTTCTCAACAGGAGGCCTCTGCCCACTAGTGTCCCCCTGCTCGACTCTAAGCCAATGGAAAGCACGGGAGTTCGTACCTCGCTCTGTGCAGAAGACAAGACTTGGGAGGGGATTCATTAACACGGTACCCTAAGTGGCCTTTAGCACCAGGCTTATCACTGAGCTGCACGTTACACGGCCCCGGGACCCTTTAAAACCGAGGACGGGAACCCGGGGCCCGTCTCACATGTGGGAAGTCAGGGTCTCTAGACGAGGCCTTGAACTGAGCAATTTTACAGCCCCCAGGAGACACAGCCGGAGCTGAGAGCCTGGTTAACCCTTCGCTATACTGAAACATCTTCCATCGAGGCAGGCCGAGAGGGTGAGCGAGAGAGGCAAGCGGGTAAGGGGGGCCTGAAAGACAAATTCCTCTTCCCTCCCACACTGTCTGGTGACAAAGAGCCACAGGCTTGGGACCTTTGGTGGACGGGAACCGTGTGTAGCTGACACAGAGAAGACACTCACGGACTGTGTGCTGGGCAAAAATAAGTGGACAGCGACGGGAAGGAGTTGGGTGGGTGGGGTGGGGGTTGAGAGTCTGGCTGCTCAGGCTCCTTCTGGTCGATGCGTTCGCACAGCGTGGCTGTGTGGGTGCAGATGGGGGCTGGCTGAGGGGGTGGGGTCTTCTGTTCGCTTTGCTGTCATCCCAGCATTTCCATGAAACGTTCATGGAAAATGAAGACGGTGTTGGTGTAAAATTAGAGCTTTGACTGAGAGCCAGCTTTCAACGCTATTTGTCTCCGGTTCTCCAGCTGAGAAGCTGAAAGGATCTCAGGGTCCAGAGGGAATCTCTAAGACTGTTAGTTTCCAGGTGAAACCCTATCCTAAGCGTGGCTGCCTCCTGGCTCTCGAGTTCAGCTGTCTCCTCGGTGGGCTTCCTGGTCAGGACCCCCAGCATCTTCCCGAGTCCTGGCCTCTGCCTCGTTACCTGGCATCTCCTGCTCTGACCGTGAGCCCCTTCTCCACTTCCCTCTTGACTTCCTGGCTTCCCCCCCCACTCCCCCATAAGCCAGGAGCACTGTCCTCCCAGACACTGGTCCATCGTCTGGTGCTGGCGCAGAACCCAAGGTGAAAGGAAGAGACTACGGATGGAGTCTTCATGCGCCAGATGCGGTCCCTGTAAAGAGCTGCCCTCTGTTCTGTGCTTATATCTTTTCTACCTTTTGGGGTTAGGAAGTCCTTTATTTTATAAAAGAACAGTGTTTTGGAAGGCAAATGCCTTAAAAACTGTACTTACTCCGAGTTATAAGTTGGCCGTCCATGTTTCTTCCCTCCTCTTCTGTTTTGAAAGTTTGCCACGTGGAGGAATCAGGGTGACGTCTGAGTTGGGAGTTCCGTCTCCAGGTGAGGCTGCCACAGGGCAGGGCTTCTGGGCAGGGGCATGGAATTAAGGAGGAGGCGGGCAAGAGCATGCTGGAAGGAAGCCGTTCCTAGGTGTTGGGAGGACGTTCACGGGACAACGTTGATCAAGCACCTACTGTATGAGAGACTTGGGGCTCCGTCCTGGGGAAACCGAGGGACACGACACGGTCCCTGCACTCAGCTGGGGGGCTAAGCCTGAGAGGCAAAAAGTGTCGCTTGGTGAGAAACAAAGTGCCTTCAGAGGACAGAACCACTGCTGGCATCTCAGGTGCCCCCTGCGAGGCCACAGCCTTCCTTGGGTTAGTAACTGGGCCTCGAATTCCTTTCCACTAAATGGGACGAAAATCTCCACCTCCATGACAACACCTGGCTGATTTCATCAGCAGAGACAGACACACGTGAATGCATGTTTGTGTGCGCGCATCTTACATGTAAGCCTGTCTCACGAGAGTTTTACAACCGTGTCATTTGTACGTGTGTGTTAGCTTCGCGTTATGGTGAGGAAGCAGCGAGAGAGATGTTGCACAGATCTGGAAACAACGTGTCTTTTGGCATCTTCAGGGCTGGCTGTAGTCCTTGTTTCTCCCTGGGGCTGGCCCTTGTGTGTATGTGTGTGTGCTAGAGAGAGAGGATGGCCTGGGAGAGAAAGTGGGTCCTGGCTGTCTCATGTGATCCATTTTCTCTTCGCCTGAGTTTCTGGCGAGACCAGCCAAAAGGAAAACCAGGATGAAAAAGAGTTTCCTGGTGGAAGGGAAAATTGTTTTCGGGGCGTGTCATGTTAAAGTCTGGTGCCCTGGTCCTGAGAGGAGATGAGGTTTAGGGTGTGGGCACGTGCGTGGCTTCTCTGGGCCCCAGCCCTTCCAGGGGTCAGGACACATGTTTGCTGGTTGGAAGGCCACCCTGGGACAGGGGACACGGCTCTCCTGGGAGGCCCTCTGGGTGGGAGGGGAGTGGTCTTTGCCAGGTGCTCTTGCTGCAGGGGTACACAACACAACCCGAGGGAGCCCCTACTCCTGGAGCGCATGTCCCGTGCTGGCATCGCTCACCACGCTGCTGCAGAGCCCACTGCCCGCTTTCTGTCCTGCCAGCGCACGGAGCTCTTTCTGGCCCGGGGCTGATGCCCCCTGTGCTGCCCCAGCTTCTCTCCCCACCCCGGTGTGCCTGGTTGGAGCCTTCTCATCCTTTAGCTCCCGGCCTTTCCTGACCCCCAAACCAGGAAGCCTGTCGTCCTTGTTCTTGCTCATGGCATCGCTCCTTTCCCTTCACAGCACTTGTCACAATTTATTCTTCCGTACTCATTTGTTTGCTTGTTCATTGATGTCTCCCCAGGCGGACTGTGCGTCCTGGTGGCTGGCACATGATAGGTTCTCAATAAATATTTGCTGAATGCCTGGTGTGATTGAATCCTTTCAGCAAGCCTAGAGGTAGCGAGGATTTTAGCAGTGTTTTTTGGGTGAGGAAACAGGTGTTTGGAAGGTGAGTCACCTGCCCAAGGCCACTCACGTGGGATGTGGCAGAGTTGGCACCTGGACCCATGGCTGCCTGACTCCAAAACCGATGCTTGAAGCCACACCCCTCGCTGCCTCCCTGAATCCTGTGCAAGCAACATCCTGACACATGCCTCTCTCCTTCTAGAAGACGTGGGGATACAGAGGGTCCTACAGAACAAGCAGGACAACCTTCTATTCCCCAATACTGCCAATCCGTCAGAGAAGCATGCCCCACCAGGGATTCACAGAGCATCAAACCCGCTCCAGCCAACCCCCTCAACTAGAGGAGGGCATTGGCCAGCTTGTTGGGGGGCACGACTCCCACCATCTGGGCATCGGGAAGCTGACCACAGGCAGGAGGGAACCAGCTGGGCCTGGCCCTGGAGATGGTCCCGGCCACCACTGTGCCCTTCTTCCTTTGGCAGAGTAGCCTGACCAGTGGCCCTTGCCTTGCAGCCTGGGGTCCAGTTGAATCGTCTTGTTCTGCGCTTAACAGAGACTCTGATGGGCCTTTGGCAGTGCTTGCCTGCAGGCCTGTATGCTCAGCTGGGAGGGGACGGCTCATCTCCAGAGGTGGTCCTTGCTCATCTCCAGAGGTTGTCCTTGAATTCACACTGAGCCTGTCACCCTGGGCCCTTCCTCCCTGGGCCCTCTGTCAGGGTGCTTGAAGCCATCTACCTCGGTTGCTGCCGATGCCCCCCAGGTGGCAATCAGGGAACAGGAGGCCCCAGCCTGAGTGCAGCTTCTCAGTCGCCTCCTTCTGCTACCTCCAAGCCCAGCGGCATCATTTCTGCCCTTGCGTGGAGACCCGGAGTTGGAGGGGGAGGGGTTAGGACCAGGAGGAGGGGGAGGGAAGGTATGTGAGGGGGCTCTTAAAGAAAAGTGGCTACTGGGTCCCAGGCACTCACGTTAAAGAAATGCCTGTGGAACCCCATGGCGGAGCACGGAGGGGAGAGAGTGTCACTGCCCAGCCAGGAGCCCGATGCGGTAGTTCAACCTCGGGATGAAGTTCAGGGCAGGCGATGGGGGAGGTCTTTCCAGGCCGAAAGACAAGAACAGGCTCTGTCCCTAAGATCCGAGCGGTGCTGACCGGCAGGTCGTGCGTCGGCGGCGGTCTGCTGAGGGTGTGGTGCCTCAGATCACGGTGTCCAGCGGCCCGTTCAGGCCGGTGCCCGTGTGGGCGGCTGGTGGCCAGGCCAGGGTTGATTGCTTTACGTATTTGATCTCGTTTCATCTACTTATCTCTGCAGGGTGGACGTCATCACTCTGTTTAATAGACGGGAACGGGTGCTCAGAAGGGTTAAGTTGCTTGCTTGGGAGCGCCCAGCTGTGGTTTGGACCAGGTCTGTTCGCCTCATGGGCTCCAACTCCTGTGCAGGACGTTCAGTGACCAAGCACGTGGGCTTCCGAGTCTGCCGGCCTTGCTGCGAAGTTTGCCTGTGACTTTGCATCTCTTTGGACAATCCGTTTCCAGCTCTGGAAAATGAGGGAAATACCAGTCAGCTCTTCTCAAGGTTGTCGTGAGGATTAAGTGAAGAAATGGACGTGAAGCCTTGACGGAGGGCATGTCTTTATCTGCCCAGCTGCCTGGGTCTGGGAATGAGTTTTCCATGAAGATTTTCTTTGAATAGAGGGGAAATGTCCAGACAAAATGTAAGTATCATCGCTCACTACACACACACACTCCTGTCTATTCACACATATATTCATATACTATTCATATTTATATCTATGTATACATATGCATATACGCTCATATCTATTTATATACACATGGGTACATATGTTCACAGCTGTGCATATGTTCATATGCACATACGTTAATATCTGTGCATCCATATTTATATTTCTATATACATAAATTCACATATATTCATACCTATTTATCTATACACACATACGCCTTTTGTTTTTCTTTTCTTGTCTGGAAAGTTGGAGGTTTTTACCTCCTCCTCGGGATGATGACATCGCAATGACTTTTAAAGCTAAATTTTCCTCGAAAAGAGAAAGTAGCTCGGTCGCTGCTGGTGTGAGCAGTGGCCTCTCTCCTCCGTGGTCTCGGCTGGCAGCTGAGGAGCCTGCGTCAGCCCCCGCCCATCTTGCCTTCCTCAGGCAGCAGATCTCTGACACGGCACACCGGCAAACCACCAGGAGAATCTGGAGAGCGATGAACCTGACCCGCGCCTACAAGGCTTAAAGATATGGTAATGCAATTAGCAGCCTCGGCAGCCTAATGAAGGCTCTCTGAAATGCTGATAAAACACCACTGAAGAAAAATGCTTAAGAGCCTCTTCAAACTTTCCAAAATGTGAAGTGCGTCCTTATGGAGAAAATGGCAATCTAGTCTCCTTTCTCCAAGGTTCGAGATTAATTAGGGGCTTATTTAGTGCATGAATGAGGAAACAAATGAACTCTGGGATCGCAAAGCATTGAAACCAATTTTTTAATCTTTTTTTTACAATTACATCCCTATCATAAAAGTCTCCATTAGACGTTGTCACCAGCACGTATTGTGCCGGAAAGTGTCGCCATCCTGGGCTTTTGACGAGACCGCATTTGCTTCCCATGAAAGGGGCTCTTCTAACAAAGCCTTCTCTTTCTTCCTAACGGCAAACGGCTGGGGCTTGGATGGCTAGTCCAGGCCAGGGGGAAATTCATCTCCCGCCTTGCCCTCCTCAAGCTGAGTTCACCTGTAAACATGGTTTGTTCCCAAACAGGACAGACGGACGAGGGGCTGGGTGAATGGACTGGGCTCCCTGCATGGCACATGCATTTATTCAGCCAGTTGTGATGACAAGACGGGCGTGGGCAGAGACGGGAGCCCTGCGTATCTCTTTCTGCCCCTCCCCACGAACAACCACTGAGTGGAAGCCAGTCCAAACAGCCGCCCTGCTGCCATCCGCAGATCTGTGCCTTTCATTTGGCCAGCAGTCACTGGGCACCCACCAGCGCTGCGTACTGCTAGGTGCCGGAGGTACGGCAGGGAGTCAAACCCACATTCTTCTGCTCATGGACCTCTAGACTAGGGTTGATGGCCTTGATATCTGCAAGTGACCTGGATCGTTTCTGGTTCTGGTCTGCCTGCGCTGGGATTCCACAGCAGACACCATCTTTACCTCTTGGATGTGTCTATACAGCTGAGCAACATGACGGGTTGCGTGAACACCTAATGCTAAGCTGACCTCTGGTAAATCTTTCACCTACCTGTGCCTCTCCTCTTCATCCATGGATTGGGGACACGACTACCTGTGACTGCCGTGTCACACTGTGGTGGACGGATTCTCAGAGGCATGATGTCTCCTCCTGGTGTTCATGCCCCTTGAGTGGGGGTGGAACCCATGACTGACAGGATGTGTGTGAGTATGCTACAGAAGATTATAGTACCATCTAGCAAGGAAACCCTCCCTTGCTGGCTTTGAGGAAGCAAGTTGCCATGTTGTGAGTTGCCTTTGGAGGGTCCATGAGCCAAGGAGCTGAGAGTGGCCTCTAGCTGACAGCCAGCAAGAAACTGAGACCATCAGTCCAACAGTCCACAGAGCGCTGAATTCTGCCAACAACCACAGGAGTTTGGAAGCGGATCCTTCCCTGATCCAGCTTCACATGAGACTGCAGCCCTGACCTTGATGGCAGCCTCATGAAACCCTGAGCTGGAGGACCCAGACCAGCTGTGCCAAGACTCCTGACCCACAGAAACCGTGGGTAGTACACGTGTGTTGTTTCAAGCTCATGAGCTCTGTGGAAATTTGTTACGCAGCCATAGGAAACTAGTAAGCCCAGGTAGACATCTATGTGGGTACACAGGTTGGTTAATTTTCAACGACAGGCACTGTTATGACAGTAAGCATTGGGGTGAGACAGTGGCCACCATTTATTGAGAGGCTTCTGTGTGGCTGATGCTGTTCCAGCTGTTGAACAGCAAGAATGGCACCAGGAGACAGTGACAAGAGTGCAGGGTCTGAAGTCAGAACGCCTGGGTCCGAATCCAGCTCCACCACTTCCTAGCTGCATGAGGCTGGATAAATGCTCTAACCTCAATGAGCCTGAGCTTCTTCATATAAAATAGGGGTAAAGATAGTGCCTTCCCCTTTCTCAGAGAATGAGTAAATGAAATACTGTATACAAGAGTATCTAACTAAATGCGAGGTCCATAGAAAGTTCACAGTAAAGCACAGCTTTAGTTACACAAATAATGATGTAGTCTGCATAACAAAGCTGCAAGGTATGATTTTTCCTGTCTTACAAATGAGAAAACAGAAATCCAGAGAGGTTAAGGAACAAGTCCAAGGTCACACAGCAAACCAAAGGACCACATCCCCACCCCAAAAGGTATCTGCTCCCCTGAGCAGGCTCCTGCACCTCGCCTGTTTATAATGGTGACAATTGTGGCATCCTCTGAACCAACAAGTAGAATTGGCAGAATTTCCAGGAGCTGCCCAGCTGGGGCGTGTGCTTGGGGCAGTGGAGAGTGTGGTCAGACTTCCTCTGTTGGTTCTTTGTCTGCTTTATACGGCTCAGAGCTGGCCAGGGCTGGAAAGCCCCGGGTGGCACGCCAAGGACACACATCTGGGGCTGGGCACCCAGGGGGTTGGCTGGCAGCTGCTGACACAGGCAGACCACAGCAATGCCAGGCCAAGCTGGGGGCCCCCAGGAGGGAGGCAGGGAAAGTGCGTGCCCTGGGCAGTGTTTAGGTTGCCTCCTGTCCTGGGGTCCTGGGCAGATCAGCCCCGTGTTTATATGTTCCGTTTCTAGAGAGGTACTCGTGGTCTCTGGAGCAATCCTCATTCCTATGTTAATTAGCTCTAAAAAGTACCCTTAGGTCTGCTGCAGCCAACATTATCCAGAGGGAAAGGCTAATGTTCGGGGGAGATGCCAATGCACTCTGGTTTAGGAGGGCACCTTTGGCATCAGGATCCTGGCTTTCCTGGTCAGTTTGGTGACTGACTCTGTCCTCGCCCAGGGCTGTGCTATATCCTGGCTCACAGTCACCTTGGATAGGGATCCTCTCCCTGGAGTAGTAGGGAGCCTCCTGTTTTTGAAGGTTAATTGCAGTAGACACAGAACCAGTGTGGGCATTGGTGGGAAGGGAGGAGGCTATGTAACAGACAGTACCCACTGCTGAACCCCTGAACCCCAAAGCCAGCACAGAGCCTGGGGAGTGTTACCACCGGGTATGCAGCATTGTGCGTGTAAGAAGCGCCTGCGTGGGAGTCATTTTCTGAAGCAGCTTCCTCTCCCTCTGGAGTATGTTTAAGAGGACAAGACCGAGGGTTCAGGCTGCACGAAGGAAGAAGATGCCAGCCTGGGCGATCTTGAGGCAGGCGCTGCATCTCTGACAGCATCCCCCCACCCCAGGTCCTAGCCTGCCAACATAGGGTCAGGGGAAGGCTGTTGATACAACGAGGGAGACCACCTGGTACCCTCTGTTCCCCTCTGTCCCCTCTTCCCAATTGCTTTTCTTATCTCACACGAGGAGATAGAGGAGGAGGGGAGCGGAGAAAAGCCAGAATCCTTGACCAGGTTTGGGAGCCTGGGCTGGACTGGGCTGGACTGGCCTGGACTGGGTGGCCTTTCAGAGAAGTCTCGGGTCCTCAGTAGGTCAGTGGGCAGCGCCTCCAGACGTAAGACAAGGCTGTCCGGTTGTGGGGGGAGGGTATGCCCTGTGGCCCCTCCCCCATCACCTTTTTGAAGGTTTTTTCCACTGCCTGCTTTTCCTCTGCCCCCAGAGCCCCTTCCCCTCATGGCCTCACCTTCCCAATCCTGTGCACAGGCTGCCCCGAGGCTGGCCTCTCTTTTCTCTTGGCCTCTTTGCCTCCTTTCTCCCCACACCTGAACATGGCCATGACATCTTGGCCCCTTCTCCAGGACAGTGTCCTGTGACTCTTGGATGCCACAAGAAGCACTTTCTAAGCAAGTTCCACATGCCCAGGACTGGGAACAGATGCCAAGCAGGGCCCGAGAGTGTGGCCCGGGCAGCACCAAAGTGTGGTTTTGAGGAGCAGTCCTGGGTGCTCCCCCACTCCACTCTCTTCCCTGATGCAGGAAACAGCTCCAAGACTGCTCCAAACTTGGAAATCTTGGTGGAGAATTCCACCCTCAATGCTGTGCCCAGCCTCAACGGCCACCCCTTGCAGCTAGAGAGGTGCGGGGAGTATTTGCATTCTGGAGTCGCTGTGCTGTTGGCAGTCTCCTTGGGATGGGGCATTCCCCTGGGGCTTTGGGGATGCACGTCTTTGGGCACTGCCCTGGAGCTGGAAAGGATGGCTTTGGAGAAAGAAGTGGCAGTGTCCTGAGCACCAGGAAACGCGGCACTGGAGGGTTGGTAAGGCCAGTGGTTGGGTGGGCTACACAACTCTACAGAGCCATACTCACCTCCCCATCGCCAGAGCCCCCTGTCCGTGACAGACGTGAAGCTGGAAGGAGCTGGTGGCTTTCAGAGTCCGGGAGCGACGCAGCAGCTCAGCCACCAGATGACAACTGGAGATTCAGAAAGAGTGAGCTCGATTTGCATCCTCTTTGCATTTCATTTGCATAGGACCCGCAGCCTGCCGAGCCCATGCCTCTGCTCATCCTCCTGTGGGGGTAGGCGGTGGGGGGTGCTCCAGGTCCTCTCCTTCGGAGAAGAGGAGGAGGGCCGCCGGAGGAGGGCAGGGCCTCTGCCCAGGGCTGCAGTGGGCAGGACCGGCTCTCCTGAGGGCCAGCGTTCCCGGGAAACCTGCCCGTGGGCACAAGACTTCTTGCTTTTCTTGGGGGTCATTTTCTCTCTTAAGCCAAGAGCTTGCTGTGCTAACGAAGTGGCCCTTGTGGCTTAATTTCTATTCGGGTCACTTGATTTTCTGCGGCTGCCAGTAACACAGGGTCCCAAGGGCCCTAGAAAGGAGGAAACACTAGTCCTGGCTCTGAATGAACTATAAGAATTCATTTCTGGTGCCCGCAGCTTGTGCCAGGCTGGCTGGGTGCAGGACTCCCTTCCTCATGGTGGGCCAGGCCAAACTTGGGGGCGGGGGGCTTCAGTGAGTCCCCCATGACCTAACCTGGGCCTTCTGACATAGGGGATTCATCCCAGAGGGTCTGTGTCCACTCTGGGACCCCCACACCCCTGACACTGACTTCCAGAAAGTGGAAGACAACCATAGAAGGAATAGCTGCACCTTTTACCTCTCCTCTTTCCTCCTTTGAAAATGGGTAGTCATTGACTGGGCTCATTACAGAGGGTTTTACACCCAGCAGACAGGAATCCCTTCTGGGAGCTTTCTGGGAGGGAGTTGGTCCTGTGTCAAGTGCTTGAGATCAAATCCCAGCTCCGCCGCTTGTCGCTGTGTGAGCCTGGGCCAGTACTGAACCTCTCTGAGCTTTAGCTTCCTGCTGTCTCTTAACCATGACACCATCTTGAAATGAGAATCACCAGTAAATCTGAGGTCCAGGGTCAGTGGCATCTGTCCTACACGAAGGGTGTTCTCAGGGCAGACGCCTCCCTCTTCCTCTTTATCCCCCTCCTCAATTTAATCCTTTCAACATTTAGGGCAAAAATCAACCCTCACTCCCCAGGATCCAGCAGAGCTGAGTCCTGGGATCCGACCTCTGCCAGTGCCTGACCGTTACTCTTCTGCTGCTCTGCCGAGGGGAGGCCGCCGGGGGCCTCAGCCACGCCGGGCACGCCGTCTTCCCTCAGAAAGCCCTGGGGGATGCGTTTGCCACCAGGTACTGATAGCTGTGAGGGAATCCACTGCTCCCACCCCGTCCCCACGCTCAGAAAAAGGGAACGGGGTGCAGTGGGGAGAGACGGAGACCTGAGAAACCCTAAGCAATAAAGGACTTGAAAATAGATTTCCTTTAATTATATACTTCGGTAATTTGCTCTAGTTTCCCATCCCATTATTAAATTACAACAGTAACTCATCTAATGGATTTTCACTGAGAAAACATTCATTTTATTTTATTATGTTTTTGTGCTATAGTCTGCCCTTGTATCCGGAAGAGGGGGGTGGGGAGGGGTCTGGGGAGCACTGGGGGAGGCACGGTGCTGCCTGCTAATCCGGGGGCTGCCGGGGCTGAGGAGCTGAAGGTGCGGGGGCAGGGGGAGGCGGGGAGAGGGGAGTCTCAGCAAGAGGGGTCCTGGGGTGGGGTCTTGGGGGTGGAAGGGGGAGAAGTGGGGGCTGCGGGGGGCCGGGGGAGCCACCCTCCCTCTGAGTAGACAAGATGGACAGAGTGGGGTCACACCTTCCCTCTGGTCTGAGCAGGCCTGGGGAGCAGGGAGAAGGACCTGGAACACTTCTCTTTATCCTGATTTTCAGAGGTGAGATGGGAAGAATGACGATGTGAGAAAGGGCGGCAGGGGCAGCCACAGATATCTCGGAGCAGTTTTCATCTTTGACGTAGGAGAGGCTCTGCGGAAATTCGGTGCCACCTGGTCCTGCTCCACTGCCCTCGAGTCCGGGCCTGGTCCATGCTCTGGTGTGGCCAGAGGGCTGGAGTTGGGCATTAATGTCCCTCCCGCTGGAGTGGCTGAGAGTCCGGAAGGTTCCAGGCTGGGCGGAACCATCCTTGTTTCTTTGTCTTTCTCTTCCCCCCTCCTCTGGGCTGGAATCCTTGGCCACTCCTGAACCTCAGGGGTTGTTCTGCCTGAGTATCAGACAAATACAGAGAGAGAGAGAGAGAGAGAGAGAGAGAGAGAGAGAGCATACCTGTGTTGCCCCACACCCCTGTGGGGCAGTGATTTGGGTTAAGCTACTGACAACAGTAATAATAAAAAACACGTTTTGAGCATTTACCATGTGCTTAGGCTGTGTCGAGCATTCTATAAGCACGTTGCTCTTTACATCCTTACATGCATCTTATGAGGTGGCTATTGATAATTATTATTCCCCGTTTACATACAAGGAAACGGAAGCTGAGGTCAGTTTATAGGACAGATAGGTACTAAGTGCCTGAGGGAGAACTTGATCCAGACAGGACCCTGAAGCTCATGCTGTCACCACTGGTTCTCAAAGGTTACGGTGCCCACGAGTCCCCACACGGCCCCGTGCCTGGAGCCGAGGAGGGCTGGGTGGTGGTGGCTGGAGAGGGATCTTTATAAATAGCATCTCAGGTGGTTCTGCTACAAGCAGGAAGCCGTGCCCAGCTGCCCGGCCTCCCCAGGGACCATGTTGCAGCCATGATGAGGGCTCCAGGGTTTCTCCTGAGGTCTCTCCTCGTCCCATCAGGTACCACTTTCTTGTTCCTCGAGCGTGGAGGCAGCCTGGATCCTGCTCTCCAGGGCTGGGCTTCTGGTGGACCTGCCTGGCCCTGCAACTGTGGGACAGGGACCTGGCCCAGACTCGGATCTGATGGGGAGCTCAGACCCTCCGCACTGGTGAGGGCCCAGCTTGCCAGGCCGTGCCTGCGTTCCCCTCATCGTATTCCACCTGCCCCGTCTCATGTGTGTCCCTCCTACAGTGGCCCCTGGGACACCACACCTACACCTGCAGCTCACCCTACCTGTCCCACAAAGGGCCTTGTCCTATCCCATTCTGTGCTCCCCTGGACCTGGTCCTCTGTGGCCCTTCTGCCTTGTCCCCAGGTATTTCCCAGGCTTCCACCTGGCCTTGCTCTTGGGCTCCAAGGTGACCAGCACATTACTCCAACCTTCTGTAAGACTCCTTCAAGTTCTACTAGGCTCCCAAGAGCCCTCAGACTCAGGGCCGCCCCGGAGGGGCCCACACCTGTCTCACTCCAGCCACGAAGGCAGCTGCTGTGCAGCATTCCCAAAGCCCACCGGGCCCAGGTCCCTCTCCCTGGTCTCACCCTAGGGGTGGGTCTCTGCCTGGTCCCTCAGGCTTTGTCCCCTGCCTATGCTAAGACTGCCCTGCTGTAGCCTGCAGGTCCCCTGAGGTCTGACAGGGAGTGGGTAAGAGGGGAAAATGCACGCTCACCCGCACAGTGTCACGGGGACAAACCATCCCCCAGGGACTGGCATCTGTAAGCATCTGTCACATGCACTTGGCACGGAGGAACGAATGCCTCCTTAAGTCACAAGTACAGACAGGCAGGCAGGTCACAGTGAGTGGACGACACACCATGGCGTCTAGTCAAGGAATCCTTGGCAACTCAGCTTCCTCATCAGGAACAAATGAACAAGCACCATTCGCCAGCCCCTCAGCGCTGGGTGTGAGGTCAGAGCGCCACCAGAGGCACAGGGACGTTTATGGGAAGCAGGTGGAAAATTGCTTGGGAAGGCGTGTGTAATTGATGGACAAACTCAGGCGCCTTAAGGTGGGTTAATTTGTCTCCAATCTTGAGCTCAGCCGGGGATCTGGGGAGGAGAGGCAAAGGAGGGGATGCGTTTTGTGTGTCACCTCCCGATTCCCCGCCCTGAGGGTGAGGTGCCTCCATCTGCTGCCCCAGGTAACTCCGTGGGCCCCGTCTCCTGCAGTGGGGGGAGCATGGTGGCCAGGCGAGCTCCAGGTTGAAACTGTACCTCTGGGCGCGTTTGTGGTTTCCAGCAGCTCTGTTGTCATGTCAGGAGCAGCTTGAGATACTCTGAGCACCACCGACTCGGTGCCCTGGTGCCCTCACTGCGGGGCCTGGCACGCAGCTTCTGTACCTTCCGCATCATCGCAGTGCGGCACGTTCCTCCCCCTGGCAGTCCCATTTCTGCCATTACAATGCTTCTTTAGGACATACTCCCCTTGCCATACGGTAACATCCTTCGCGGGCAGCATGCTGACGTGGAGGACACAGCCCTGCGAGCTGCTACCAGGGAAGTCTCTGACCCCCTCTGTTTTCCATGAGAGTGTTTTAGAGATGGAGTGAGTCTTGATTGTGAGACTGGAAGGAGTTTGTGTTTTCAGTTGGTGGGAACTTTTATTTCTGATCTGGTTTATTGATCACTTATTTCTGAATGACAGCTTGACCTTCACTCCATGTTTGTGTGGTAGGTTTGGTTTCCTGGGAGGCATGCTGAGCCTGCAGGATGTTTAGTAGAGAAAGAAAGGAAGGGAGGAAGCGGGAGAGGGCAGAGAGAAAGTCCGGACGAGGAGGGCCCTGAGAGCTGCCCTGAGCTGGGCCCAGCGGGCTAGTCTTTGCTACCTTCCATCGGTAGGCCTTGGACGTTGCCCCCGAGGGGACTGCGAGGCCTCAGCAAGGCGCCTCTCTGCAGCTGAGGCCATCCCTGAGCATGCTGCCAGCTGGAGGCCACGTGTCCTGCATTGAAGGGGATCTGGGTGGTACAGCCCAGTGTCCACCACTTTGTGGTGTTGCTCAGGGCTGGCCTCACTGACCCTCCAGGGTGGCCTAGGATCCCAGCCCTGGCCTCCATCTCGTCGCCACTCATGTCCTAACCACTCCATTCAAGTTCCATTTGTCTGCCTGGAGAATTCCTACTTATGCAGTGAGACCCAGGTCAAATGTCCCCTATGCTGAGACTCCATCTCTGTCCCCTCTCCAGCCATCAGAGCTTCTTGGGGCTCCACAGTGCCTCCTCCCTACCCCATCCTAGACTTTACTTTCCTCCTATGGAAATGACTTCTCGCAGGCCTGCTTCCCCACCTCCCACTGACTGTGGGCCCCCGGGGGTCAGAAACTGTCTTCGGTTTCTCCTTGCATCCTCAGCACCTGGTGCCGTGCCCGCAAGCTGGAAGATGCTCAGCGGCTTCTCTGAATGAATGAAGGGGTGAGGTCAAGGTGAGGGGTGGTGGGATGCCCTCCTGCAGCCTAGCAGGCCCCCAGGGTGTCAGGACCCAGGCCGAGCCCCTGGCTCCAGCTCAGGACCCTGGAGGCCGCTTGCCCTTTTGGCAGGGAAGACTCCATCCCCAGGAGTGCCGCTGCCCCCGGGGAAGTTAGACAGACAGGCCCGGTGGCTCACACCGACAACATTTCTTGGCCTTCGTCCTCCTGGGCAAACCTCCCTGGGTCCTTGGCGTCCAGGGCTGTGTCAGTTTGATGGATGAGGCTAGGTTTAAGACGGCCTCTCCCTCCTCGTTTTAGACTCTCTCCCCTTCGGTGACTGAGAGAGTCAGGGAGCGGAGGCGGGGGTGGTGGCTCATCCTTGTGGGTGCGGGTTTTTAGCTCTCCCTCCCTGGGGTGGCCACCCTGGCCCTTTAAAGGTTAAGTGTATTTATGTGGCATCTACGGGAGGTTACCAGGCCTGACAAAATGGGAGGAGAGTGATTAATGGCTGGTGTCCTTGCACGTCTTGGGCTGGGCTGCTGCCGCTGCTGCAGGGCGGGTGGCTTCAGTGGCCTCCCGGGCACCACCCTTGCAGCTCCCAGCTCCCACCTTTCAACAGGCTTTGGAGACAAGCTCTCTTGGACCAGGAGGAGGGCCGGAGCACCTGGAGTGGGGCCTGAGGGAGGCCGAGGAGCTGCTTGGAAGCTCCTCGAGGAGGAGCAGAGGAAATGAGAGTGCTCTTGCGGGCCCAGGATGCTTCCCCCACTTCCAGGCCAGGGCCAGGGCATTTCTAGCAGCGGAAGAGAGTGAGGGTGGAGCCCTGTGGGTCTGGGCTGCAGCGGATGTAGGCAGAAGTCTGTGAAGCACCGCGGCTTGTCTCAAAGATTCGTGTGACTTTTGCATCCTGCTCCCTATGCTCCTAATGTCTTGGTAGAACCATATGTTTTCGATTGCTCACCAGCTGAATTATTTAACTCCCCCTGCCCCTGCCCAGTCTTTTGAGTAGGTGATTACTCCAGCAGCATGTGCCCGTGAGTGTGTCCTGGGACTTGTGGTAGCCCCTCGCTCACGGCCTGTGGCGGCCCCGGTTGGAGAAACCTGGGCTTACAGGCAGTCCCTGGGAGGGGCCAGAGGAGGAGGTGGGGATGAGGGACAGGGTGAGTCAGGAGGGCCTCTGGTTTCTCCCGTTGCTCCAAGGACTGTGGCTCGTTTGGAGGGGTGCTGGGCATGCCTCCTGAGGTCGGGACGCTGTCATCACTTTGGAGCTCCATGGCGTGGCGTGACATCTGGCACAGCTTCAGTGCTCAGCGCAGGCTTGTTAACGAATCGTGGAAAGGATGAAAAGTAACTCCCAGGACGTAGTGAAGGGAAGCCAGGTGTCCAGGGGGACGACAAGAGTGCGTAGGGAGTAGCTGGGAGTGAGGAGGTCTCACTTCACCTCTGGGAAGGGGTGGCCTGCTGCGGAGAGGGCATGGGAGGGCGAGGGCCACACAGCGTGATGCTGGCACTCCAGCCTTTGGCATCTGCCGCCTTGTGTATTAGTTATAAGCATTCCCCAGAGAGTGCCTTGTAGGTCCTTGCCGCTTACTGAGGAAAGACAGGAACCGCACTGAGCACCTGTGTGTGTCACGACTGTTCTAGAAGTTTCTCTACAACCTGCTCGTCTGATCTGCGACAGCTAGACTTGTCTCAAGAAATAATGTCTGTGGAGTCCTGGCAGGCACCTGGCAGGAGCTGGTGCACTTGTTATGATGAAATTAACCTTGGGAGGTGGTGTTGAAGCCCCGGAGGGAGGATTTGAAGCACCTGCCCTCCCCAAGGGGCCGAGCTGGGTTGCACAGAGCTCCCTCTGCCCCCGAGACCTGCCTCTCTGCTGGGCGGCAGCTGCCCCCATAACAGTGCTCCTGAGAGTGAGCCCCGTCCTCTTCTTCCCGGGGACTGTGGAAGCCTCCGGGGGATGGACCCTCTGTTAGCGTCGTGGGGCTGCTGTAACAAAGTCCCACAGACTGGGGGCCTAAAACAGCTGAAGTGTGCCCTCTCACAGTGTGGAGGCCAGAAATCGGAAAGCAAGGTGCTGGCTAAGTTGATTCCTTCCAAAGGCTCTAAGGGAGAGACCATCCCAGGCCTCTCTGTCAGCCTCTGGTGTTGCCCACGATCCTTGGTGCTCCTTGACTGGTAGACACACCCTCCAGTCTCTGCCTCTGCTGTCACATGGCCTTCTCCTCTGTGTGTCTCTGTGTCTGAATTTCCTTCTTCTTTTAAAGACCCCAGTCATTGGATTTAGGGCCCACCCAAATCAGTATGACCTCATCTTAACGAATTACGTCTGCAAAGACCCTATTCTCAAATAAGGTCACTTTCACAGGTACTTGGAGTTACAACTTAAACGAGACCTTTCGGGGGATTCAACCCACAACAATGTAATGCAGTATAGACACTTAGTTTAGTGAACACCTCATCCAGTCCTTATTGTCACTCTCCTGCCCCCTTCCCACTTTTGACCCCCAAGCCCAACACTCCAGGAAATGAGTCAAGAAGGTTCTGGTGGCAGCAGACGTGGTGCCTACAAGGATGGGCAGCCTGCTCCAGCCTTGGTAAGATGACTGAGCTGGGATTTTCAGCCATCCTGGGGACCAGAGAATTGGCCATCTGGGCTGTCAGGATCGCATCGCAATGGGACGTTTGCAGGAGGGGTCCCGGGACTGAGCGCTCAGGGCCCCTTTGTGGGGAGTGTCTGGCCCCCTGGAGGCTCTTAGAGGGGGGCAGATAAAGGGGCCTGGGAGATGGCTCCCTGTGGACACTCCTGAGGGCAAGTCTTTCTGCGGGGGTTGCTCGAGAAAGCAGCTCACTGGAGAGGGCCAGCCCACCGAAGCTGGGGCCAGTCAGTCCCCAGCTCTGATATAAAGCGAGGTCGGTGCTCCTGGTGGAGCAGGAAGGGAGTCCTCAGCCATGGTCTTCAGGCCTGTCCTCTGGAGCCCCTGACCGTGGGGCCCTGCCCAGTGAGCTTGTCTGGAGCCCAAGGGGAGGGGGCGCCGCGGGGGAGAGGCAGAGGAGGAGGGACAGAAGCTTCTGTTTGGACTCCAACATCTCCGAGGTTGGATCTGGGCTCCTCCTCTTACTGGCTGTGGACTGAACGCATGCATCCCGCACCTTCATACAGTGAAGCCCCCAAATGTGATGGCATCTGGAGGTGGGGCCTGTGTGGGGTAATCAGATTGAGATGAGGGCCTGAGGGTGGGGTCCCTGTGATGGGCTTAGTGTCCTTATGAGAAGAAGAAGAGACCCCAGAGCTCTCTCTCTGCCACGTGAGGACCAGGGAGAGGGAGGCCTCTATAAACCAGGAAGAGACCCCTCACCAGGAACCAGATCAGCGGCACCTTGGCCTTGGACCTCCAGCCTCCGGAGCTGTGAGAGATAAATGTCTGTTGTGTTTTGTCACAGCAGCCCAAGCACACGAGTACGCTGAGTGACCTTGAGCAGACTCCTTAGTCTCTCTGAGCCCCAGTTTTCTCATCTGCAGAATGGGATTAAAAAGTCCCTCCTCCCAGGATTCAGAGTAAGATGATAGCATGTGTGCAAAATGCCTGTCTTGGTGCCTGGCACAGGATGGGGGCTTGGTGACCATCAAGGTCCACCCCCCAACACTCCCTTCTCCCGAGATGCGGGGCAGAAAGAGTTTATTCTGCCCTTAAATGCTTTCCTTGGAGCTGGAGGCTGATTCCCACTGCTGGGGAAGTGGAGAGGATGAGCCAGTGACCAGAGCAGGTGGGGAGGTGGGAGTTGGACAGGGGAAGGTGGAAAGATGTGAGGCAATATGGTACCAGGAGGGGAGGTGGTCCCATCACTGAGGCCCAGGCCCAAACCCCGACTCAGGCAGGGCACCCACCCAAGGAGGTGTGGATGTCAGCTCATGCACCATCATCACCTCAGTTTTTGGTGTCCAGGGTGACCCATTACTGTCTCCCTGTGTCATCCAAGTGGTAGGTGTGGACCAGGCTGCTCATCAAAGGCCCTGGAGCTGAGGCTCTGGCCAGATTCTCGGGGAGACCCTAAGGGGGCAGGCCAGCCAGCCACGTGGGCGGCCGCCATCCTGCTTGTCCTGGGGGACAGGGAAGCTGAAAGGCCCTTTGCAGCATATCTTTGCGCAGTGGATGGTTCTTTCCAAAGATGGTTCTTGTTCTCCTCATTCCTCAGAGGGTCCCCAGAGGGATTGTCCCCAGGTGTCCAGGTGGAGCTAGCTCATGCACCACACCCTCTATCTATTTGCTCTCTCTCCTTCTCTCCCCCCGCGCCCCTCTCAGCATGCTGGGCTTGCCTCCCAAAGAGCCTACCTGCCCTGCTTTCAGGGGAGCCTGAGCCAACACAGCAACGGGCGTGGGGACGGTGGGGGACATGTGTGTGTTTGCAGGAGGGGGACCCGAGCGGAGAGCAGATTGTTTTGGGGGATGAGGCACGAACACGTCTGAACGTGGAGGCAGGATGGTGGCCCTGCGGAGGGAGGGGCCAGAGATGCAGAAGAGCTAATTGGAGAGAGAGAATTGGTGGAGCCAAGACCCCAGGGGGAGGCAGCACAGATGGGGCCAGGACGCAGGCTGGGGAGTGAGGGGGAAGCTGAAGTCTCAGGAAGGGAAGGAAGGAGAGGTGAAGGCACTTTGAGGAGCTGAGGAAGGAACCGCAGCCAGCGGTTGGCGGAGATGAGCATTCTAGCGGGGAGAAGAGAAGGCTGCCCGGGTTCTGATCCCTTCCGGGGCCATCCCCCAGTCGGTCTGACCCTTCTTGACTTGTTTTCCAATCATCCTAATTGGGAGAATAACTCCTCCCCTTTGAGAAAACAGATGAGAAAGTGCTTGGAAAATAAAAGCAGCATTCTCCATTTAGGATTTTACGACATGTGGCGCTGCATGATTGCACTGTCAAACATTAATAACTCAGCTACTTTCAGATTCATAATAATGATCGATGCCCCCGGGACTGTTAAAGTGCCATCATAAGTGTTTACATTATTCTCTTGGGGGAGCAGAGCTCTTTGGAAAGAAAAAAAGGAAACTAGAAAACTGACAAACTTCTGAAAACAAGGGGCGCTGGCAGGGGCTCCCTTCTCCCGCCAGAGCTGAATTGGGTCCGAGTGACGCTTTCTATGTGGGTGGGTCCCAGTCTCAGGTCCCATCCCAGGTATTTTCTCATCTGATACTCACAGCAGACCTGAAGGCGGGCTCAGTGTGTTTACACTTTTGAAATGAGTCCCTTTGGGGGTGCAGCGGGGAGGGAGTGTCTCTGTGTGTGTGCTTGTGCTTGCATGCAGATGTGTAAGGGGGAGGCAGGAATCTGTGTGCCAGTCACACATGTCCAAAGTCTGGGGACACACTGACATGGAGCCTGAAGGGTTAACCATGCCCCCATGTTTTCTCCATCTTAACAGCTTGTGAAATGCCAGCCCAGCTCGCCTGACCCCTCATTCGCTGAGGAGTGTTGCCCCAGGGGGCTTGTTAGAGCCGTGTTAATGAGCCACATCCACAGCATCAGCCCTGCTGTGAGGCAGGTCCCTCTGCCCGGCACCCATTCCCCTCGGTGAGAATGAGATCTCTATGGTCACAGAGTTGTCCCAGCCGAGGGACGGCTCCTCATGATGCTGTGGTGTTATAGCATTCATCCGACGCTGCGTAGTGGATGGTGCACTCGACACGGATCCCACATGAGGATCCGGCAGGGCCGCGCTCTTCTTACTGTTTCCATTTCACAGTTCCTGGCTGGTTGGAGTCTTGGTTCCAGCTCTTCCTTCCCTCCCTGGTACAGAATTTCACATCTGCATCTTTGCCAGGTGGCTTTCCAGCGCTCCCCCCACCAGAATGGATGCAGAATGTCCCCCAGCCCACTGGTGCTGGGTGTGGCCACGCCAGGCACATCTGTGTCTGCGACACGGGCAGGGGCTTTAAGTGTGCTTGCGTGACTCGGCTCTCGTGTTTCTGCCATTCACCGTGAGCAGAATGGGCCTCCTGCAGTTGCTGGTCCCCAAAGGAGAGACTTGGTTCTGGAATTGCCCCTGCTGACCTGTACCCACAAATAAGAAAAACGGCAATGCTTGCTGTTGTGAGTCATTGAGATTTTGGGGGTTGTCTGTTATGCAGCATTATCCTAGCAATAGTGGACTAGTTTGTAGGTCATTCGTTCACTCAGCAAAGACCAATTAACTCCCATGGGTTAAGAATGCTACTAGGTGCTGAAGACGGAAGGACAGTGTCCCTAGATAGTCCCTAGCCTCAAGCGGCCTAGAGTATAATAGAGCTGTGACTTTCAAGCTGTGGGGAGACCAGAGAAAATCTGTCCCCAGTAGCCTGGGGGTTCTTCAGAGTTTGGGGTGGAGAGGATGGGAATGGGTGCCTGAGCAGGTAGGATGTCCTGCGGCTCACCCAGAACCACGCCCCTTCTTTATACTCTTTGTTATATGTTCTGAGTAAGCTGCTGTTTCCCCAAATGATTCTCCTGCCCCCTGAACCTCAGGCTCGTCCCACTGGGATCCAGGGACAAGCAGCCAAGTCCTCCTCTCTCTCCCTTGCTTCAAATCCGGATCCAGATGACCTCTGAGAACCTGCCTAGTTCTGCCATCTATTTGTATTTTCACTGTTGAAGAGAGAGGGTAGGGGACTGGCCCGGGGTCCCACGGCTGCAGGGCGAGGCCTCGATAGCCCCCGTCTCCCCTGAGTTGCATGGCCCTCCTCTTTGCCCTGGGTGACAAAGCTGCACACAGGCTTTGCTGGTGTGAAAACCTTTGGGGTGTCCACCGAGTCTCACCCGGGCCCGTGGGTTCTTCCCGAGCTGTGCACGCCGATGGTAATCGGGAATTGCTGCTTTTATTACATCAACTTCTCTTTGCCAGTGAGTGTCTGCACGTGAACTTCCAAGATTGCCTACTTTTTAGGAGCTATAAGCAAACAGCAAACACAACCCATCAATCATGGCCCATGCCGTCGATGCTGTTTTCTCATGGTAAGACAGACTGGGCATCGTCATGCAGGACGATGAAGACGCTGAGCTCTGTGGGAATAACGTGATGAGGCTGAAATTCCCTGATGACACCCTGGCGCTGCTTCCACACACCCCGCGTTCCAGGCCAGTCTCAGTGGCTCGCGCTCAGTGTCCAGCTCTGTGAAATGCGGTAGTCGGAGGCCACTCACAGCTCCGTCCGCAGGTTAAAAAAAGCTCTTAGCAAACTATCACATCTTCTAAGAGGTTAGAGCATTATTTATTTTTATTATCCTCATCAAAAACTTACGTTTAGTGGCTTTTTCTCTAAATTTCCCCAGCTTTCTGTTCAGTATTCTTCAGATTGACGAAGCACACCAAAGACTCGATCCTCTTTTTTTTAAAGCACTTCTTGGCATTACTGGAGTCTGTTCACAGGGAGTCCCATCTGGGCCAATGCACCTTCCTTGCCCATTTCATCTCGATTACTCTGGCGGTGAGGTTAGGAAAGGGCCCTGTGTCTCTGCTGACAGACAGTGAGCCTGCGGGTAGTGTGGTGGGCGTGTGGGTGGGGGGCGGCTGTGATGGACTGCTCAGGACTGGGATTCCTGCCTGGGGTTGAGGGTATAGTCTTGCCTGTCAGAGTGTGGAGAGCTCCAGAGGAAGGGAGAGCAGAGCTGTGGGTGCCCTCCTTTTCCTCCCCTGCCCCCAAAACACCCCAGCATAGAAGCATTCAGAGAACTGGGCTCTGGAATCCGGTGGCTCTGTGTTTTTGGCTCCCAGGGCCTCCCCAACTCTCAACGTCCCTGGGGAGTGGAGAGGAGAGGAGGAGGAGGAAGAGAGGTTTGAAAGATGGTCTCATGGTCTCTGTGGGTCTTTGCTCCAAGAAGAGCTCATTTGTTCACTCCTCACCTCCCTTCCTTCTAGGCATCCACCCATCCAACCACCCATCCATCCATCCATCCATCCATGCATCCATTCACCCACCCACCTCTCCATCCATCCATCCATCCATCCATCCATCCATCCATCCACCCATCCACCCATCCATCCGTCCATCCACCCATCCATCCATCCACCCATGCATCCATTCACCCACCCACCTCTCCATCCATCCATCCATCCAGCCAGCCAGCCAGCCATCCATCCACCCATTCATCCATCCATTCACCCATCCATCTATTCACCCACCCATCCATCCGTCCATCATTTAACAAAAGGGACTGCTTCCTGTCTCCTACTATTGGGAACACAGCCCAGCTTGCTCCTAGTAGCAACAAAAACCCAACAGCTGGGCTGAGATGCCATTTGGGAGAAGGAGGTGGGTAGGGGGGCATGGTTTGTATCAGGGCCCAGGCCTGCCTGAGATGCAGGTACTCAGCTCTGCTCCAGGATCCATGCCAGCTCAGGCTGGCCATGGAGAGCTGGCTTCCTTGGTGCCAGGGACCCATTGCAGCATCTCAGGATGTTCCTGCCCCCAGGTACTCAGCAGGCACAGGGATGTTCAGTTGTCTCCAGAAAAAGGCGCCATTTAAAGCACTAAGGAGACATAGTGACGAAGCACCCCGCTCACCCACTCCAATGGGACATGGAGCCTGTCAGGCAAGTGTGATGCCACCTGAAGTCCTCCAGGAGCAGGAGCCACCACCCTTAGAGGGCTGGCTCAGCAAGCAGTCACTGGGGCACCCACATTAGTGGCCCTGGGACCAAACCACTTTAACTGCCCTGTAGGCTTCCTTTTTGTCTTCCAATGTCTCATGAAATCTTCTCCTGCTAGATGGGACTGGAGTCTCTCTTCCTTCCTCCAGCCCCACCTAAATTCAGGGGGACTGAACATAAAGGTCAAAGGGACGGAAACTCTGGAGACAGCCCACAGAAAGCAAACACATGGACTGGCATCCCAAAATGACACAGTGATGGCCCTTGCCCTCATCCCTCAAAACCTGTGAGGCTCCTAGAGGTGCAGGGACTTGCCCAAGGTCATACCACTGTGGAAGGAGAGCGGGGTTGGGTGGGGCCCAGCCCCACACCCAAGCTGGCTGAGTCTGGAGCCGGGTGCTTGCTTGGTAGTCCTCTCTGTGCACAGCTGGCTGCCACCTTTGCTGGGGCCACCCCCTGCAGCAGGAGGGCATGGAGCTGATTGCTGGCTGGTCTCCATGGTAACGGCTGATGAATTTGCATCAGATGCTGGCAAGCCTGCCAGCCTGAGGCTGCCTTGGAGTTGGAGCTTGGCTGCGATGGAACGGACTGCGAGCGAGAGGAGCTGGACGGGCGGGGTGGGGGGCTCGAGATGGACGGCTCGAGCTGGGTGGCTCAGCAACCATTCGGAAGATGCTCCCAATCCCATCTCAGTCGGGTCATTGGTTCTGGGGTAGGGTTTTGCTCTTTGTGCTGGGAAAGCTTGTTCTTTCCACATATATTTCATGGATATCTATCCATGTGTACCGGGCACTGGGCATATGTCCAGCTACAGGACCCACTCTTGCTCTTAAGGAGATTATAGTCTAGGAAGGCAGATAATCAGGCAAATCCAGGCCGCCATGATAGTGGAAGTTGGGGTACAATGTAAGCCCCTAGGAGAGGCATCCAACCCAGACTTGGTCTTAGGGAGCGTTTCCAGGAGAGAGGAATGTCTACGTGGCACCCTGGAGGATGAAGGGGTCAGCCAGTGAAGATGGGGGCAAGAGATGCATGCAGAGGGGAGAAAGGGAGGGGGGAGCTATGGGGAAGAAGGAGAGTGAGCTTGGGATCTGCAGGGTCCCGAGAACCTGGAGCCTGGAGCTAGCCTGGAGGAAGGCATGGGGAGGAAAGTGGGGCTTGTCCTGGGGTCCAGATTAGGAGGGAAGGGGGAGTCCGCTCTGGGCCAGGCCCTGGGAGGGGGGGATGCATTTTATCCTCACAAGACCCTAACTGGGCATCCTCACCTCCTACCTCTCACCTTACAGATGAGGAAGGATCTTAAGATGAGGATCAAAGAGCCATGGCTGGTCAGAGGGAGGGGCAGGTCTCAGCTCTGATCCTGGTGGCTGGTCCAGGGAGGACTCCCCCACGCCATGATTCCCAGACCAAATCTGGGGGTCCAAGTAGAGTGAGCTGGGCTGCCTGTCTCAGGAGATTCACCCAGGGAGAATTTCCTGACTTTGAGGGTGATAGTGCACAGAGTGGAGAGCCCCACCCGGGGGCCTTCTGGGCTGAGGTCAGCTGTCTGCCTGTTTGCAAGGCATCCATCCAGGCCATTTCGCAGCTCAGGAGGCAGATCCCCCACCAGGGCCGGGGCTGAGCTCCTCTGGTCAGTGCTGTGGCTGGTGCTGGGGCTGGAGTGTGGGGGCATCTGGTCTGAGGAGAAATCTAGTCTCGCCAGTCCTTTTTCGGGCACTGTTTCTTATTTCTTGAAGATCTAAAGGCAGCACTAGTCTGAGCTCTTCCAAGACGCTGAACGGAAATAAGCCAGCTAAGCTAGTCCCCAAAGGCCTCTGCATTTAGATAAATGAAGGCCTGGGAGGTTCTTTGGCTAAACACTAGAAAAACAGCTTACATCACCCGCCTGAAGAAACAGTCAGGAAATCCCCTTGTTCCTGGGTGAGGAGAACCGGCCCGCAGCGAGTGGAGACACTGAGCAGATCCCAGCCCAGGCTCCCTCAGGGGGTCAGCGGGTGGGGCCTGCTGGCCTGGCCAGCGGCCAGGGGAGGGGCTGGCAGGGCAGGGGCTGGCTGGTGAAAGCGAGGGGGAGAAGTGGAGTCAGGAGGGAGCGTGGGGCCTGCATCCTGTGACGAGGAGGCATCTATGACCTTCGTCATCCGTTGGGCAGGCAACAGCTGGTCACTGTGCACCTACTGTGTGCTGGGTTCTGACGTGGGGATCCAGCAGCAAACCCAGCAAGGGTGGACGTTCCACGCCCAAGGGTTTGTCTGACAGGTCTGCCGGGCCGTGCTGCTTTCTGCGGGTGCCTGTCTGCTCTGCGCTACTCTCCTGCTCCCCTCGCTCTCCCCAGGGCCCTCACACCCGTGCACACACATGCACACTTGCATGCAGATGTACACTTGCACACATGCATTTGCATAAACACACCCACACACTCTCACACATATGTATTTGTGCACACTTGAATACACTTGCATACACACGAAAATCCACACATTTATGTGATTTGCACACACCTGCACAGGTATACACTCACACATACTTCCATTTGCACACACATGCACATTAGCATACATGGGCATTTGCACACGTATGCTCATCTATATGCAGGCGCACACACGCGTCCGTGCACACACCCCTGTGCCCGTCTCCTCAGTCTCTGTTCTCTTCCTGCAGTTCCTCCCCTGGAAGAGGCCTGGCCTGGTCCCCCTCTGCCTGCCTGTGTCTCTGTCTTCCCCCAGGGCAGGGGGCTCCGTGAGGATGGGCTGACATCAGCACCACGGGAGAGGAAGTCTCTGAGGCAGAGCCGTGAGGAAACCACACTCACTCAGAGCGCCTGCAGCTCCTGCCCTCTGGGGGTAGGGAGCCGGTGGCCGTGGGCGCTGCCTTGGAGCTGGGCTGGGAGGCAGTGTGCAAAGGCCCTTCTCCCAGTCTCCTCTCAGTCTCAAGGACAAAACGAGGACACGGTGCTCCAGGAGAAGAGAAACCATTTGGTCCCCCCAGGCTGGGCCCGACCGGCAAAGGGGGCTCCCAGGTGTTCCTTGCCCTGCACCTCCGTCGCTCCCTTCTTGGGCTCATACTCCGGGCCTTTAAGCACCCTCCGGTGGGCAAACGGCCCTCAGGTGAGTCCTGGCCTGCCTCCTCCAGGGCTGGCCCTCACCCCGGACAGGGACCGCAGTGTACTGTGGATGTGACGGGTGTCTTAGCGTTGTCAGTGCTGGACGACCCGGGGCAGCTGCCCAGCCCGTCTCCATCTCCCTTTGGCTCTTCAGCCCTCTGCCTGTCACAGCAGAGGAGGCCCAGGGTCTGTGGACAGTGGCACCCCTGCAACATTCTGCCTCTCTCATCTGGCTATTTGATAGAATGGTGGGAAATACCCATTTGCCATCCTCCTGTCCTGCCACTGGGGGCAGGAGGTCCCTGCCTGGCACAGAGGGGAGGGCTCCTTCAGGGCTGCTGAACTCAGGACCTTGCTCTGTGCATCTGTCCCCAGGTCCTTGCTGTGCCCCCACTGTGTGCCAGGCATGGTTCTCAGTGCTTTACACACGGTAACTCGTGCAAAAATTCAGGCAGACGATGCTATTACTACCCCCAGTTTACGGGCAGGAAACTGGAGACAGAGTCCTGGTCACATGGCTGATAAGAGGGAAACTGATTTAGTTTGATTTGAATGTGAGCAGACTGGCTCCAGAGACCTAACCATTCAGCCATTCAGTCTCTCTCGAGACTCGAGGCTCGCCTGCGTCACATCCTCCGTTGTTTCCCAGGGAAATAACCTCTAGCAGCCCCCTGACCCCATGGCACTCTGGCCCGGATGCTGGCCTCGCATGGCAGGCAGCCGGCCCCCCCCCCACCCCGAGGAAGAGTGGGCCCTGTGGTGGGTCTTCTCCAGCGGGGTCCAGGGTCCTGGTGTTCTCACAGAGGTAAGGGGAGGGTGGCAGGAGGGTCAGCCCAGGGGGTACCCAGGTGGAGTCCTGGATGAGCCCATGGCAGGTGCCTGACTGGCTCTTCTGGGGGATGGGGGACACAAGGCCAGGTATCAGGTGGGAAGGAGGGGGCAGTGGTGGCCTGAGTCCTTGGAATGACCTGGTCAGTTTGGGGCCCCAAACCTACCCTACTGGGATGCCATGCCTTGAGTCTAGCCATGGCCCCCTTGTCTCCCACTTCCCAACCAGGCCCTGACGTCAGGCTCTTGCCCCTGGCTAGAGAAGGAAAATGCTGTACGGAGACTCTGAATCTCCCAGGCCCTAGCATGGCTACAACAGATGCCAGCGGGCACCTGGCAGCAGGTTCTGGTTGCCTGTGGGGTTGACCTCACCTGTCGCCATGAGGCCGGACACCTACCTTGACCCAGGTCCCGCTTCTGCTCTCAGGAGGGGAGAAGGGGGCCCCGGCTCACAGCGCTGGCTTCTCTGGCTGTGAGACTGAGAGAGGAAACACCTCTGGCAGGTTAACAAATCATGGCCATGATGGTCTGATATCCATCCTTTCTGAGCCTCATTTTCTGTCCTTTTCATGCGAAATTCCTCACTATTGAAGAAGAGTTTTAAAAAAGAAGACACAAAAGAGAGGGCCTACGGAAGACTCAATGGGAGGGCGGACCCCTGGAAAGCCTTTTCAGCTGCTGCTGCCGCCCGGGGTCGGATCCGAAGAGCAGGAGACTGGAGGACGCCCCTGGCGGGCGAGATTTCATTTCAAACCTGCCTGTTGGCCAAGGCTTGGGCGGGGAAGGAGACGTGACGGGACATCGGCCTGGCTGGGCGCTCTGCCCGCGGCCCAGGTCTGTGCCCATCCCACGCGGGCACTCAGTAATTGTTGAATGAATGAAAGAGAAGCAATCAGGGAACGGCAAGTGGCTAGATCCTTCTTGGGGCCCTGTCCATACCTCCTTCTCTGAGCAGTTCTAAGGCTGAAAGGCTCATGGTTCTGCTCTCATGAGAGACCTGCCATGCCAGACCTGACCCTCGGCGCGTGGCACGGGGCCCGGACTGCCTCCCCCTCCGAAGATGCTCGGTATTTGAGTCCGTGGACTTTTCTACAGCAGAGTTAGGTTGGGCTCAGCCCCCAGAAATGCTTTCAGAGCCCCAGGCGGGACCCAGACCACTTATTCTGGAGGAAAACTCTGGCTCTGCCAATCTCTCTTTCGCTCTCTCTCTCTCTCATACACACACTTTCTCGATATCAGCATATTTGTCACACTTATTCCATTTCTCCTCTGGCTCAGGGACACAAGGTGAGCTGAAGGAGAGCTACTTGTGTGAGGACTGGAAAGGCACGGGTGCCATGGAAACCGCTCGGAAAGGAAAGCCGGGAAAGCTGCAGCCATCAGGAGAAGCCGCTTGGTCGCCACTGGCCAGCTGTTTGGATCCTCTCTCCAAAGTGATAAGGTTTCATTTATTCTCCCCCTGTATGTCTCATTCCCTCTCTTCCATTCTCTCCCACCTTACTCACAGACCCAGCTCAGGAAGCTGCCCGCAGGTCGGAGAATAAAGGTACTTATGATTTTTTAAAAACTTTATGATGTTTTCAGCCTCGTTTCCTGGTGCTCGCTCCTCCACCCCAGGAGGCAGCATTGATTTTAAGCTACAGATGTTGGAGGCAGAAAATGGGATTACGATAAACAGAGAGGGTGCCAGCTCCTCTGGCAGATGCTATAGAAACGGCTGTCGCTTTTGGTCGCAGAAGTGGCCCTCAATTTACCTGCCAATCCGAGAAGCCCTCAATGGGGCTGAAGTCTGGGCCTGCTCTCAATACACAACCTGAGCCAAAGCGGGCAGGTTCCTCCAGTCGGTGGTGAGATTCAGGACACCGTGGGGACCATGGGGACCCTCGAGCTTCCTGAGGGGCTTTTACCTAAATATGTTGTGTAAACCGAAGGAAGTATGAGCTCCTGGAGGGCCCCCAAGCTGCTCCTTCCTTTAAATAGCCATGCTATCGTAATCAGCCCTTACACTGGCCTTTGTCCTGATGGTTTTTATATCCTTTGTTTTCTTTTTTTCCAGCAATGGCCCTGAAAAAGCGGCAGGCCAAGTGTCACTAGCCCCACTTTGGAGAGGAGGGAAACTAAAACCCAAGAGCCTAGTGGCAAGGCCGGGACTGGGACCCAAGCCCCCTGCCCCTCCAAGGCTCTGTCTGCAAGGGCCTTTCCACCCACAGTCACTGTCTCTGGCTGATCCGGTTGCTATGGCTGCGGGCCGGCTTTCTTGGGCTCACGGCCTGAGATCTGGCATAGAGGGACCCTTTAAGTAGTGAGGGACAATAAGCAGATCCCATCCGTCTCCTCCGTTGGTCAGGTCCCTCAGTCAAGAGCTTCTGGATACCGTCTCTGCTCCCTGCACATGCACATGTGCGCGCACACATCTGCTCTAGCTGGATCTCTCTTGGTTAGGGGTCTATCCCCATCAAGCCATCACACTTGTTCTGGTGAGGTCTCTGATGACATTTAAAAAAATCTCATGATTTTGTGAGTTGACTGGGCTCACCTGGGAGGGTCTTCTGCCTGGGGCTGCAGTCACGCGTGAACTCGACTAGATCAGAGCCCCCAGGATGTCTCACTCACACGACTGGCATTTGGTGTTGACTCTGGGGTGGCTGTCGAGTGGAGAAGCTATATGTGTCCCCTGCTGGGCTTCTCACACCATGGTGGCATGCTTCTGTGAAGGAGTGTCCTGAGAGAGGTCGTTTCAGGAAAGAGGAAGTGGAAGCTGCCCGTCTTCTTAAGGACTGGACCCAGAACTGGCACAGTATCTCTTGGTGGTCTGATGACATCTTCAGTACCAAATCCAACAGACCAGTGAGGCCTCATCTAAATTGGCCTCTCTGGCCGCGTGACTTGGCTGACCTACTCTGCTCCCTGACCTCCAGGGCATCCTCTCTCCTGGTCCTCTTTCTCTCTCCATCCGGCCCGGGCCTCTCTGATGGTTTCTCTTCTTCAGGTTCGTCTTCCTTCTTTAATCCTTGGCTCTTTTTGCCCTCGGCCCTCCATGCCATCCTGGAGATCTCATCCCCGCCTGTGATGCTGAAGCCTAACTTGATCCGAGGCCCTGAGAGCCGGCTGTGGGTGTCCAACCCTCTCCCAGACACTCCTGCCTGGAGGCACGGTTGAGAATTCCAAAGTGCATTTTGCTCATCCCATCCAGAAAGGAACTTGTCGTTCTTCCCCCAGACTCGTCTCTACTTTCGCGGCCCCCAGCTTGGTGAGCAGCACTGCGTCATTCCCCTGGACTTCAGATCCGACCAGGCCCCCCACAGTTTTTCCTGGATGGTAGAACAGCCACTATTTGGATAATCAGGAGAAAATAACCAGAAGTCGTTTTAAAAAATAAAAGGAGGGAGTGTCCCTGTCTCGGGGTTTGTTGTTTCTTTGGAGGGAAAGGAGATCCATGGCTGTTTAAAGCGGAGATCTGAGAGCAGCCCAGCTTAATTGGAAAACCTCATTCACACAGGCTGGCGAGGCCTCAGGAATGGCAAACAGCTTCTCCCAGCTCAAAGGAATTTTCTGGAAACCATAATGGCGGCTCTTCCTAACCACAGGCTGGTCTTTCTGGCAGAATTAGTGCAAGCGTGTGGTCAGCGTGGCCAGGCTGGAGCCAGCCCGGATGCTTCGGCAGTCTGAGCTCCCTCAGCGCTGGCAAGTGGGGGCCGGGGGCTGGCGGGGGGAGGGTTGTGTGGTGCCAGAAGCTGAGGGTCACTTAGGAAACTGCTGTGTGTCAGGAGACCCGGTGGGCAGGCTGTAGTTGGGCCTGAAAGAGGAATAAGTTTGGGACCCCTCAGTGCTCTCGCTTCCCCAGGAGCCGAGAACAGATGGAACTGCGGGGGGGGAGAGGAGCCAGTGGCTGCTGAGGGCTGGCTCTCTGTGGGCATCCCCACAGTGTGGTCCTAAGGGACATCCAGTTATCATTTCCACTTCTCATGAGAGGAAACAGGCTCAGAGCGGTTCAGAGCGTGCCCACGATGGCACAGAGGAGGCACCAGGATTGCACACCCAGCCCTAGGCGCTTGCTGTCTGGTGCTGCGCGTCCAGCCCTCCAATGGGGAGAGGCAGGGCCCCCTAGAGCCAGGCCTTTGAGGGTGGCTGCAGATGCACAGGGTCCAGGAAGGGGCTCGATGCCATGAGGACAGGGATGTCCTCAACCAGCGTGGCTGACCTTGGTCTCCCCACGACATGGTGCACCTCCTCTTCCCTATCAAGATGATGGGCTAGTATGTGGCACCTCTTTGCTGCTCAGAGCAGGGGTGGGAGGGGAAAGGCGGGTATGGGCTCCGGATCCAGCCACAGATGCACGGCAGGGACGTGGGTGGGTGCCTGTCCCTTGATGGGGGCGGGGAGGGTTTCAGAGACTGGTTGGGTCTTTTGGGCACTCCGCTGGCACTTTCTGGGTGGAAGCACCTGTTCTGGATGTTTCATAGAAATGCAGCCAGCAGACGGAGGGAACGGCCCCAGGTACCACGGATCAGGCACTTCCTGGGATGTTAGATCAATAAGATAAGACAGAGTCACTTACACTTTTTTACATATTTGTGTAATTATTTTATTTAAGCAGTGACTACTTACAGGAAATAAGCAAAAATCATGCACAATTGGAAGCAAGGTTTCCAGAAATACGGTGCAGGTGATTTTTAAAAAAAGCTTTTAGTTATGGAAAATGTCTAACATACCTTTCTTTGCAAAGAGAAGGGGTACAAGGAGCCCTCGTCAGCCCGCTCCGATAACCGTGAAGTGTCGGCCACTCTTGTTTCATCTCTGCCTCCTCACCCTCCTCAGGACAATTTTGAAGCCAACCCTAGCCACCATATCAGATAACATGCCAATATTTGAGTTTGTGTCTCTACAAGATAAAGTCTCTCTTAAACCACAATCCATGATCACACCAGGTGGGGCCTTGACGCCGCAATTCCACTGTTGAGTTACAGATGGCCCTTACCTCCTGTTTGGCCCAGGAGGGATGGGGGACCGTAGGAAAGAGCAACTTATAGCAATGCCTTCTGGTGTCCTTACCATGTGCTAGGACCTGGACGAAACCCTTTCCTTGTCTCATTAACTCATTTAAACCTCCCAACAAACCCATGACATAGGTACTAATATTGTACCCATTTCATGGATGGGGAAACTGAGGCACAGAGAAGTTAAATGACTTACCCATGGTAGTAAAGTGTGGTATTCCTAGCCAGGGCAGAGCGAGTGAAGGTCGGGTAGCAGGAGAGAAACCAGCCCTTCCAAAGGAGGCTCAGGGAGAGCACTGCCCAGGCTGGCCTTTCTCTACTACGTGTGTGTGGACTTCCTGGGACAATGATGGAGCCCTGGGCAGGCGTCCAGCAAGGAGTTCACCTGTCATAGCTTTTTATAAAATTTGTAAAAGTAAGATATTTCTATGTTCTTAAAGAGCCCCCACCTGTGTATAAGCCTCAGGCTCCGAAAATCCTGGTGCCTCCTTTTCCAGCATGGGAGACAGACTCAGCTGGTTTAGAATGAGCGGCCTGCCCTCCTCCGCAGGAATGGTCTGATAAGCAGGCCCTGGGGCCTCTTCATTTCCCGATGACCCGATCACCAGTGGGGCTTCCTGAGCCCGCTCGGCCTGAGGTGCAGGCCCCCGTCCTGACCTGGCCTTGGAGCCGGCTCTGCCCCTGAGCTGCAGGGGGAGGCTGTGGTCAGCCGCTCCCCTGTGTAGGCTGCACAGCATCCTGCTCTCAGTGCTCCATATTCTATACCTCACGTGGCCCCAGGCCATGAAATGCTGCCAGGGTTTGCTTTCCCCATGCTTCTTCTAGCTGTCGAAAAGTCATTCACTCATTTGTTCAGCAAGCATGTGCCAGTGCCCGTCAAGCGCCTGGCACCCAGCTAAGCATGAGTGACATGGTGGTGAGCAAGGGACATATACTCCTGCCTCCAGGATCTCAGACTCCATAGGGGGAGGGAGTACGGGACCCTGTGCGAGGTGCTGCTTTGACCGTCCCGGGGGTGTGGTGGGCCTGGGGCTGCTCCCGACCCCTTTGGGCGTTGCTGGCCTGCTCTGCCCATGGTGGATGTGTAGATCTGCGGCTGGATCCAGAAGTCCTGTTTCCTTTAATTCCTGGAGATTATAAACCAGGCCTGGAGTCTGTTTCTGCAGCAGCCTACTCACCCTCCCTTTCCAAAGAAAAGCCCCATTTGTCCTTGTGAGGTCTCAGCACCCCTGCTGGGAAAAGGATGAGGGCCTCAGTCCACTGGCCCCTGCCCGGCCCTTCCCAGCCTGCTCCTCCAGCGCAGGGCGGCCCGGGCCGGCTTCCTAAAGCAACTTGCATTTTACAACCTGGTTCCCTCAAAAATGTCTGCCCTAAGCTGCTTCTTAAAGGGTCTGTGACTTTCCCCCATCTCTCTGGTCATTTAAAGATGTGTTTGAACAGAGAAGAGCTAGACCTATTTTCCGAAAGGCCCTTTATCCTTCGGGGATTGCCAGCAAGCAGGGCGCAACTGGATGAAGCAACTTCGGAGAGTTGGCTGGCTACCTAGATCCTCCCAGAGGTATTTATATGAGGGGATAGAGTGGGTGGCAGCCTGGGCGGGGACTGTGCCTCTTTTCTCACCGTGGTCTATAGCCCTTTACCAGCCGTACCGGGTCACGTGACCAGGTGGCAGCCATGTGTCCGAAAGTCATGCTCTGCAGGGCGGTGGGAAGTGGTTAGTGAGCTCAGGAGCTGAGGAGCCCTCTGAGTCTCTGCTGATGCGCTGTATGCTCCCACTACCCTTGGACAGGGTCACCTTCAAGCAGCCAAGTCTTCTCATTCATCCATTCATTCATCAAGCATTTATTCAACTATATTTTGTGCAGGGGGCATACAGAATGAACAGGACAGTTACTGTCCTCCCGGAGCCCACAGGCGGGTGGGGAGGACCCTGGAGGTGGATGGTCCAGCTGGGTCCTACAGGAGGAGGAGTTGGCTGGGGAGGGAAGCTCAGTGGTGGTGAGGGGCAGGGAGCGTGTTTAAGACACAAGGCCAAAGGGCTGCCCCCATGGAGGCTGGCAAGGCAGGCGTAGGCTTCGGCAGAGTCGTGCGGTTGGGCTGATGGACGTGAGCAGGGCCTCCGTGTTGTTACACGAACAAAGGGTTTCCAAGGGGGAGTTCTGCAGGCTTGGTGGCTGGCTGCAGTGGCGAGGGCCGCAGAGACTGTGAAGGGGACCCCAGGCTCTGGTTCGAGCAGAGTGGAGGGGCCATTTGTGGAGGAAACGGGCTGCTTGAGGGGGAGTCGATTGGCTGATCCTGGGAAAACGTGTTTCTCCAGAGGAGCATCTTTTCGAGGGATGTCCTTTAAAACAGCTGGAAGGAAACGGCAGAGCCTTTGGCATATCAGGCCAGGAGATGGGGCTCCTGTGAGGCAGCGAGCATGGACATGAGCAAGATGGGGAGCTGGTCTCCTTTGCATTGTTCAATACCCTTTGTTTCTGGCTCAAACAGCCTCGGCTTCAGTGGCAGGAACAGAACCAGTACACATGGCACTTCTGTTCCCCTCCCCTCCACTCCTCCACTATCTGCCATCTCTTTCATCCACTTGTAAAACGATTAAGGCTTGAGGCAGATCGAGCCAGGACTGCCAAATCAGGTGCAGACTCTCAGAGACTGAACCCTGTTGTGAAGTCTGTTTACTCTGACAAATTAATCTCCTTGATGCCCGGAGAAGAAAGATGCATATTAACCAGAGACCCAGCTCTGAATGCCAAGCGCTTGCCTTGGTTACCAGTCTCCCCAGGTACCAACTCCAGGCTCAGGGCGGGCATCCTCCACGTGGGGCCTTTCCACCAGGTTTGCAGACACGTGATTCATTAGATTTAATTAGCTAATCACACGACTCCCCTCCAGGCGCTAGATCCTTCATGAAGCCCCGCCCAGTTGTTGGACTGGGAGGGAAGATGCAGGGGGGATTTGTGACGGCGAGGGAGCTGGCCCGATGCAGACCCGGTTGTGGAAAAGTGATCTTGTGTGTACGGGTGACTCTGCTCCCACAAGCACAGTTTCAGTGACAGCAGCGTCCCTGCGGTCGTCCATACCGCTAGATGTGGCAGGCATCGCGGGAAATGTTTGGATGGGGGGTCAGAATACCTGGGTTCTCGGTCTGCTCTGCTTCTCACCAGTTCTCTGACTTGAGCTGACTTCTCCACGCCTGCCTCTCATCAGTCAACTGGGACACAGCTATGGGCTGAGTTGTGTCCCCGCAAAATCCTTGTGAAGTCCTGAGCCCTAGGAGCTCACGATGCGGCTGACCTTGGAGAGAGGCGCTCGAGCTTGGACTTCCAGGCCCCAGAACTGTGAGAAAATAAATACCTGTTGTTTAAGGCCCCCAGTCTGTGGGACCTGATTATGGCGGCCTGAGCTGCCTGCCATAGACCCCGTCACCTTCCTGTCACAGTCCAAGGACGTGAGAGGACCTGATGAGATGCTGCTGGCAAAGACACTGTGGAGATTAGAAGGCAATATGCAATTCTCGTTCTTTCCTTCTTATTCCATTAAGGAGAAAATCTCATTTGGAGAAGATTCATCTTTACCACCTTGTTAACACTTGGAAATTTCCCTTTTTTAAGAAAATTGAGGTAAAATTTCCAGAATATAAAATTAACCGTTGCCTGTGTAGAAGTGTACGCTTCTGTGGCGTTTAGTGCCTTCGCAATATTATGCAACCATTGCCGCTGTTTGGTTCTAAGACATTTTCATCTCTGGAAAGGAGAGCTCAGACCCAGCAAGCAGTCACCCCCCCCACTCCCCCCTTCCCTGGAAACCACTAGTTTGCTTTCTGTCTCTGTGGAGTTATCTATTCTGGATATTTCATGGAAATTTGATTATCTTACAATGGAAATTTTGTGTGGCTTCTTTCACTCAGCAGTGTTCCCAAGGTCCACCCATGTTGTGACGTGTCTCAGTGCTTCGCTCCTTTTTATGGCTGAAGACATGGCATCGTATAGATTTACCAGGTTTTGTTTATCCGTTCGTCTGCTGATGGACGTTTGGGCCGTTTCCACCTTTTGGCTGCTGTGAATAGTGTCGCTGTGAACATTTGGGCATAAGGATTTGTTAGGGTATCTATTTTCAATTCTTTTGGGTTTATACCGTAGAATGGAATTTCTGGGTCATGTAATAATTCTGTTTAAATTTTTGAAGAATGGAAATCTCTCTTTTTTAATCCAACAAGAGCAGGCTTCAGGATCCAAACCTTCAGCAGGCAGGCGCAGTCAGCTAGACTTGGACGACCTTGATTTTTAATGGTATTGATGTTTTCAAGATCCGAAAATCCAACTGGGTTTTCATCTGCAGCAGTGACATAACCTTTTCTCTTAAAATAAAATGTTACTTTAAAAAGTGGTTAAAAACAATTAAGTAGGGGCCGGCCTGGTGGCGTAGTGGTCAAGTTCACACGCTCCGCATCAGTGGCCCAGGGTTTGCGGGTTCAGTTCCTGGGCACAGACCTTCACACCGCTCGTCAAGCCGTGCTGTGGCTGTGTCCCACACACAAAATAGGGGAAGATTGGCACAGATGTTAGCCCAGGGCCAATCTTCCTCACAAAAACAAAAAACCACAAAAAACCAAAAACCAAAAAAACAATTAAGTTGATGACAGTAGAAGGTAAGCTGCACACCGATAGATATTTTTGTCTGTTTTGTTCTTACTCTGTCTTCAAGTCCTGGAACTGATGCCTGGCACACGTCAGGTCCTCACCAAAGACTGGTTGAATGAACGACTGCATATAATCTGCATATGCACACTATTATACATAACAATACGTGTGGGGCACAGATCTGGCAAAAATCATGACGGTGAAAAGCAAATGCCTGTGAAAACTGGGCTCTACCCCTGCCACCTCTTCACTCTGATTTTGGACAATTTCTTATCTTCTCTGAGCCTCAGTTTCCTCATCTGAAAAATGGGGTTGCTGGGAAAATGAAGTGTGCTGGTCCACACAAGGCACTCAGCAAATGTCAGCTACTGTCGTGGTTGGCTGACCAGCTGCCGTGGGGAAGACCACAGGAGCGGAGTAAATGCAAGCAGAAGGATTGGGGAGAGTCCAGGGACACAGCCTCGGCCGGGAGGCTGGGAGCCCAGGAGCCTGCAGCTGGTGGGGCCGGCCCTGGGCTGACGCGGGTGTGGCTGTGTGCTCAGCACAGCACATGGGAAGTGACATACTAACAACAGCATCTCGTGTTTGTTCAGTGCTGGACAGTTTACAGAAGTGCCTTCACATCCCGTGTTCTCACCCGATGTGCCCACAGCGGAAACTGTGATCCCCATGTTACAGGGGAGAAAGCCTGGCTCGCCTGAGCCCACACAGCAGGTCAACGTCAGCGCAGGGCTTGTGAGTCGGACACTGTCTCAGCCCTGTGGGCCCAGATCAGACTTTCCCTTTCCCTCTGTTTTGGTCTCCGAACCTGCCCTCGCTTGGGTGGGGCCTGGGAATCTGCATTTTAGGTGTCAAGACAGGATGTCATGCCGCCTTATTCTGCAGAGTCCTGGCTTGGACTCTGAAGCATCTGCGAAGTAGACACATTCGTCCAGATCTTGCAGAGACCGCAGTTGTTCACCCGAAGTCGGGAACGACTCAGGAGAAGGGTGGGGGCACACTGCGCCCACCGGGGCGCCTGGAGGCTGGACTAGAGCCAGCTTCGATGGCTGTATGATCCTTGCGTGAGGAAAGAGACCCCTCTTCATACACTGTCACCCTAAGCCGGCTCCCTCCTTTCCACCCGGGACGCTGGCCTCTGGACAAAGCTCATTTCTTCCGATGTCACCGTGACGGCGAGCTGGGTCCCAGCTCCCCATCCCACAGGCACGGAACTCTCCACACTGCCCACAGTTCAGGCTGAGTTAAAGGGGTACAGAAAACAGGGCTCAGCCGGGGACCTGGGCCCGCATCTACAGGGGGGAGGAAGCCGCCACCTCCCACGCCCAGTGCTGTTATTTTGTCGCGATGTATCGAGATGGCGACATGAGCAAGTGTCCTGTGTCGGCCCATCAGAGCCTTGTCAGAGCTCATTGGCCCAGAGCACCTTGGGGGGCAATGGTCTTCGGAGAGATGTGGAATTTATTACCCTCGCCTCGCTCGGCAGCCTCTCCCCTGCTCCTGCTCTGTCAGCTGTGCTGTTTGGATGAGGGGTGACTTATTTTTCCTGCTGCTGGTCTGGGCACTTCTTGATAACTTCATTAGCATCTACTTAAGAAGGATCCTTAAGGAAAGCTCCACCCACCTCTAAATGCACACACTCACACACACACACTCACACACACATGCTCACACCCTTAAGGAGAGCTCCACCCACCTCTAAACGCACACACACGCATGCACACACACTCACACACATACACACATGCACACACACACACACACACACGCTCACCAGCTGGGCCCCAGACCCCACCTCCACCGCGATCGTTGGGGTTCAGGCCACCTACTATATATCACATTGCCCGGTGTGACAGCCCGATTCCCTTTTCCGTCACCTCTGGCCTGCCTCATGTAGGCTTTGCAGGTGCCTCTGTACCCACGTTTGGGCTGCACACACCCCCAGTGCCCCTCGGAGCCAGCCACATTCCCAGGCTACTCTGCTAACAGCGTCTCTTGGCTCTGCCGCTTCAGCAGAGTGAGGAGGGGAGGCTGGCTGTGTGCACGGGGGTGGGTGGGGGGGGGCCTGCTACGTGTCAGCGCTAAGAGCCGTCTGCAGGCCTGGGCCCTCCTGACCTTGGGGGCGGGGCTCTGGGTGGCGTGGTGGCCAGGCAAGGGCCTAGGTGGGAGCACAGGATGCTGAGGAGCAGGAAGGAAAGTGAGATGCCTGCGACGTGCTTTCTGTCTGGCCGGCTGGGCCTCCAGGTGCTGGAATGGGAAAGGGCTGCTGTGTTGGCAGTGGGGGGCCGACCCTCATCCCCCAGACGGGTGACGGGACATGGGGACACAGCCATACTGGCTTTCTGTGGCCTCCCACTCACGCCTAGTGCAAGCTGGGCCACCAGCCAGCTTGGAGCCCTTGGGTGAATCCTCCCATCTCTGGGCCTCAGTTTACTTCCCTGGGAAGTAAAGGGCATGCGCTCCATCCCTGATCCGGTACCCTGGGCCCCAGGGGGCTTGGGTCTCGTTGTCACTCTCAGGGTTGGCACTCCCTCTGTTGGGGGTCTTTTGGTGCTACCCTGAAAACTAAGCCAGGTCACCCTTGAAACTGGAGTCCTGGGCGGATGAATAGGCCAGCGCCTCCCACCGTGCTGGCGCCCAGGTTTTCTTATTCTAGTGTGGAGAGACCAGACAGATCAGGAGACGACTGCCGTTGAAGAGACAGTCTGTGACTCACACTTCCCAAAACGAAGGGACCTGACATGCCAGGCGGGGCCACCAGGGAAGCTCCAGGGTGGGTGAGGACGCAGAGGGACCGACGGGACAATGTGGGTGAGACTCTGTATCGTGGCTCCGTGGGAAGGACCGGGGGAGGGGGGAGGTCAGGGTAAGCAGACTTGGGACTGGCTGGTTTGAGCAATTTCGGGGGCTTTGGGGCAGAGCGGCCGTCCTGAGTGGTCTGGGCCCTGGCCCTGGGGTGACTGGGGCAGGTGGATCGTGGTCCTGAGGGAGAGACCCCAGTGGACGAGGTGCTGGCATGTAGGCTCTGGGTTGGCTATTTGCATGGAAACAGTACACTCCCCGGGGAGTTGTCTGCCATCCCTAGGAATGAGCCCGCCCTGGGAGGGGCAGTCCTTCCGGGGTCGGCCAGGCCCCAGAACAAGCAGAATATAGAAAATAAGAAAATATGGTTAATATAGACGCATAACAAAATGTGTACTGCAAGAGATTTATTATTAGTAATATTATTAAATTAAGAGACTATTTTTCAGAGCAGTTTTAGGTTTACAGAAAAATTGAGCAGAAAGGTCAGAGAGTTCCCATATACTCTCCACTCCCAACGAACACAGTTTCCCCAATTACTAACAGATTATTAACATCTTACGTCCGTGTGGCACATTTGTGACAATATTGATACTTTACTAACAACTGAAGTCCACAGTTTACCTTGGACAAATGTGTAATGACACGCGTCCACGTTACAGCATCCTACAGAGTCGTTTCACTGCCCCCAAAATCCTCTGTGCTCCGCCTGTCCACCCCTCCTTCCCACCACCTCCTGGCCACCACTGATCTTTTTACTGTCTCCATAGTTTTGCCTTTTCCAGAAGGTGATAGAGTTGGAAGCACACAGCCTGTAGCCTTTTCAGACTGGCTTCTTTCACTTAGTAACATGCATTTAGGGTTCCTCCATGTCTTTTCATGGCTTGATAGCTCATTTCTTCTAATCTCTGAATTATATTCCGTTGTCTGGATGGACCACAGTTTAAATATGATGTTTTCTGTTATCATTACTTTTTTTTTTTTTTTTTTTAAAGATTTTATTTTTTCCTTTTTCTCCCCAAAGCCCCCCGGTACATAGTTGTGTATTCTTCGTTGTGGGTTCCTCTAGTTGTGGCATGTGGGACGCTGCCTCAGCGTGGTCTGACGAGCAGTGCCATGTCCGCGCCCAGGATTCGAACCGACGAAACACTGGGCCGCCTGCAGCGGAGCGCGCGAACTTAACCACTCGGCCACGGGGCCAGCCCCTGTTATCATTACTTTTTAAAGAAAGGCAGCGGGTTCATAGTGAGGGCTGGGCTCACAGGTGTACACAGCCAGCTGGGGCAGGGGCCTGACAAGTTGGGGTTCTCCATGCTCGGGCCCGAAGGCGGGTGGTGGAGGCGGGAGTGGACTTCTGGGCTGGCGCGATTTGGGCGACCGTTTCCACTGTCCTTTTCACATGGCTCGTGCAGACAGCTGGCTGTGCCCGGCTCTTTTTCAGAATGGCCTTTCAGCTGGTGTGACACCCTTCTCCATCGGTAGGCCTGTGGGCAGGAAAACCCAGAGCCCACGAGGCGAGAGAGCTCCCAGGTGGGCCGGTCCCCTTACCTGAGAAACTAACCAGCTGTGAGAAGTTCAACGCCCACAAGAAAGGTGCTGCGGGGCCGGAAGGGTGCTCCAGGTTGCCCCAAGACCCTCCCCACGGAAACCGGCCTCCCTGGCAGCTGGGCCTGGCCTGCTGAGCTTCCTGGCCCATGTGGGGGGCTGGAGACCTTGGCGAGCCGCCGGCGCCCCGCAGCTGCTGCCCGCTGGGCCTGCCACGGAATCTCTTTTCTTTCCAGACTTAAATGAGGTCCACCCAGCACCTGCACATGGTCGGCTGCTCTTACGCAGGCTCCTGGCTGAGGCGACTCCCAGACAGGGTGTCCGCCCTTCCCTTTCTCTGCAGTCAAGGCCCTGCACTGCTGGCCCTTCCAGCCCAGATTGAGTGTGTGTGTGTGTGTGTGTGTGTGTGTGTATGTGTGTAGAGGCTGGTGGGGCGGTGCACAGCCTCTCTTCCCCAGACCAAAGCATCCGGGACCCCGAGATGTCTGCGGAAATCCGCGCTGCTGGCAAGGACCAGCAGGGAGGGGCCGAGACCTGAGGCCCCTTGATTCTCTGCCGCGCCAGCTTCTGCGGTGGGAGGGCCGCCCCACCCACTTGCAGCTTCTGATGCAGCTCCAGCTTCTGAGCCTCAGAACCACTCGGGGCAGCGAGCTCACAATGGAAAAGTGACAATGAGTCAGTGGAAAAGGCTGCTCATCCCGTCTCACCCGTGATACTCGGATCAGCGGCAGAAATCACCCAGACCCAGGCCCCAGCCCCAGCCTGGGTGGCCCTGGACATCTCCGAGCTTGCATCGGCCCTGGAGGCCACGGCCACGGGGACAACATCCTGCAGGTGGTTGCCCTGGAAGCACGCAGGCGGACCTGGGGAAAGGCTTCCACGCCAGGAGCTAGGATGATCCTGTGCCTCTTTTTCCAAACCCAGCTCACAGTCCTCCTCTTCCGGGAAGGCAGCCCTGATTCCCTGTGAACCCGAGTGCTCCTTTACCTGACCCCCTCAGGCGGCAGGAGGGCACTCCACCCGTGACCATAACGTTCTCTACACCTTCTTCCTCAGGTCCCCGCCCGGGCACTCCGTGGCTGACCTTGTTCTGAGGAAGGAGGGTGAGGAGAGAATGGATGCTGCCGACACTGGTCCTGTTCCCTCAGCCCCTGGTGTACCCAGGACAGGGGGCCGCACACTTGGTGGGTGGGATGGGCACGATCCCCCAGCCTTCTGCATGGGCTGCTGTGTGCTCGAAGGAGAGTAAACCCTTGAAAGGGCTTCTGGCCAACGAGCCTCCCGTTTCCTCACTGCTCCCCAGAGAGAAGAAACGAAGGGGTGGGACAGGGACCAGAGGGGCTTCTGATGGCTCTGTCTCCCCGGCCGGGCGCTCCCATGGAGTCAGGGCTGACGGCCCAGGCATCGTCTGAGCTTTCCCTGCAGGGCTTGGAACCGTGGAGGGTGCCCAGGAAGGGGGGAGCAGGAGGGGTCCATGCTGTTCTTTTTCTTTGCTGACCCAGACAGATGGAGGTTGCCTGCTGAGCCGGGAGGAGGTCGGTCCCCGGCGGGAGCGAAGACAATGCCAGGGCGCCATGGAGGCCCAGCTCCGGTGAGGAGGGGACCCCTGCTGCCAGACCTCCACACCGAGGCAGAGGGAGCTGCTCAGCGAGGTTTGCAGGGGCCCGTCTCCCACGCCCTCTCTCCTCCCGACTTGGTCTAATGTCTTCTCCAGAGGAGTTGCTCCTCTTTCTGCAAGGTGGGAACAGAGATCAGGTTTGACCACAGTGTGAAGACAGCGGGAAGGGTGTGAGCACTCTCAGGAGCGCTTGGCCTGTGGTGGGGGGCGCCTCTGATACGTACTGAGGGCTCATTTTACCCTTCGGGTTGTCAGCACATGAAGTGGTTCACTTGTAAACTACTCTCCTGGAGAAGACCAAAGGCTGGAACTCAGAACCCTGAGAATCTTCTGCCACTGCCTTGCTGTGTGTCTTAGGGAAAGTTGCTTGCCCTCTCTGGGCTCATCAGTAAATGGAGTCAGAGGGACTAGAAGGCTGGCAAGTGCTTCCTTTGTGCTTCCCAGGGAGGGACAGCCCATTCTTCCAGGGGGAAGTGTGCAGCCCTGGAAGGAAACTTGTTCGTGTAACTGAGGAATGCGTGTTTGAACCGGGGGAACTGCAGGTGGAGGCCGAGCAGGGAACACACTCAGCCCAGCGTGGGTGTGCGACGGCACCTGAGGGTTTGGAGGAGGAAGAGGAGGGGTGGAGCAGGCCGAGCAGAGGTCTTGAGTCCCCCTCAGCCCTACTTTAAGTCGGGCTGTGTCACCGCTTGGGAACCGGGGTTGGCAGTGAGCTTCTTAGCGACTGTTCGCTGTGAGTAGAGTCCTGCGGTCTGCTCTTTAGTGAGCTGTAAGTAGAAATGGCATCTTCACTGTTGATAACTTACTCTGTGCCAGGCAGAGTGCTGGCCGCTCCGTGCGTGTCCTCCCATTCACTCTGCCTGATGACCCATGGAGGTGGTGTTGACATGATTATCATTCTATAGACCGGAGACAATAGGGCACAGAGAGGTAAAGTAACTTGCCCAAAGTCACACAGTTAATAAGTGGCTGAGCAGAATTTGAACTCAAGCCTATCAGAGCGAAGTCCCGGCCTTAACCTCTAGGTTACGCGGTCTTTTAATAATATAGTAAGGGGCCTGGAGGGACTGGCCCTGAGCCTCTCCCTCCGAGTTTTTCGGCGGAGGCTGAGCTGGTGAGTGCAGCTGGCAGAGCTGGTGCAGCCCCAAGGAGATGGCTTTGAGCTTCACGGCTGGAAAAAGGAGGAGTCTGCCCTGTAGCCCGGCCCTGCCCCCCAGGGTGGGCTTCCTTGGTGAAGGATCTAGGAAACAAGCAGGGTTATGGGAGAAGGGCTTAAATACCGCCCGCCCACACCGCTCAGCCCTGACTGCCCCAGAACCAGCTGCCCCTTCCCCTTTCCCCGCCAAGGGCACCTCCACCGAGCCTTTGAATCGTGGCAGCTCCCTGGCCAGCTGTGGATGCCTCCCTGGAGGATCAGCTGCACCGGCCTGTCCCCCCACCTGGACAGCCACTGCTCGGCTGCAGGGGTCCCTGTGTCCGCCACCCCCACCTATGGATGTGGCAGTGTGGGTCTACCCACGGATGGGAAGACACGAGCCCCAGAAAGAGGGTCTCGGGGGCTCAGGTGGGCATCGGGGTCAGTCGACTCTCTCCTCTGGGCCCAGGGCTATGGGGAACGGGGGTTTTCTGCCTTCTCTGACCTGCTCCAAGGAATTCTCAGGGGGCCAGCCTGGCCCTCTGTGTGTCTTGTGGCTCAGAGCATCACAACTGCCCTCTGTCATCCTGAGATCTCCACCCTGGCCAGGCCAGGGCACGCCTCGAGAGAACTCGGTGGAGAGCCCGCCAGCGTGGACGCTGCCAGCGCCCAGCTGAGATAGAAGTGGGGTGACTTGTGTCACGTCCCAGCTGGCCCCAGGAATTGGAGTCTTTTCCCTGAGGTGCCCGGGACTCTCACTTATTTTTGTGACATTAAGCTTCCTCTCCCTTCCAGAAGTTTTGAAGCCCTTCACCCAGGTGGGCTGCGAGGCAGTTGCAGCCAGGGGTCTCGAGGTGGCTGGAGGGGGCCTGGAGAAGGTGAGTGGTGTCTGGCAGGGAGGCTGAGCGGAGCTTGGTGGGCAGCTCCAGGCCCACCAGGTTCCGTGCCTCAGTCAGGCCACCGCTCCTCCTTCCTGCATGACGCGTCTGCGGGGACCCAGACCTTGTCAGCTTGGAGGGTGTCCAGCAGTCTGCCATTCCTTTACAGGTGCAGAAACCGAGGCACAGAAACCATCACCTGCCCTGTATGTGCCACCCAGTGGTTAGCGGTGGGGGTGAGATGCACCCTGGGCCTGTGTACCCCTGGCCCCGACTTTGCTGTTTTAGGTCCAGCTTCAGCTTCTCACCTGGTGGGTCACACATGCAGCCCTCCTGGTCCAGTGCCAAGGAAGGAAGTCCATGATGTTCGTAGAGCAAGCTCATCTTTATTCATCGCCGCCCACTGGACCTGGTCTGGGTCTGCCTGGATGGCAGCAGGAAGAGCTCCCAGGGTGCCAAGGGGCCCACCTCAGTTAGTGCTCATGCCACCCTGGGCTCTCCGTGGAATCTGAGTGGCCTGCCCCTACCCTACACCTTCTCTGGCTGAGGCCACGACTCCCAGGGCCACCACCCACTGATGAGTGACAGAGTCCTTTCTTCCTTCCCTCCACAAAGCAGTGACAGCCCTGAGGCAGGTGGGGAGCAGGTCCTGCCCAGGCACCCCGAAAGCAGAGAGCCCGAGGCTGGCTCAGGCAACCCGCCTGGCGATCCCCTGTGAGGGGGCCTAGGGAGAGGGACGGGTGTCGGCTCCTAGGCACCCCGATGAGCCCAGAGACGCACCCACAAAACTGACCCCTTTGGGCCAGCAGTAAAATCTCAGGGTCCCCAAACTGTTCACTTGCAAAATGAGCCATTTCTACGAGGCGATGACCAGACTCTGGCGCCCGCATCCTGGGCTCTCGACGGGTTGCTGTTTCTAACTTTGCTCCAGGGTTTCCTTTGAAGAAGGGAGGGGATTTGCTGTTCAAGATCAGAAGTCAGCGCAGGCATTTTGGAGACGCGTTTGTGTATCGAGCCCGGCCGCGGCGGTCAGTGCAGGTGGGCAGGGTGCTCGGCCAGGAGTGATGGGCCGGCTCGAGGCAGGCGGCAGGGGACGAGGGCCCTGACTGGTGAGTGGTCACCTCGAGTGTGGGGAGGTGCATGCGCCTGGGTGTGCATGTGTGTGTGAGTGTGGCTTCCTGCTGTCACCACCAAGGTGGGGGTCCTTGGCAGCGGCAGCATCTGAGGCCGTGTGGCCGTGTTCCTTCCGGCAGAACAAAGCACGTGGGATCTTGGGATGCAGGAGCTAAAAAAACCCAAATAAAGAAAACAAGCAGCTGAGGCTATAAATAGACACAGGAGGAGCTCTCACGAGCCACCCACCCCCCGAGCTGGGAGCAGCAGTGGTGGGGCAGCTCTGCAGCCCCAGATGGCTGCCCTCCGCCCTGGGCTAGGGAAGGGAGAGGCCCACCTCCGACCTTCATCCAGGGCCAGGCCTGGGGGTCCTTCTAGAGAAAACCCTTCCTGCACCTGCTGCCTCCTGCGTTGATGCAGCTCTCAGCGATGTTGCGCCTTCCTTCCCAGGCCAAGCAGGCCTGGCCTCCTCCGAGCGTGCTTTCTACCGCTCAGGGCAGAAGCAGTTTGCTCTTGTGACTGGGTTGAGGTTTCACGGGTTCTTTCGATTCCTCGTGTGCCTTCACTCCTCATCTCCAAGGCAGCACGGCCTGTGCAGGTGGGCAGAGGCGCTAGAATTCTGGGCAGCTGCTTGATGGTGTTACACTCTCTGGAAATGTCATCTAGAGTCTACGTGAAGTATTGTGCCTGGCTTCTTCACCATTTTGCATAATCCTTTTCTCTCTGCAGTTTTGGAAGTATCCCGAGAAAATGGTCTATCCATCCACTCATCTACCCACCCCTCCCTCCCTCCCTCCATCCATCCATCCATCCATCCACCCATCCACCCCATCCTCCCACCCACCCATCCATCTATACATCCATCCATCCATTCATCCATCCACCCATCCACCCCATCCTCCCATCCATCCATCCATCCATGCATTCATCCATCCACCCACCCATCCACACCATCCTTCCACCCACCCATCCATCCATCCATCCATCCATCCTTCCACCATCTATCCACTGATCATTGATTGATTGTTTTGTTAAGCACTAGTGCTGACCAATGAACTGTTCACCTGGTTCTCAATCCACTTTGCTTGCTCTTTGTTGCGGGACACAGACCTGGACTCAGGCAAAGGCAATTCAGAAAGAGTGGTGCTGTGGTGGAAAAATACTGGTTGCTGTGGGAGCTCACAGCAAGGGCTCTGTGCGGAGGGATGTTTATTTCTCAACTCCCACTTGTGGGTAAGGATGGGGTGGCACTAAAGGGGACTGTCCTATCCGACCACATTGCCTACCCAACTCCGATGTGTACGTGAGGCCAGATAAGTCACAGGGTCGTTGTGGCTTAGACGCAAACAGAGAGTGCACAAGGCCACAGGCTATAAGAGAAGGAATGGTAAAGTAATGGTGGCGATCTTCATGGCTGACCGAGTGCCTGCTGTGTGTTGGGCACGTGTCAACCACGGGGTCTGGACCCTCTCACTGTGTCTTCTCGACAATACCCTTACAGAAGAGCAAGGAGACTCAGAGGAAGTAAATACTTGCCTTGTCCTGAGGTCAGAGCCTGGGTTGGTCCAGGCACCAACATCCTCATAGGCTGTGTAGCCTTGGCCAAGGCTCTTAACCTCCTGGAACCACACCTTCTTCAGCAAAAAGGAAGGCTTTGCCAGGGAGTTGAGGCTCTCCATCTTTCAAGTCCGTGAACTGCATTTTAATGTCAAACTCGGAGCATCTCTTCACGTGCTGGTACTTTAATTTTTAGGATTCATCGGTTGAGAAAACTCACAATGACTAAAAGCTACTTTGAATTCAGTAGTGGCTTAAAATCAATTTGTATTTGATTATTTGTAACCGCACGTACGTGCATCTGAAAAATAACCCTGATCTGGGCGTTATTTATTTGGTCTACACATGTAGGTTTGGTGTGTGGATCTTGGTCTCTGCCTTGAGACTGTGCAGCCCCCAGGGGTCAGGCCACATGCCATCCCTTCTGGATCTACATTCTATACTCAACAAAGCCATCAACCCCTGCTTCCCCACCCCTTGGACAACAGTAAGAAAAGGAGACGCAGACAGGATGGTGGGCAGAGAGCAAATGGAAGTTGTTGACTGCAGACAAGACAGAGATGGGAGGGGTGGGAGGGTCTGTGAGCCCCTGGGATGTGCTCCACCGTGTGGCCGGTGCGCCTTCTGTGCCCGTCACTCCCTTGCTCACAGGAACAGAAAGCTGAGGTGGTGGGGCGGGGGCTTCTACCGTGGACCCGCTCCTCCAATGTCTGCTTTCCTGTAGATCCCAAAGCAGAAGACGCAAAAGCCTGGGAACCGTTGCCTCCCCTCTGGGATTAGATTTGGGTTGACTGCAGACATCAGCATTCTCGCCTCCCAGGGGAATGAGAAGCAGTGCTCTCCCTGTCTCCCTCCTCCCTCCCGCCCTCCCTCCCTCCTTCCCTCGTGGCCTCCTCCTTCCCCGTCTCCCCCTCCCCGCTGGCACAGCGGGCTCGGCCTGTGATGCAGCTGCAGCAGAGGAGGCCCTGGCTGTGCCTTGGCTGGCGGCTGCATGAGTCGGGAGAGGCTGCCTCTGGCTTTGCCGGGGAGGTAGGTCGGGCTGGCCCGGTGGTTTCAGCCTTCCCAGAGCTGCTCCTGAGCTGGAGTTTGGCTTTGGCCTTGTGGACCTTTATTGAACAAGTTCAGGGTCATGCAAACATTTCGATGCAGGAGGATTGAGAAGGCAGGTTTGATTTTACCAGACGCCATGTTAGCAACCGGATGCTCTGGGGAGCCAGCCGCCCCTCCTGCCCCGTCTAGATTACTCCCCACTGGGTGTTCCCTCACTCCTGGTTCTTTTCCTTCACGCACTTCGCACAGTTTGCAGTTAGTTGTCCCTGAGAGGGTTCCGTATAAGGGACAGGCATCCCTAACCCTATCACGGAGGCTCCCTGGAAGAGGCGATGCTTAACATGAAAAGGGAAGGACGTAGGAGAGAGGCAGAGGGACCAGCAGGTGCCCAGCCCAGGAAGGGAGAGAATGTGGCTTGGCGGGGTCCCAGGCATCTGGAGGCAGGACGCAGAGGAGGGAGTGGCAGTGAGGAAGCTGGAGACATGAGCAGAGGCCTGGTCACACAGGCTCTATGAGGACAGCCCAGGATCCCATGGTGGGTTGTGGGGATGGGGGCAGATAGCTGGTTGGAGGTTATTCCTGGGTGTGTCTGTGAGGGTGCTTCCAGGAGAGATTAGCATGAGCAAGTCGCCCTTCCCAGTGTGGGTGGGCCTCGTCCAATCCGTTGAGGGCCTGAATAGAACCAAAAGGTGGAGGAGGGGACGATTCTCTCTCTGCTTGCCTGTTGAGCTGTGGTCTCCGTGCCCTGGGACTGTAGGACTGGAAATTACAGTGCTGGCTTTCCTGGGTCCCCAGCTTGCAGATGGCAGAGGCAGACCGTGGGACTTCTTGGTATCCATAATTGCATGAGCCAATTTCTTATAATAAATCTCTCTCTCTCTCCTTCCTATTTTCTCCGGAGAACCTTGACCAGTGCAGAAGCTGTGCTCCACCTCGCTCTGCACTGGCTCTGGCAGGTGTGTGCGAGTCCACCTGAATATTTGCAGCCATGCAGAACTCACTCCTTGCCAAGGCAGCCCTTCCACGAGAGGCAGCTCGCCTAGTTACTAGAAGGCTCTTGACATCAGGTAAAACCTGTTTCCTCAATATGACCTCCCCTCCCTGCCTCTTCAAGGGTCCTGGGGCCACAGAATTCATCTCCTCATTCTTCCCCTGGCAGCCCTTCAAGTTTCTGAGGGCTGTCCACGGTCCCCTGTAAGCTGCCCTCTGCTTCTTGGGCCAAATGCAACCAGCTCCTCCTTCCATACCTCCTAGGATGTGACATGTAGCAGAAACCTTCGGGGTGTGGGCCCCGCCTGCCTGCTGGGGGCTGACCCTTTAACTGCCCACTCACTTACCTGGTGTCAACTCTGTGACTCGTCCCTTGGCCAGTGGTGCCTGGGCAAGAGGTGAACTGGACCCAGGTTGTTGGGCATTTGGGGCTGATGTTATGAAACTGCCACTAGGTCAGAGCTGCTGAGGGCAGCCACGTTTCCCCAGGGAGGCCGGGTGGCAGGGAGCAGGACGGGCCCCCAGGCAGAAGGAAGCGAGAGGAGAGGTGGAGAGAATGCACCACTGGATGTCTGACGCTGGCTAGCCGGCTTCTCACCCTCCCCGAGGGCTGGCACATATCTGCCCGGGTCCTGCGGGCGCCGCAGACCCGTCCACTCCCTGCAGCCAAAGCTGCGTCAGCCCAGCACGGCCTCTCCTACCCCTTGTTCTCTCCCTCCTCGTCCTCACCTCCCTCCCTCTCCCCACCACCAACTGGAGGAAACCGGAGTTTGCTGCTCTCTCTTTTGAAATGAGGTGCCCAGGGTGGAGGCCAGCAGGAGGCGTGCTCCTGGGAGTGTCGGGGAGTAAGCTGGTCTTGTGGACTCTGCGGCACAGCGGACTTCTATTAGTGAGGGTGCTGGTCAGGGTGGGTCCCGACTCCTGAGGGAAGTCCTAGGACAGGAGGGCCTCCTGTTCAGTGGTGCCCTCGCCAGGGCCTCCCTGCACGGGTGCCAACCCACGGTCACCAACTGCAGCCCAGGGTGCAAGCTTTGCTTCCTCCGCGGTCACTCCCCAGCGGTCTGGAGCCTGGGGAACTCCTCTATTTCTCAGTGTTAATGATTCCCTAAGGCAGCCACCGTCCCACTCAGCCAGGCTATGATTAGGATGATTACTATTATTCTCCTGATTAACAATAATGATGACCTCAGCTTCTGCTGAGAGCGCATGAAGCCCCTGCCTCAGGGAAGCCCACGGAGACCCTTCTGCAGGACTGTAGGGGTCCTGGGGCCCATGGGCAACACCTACCCACCCGCTATGGCCCTGGGGATCTCCAGGGCTGGCTCCACTTATCCCAGGTCCCATTAAGTTGTGGACTATCGGGGTGGGAAGGGACGGTCCGTGTCACCTGGAGCAGTCTGTCCCTTCCCAGAGAAAGCTGTGGGGTCTAGACAGGGAAGAAGTGTGCCCATGAGCATCACAGGACTTGGCTGCAGCGCCTGGGCCGTCTTCTCCTCATGGCATCTCCGTTTCCAGAGAACGTTAGGCATAGCCTCAGCCCGGGGCTGGACTCTCCCTCCTGCTGCTGGACCCCCCACGGGGCCTGCGGCTCAGACCAGCCACAGGGGCCGGTGAAAGTGGAGGGTAAACCTCCCTGGTGGGAGGCATGGCTCCTCTTGCCGGAATGCTCCTCCTCGCCAGCCTCTTTGCCTGGGGTCTTGCGGGGGCTGGGGAAGCAGCCAGGCCTGCAGGTTCAGCTCTCCGTGCAGGGCCAGCCAGGAGCCAGGGAGAGGCTCCGAGGCCAGAGCTTGAGTGAAAGTGTTTGCTGGATGAGGAAGCCAGGGGAGGTGGGAGGATCCTTCCACGAGGACCGTCAGTTATCATCACAGCTCACTGAACTTGGTGTGGAAGGTTCTGGAACGCGTGCCCTTTTCTAGGCTCCCTATTCCTGGAGCAGCCACCCACCCACTGGCTTCGTCTCCTTCCCTCAGCACCTCCTTGAGAAGCAGAGCTGCATTTTTATCAGACGTGCAGGCGTTCAGGGGACAGCACAGGCTGGCTCGCTAACTTTTCAGAGGCATGGAGAGAACAGCTGTCCGGGGACCCCTTCCAGGCTGGCCAGGACCATGCATGATTTAGTTCTGTCTGAAAATGGGACACTTGCCTGATTTTCAGCGACGGGGTGCCCCTCCCCATCCTCTCTTGGTGACGATGTGCTAACTTTGGGGCCACTGTGGGGAGGCACCCCTACTCTGCGGCCAGAGTTAGTACCAGGCTGCCTTTTGCAGCTTCCCGCCCACGGCCAGGCCTGCTCTCCCTGCCTGCCCCCACCAGCCGGGAGCTCAGCGCCAGCCTTTACCTAGCTGGTCCACATCCTCACGCTCGGCCCTCATGAATCTTTCATGGCACTCCAGAGATTGTTCAAGCGTACGCCACAGGGCCACTGCAGGTTGCCGGCTCCAGCAGCAGAGCCAGAAAATGGAGGAGGTGGAGACAGCAGCCTAGGGGCGGGGGGTGGGGGGTGTGGGGGGGTGCGGGACGGCCTGGGGGAGGCTCAGGCCTGAGTCCAGGCCACAGCAGGTGAGTGACTGGGGCTGGATCCAGCAGCATCCAGCATCTCCCAGCAGCGGGCACTGCCACTGGCCACACACACAAACACACACACAGACACACAGCACTGGGGAGGGGTCTGTGAGCAGTCCTGGCAGAGATAGATAGATAGATAGAGAGAGAGAGAGAGAGAGAGACGTGGAGACAGAGGAAGAGAAGCCTGCAGGGAGCAGGCAGGGAGCAGGCGTGCCAGGCAGGGAGGGTGGCAGAGACACTGGCAGCAGAAAGGGAGAGAAGCTGAGAAGGGCCAGGGAGGAGACGGCGGAGCAGAGCCCCCGGAGGGACCCTGAGAGCAGCCTCCACCTCCTGTTCAAGCCCATTTCAGGGGCGTTTGTCAGGTGAGACCTCCAGTTGCCCTCCCTCACGCTCAAAAGGCTGATGAGGCCACAGACCTCGGACCGCTGCGTACAATCCCTGGGCCTGGCTTCTGCGGGCCTCTCCCCAGATCAACAACTAATGTGCCCATCCAACCAGCCTTCCCCTCACTCCTCAGAGGATAGAGAGAGAGGGACACTTCCTCACTCACTGTATGAGGCAGCCTACCTCCGTGCCAAAACTTACAGGGACGCTTCCGGACAAGAAACCTACAGGCTGACCTCGCCCAGATCAGACCCGACAGTACGTGAAAGAGTGAACACACCATGGCCAAGTGGGGTTTTTTCTAGGAACGGAGAGTTGGTTTAACAATGGCAATCTATCAGTGTAACTCATTGTAAAAAGGAGAAAAATCACCTTGATAGAGTTTGAGAGAACATTTGTAATCTCTCTCTGTCTCTATCCCCATCTCACTCTCCATCTCCATCTCCATCATCTCCATCCCCATCTCCGTCTCTATCTCTGTCTCCATCATCTCCATCTCTATCATCTCCATCTCCATCTCTACCTCCATCTCCATCTCTATCATCTCCATCTCTGTCATCTCCATCTTCATCTGTTTCCATCATCTCCATCTCTACCTCCATCTCCATCTCTATCATCTCCATCTCTGTCATCTCCGTCTCCATCTCCATCATCTCCATCTCTACCTTCATCTCCATCTCTATCATCTCCATCTCTGTCATCTCCGTCTCCATCTCCATCATCTCCATCTCTACCTCCATCTCCATCTCTATCATCTCCATCTCTGTCATCTCCGTCTCCATCTCCATCATCTCCATCTCCATCATCTCCATCTCCACCTTCATCTCCATTTCTATCATCTCCATCTCTGTCATCTCCGTCTCTATCTCTGTCTCCATCATCTCCATCTCTACCTCCATCTCCAACTCTATCCATATCCATGTCTATGTTTAATCTATGTCTATATCATATCTATGTTTAGTGCCCAGAATATATAAAGAACTTCTACAAATTGATATGGAAAAACAGATGACAAACATAAAAAGGTGCTCAACTTCATTAATCATCATGAAAATAAAAATTAAAGTCACAATGAGACACCGTTACACACTGAACAGAGTGGCTCACATGGAAAAGGCTGACCTCCGTGGTGCTGGTGAAGGGGTGGCCGACTGGAGCTCCTCACACTGGCGGTGGGGTGTAAATTGGTACAACCACTTTTGAAAACTGGTGGTCTCGACTGAAGCCGAGTGTGTGCCTGCCCTCCCACCCTGCAGTTCCTTTCCTGGGTGTCTGCCCCAAAGAAACATGTACCAATGGTCACAAAAAGACTGTCCGCAACAGCAGTATTCATATAGCCCAACCCTGAGAACAAGCCAAATGCCCACCCACAGAGGAGCAGGTACGTTATGGTTTGTCCACAAGTTGGACTGCGCTGCGGCGACATGAATGAACGAGCCACTCCACACAATTAGATGGGGAACCTCACAGACACAGTGTCGGATGAAAGAAGAGGACACGACAGGATGTATATCATGTAATTCCTTTTATATGAAGTTAAAAAAAGAGGCAAGATCCCTCTCTGGTGTAGAAGTCAAGATAGTGGTTGTCTAGATGGGGGGTTAGTGATGGGAAGTGGCAGGAGGGGACCTCTGGAGGCGGCAATGTCCTCTTCTTGATCTGGGCTTGATCACATGAATGTGCTCGATTTGTGAAAAGTCACGGAGTTGGACACGTAGTATGACAGTTTTTTATGCATATTATACTGTACTTTAATAAAATGCCTCCTTAGAACAGCTGATGTGCCCAACAGAAGCCTCCATGGGAACCTCTGAAGGGGGCTGGGGTCCAGCTGAGGGTGCCCACTCTGGATTTGCATTGATCCACTGGGAAGCCCACCCCAAAAGGGGACAGAGCCCACACAGTTTTGGCAAGGTGGCGACGGTGGTAGAATGTCACGGAGCATGAAGCTCCTGAAGGATCTCAGAGGGCGCCATGTTTCCAAACCCCCACTCTTCAGAAGAGGAAACATAACCCAATGGGGAGGCCACTTGTCCACGTCACTCGAGGCCCCTGCCTGGTGCTCGCCCCTGGAGCCCATCACCACACATCTGGTGGCTCTGCCTGGGAACAGTGACGGGTGTTCTGCCTCTTCTGGTGGACTTTGAAGTCTCCATCATTCCTTGTCGAGTGGTCCTATGCATGGTCTGTGGTCCAGCTGACGTGGCACCTGTCGGTGCTACTTCAGTGCATGCACTGCAGGTGGAAGGGCTGGTCCCCACCTGCCGAGGGTCTGGGGCCCGGGCGCGCTTCCCCAGAGCCGGCGATGTCTCCGAGGAAAAGGCACCTGGAGCCCTGAGGAGGGAGTGGGCTCCTTAAGGACAACTTGTGGGCAAGAAGGAGTGAGTGGGGAGCAAAGTGTAGGGGCCCTGCCGCCTTGGAGACCGGATAGGGAGGGACTCAACCCCCCAAGCAGAGTCCTGGTTCCATCCCCAGGGGACATCCTATTCAGGTAGGTCTGGGGCCCCGGGACTCTGCATTTTCTCAAATGCCCCAGGCGACTCCTGGGCACAGGGGCTTTATCCGCAATCACAATCGCCTGCTTCCTTGACCTCCTCATCGCTCTGTATCTTCCTCCTCCTTGAAGCCCCTCGTGTTTGTGGCCAGGACATTCTGGATGGAGGTGAGGCCAGGGACCCAGAGGACCCAGCTCCTGTGGCTGAAAGGTGGGAACTGTGGCTGTGTGCCCTGTCCGCCCTTAGCCCGCGCTGTCTGAGGGTACCCAGGAGTTTTTGCTGCATGCAATTCTGGAGCCCCCAAGGAGCAGCCCCGTCCCCTACCTCCTCCACCGAGAGCGTCGGTCTACCCGCAGCCTTGTGAATTCTCTCCCTGCCTCCTGTTTCTCGGTTCTATTATTTACCAGCGGAAAAGGCAGGGGCTCCTCTCCTAAGACCAGCTTCGCCCTTTATTCAGCTCTCTGGCTGCTGAGGCTTTGAGTGAAGCGCGATTAGAACCTCTTACAGCTGACCTTCTGGGGCTGGTCCCGTTATTGTCTGACTGCCGATTCACCCTGACACACAGCACAGGTGGGCAACACGACTGACTCTCCAGCGCCGGAGAGGAGGGGCCCGTGGACAGTCCCTGACTGTGCTGAGCGAAGGAAAGAGAAGGAGGAGCGGGTGCCCAGGCAGGGGCTGGGGGCCGACATGGGCCAAGGAGAGAGCAGCTGGAATGCAGGACCTGAGAGACGCACTTAGAGGTTCCAAAGAGCGATCTTGGGAGGCGATCTGGCGTGGGTCCTGTGCTCCCCGGGGGCAGCCAGCTGAGATTTACTTCGAAAGTTTATGAAAGGCAGCTTGCGAAAAAATGGCAGATATTCCTAAATGGTGTTTCCTGGAATGGCCAATGACAGGCCACAGGAGACTCACGCGGTGGGGTGGCAGGTGTGGCAGCCTGACTGTGGTGATGAGCAAATGGGGAGTGAGCACGTGGAGGGGGTTCTGGAGAAGTGTGTCTAAAGAGGAAGGCAAGAGGGGGCAGCTAGCCAGCCACGCGGGGGTCCCATGGTGAGGGCAGGCGGGCGATGGGTATAGGCTCAGAGGTCTGGCTGGGCTGCGTTCAGTGTCAGCTCCATGTCCATTGGCTGTGTGACCTGAGGCACAGCTTTGTGTGTGTGTGTGTGTGTGTTTTAGGTCAGATTCACATAACACGAAACTAACCATTTTAAAGTGAACGATTCAGTGGCACTTAGTTCATTCACCATGCTGTGCAACCGTCGCCTCTATCTAGTTCCAAACGTTTTCATCACCCCAAAACAAAACTCTGTACTCATTAGCAGTCGCTCCCAACCCCTCCCAGTCCCTGGCAATCACTAATCTACTTTTGTAAGTGTAGATTTCCCTATTCTGGATGTTTCATATGAACTGCATCATCTAGTATGTGGTCTTTTGTGGTGGGCTTCTTCCCCTTGTCATCATGTTTTCAAGGTTCATCCGTGTTGTGGCGTGTGTCAGGGCCCCACTCCTTTTTGAGGGCTGAGTAATATTCCATTGTACAGATAGGCCACAGTTTTCTTATCCGTTCATTGGCTCGTGGACATTTGGGTTGTTTCCACCTTTGGGCTATTGTGAATCGTGCCGCTGTGAACATGTGTGTCCAGGTACTTTTTTGAGTATCTGTTTTCAATTCCTTTGGGCATACACTTAGGAGTGGAACCCTGGCATATATGGCAATTTTCTGACTGAGTTTTGAGGCACCGTGGACCAGTTTTCCCACAGTGGCTGAGACATTTTACATTTCCACCAGAAACGTGTGAGGGTTCCTATTTCTCCACATCCTCACCAGCACTTGTTGTTTTCTTTCTTTCTAAATTTTTAAATTACAGCCATCCTGGTGGGTGTGAAGTGGCATCTCATTGTGGTTTTGATTTGCATTTCCCTGATGATTAATGATGTTGATTTGCATATCTTCTCTGGAGAAATGTCTATTCAAATTCTTCGCCCATTTTTTGGGTCAGGTTCTGAGGCCGAGTTTTGAGCCTCTTTAAGCCTTATTTTCCTCATCTGTAGAATGGGGAACATAACAGTGCCTCCCCTTTGGAAGGGGGCCACTGCCCTAGCTTGTCCGAGGCCATCCCGGTTTTAGCAGTCCCGGGAAGCCCCTCGGTCTGGACAAACTGGAGTCACTGGTCACCCTGCGTGGGGTCGTCGAGGGGATGGACTGAGACCGGGCACGGAAAGCTCAGCAGAATCCCTGCTCAGTGAACGTCAGCTGTTAGTGATTTTAATCGTGTTTGGTACTCGCTCACGGTAGAGAAGTCTGAAAAGCAAAATCCAAAGGCAGAAACAAAAGTCACCTGAAGCCTACCACGTGGTGTGTTTTTGAAGCTTTAAAATGTTTTTTAGATGATAGAGCTTTGTGCCTGTTAATACACGGAGGGGAAGGAGGCAGTTCTAATCGTCGTGATTTAGTTAGGAGGATTTATTGAGCATCGCGATGCCTAGCTGCAGAAGGGAGGAGTTGAAGGCTCAGGATCAGAAGGAGAAAGTTGCTGTGCGGGGACCCTTGCAGGGCAGGGAGTGGAACGCACGGGCAGGGAGAAGGGACCGGCGGTAGGCTTCCAGTGGAGGAGGCGGCGCTCGGTCCTGCTTCTCCTCGTGGCATCTCAGTTTCCAGAAAACATTAGATGTGGCCTCAGCCCATGGCTCTGAGGCACGGGCCACATCAGGAGCCTCCTGGGAACCCTTTCCGCCTCTTCTCTGGGGGGTTAGGAGGCAGGGCCTCCCATCTGAGAGTCCCAGCCAGGCTCTTGAGCCCTTCTGCTCAGTCGTACACTCAACACAAGCTGAGCGCTTCTGTGGGTCAGAGCCTGTGCTGAAATGTGTGGGGGCAGGGATGAAGCACCTTGGGACCCCCTGGAGAAGCTGCAGAGCAAATGGAGCCTGGGCACCTGGGAGACTGTGCTGGGTCACGCTCTCAGTTCTGGGGAGCCCCTAACGCCCCGGGAAGCACACTGGGATGTGGTGGTTCCTGGTGGGAGAGGCCACATCTGGAATGTGGAGCAGGTGCACAGCAAGCAATGATGGTCCCTGGATCCCTGTTACAGCCCGCTGGGACCCTCCTAGCCTTTTCTGACCTGGAGGATGTGATAGGCACACCTGGTTTGCCTGGCCAGGAATCAAGACAGCCCATGGGAAGTGGAGAAACAGCCTCGGGATTCGAACTCCCAGGATGCAGGGTCCAGGCCTGTCTGGTGTCCTCGGCCCATGGTGGGTCATGTGCAAAGATGAGAGGCAGAGGGACGCGAGGTGACAGCGGCCTGGCTCTGGATATCGGCTCTGCCACTTACCGGCTATGTGACCTTGAGCAAATCATGTTTTTTTCTAGTGACAAGATTGCACTGGAGCCTCTTAAAGTGCCAAGTTCAGGAGGATCCTCAGGAAGACTGTGTCCTCCAAGACCCCTGGGTGAGTCAGCTCCCACGCAAAGCTACCTCTGCCCCAGACACCAGCCAGCGAGCTGCAGAGGCAGCCGCTGCCGAATGAATGTGTGTTCTGTCAGCACGTGTTGCTGGGCCTGGAACTCACTGCCAGGTTAGACTTTCCCTGTGCCATTCCAGACTGCGGGGCCTTGACCAAGGAGTCAAAGTCGTAGGGAGGCTGGTTTGAGAGACTCCGTAACCATTCAAGTGATGTAGAATGGAACGGGCTCCCTTGTGAGCTAGCGAGCAACCTGTCTCTGGGGATGTTCGGAAAGAGAAGAGAGACAGAAGATGTGGCAGACAGACTCTAAGCTGATTCCCGTGATCCCGCCAGCTGGTGTTCAGGACCTTAGTGTGGGCAGGACTGGTGACTTGCTTCTAACCAATGGAACAGAGCAAAGACGATGAGATGTCACTTCTGTGGTTACATTACATAAACTTGTGACACCTATCTTACAGAGGGACTCTCCCTCTCGCTAGCTTTGAGGGACCAAGTGGCCATGTTGGGGTGGCCCACATAGCCAGGAGATGAAGGCAACCTCTGGCCAATGACCTGCGAGAAACTGAGGCCCTCAGTCCAATAGGCCACAAACAACTGGATTCTGCCAACACCTCTGGGAGTTTGGAAGTGGACCCTTCCCCAGTCGAGCCTCAGATGAGACCGCAGCCCTGACCTCAAGTGCAGCTTTCAGATGAGCGTGAAGCAGAGGACCCGGCTAAGCCATGCTGGACTCTGGAACAACAGAGATGTGAAATAATAAATGGGTGTTGTTTTAACCCGTTAAGTTGTGGTGATATTGTTATGCAGCAATAGATGACCAATACAGGATGTTGTAAAGGAATTGTGTGTGTCACCCCGAAGGCCAGACTGGCTTTCCTGTAAGACCTCTTCCCACCTGGAGAGTCTAGTGCGTGCCTTACTCATCCTTATATACTGCATTATGCCTAGTTCAGTTTCTTGCGCAAAATAGGGACCCAACGCATCTTGAAGTGGTATGCTGCCTTAGCATTGGTTTATGCATCAGAGAAACGGGAGGCCTGGCCCGTGAGGAGGACGTGCTGGGGCAGAACAGGGTCAGAAGCTGGAAGCCTGGATGCTGCGCTCTTTCCAGCTGCTCCCTCCCAGTGTGACCTCGAGTGAGACTGTCTGGGCTTCGTGCACCTTATCGGACCTCCCCACTCACAGGTTTGTGCAGGTCAAATGAGCTAACATGGCAGCCTGTTAAGAGGCCCACAGAGGTAAGGAATTATGATTATTTGTTATGAAATGTCACAGACATTCCTGTTGGGTGACTCACGAGGCTCGGGGACTTGGAGAGTTTCCTTCCAAATAAGGCTCGGATGGAGCTTCTCGTCAGCCTGGAGCCTCTGGGAGCCGGTCTAAGGGCTTTGCTGACCCTACCTGTCTCTCCTCCACTCTTGTTAGAGAAACCCACCCGGAGACCTGCGATTCCCGAGCCCGAGTCTCTGTTGAAACCGGTGGACGGTCTCCCTGACGTTTGATGAGGTCCGCCCTCAGCACGGGCAGGTGGCAGGGCATCGTGAGCCTGGCTGCATGAATACAGGAGGTGACCTCGGGCTGGCTCCGGGGTAAGGAGAGAGAGAGGAAGGTGGGAGGACAGTCACCGGGAGACACCAACCAATGTCCTTGCCAGGATTTTGGAGGGCTGCACCTTCTTACATTTATTCACTACCCTTTGTAGCAAACCATCATTAGTATCAAAACTTCCATTTCACTTCTGGGGCAAATCTGCTTAAAAGTTGCCAGCGCTCTCTTCTGTTCCTGAGTTGAAATCCTTAGAGTTTTCAGGGCCTTTGGGCAGTGTCAGAAGACACTCCCCCCCAGGGGTCCAGGGCGCGTGAGGGATAGGGGTGCTCTGCTGGCCTGTCCTGGGTGAGTGAGAGAGAAGTGTGACCCATCGGCCATCGCGGCCTGTGGGCCTCGCTGCAGATTCAGGCTGACTGGACAGGAGAGCGTGTTGTCATTGAGCAGGGCGTGTGCTGCTCGAGATGGGAGCACGGGTATACGTTCTGATCCACTCCGACCCCTCATTTCGCAGGAAATAGGTTGCGACAGGCTCTGGAACTGGGTTTGTCCGGCTATGGCGCTCCTGGCCCTGTGACCTTCAGCAAGCTACTTCACCCCTCCTCGGCTCTGTTTCCTTCTGGGCTCGGCATGTAAGCGCTATATGAACACACACATTTATACACATATGCATGATACACATGAAACGTATAGACTAGCTATAATGCACATATAAATATATGCACAAATATGTATATGTAATATGAATATATATTTACATATGTGTTAGCTATGATTTTCTGTTGATTTCATTAAACTTTTCACAGGTTATGACCTTTTTATTTAGCTATTTTTAGTGCATCGAGTATCTACTATGTGCCAGGCACTGTTTTAGGAGGTGGAGACACAGCAACGAGCAACGGAGACCCAGTCCTTGTGCCGGTGGTGCCGACGTTCCAGTGTGGGAAGCAGATAACGAGGAAGGAGGCAGACACCTGTTTTGTCGCATGGTGAGGAGTGCCACCGAGGAAAGTCAAGCAGAGGGAGAGACTAGAGAACAGCGGGACTTGTTCTTTTAGACGAGCCATGGGCCGAGGCTGGCTCCCTGTAGCCCGTGGTCATAAATAAAGTTTTATCGGAACACAGCCACGCTCTGTCCCCGACGTGCTGCGACTGCTTGCGAGCTGAATAGTAGCAGCAGAGAGTGTGGTTCACAAAGCCAAAACTACCTGCCGTCTGGCCCTTTATAGAGAACGTTTGCTGACCCCCGTGTAGACGATTCGGTCGGGGAAGACCCCCGGAGAAGGGGAGGAGGCACACTGAGCATCGTCTGTGGGAAGGTGGTGGGAGGCCCGGGGAAGAGTAGGTGCCACGGCCTCACAGGGACGTGCCAGGCGTGGCCGAGCACAGGAAGGCCAGCAGGAGTCGGGGACGGGGGCTGTGAGGGTTTGGGCTCTTACTCTGATAGGGATGGAACCGAGGAGAGGCTGCTGTGTGACACTACATGGCGTGTGTGTGCATGCGTGCGTGTGCATGTGTGCATGTGTGTGCTGTGTTGCGTGTGTGGGTGTGTGCGCGCGTCGGGGTGGGGGCAAGGGGCAAGCACAGGGAGGCGGCTGCGTTAGTCTACGGTGATCTAATGTCTGGACCACAGTGACAGGTTGGAGAAGACAGGAAGTGGCGGATTCCGGATAAATGCAGAAGGCCAGAGCACGAGGATTTGCTGATGAGAGAGAATCTCTGTTTGGAATCTTGGAGAGTTTGTTGAACAGATGAATGAATGCGGTGACTTTCCAGAGGGCCCGAGCTGATCGGTGCCGCAGCAGGGCCTAGAAGTTGCCTCCTGGCTCCCAGGACCCGCCCTGCCCCAAGGCTGGTGTTCTAGAGGCTCCCGGATGAGAGTCTGCCCGGGGTTGCCGACCTGTGGACACGCCAGGAGTCCTAGGCTCCCAGGACACCCAGTAGCCGGATGTAACCGGGTCCACATCTCTTGCCTCCCGCCATCCAGGCCAAGATTTCCTCTTGACCAGCCATTGCCACAGAGCCCACTGGAGGGGAGAGAAAGTTGCTTTTTCTTCCTCCGTCCAAATTCACCAGACTCTCACCTCATTATGCTTCTCTTGGCCCTGAGACCAGACTCGCAGGGAGAAAGTTGAGCTGCGTCCGGAGGAGCTCTCAGGAAGGCTTTCATCACCTTTAATGATTGAACGCAGCCGCCTGCTAACAGGTGAGCTCGCTCCTGTGTTTACACTAATTAGGTAGCACCCAGGGGGCTCTGGCGGTGCCAGGCGAGGTGTTGCCAAGGAGAATGACTCATAGTACAGCAGAGGCAGCCCGAATTGAGGCCCTCGCCCTCTGTGCGGTCATGCGGGGCTGCAGGCTCCGACAGGCAGGCGTGGATGAGGGTCCTTTGGAGAGGGCGCCGAGCCCTCTGGGGCTTGCCTCAGAGTCCCCGTGCTGCCGGGGAGCCCCCTCTGCTCTGCACTCTGGTGGCCTCTGCGGAGCCCTGGGGGGCCGCGGGAGAGGAGAGGACAGGTCCCTCCGCCGTGTGCTCACCCCAGCTTCCTCGCTCACGCTCACGCCTGGGACGCGGTCAGCCTTCCAGGCAGGGAGCTGCCCGAGCTCAGGGCGGGGTGCCGGTGGCCTGTGCCAACGCCATGCCCTGCTTCTGGGACCTCCCACAGCAGAGCTCAGTGAGTGTCCGCAGACGTTTGCATGGACACCTGTCACCTTGCCAGGGGCGGTGGCTCCTGGAGACACCTCAGCCCCATCGTTTCCACCTGTCAGCTAGGGGGAAGACCTGTGTGTCAGATTCCGGCATCTCTCTCTGCCTGTGGCCGGCTGTGCCTGCTTTGAGGGTGGGCAGCTGGGAGAGTCACCCTCTGATTCAGCATCCAGAGAAATAAGGAGGTTAAACTGTGGCCTCCTGTGGAGACGAGGCCGACCCCCTTCTTTGGCAAAGGCTGTAGGGATCCTTCACTCTTTGTTGCTGTTTAGAAACAGCTTTATTGAGACATAAGGCACACATGTGTCGTGGGCTGAGTTCCGTGCCCGAATCCGTATGCTGAAGCCCTAACCCTGAGTGCCTGGGAATGCACTGCATTTGGGGGGAGGACCTTTAAAGAGGTGAGGAGGTGAAAATGCGGCCGTGAGGGTGGCCCTCGTGCAACGCGACTGGTGTCTTTACTAAGAAGAGGAAATTCGGGCACACAGAGAGACAACAGGGCTGCGTGTGCGCAGACGGAGGACACGGCGAGGAGGTGGCAGCTGTGAGCCGAGGAGAGAGGCCTGGCGAGAGACCGGCCTGCCCGCACCTGCATCTCGGCTGCAGCCTCCAGAGCGGTGTTTCATCCAGCCAGGCTGAGGCATTTTGTTACGATAGCCCAGCAAAGTAGTGAACCGTGCCACTCGCCCCTTGACATTTCACAGTTCAGTGGATTGTGGCTGATTCACAGCTTTCTGCAATCATCAGCACAGTCAACTTTAGAGCATTTTCATTTCCCCAAAAAGAAGCCTTGTACCCGTTAGCTGCCTCTGCTCTATCCCTCATCCCTGTCCCCTCCTTAGTCCATGGTAACCACTAATCTACTTTCTGTCTCTGTGGATTTGCCTGTTCTGGACATTTCATATAAATGGGTTCATACGCTGTGTGGCCTTTTGTGTCTGGCTCTTCACTGAGCCTAATGTTTTCAAGGTTCATCTAGGTCGTAGCGTGCATCAGTGCTTCCTTATTTTCCTTGACTGAGTAATATTCCCGTGCATGGGTACTACATTGTGTTTATCCATTCGTTGGTTGATGGACATTGTGCTGTTTCCACCTTTGGCCTATTGTGAATAACGCTGCTATAAACATCTGTGGACTAGTTTTTGTTTGACAATAATATTTTCATTTCCCTTGGGAGTTGAATTGTTGGTCAAATAGTAATTCTATGTTTAATTGTTTGAGGAAGTGGCAGACTGCAGTTTTCCAAAGCAGCTGCACCATTTTACGTTCACAGCCGTGTATGAGGGTTTCAATCCACATTCTCATCCACACTGGGCCCTTCACTTTATTTCCGCCATGATCCGAACATTTTTGTCAAACAAGTCTCGAGCGCTGTCTTAACACTGAGGCCAGAGATCTCCCTGTGACACCCACTTTTTGGCGTAACTAGGACCAGGAGCCTTCCTGTCTCCTGCGTGGTCCTGCTGGGAGCACCCAGCGTCTCCAAGTAATGACGTTGATCATGAGGGAGTGTCCAGCACACCGCCCGACACACACATGCCACAGGCCTGGCCCTCAAGGAGACACCATCCCATAAGCCACGTACACAGTAAGTGCCAGGAGTCATTTCAGGGGAAAGGTGGTCTTAGCCACAGCAGCAGTGGGGGCCTAAGTGTCACTCAGCAACTGCAGAGATGGGGTGGGGGGTAGTCTTGGCCCAGTTCTTAAAGGCAGAGCCCTGGGGCACTTCTGAGTCAGCCACAAAGTAAAATGGGCAGGACCAGAGAGGGCTTGGGGGACCGCGGCCTGAGGAGGGATACCGGGACAGACACTCCTTTCCAGGGCAGACGCCCTTATGTGTCCCACCCTCCAAATCATGCCCACAGAGTTTGAACTTCCACGGCTTAGAGACCCACACTTGTTCAAGGACAGTTTTGATAAAAGCTGAGCTCATGACTCTGTGCAAACGCAAAATGAAGACGTGTCAAAGATTTTATCTAGCTCGTTAATGAATGAAGATGTCAGGACGGTGTTACAACTGGTTCCAGGAGCCTCACGTCCATGGCAGGCAGGAATGCGGGAGCGCGTTTCCAAACTCGCAGAACTGGCCACAATCCATGGGGCAGAGTCGAGAGCGTTCCGCCGGACATGTCGCTTGCGTTTCTGCGGACAAGGATCATTATGCTTTATTAGGGGTTTTCTACAACTTGCAGAGCGGCAGAATAGCTCAAAAACTATGCAAGGCGAAAGTAACCCCAAAAGATGTGCCAGACAGCACGTCCGTGAATCTTTTCTGCCCATTTCGAAGTCTTTCATGGTTTTCCCTGACGTGCGCCTGGCCAGTTAACGGGACAGCCCTCCAGCTAAGGGAAATGCGAGGAAGAAATGGGGCCCTGGAGGCCTGTGGCCCCTGGGAGGAAGGGCTGGGGCGTGTGGGGCTCAGGGCGGCATTGGGGAATGGAGTTGCCCTGGACGGCAGGAGGACGGGAGGGGCTGGCAGGAGAAGCGGGGCACCAGGACCACCTTCCTGTACTCCTCTTTTCCTTAAAGAGGCGGAGAGCAGCTGCTACTTAATCCTCATCTCGTCTTCTCTGGCCCTGCAAGCCTTCTCCCGCCTGGTCCCTGTGCAGTGGGGGACACACCTGGGGAGAGCTCAGCTGGCCAGGGGGCTCGGGGAGACTGGGACTGTGTTGAGAGAGGCCCCCGGCTCAGCAGCCAGGAGAGCTGACGCTGCGGCCGGGACCCGGCAGCTTCCGTTCTTCCAGGGGCAGGAAGAGGAGCTGGAGGAGCACCGGGCAGCGGCCTCTCCTTTCCTAACGTCCCAGAGCCCGGAGCAGGAACACCTCGTGGGTCCCAGGGTAGGGAGGGCCGTAGGTCATGGCGGAAGCTTGACCATCCTGTGTCATTTTCCGAAGGGGCCCAGGAGGTTTGCTCGGAGAGTCCGACTGGGGCCGATGCCTCCCGAGATCAGGAGGGCGGGTCGGAGCGGGCAGGGCCGCGGCCGGGCAGCTCCCCGGTCAGCCTGGGGGTGCAGTGGGCAGCAGAAGGTCATCTGGTCTCAGAGTCCGGGGCATGCCAGCCTGGCAGGGACCCTGAATCACGGGGGGACTCGACTAAACTCCAAGTGCCGCAAAAAGAAGAAAATGCTATTTCACAGACTTCCTCGTGGAGACTTTTGTGTAGGACGCAGCTCTGATAAGCTGCTCAGCGTGGGAGTCAAGGGGGCGCTGAGACTCCCCAGAGAGAGCTCGAGGAGCAAGGGAGGAGGGCAGGCTGCCTGCTGGGGGGGATGGGCCAGGAATCTGCCGATAGAGAGGCCGAGGCTGCTGCGGGCCGTGCCCAGCCTCCCGTCTGAATCAATGTTCCACCAATATGATCAAATATCTGATCAAAGGGGCATCATCCACTAGTGGATCCATGGTGCCAATTAGAAACTCGCAGGAGGGACCCCCAGAGTCTTGGTCTTGTCCCTCTCTGTAACATCCCCCACAATTGGTTTTCCAGTGTTTGAATGCCTCCAGTGACAGGGAGCTCAATACTTTTCAATGGCAGCTGACGCCACCTTGAGACACTTAGGACCACTACAATATTTTCTCATCTACAAGACTGAAAATCTATATTTCCCGAGCTAGCAGCCATTCGTCTTAATTTCGTCACTTGGGGCCACACAGAACAAGTCTATTTTCTTTGTAGCAGCACAGCCCTTCAAAATTCTCAGAGAAAGGCTTTGTCTTCCTGAGTCCGTGTTCTCCAGTCCTGCCCATTTCTGAGGATCTTGAGTACAAGTTCCTTTCTCCTCCTAGTTAGTTCACATGGTTTGATTTAGTCTCTGTACAGCACCCCCCACCAACCCAAAACTAAATAATAGAGATGTCAGGCCAGGATGGAGGAAAGTGAGTTACTATCACCTCCCTTCTTCAGGAGACAATACTTTTAGTAATAGAGCCCAGGAGGGCATCAGCTTTCCTAGGCAGTCCCATTGCTGTTGCCTCAGAGCACTGACCAGTTTCCTGATGTGTGTGATTTGTGTGAATGGGAGCAAGAAACGGGGCATTCATGGCATCGTCTTTCCCTTCATCTTATTTCGGGTCCCATCTGAGGCAAACCCTGACTCAGGGACTTGAGTGGTTTATTTGGGAGGTGATGCCAGGGAGCATCGGCAGGACAGTGGGGAACGAGTGGGGCTTGTGGGAGACAGTGTGGAATGTGGGCTCCAGGGGCGTCTCCCCCTAGAGTGAGGGGCCTCGGCTGTGTCCCCACCCAATCTGGTTGGGTTTTGACTGTGGGCTGCTTTGGGGGAGGGTGTTGACTCCCTGGCACTTCTGCTCTGCTGTGCTCACAGCCAAGAAAGAGACACACGTGCTGGGGGTGGGAAGTCAGATCACTAAGCCCTGAAGGGGGAAGCGTTGCAGGCATGTGGCCACCGCTGGCATCCCTTGAGCCCACGCCCTCCCCATCGCCCTTATAGACAGTCATACCCATGCCAGCCTTTGTCTCATTATTCCCTGGCGTTCTCTGGAGGCGGCGATGTCTTCTCCTTCCTCTCCTCTTAGCATGTGAGGCACCATCATTTCAGGTTGTGTTGGCCCCGGTGCCTGCCCAGCCCCGTCACCTGATATCCCCAAGCAGCGGAGACCAATTAAAGACACGGCCTGGCTGGGACAGACAGACAGAGAGCCCGGCTGCACTGGGCTGGGAGGGCCTGGGCTCGGGCAGGGAGCAGCAATCCAGCCACCAGCTGGGGCAGGGATCAAACCCCATTCCCTGGGGCCTTCCAGGAAGGGGGCAGAGGGGGGCCCACCTCCAGGAGCTGCTCCCTGCTCTCCCCCAGCATGTGAGTCAGGGACCGGGAGGGGAGTGTCACTACCCACAGCCCAGACGGTTTGATGCTGAGCTGAGCAGCTGGCGCTGGGAGCAGGGATGTACTGGGCTTCTCCAGGGAGTGGGTGGGGGTATAGACTTCAGGAAAGAGGGACCTGCTCCACCGCTGGGGCCCTGGGGGGCTGCAGAAACTCACTGACGGGTTTTCAGAATCGGAACCCTAACCTGAGTGCGCAGAGAGGCGATGGTCTCGCGGTGGGCGGTCTGGAGGGTCACGGCCTGCCGCTCTGGGCTCCTGGCGCCTTGTTCCTCCCCTCCCGCTCATGGACCCTCCTGGCTGCTCCCCCCTCCTTCTTGCCTCTGATCCAAAGAGCTGGGGGGCCCTGGGCCTTCTGGGCACCAGGGGAGGCCTTCCTCAGCCAAGGAGGAGAAGGAACTTGCCAGGCCCAGGATTGGTGGCCGACCAGGCCAGGCCAGGCCAGGCCAGCTCAGAGAGTTTAATGAAGAAAATAACAATTCCCAGAGGAGAGCGGAAAGGCTGTTCCCATTTTAATTTTTCCCTCTTGGCAGAAACTAACTTTTCTGTAAAAACAATGAAAAATCAGGGCGGAGTTTCCTCCCCGAGCCACTCAGCACCCCTGGGAGGAAAGGCTTGTGGCCAGGGAGGGAGAGGGGGCCTGGCTCCCGAGAGGTGCCCCGCTGGTGCCGGGCTGGGTGGGTGGCGGGGCGGACCTTGGGCCCAGTCCTTCCAGAGACGGGTCAGCTGGCCCTGCTGGCCACCTGTGTCCCCTGCAGACCTGAGCCCTGCCAGCCCTGCAGATGGCCACATTGTGGCCTAGACTACAGTTTGCATTCTGTGAAGGTCACTGTTCTCTCCCAGGCACTGGCCAGGAAGGTCCTGCCGACCACAGGGCGGGGCAGCTGGGCCCCGCTGGTGAGGCGGAGAGCCGGGTCACAGGCACAGCCCGGCTTTGTGTTGGGGAGGGGACGTTTCTTTGGGCAGACACATCTCACTGTACTTGCTGCGTTTGACGCATCTAGGACTCCAGACCCAAGGGTGGTAGACCTATGATGTGTGTCCCAGAGCTGGCAGCTTGCTGAGCAGGGTCCTGGGAGCCCCTCGGGGCTGCCTCGCTGGTAGACCACTGGCCTCCCTCTGGGCTTCCTGGGCGCTTCCTTCATGCCTTTGCACAGCAGCTCTCATCCCGTTAGACAGAAGCATGGAAATGCCCGGCCCGGGAGGTCCTGGGAGGCTGGTGCCCGGACCGGTCTGGAGGAGCCTCCATGCTCACCTGTGCTCTGCACTTGCCAGAGGAGGAGACTTGAGGAGGCCAGTGGGCATCCATATAATGGATCATTATACCCATCGGATGAGAGGTACCTCCAAGAATTGGGGGTCCGTGAGCAGCTTGGGGGTTGGGGGAAGAAATCAGCGGTTGGGTCCTGAGTGAAGCCAACTCAGCAACATGGGGACTGTGGTTAGGAACAGGAGAGATGAGAAGCAGGCAGCTGCCGAGGCAGAATTAAGTGGCCTACGTGCCGGGGACACATACCGGGTCATGTGTCAGGGTCACGGTCCAGGTGAGACAGGAGGGCTGGCACCTGGGGCAGAGGACAGGCTGCCACTCAGAGCAAGACGGGCGGGGGCAGAGGCTGAGGACTCGGAACGGCTGGCTGCACGGTTTAGGAGCTGCACAGGTCGGTGGGGGGGGGCAGTCCATCCTCCGTCTGTCACCCACAGCCTTTGCCTGGCCAGCCCTCTGCTGTTCCTCCGAATCCTGACGTTAAGCACTCAAAGGGCAGAACCTGCCAGCACCCTCCTCTTTGTGTGCCACATGCAGTGGAAGCTTCTAGAAAGTGGCTTTCAGAGGATGAGGACACGGGACTTGCTTGTGACATATCGAGCACATAGAACTGGGGGGAGGGGCAGAGGTGTCATCCCCTCCACTGAGCAGCCAGGAACACGTCGAACACATCGAAACAACACCCGCTCACAACCGTGATGGAGTTGCTGAGGACAGGGCAGGGGGGTTCACTGCCTGAATGCACTGAGGCCTTGAGAGGCCATGAGCAACCTTGGCATTTCACAGGGGAGGAAACTGAGGCACAGAGAGGGAAAGGTGCCCAAGGTCACTCTCCTGGTTAACGGTAGAGAACTGGAATAAAAATCCAGAGCTTTTGGCCCAGAAGTCCGTATTTTTCCTGTGTACCCCTTTGTCCTTCTGGAACAGGGGGAATAAATGAAGGAAGACAGACAGACACACACATGTGTGCACACACGGCCCACTTGCCTGCTCTTGCTGCCACACGGAGGGCAGGAGCCCCCAGAGGCTGAGGGTCCCTGGGACCTGGAGGCTGACCTGGGAAAGGGGGCGCCACCAGCATCCGTGGCCTCCTGAGAAGCCGGTTCTCCCACAGACGTTCTTTGTTTTCATTAGGGAAGATCTCAATTAAAATAATTACAGTTACAACAAAAAAATCACAGAAGAGAGGGAAAAAAGAGTTCAGTTAAATGCAAATATATTCAGAATGAGATTATGAACTCGGCTCACCCCCTCTAAAATTATCCATTAACGATTACATGCTAATTATCCACCTTTTTATTGTTTTAGAAAGGAAGAGATTCATTCTCTTTGGAATGGAATAGATATCCACGAAATAATGCCACGTACTTCGAGGTGGACTGGTGGACCGAAATAGCCTAAAGCTTTTTGATGAAATCGTGAGGAGGCTGGGATGCTTCCACGAAACTAACAGGGTTGCCCTAAAAAACAAACAAACAAAAACGAGCCATGGTTTTCCATCAAGAAGATTTCTTCCTTTTTTAGCCATAGGCCGTTGACATAGCCGGACCCCGGCACCTGTTGGGCGGCAGGCACCCTCTGTCTGGCCGTTCCCTAGTGTCTGCCCTTATTAATTGCTTCGTGTTGCTTCTGGGGTGAGGGTGGGGCTGCTGTGGGCACTGGCTCAACGCTGAGCCACCAATGGATGTTGCTGTGTCAAGGGTCGTGTGTCAGGGTCACGGTCCAGGTGAGACAGGAGGGCTGGCACTTGGGGCTGGGGGCACTGACCCATGTGTCTGTCCAGCGGAGTCAGTCTGGATTCCCAGGACAGTCCTGCTTTCAACATCTGCTTCACCTGCAGAATTTGAATTTCCCACTATTTTGACATTCAAACCCCTTGGTTTTGACCCCTTTGACTTTCAGACTCCCTTGCATATCTAAGCAAGAGCACAAAAATCCTCTGTCAAGCCACCTGCTTCAGTTTTTGGTCCAGAAGGCATGCTCAGCAGAGCTACAGAGCGAGGCAGGGCGGGGGCACTGGTGGAGGGGCTGGGGGAGCTGTGTATTGGGCTCCCTCCGCGGCATCTCTCGGCTCCCCTTTCCTGCAGCCCCTGGGGCAGGATGGGGGGAGGGGACAGAGGTGTCATCCCCTCCACCGGACAGACCTGAAACCTGTCCTAGGGGGCTGACTTGTCCAAGGTCACTTAGCGGTGAGTGGCGGTTTCCAAATGCAGGTCTGTAAAGCCCTAAAGTTCAGGATTTCCCTCCCTGCCAGGATGCCTCTCAAGAAGGCCACGGCCCGGTCTGGGAAATCGGGCTGGGGGTTTGTGCGGAGCGCCCGAGGCCCTGGAAGTTCCGCAGCTGGGAAACCAGGGGGCCAACCCCAGCAGAGGCTGACAGTGAAAGGCCCCAAGAGGTCAGCAGGGAGGTCCTTGTTCTGGGAGGAGGGAGATGCCGGTAGAGACGATCTCACATATTCGGGGGTTTTAGGAATTCCCACATGGCAGAAGCCAGCCTGAAACAGTTGCTCCCTGGGTGGTCCCTGCTTTGTCAGGCAAGTGGAACACCTACCCCAGGATTGATGCCCCTCAGCATGCCCAGAGTGGTAAGGAGGGTCCAAGTGCCACGCAGGCGGCTTCCTGCAGCAAGTGCCCACGAGGACAGTTGAGGGAGGACCAAGGCTCCCAGGGGTAAAACCTAAAATGCTGGGATGAGCACAGGCACGTGCACGTGGTGGGTGTGCTGTGTGTGTGCAGGGCACCAAGGGGTTTGCGCTGAGCTGGAGAGAGCGAACTAGAATTCCAATTCAGTCCGCGACACCATCTCCCTGAGGCTCCTGGAGGATGTGTGTTCAGCGGGGAGCTGGCGGGAGCTGGGGATCCCACGGGCAGGGGTTTGTTCTTCCGACGCTTCTCTTGGTAACTTTGGTTGCTTACTTAACCCTGCTGCGCCTCAGTTAGCCGAGGAGGGGCGGCGGGAAGGGTGGTCTTCCTGGAGGCTGTCACATGGTCTCATTGGCCTGCAAAGGGGGGCCCGGCAACTCATTTTACTGCACCCATGGGGGCTGTGTGCTGCAGCGGCTGCCGGGGGACTTTGACCGGGGACCCTGACCGGGGACCCTCGGCATCATGAGCTCAGATCAGCTGGCCTCCTGGGACACTTCCATGTGCCTTTTGTGCTGACCTCAGTGAGTCCTCCCGAGGACCCTGTGCAGTGGGTGTCATTGCACAGAGGAGGACTCTGCGTCTCCCAAAGCTTCAGTGACTTGCCGGAGGCCGCATGGGCCGCGACTAAGCAGCAGGGCCCGGAGTGGAACTCTGGCAGTCTGGCCAGAGCACCCGTCCGCCTCGCTCCTCCCGGTGCTCTGCGGGCCCTCCGTGCACGCGCCCATCTCACCTTGTTCCTTCCAGCAGACCTGCCCCTCCTGGTTAAGCTTTTCTCAGACTTTGTCCCTGGGAGCTGAGAACTGGGTGGAGAACGGGGCGGAGTTGGGTGCTGGCCCTCCACCTCAGCCTGCTGATTCTCTCTCTTTCTAGTCCTTTTGCCGCTGACACCAGTTGGGCCTCCCCTGCCCCCTGGCTGTTCTTCTGGCCTTCTGTCCTGCTTTCATTCGCCAAATGCCAATCTGACTGAGTGCTTCCCTCTGCATACAGGCCAAAGGCCACACTCCCTGCAGCACATGGGTGGCTTCCCATCCCATAATCCTGCCCTGCCCCATCTCTCTTCCTCCTCGTTGGTGCTCCCCGCTGGGGCTGTGCTCACCAACCTGTTGTTCTCATCATGCACTTTGTGGCTCCATGACTCCACTCCTTAGTCGTGTTTCTCTGCCCCAAGCAGACATCCTCACCATTTGTCTATCGGGCAATCTCCTACTCATACATCAAAACCCAGCCTCCGAGTTACCTTCCCCCATTCTCTCTCCACCCTTGAGCTACTTCTTACTACCCTCCACATATGCTATTGTTGTCGTCCTTATCACTTACTGTTATCGATCTGCTCACTGGTCTCCACCCCTCTCTGGATTCTGACCACCCCCTCCAGAGATATAAAGAGGTGTTGGCAGGGTCTCTGCATGCCCAGCGTCTGGCAGAGCTGGGCCCAGAGCGGGTGCTCAGTAGTGCTGGTTGAGTGGAATCGACGGCCTCAGGCCTTCCCCACCCTGAGGTCCCTTAGCACCTTCAGGAGGCTCCACCTTGTCCATGAACTTGCAGACACTGGGGAGCCCACCTGTGGTTTGTTAAAGGGCTTGCTTCTCTCCCCTACCACCTGCCACCTCTGGGCCAAAGACCACCCCTCTTGTGACCTGAGTCCCGGGCCTGCTTTTCCACTTCTTCACTCCAAGATCTGGTCATGGGCGAGGACAAAACCGAGAAGCAGTGTCTGCTCTGCAGAAGCGATGTGTTCCAGCCAAGTTGGCTGATAAGTGATTTTTCTGCAAGTAGAATAATTGGACGTGAGTTCCCATGGCAACAGTGCCTTTCCTGGAAACGGTTTGGAGGGGAAGGCAGGACGAGAGGGACCAGCTCTGGCTCTGCTGGCCTCTGCAGAGCTGCGTGGGCCGGGGGGGCGGGGACCGTGGTGCCGCCGAACGATCCACTGTTCCTTTGTGCCACCACCCCGACGCCAGGGCCTCGTGCTCGCTGTCCTCTCTCCGCTTCCTGAGGCCACAGAAACCTTTGCCATGTCGTGTTTGAAGGTCTCCTGAGCTCACACCCACAGTTTAGAATGTCATCTTTCCTCTCCATTAACAGAAAATGTGTTTTTTAACAACACAATATTTTACAATGTGTACATTAACAGTTCACAAAATGCTTTTGTGACACTGTCGTGGGATTCTCTGAAAATAACCTTTGAAGGTTTATGATGTCAAAATTCCCATTTTACAGACGTGGGAACTGAGGCGGGCCCCAAATAAGAGACGGGCAGCACAGAGAGGCTGGAGGTGTGCCGAGGTGCCCGGCAGTGTGACCCTGCTCCCTGAGCACCGGGTGCCTCCTCCCGCCATCGGGAGGGAGGGAGAGAGGTGGCATTCCCATACCTCCTTCCTCCACCACGCATTCCAGGGACACAGCCCACCAGAGCCAGGAAGACAGAGGCTGCCCCCGGGCTGGGAGCTCCTGGCTGCCTTTCCTAACGAGCTTCGCGAGAGGTTTCTGCAGGGCCGCCCTCCCCGTCCACCGCAGTAAGGGTCCTGGGCTCCAAGAGCAGGGGTGTCCGGATGGAGAAGCATCAGGCCCTCACTCTCCCTTGCTCGTCCCTTGATCTTCAAAAGGCTCCCGTGTCTGTGGAGCAAGAGCCACTGTCACGTCTGTTTGGAAGACTGGGTGTGAGTGTGTGTTTGTGAACTTGAGTGTGTGAGGGTGAGTGTGTGCGTGAGTGCAGGTGAGGGCACATGGAGGCTGGGGGTGGGGTCTCTCCAGAGGGCAGTAGGGCCTGTACCCAAGGGGCCCCCAGGGTCCTCAAGGTGGGTCTGTGTTTGTGGGGGAGGGAGTAGGGTCAGCAGCGGAGCGCGAGCCCCCAGGAAGTGGCCTGGCTTTCTGTCTTCCTTGCAACGACTCTGTGGAGGTCACACCATCCTAGTGTCAGCTCTGGCATTGGGAGCCACACGTGAAACTCTTAGCTCAGCGCTTCTTCCATTTCGGGGAACACTTCCCTCCGGGTCCTCCTCCGCTCCACCCTAACTAGAACTTAAACGGCATTCTGATGGCAGTAATACAAAATCTTAGACATTCAGAACCCCTTTCTATAGCCCTTCCCAGACTGGCGGGGAACTGAGAAGTCCACACAGTCCCTTGTAGGACTAGCAGGTGGGCTGGAGACTCACGCCCCTGGGGGTGCTGTGGAGACTCCGGACGCTCCCGCCCTTCCATCCTGCGACGCTGTCTCCCCGTCCCGTGTGTCATTTCTCTCCCTCTGCCCTGCCGACATTCTTCTCCCTCTACATGTCAATTCCCTGATTCTGAATACTGCCATATGCTGGTGACTCCGGGAGCCAACGCCGGCCACACCAACGTCTCCCATCCCTTCCTACGTGCGCTTCTGGAGTGTGGACCAGCTGCCCTCCATCAAGACCTGAGGTCTAATTCCCCTCCCTGTAAATCTGGGCTGGCCTTAGGGACTCCTTTGTCATCAACAGAGTGCGGAAGTGACATCTCATGACTTCCGAGACGAGGACAGAAAAGGCGGGCAGCTTCTGTCTAGTCCCTTGGAACACTCGCTTTCTGACGCTCTCGTGGGACATTCCTTCTTGGAACTCAGCCACCATCTGTAGGAGACGTAAGGCCTGTGGGGATCCACATGGCAGGTGCTCAGATGGCAGACCCCGCTGGGGCACCCAGCCCAGGTCGGGGGAAGGTGCTTCGGGCTGATTCTGGCCTCGTCATTCAGGTCACCCTGGATGTTTGAGTCTTTCCAGCTGAGGTTCCAGGCATCTCAGACAGACACAGGCTCTCTGCGCTGGGCTCCATCGGAACTCGGGCTCTCAGGTGTGCACGATAACGTGGTTGTTACACAGCAAGCTGGGGGTTGTTTGTTACTCAGCCGTAGATGACGGACACGACTCTTACAGCTGTATCTCTAGGCCAAGCTTCCTTCTGAGCTTCTGATACGTACACCTTGCTGCCTGGGGGACATTTCTAAAGTTCTGTAGCACCTGGAATCTTCCACAAGTGCATTAGATCAGTGTCCTAAGCTGAAGCTGCCATCTTCTCATCCAAATTTGAAAGCCCTGGTGATATGATATGGCCTGTGGCCGCAGAAGAAAGCAGAAGGCACAGCCACACTTGCCTGAAGGCGTGACCTTGGTCGCCACGTGCTGCCCTCTCACCACTGGATCAGCACCTGCCAGGACGGCGTGGCGGTGAGCTCAGCCGACAGCAGGACTGGACAGCAGCCTTTGGAAGTATGGGGGCAGCAAGGTCCTTCAAGACGCGTGATGAGCTGCTCCTGGGGTGCTGGGGCCTGTCAGGCCTGCTCCCCCAGCTTCCTGCGTCATCTGCCTCTCTCTGGCCCCCGACTTCCTTTACCTGTGACCCGGCCCAAGCTGACGAGGTTGAATGAACCCTCAGAAGGGAGCTTCTTCGCGCCTGGTGGCAGCCAACACCTGGCCAGCGGAGCAGGGGAGCTCTGCTGCTGTAGGAGTTAACCTTATGGGTGTGCGTCTCTCTCTGGCTCTCACAAAAGGAAAACAGCAAAACAGCCAGCCACTGTCTAAGAGGGTGGAGATCAGAGTTGGAAGGCTGGACCCCACTGTGTCCCGCTGCACCCCACTGTGTTCCTCTGTGCCCACTGTGTCCTGCTGCACCCCACTGTGTCCCCTGCACCCCACTGTGTCCCGCTGCACCCCACTGTGTCCCCTGCACCCCACTGTGTCCCACTGCACCCCACTGTGTCCCGCTGTACCCCACTGTGTCCCACTGCACCCCACTGTGTCCCGCTGCACCCCACTGTGTCCCGCTGCACCCCACTGTGTCCCGCTGCACCCCACTGTGTCCCCTGCACCCCACTGTGTCCCGCTGCACCCCACTGTGTCCTGCTGCACCCCACTGTGTATGTGGTCGATTCTTCTCCTCCTCCTTCTGAACACATGGGTGCTGCGCTTCCCCATCCCCTTGAGGTGACATACCTTCGTGATGAAATGTGAGCAGAAGATGCCTGCCACGTCCTGGAGGAAGCACCGAGCGGGAGTGGCCCGTGTGAGACTCAGCAGCACTTTGGAGGAGCAAGGCCGAGTCACGCCCCCCAACTCCCCCAGTCCCCAGGGCCCGCACATGAGCCAGAAATAAACCTGTGCTGCTTTCCATGCTTTCACATTCAACATTGTGTGATATTACAAGGCGCATATAGTTTGGTCTTTTAAAAAATCAAGTCTGAGAATTTTTGTCTTTGAACTTGCGTCTTTAATCCATTTACATTTAATCTAATTACTGATCTGTTAGGGTTTTAATGCACTATTGTGCTCTGGGGTTTATGTTTGTCCCACTTGTTCTAGGCCCTCCTTTCCTTTCTTGCTTCCTTTTGGATGAATCAAGGGAATGTTAGTACTTCACTTCCTCCACCATTAGCTTGTTAGGTAAACTGCCTTTACTATTGTTAGTGGTCATCCCACCAGAGATTACAACACTCTCCCTTGATTCATTGAAGTCTAATGTAAAGCAACACTTGTCCCAGTTCCCGGGTGGTGCCAGAGCTCCAGAAGGTTTGTATGGTATTTACACCCTCCAGCCTTTTATGCTATTGTTTCCTTGTAATTTAATTCTTTACAGAGAGTCCCTGACTTACAATGGTTTGACTCAGAATTTTTGACTTTACGGTGGTGCTAAAGCGATACGCGTTCAGTAGAAACCAGACCTTGAGTTTGGCATCTTGATCTTTTCCGGGGCTAGTCATCTGCCGTAGGAGCCTCTCTTGTGATGCTGGGCAGCAAGCCGCGGCTCCCGGTCACCACGCGGCACGAGGGTAAACCACCGACACGCTGACAGCCGTTCTGTTTCTCACTTTCAGCACAGGATTCAATGAGTTACATGAGATATTCAGCACTTCATTGTGAAATAGGCTTTGTCTTAGGTGACTTTGCCCAACTGTAGGCTAACGTAAGGGTTCTGCGCGCGGTTAAGGCAGGCTGGGCTAAGCTGTGGCGTTCGGTTGGTTGATTTGTTAAATGCATTTTTGACTTAGGATATTTTCAATTTACGATGGGTTTATTGGGATGTAATCCCAATATTTTAATCCCACTTTTTGTTGTGTATTCCTTTTGTCTTATATAGTCAGAATTCACTTATTTTTGCCAACATATTTACCCTTTCTAGTGCTTTTCCTGATTCCCTGATTTTTGTGTGCGTTTTCATCTGGGATTATATCCTTTTGTTTAAGAATCTCCTCTTTATGTAACTTTTACTGTGAATTCGTTGGCAATAAACTCTTTTGGTTTTTTGGGGGAGGGGGGGTTATCTGACAATGTCTTTCTCTTACCCTCACTTTTATTTCTAGTTTATTCTAACAAAAAAAAGTGTTTACTACATCTCACTTAATGAATAAAGTAAAAATACAAAATTGCATAACGCCACTGTAAGAGTATGCAAAAAGACCATAGGGAAGAAAAAGTACTCAACGTTAGTTAACTCTGAGTTATGGGGTCATGGGTATTTTCAACTTTCTATTCTTTACATTTTTCTGTGCTTTCTGTGTTTCTTATAGTAAATGTTTCCTTCTGGTAATTGCAAGAACACTTCAGGTATTTCATAAAGATGTAAGAGTCGTTGCTCAGAGAAAAGGCAGGAACGTCAGGAAATGGTGACCTTACATCTGAGGCTTCCTCATGCTTCAAAAAAATTATTCGTGACCTACTGTGGGTTTGGCACTAAAATTTGCTTTTTCTCTAGTACGTATTTTGTAAAAATTGTATTTTGGTTTTCATTTTATATGTAAATTATTTATTAAAGTCTAACATACATACGGAATATGCATACAGAAAATTACACATATAAATGCACAGCTTGACAAATTTTCACTAAGTGAGCATATCTCTGTATCCTGAACCCAGATCAAGAAATGGAACATACTGGCTCCCCTGAGGGCTCCCCCAAAACTCCCCCCTTTACTACCATCCTAAATATAAGCACTGTCTTGATTTCTAACACCACAGATTAGATTGCACTTTTTTTTTTTTGTGAGGAAGATTGGCCCTGAGCTAACATCCATGCCAATCTCCCTCTACTTTGTATATGGGATGCTGCCACAGTGCGGCTTGATGAGTGGTATGTAAGTCTGCACTCTGGATCCAAACCTGTGAACCCTGGGCTGCCAAAGCAGAGCAGGTGAGCTTAACTACTACATTACTGGGCCGGCCCCCTTGGTTGCTTTTTTTAACTTTTCGTAAATGGAATCATATAGCATGCACCATTTTGTTTCTGACTTCTTCATTCAATGTTTGAAAGATTCTCACACGTTATTACATGTAGTTGTGGTCATTTTCATTGCTGTATAGTATTTCAGTTAATAACTATGCCACAATTTATTTATCTCTTCTATTGTTTCTATTGACATTGGGTTGTTTCCAGTTTCTGATATCAGTAGTATTTACCTTTACAGCGAACATTCTTGTGCACGGCCCTTGGTGAACAAATGTGTGCATTTCTGTTGGGTCTCTTCACCCCTGCTTTTGAAGGGTGTTTTTATCTCTTATTCAATTCTTGGTTGTTAACTGTTTTCTTCCAGAATTTTAAAGGTGTCATTGCAGTCCACATTTCTGTTGAGAAGCCAGCTGTCAGCCAAGTTGTCACTCTTTTGAAGATAATGTCTTTTTCATCCCTCTGGTTACTTTTGGAATTTTCTGGGGGTTTTTTGTTTTGTTTTTAGGGTTCCCTCTGCCTCACCCTATCTGAGACCCCACTCTATCACTATTTCTGGTTTTTCTCCTTTAAAGATTGGCCCTGAGCTAACATCGGTTGCCAATCTTTTTTTTTTTCTTTTCTTCTTGTCCCCAAAGCCCCCCGGTACATAGTTGTATATTCTAGTTGCAGGTCCTTCTAGTTGTTCTATGTGGGACGCCGCCTCAGCATGGCCTGATGAGCGGTGCTGGGTCCTCACCCAGGATCCAAACCAGCGAAACCCTGGGCCGCTGAAGCGGAGCGAGTGAACTTAACCACTCGGTCACGGGGCTGGGCCCTTGGAATTTTCTCTTTGTCTTTGGTTTTCTGTAGGTTTATTATGATATCCTAGTGACTTGGAACCACAAAGGTTTAGGGCACACGCTAGTTTATAGATGACAGGTCCTCTCACTGAGAACAGCTAGAAAAGCTGGTTAACTTGTCTTTAATGTTGAGACATCAGAGAGCTGGCAAGGCAGTGAGTAGACGAGCCGCAATCCCGGAGAGGAGGAAACTAGGGTGACAGGACGTTCTCCACTCCTCTCCCTCCCCAGGCGTGAATCAGCTGGTCTGTGCCCCACGCCTTGGAGGTTCTAAGTCACTGATGTTTGGGGTTCTTTATCGCCACAGCATACTCCAGCACGTCCTGCCTAATACAGCAGGGGTCCTCGGCGGGCAGGTGGGTTTACAAGACAGAACAGAACCGTGGATTGAGTTACAACACCAGGAGCCCCTGCAAGAACGTCTGTGTCCTGAGGTTTGCCTGTCCCTGTGGAATAGTTCCGGGGCTTGCAATGGAAACATCTGTTTTCCAAGAACGGCACCGGGGCCTTCAGTGTCTCCTTTAAGATAACATTTCCCGAGAGGCTCTGCTTCTGGTTTCAGAGCCGCGCTTGCTGTCCTGCAGGTTTAGGAAGCGGGCCCTGTCCACCCAGCTGGGCTTTTTCTTTAGTTGCAGTGCTCAGCCTTCTGGGGTCTGTGGCATAAACCTGATCACCTCTGATGCTTGGTGACTCTAGGGCTGGCACAATACACTTTATTTTTAATTTTTAATCTTCATTTTTTATGATTATAAAAGGAAAATACATTCATTTATAAAAAGGTTTTCAGAACCACAGAAATGTATAAAGTAAAAAGTTAATGCTTTCACAATCTTCCATGCCTTGATAAGAACTGTTCATAAAATGACCTGTTTTAATTTACATCATTTGATGCAGCTGCTAACATATATATGTATTTAAAAATAGGATCATACTATATGTATTGTTCTCCAAATTGCTATTTTCCTTCAGAAATATATTGCAGACGTCTTCCTGCGTTCAAGATCAATCACATTCTTTTCAAAGGCTGTGTAGTCTTCCACTGCATGGATGTGCCATCACTGATTAAGGGGACCCCTTGTCGATAGACATTCATTGTGTATGATTTAATATGAGGCAAGATTTTTTTTCTCCCCAAAGCCCCCTGGTACATAGTTGTGTATTTTGTTTTAGTTGTGGGTCCTTCTACTTGTGCTATGTGGGACGCCGCCTCAGCATGGCCGGATGAGCAGTGCCAAGTCCGTGCCCAGGATCCGAACCGGCGAAACCCTGGGCTGCCAAAAGCGGAGCACGCGACCTTAACCACTCAGCCACGGGGCCAGCCTGAGGCAAGATTTTTTAAAAACAGGAGTTATTTTATATTTGATCTATTAGACTTCAATCAATGCTGTTGTAAACGAGACTTTAAATATCAATTTAAAAGGCAGTACAGTAAGTGGCCGCCTTGTGGAAGCTGTGCCTTTGCCCCTGCAGGAGGGAGGAACACACTGAGACAGAGGGAGCACGTCCTCACTGTGAGTGAGCGGGCCCTGCGGCCTGGGGCGACACTTCCAGTGAAATGATGCCTTCTGAAAATTGTGCGATGACCCAGAAGGGGCTGTGGTGGGGACGCAGACACCTGGTTGAAGATGAATGGGAAGAAATTGTTTCACAGAATACCTGGGTGGAAAAAAACTAATATTTCTAACTTATTGTTTCATAGAACATGTTTTGAAAAAGCTAACTAAATCAATGAAATAAATATTATGGGGGATATTTGAGTACGTCAGTCTAACCCTAAAAAGTACATATTTTAATTGGTCCCCCCTCCAAAAAAACCCTTTTTGTGCCTTTTCATTTGACTCACTAGATATTTGGGTTTACCTCGTATTTGGGGATAGATGGTCAGTTGCTCACAATTTCTTTTGCTCTTACAAAGAATACTGAAATAAACATTCTTAGGGCCCGCCCCGTGGCCGAGTGGTTAAGTTCGCACACTCCGCTTCGGCGGCCCAGGGTTTCGCCGTTTCGGATCCTGGGCGTGGACCTAGCACGCTCATCAGGCCATGCTGAGGCGGTGTTCCACATGCCACAACTAGAAGGACCCACAACTAAGAATATACAACTATGTACCGGGGAGCTTTGGGGAGAAAAAGGAAAAAAAATAAAATCTTAAAAAAAAAAAAACGAAAGAAACATTCTTAGACTTTGTACACATGAGGGTACACCTGGAAAAGTGCTATGTCGACACGCGACGGCCACTCAAAAACTGTGTATATGTTACCAAATTGCCCTCATAAAGCTTACAGCAATTTTCACTCCCAAACGGTCTATGACAGCACCCATGGGCCACACTTTACTAAACTCAGTGTTTCTGAACATTTCTCATGGAATTGGGTTGGGCTTTTAGGGCTTAGAGAGAAGTGGAGCGACTCAGGCCCCAGGTGCTCCCTGGGGCAGGACGGAGGCTGCCAGGTGACCAGCCCCCAGGCCTGGGGACTGAGGGTTGGAGGCAAGGCACAAAACCTGGGTGAGCCCAGATCTGGGGCCCGGCTCCTCTTCAACCAGCCTGTCTGGGCTGAGCTGCTTTGGAAAGAAAACCTGACCTGGGACCCTGTAAACTCTGGTGTGCTCTCAAAGTGTGACACGCAGAGGCGGGGAGCCAGGAGCCCTGTTGATGGCGGAGGACGGAGAGGGGGGCTGCTATTCCTCAGGCTCAGACCACAGCTCAGACTGTAAAGAAAGCCACTCACGCTGCAGTGAGAAACTCCTGTGACACCTAAGTTCACGCGGGCTCTTAGGGCGAAACAGCCGGGCGGCAGTCTTAACTGTGTGGAAAGAAGCAGTCCCCACAGGTGGCCTGGGACCCCAGAAATTCTGCTCCTGGAAGGGGTGTCACAGGGTGGCCTGGTCCCTGTAGACCTGGGAAACCTCCATCATCACCTCCAGGGACACTTCATGGCCTCACGGCCCAGCTGGTCAAGAAAGCGGCGTGGGTTCCCCATCTCCATTATCTCCCCAAGGTGGTGAAGCAGCAGCTGGGGGAGGGGCCGTGTCCTGGTCAGCGTGTGGAGTGAGCCTTAAGGCTGGGAGTGCAGGGGCCACACCCACTGGCCAGGGCTGCCGGGGGCAGCAGGTACCATGAAAATTTCCAACAGGCAAGTTGCAGAGCGGACGTGTGAAATTCATGCATCTACAATTCACGTCGAAGATAAACAGGTGAGAGAAATGTGTGTGCACATGCCCTTGTGTGTGTGCATACATGTTCCACGCATGTGTGTCGTGTGGGGGTTGTGTGTGCTCCATGTGACCCATTTTACTGAGTGTCTTCTCTACAACGTGCTGTTCCAGGCATGGAAATACACATCTAAATAAAAGAGTCTTTGCCCTCCAGCAGTGCATGGTGGGGTAGAGGTTGGAGAGTGTATCGGTAATAAACCATCTACAAATTTAGTGGCTTAAAACTACATTTACTGTTTCTCGGTTTTCCGTGGGTCAACTGGGCGGTTCTTTTCTGGCCAGTTTGGCGGATATGCATGGTCAGCCGGTGGCTCGGCTGAGGCTGGGGGCTCCAGGATGGCCTCATTCACATCCTGGCAGGTGGCAGGCTTGTTGGTCTAGGGATCCCAGCCGAGATGGCCCGTCTCTGCTCCACATGGCCTCTCACGCTCCAGGAGGGGAACCCAGGCGTCTGCACCTGCTGGTCTCAGGGTTCCAAAGTGCACAAGCACCTTCCACACCTCTGCTGTTCACGTCTGCTGCGCTCTCGCTGGCAAAGCCGCTTGTGTGGCTGAACTCAGAATCAGCAACGGAGGGCACGCACGCAGGCAGACGTGAACAAGTTGGGGCCATGATTACAACAATCTACCCGGGAGGGGCAAGAAGATGGAACCTATTTTGGTAGGCAATGTCATAAAAGAAAAACTCTAACAGTCCACCATCTTAATAAAAAAAAAAATAAGTGTTACTTAACTCCCAAGTCAGCTCAGGGGTGGCCAGTTTGGGAACTGACCACCTCTTTCTGGTTCAACGCCTCCCACATGGGAAGAACCTTTTGTGCTCAAGGTTTAATCACGGGCGTTGCTCCCCCTTCCTCTGCCTACAGCACAGGGCTCGGCTGCAGGATAACTAGCTGCCTGTGGATCAGTGTGGCTGTGACAGCGCTCATAAACGGTGTGCGTGTGTGGTGGTGTCGGGGGTACCAAGTGCACTCGGATCTCGGGCCGGGGCATTTCCCGTGTGATGTGGTTCGCTGCGAACGGCTCCCTTTAAGCTCTTTCCGGTGCGTCTGGACGCATCGAGGAGCAGTTGGTTGTTTAGTCCCTGCCATGACCGAGAGCCCTGGGCATCAGGCATCCCAGCTATCCTGCTCTCTGGACACAGAGGAGAACAAAGAGGGGCAGCCCACTCCGACCTGATGCCCGCATGCTCTCACTCCTGCCCATTCAGGGCTGGAGGGTCCCAGGGTGCTGGGCGTAGGGGCACTGGCCCTAACGCTGCCCCTGGTTCGAGGCTGGGGGAATGCGGGCCATCTGTCCCAGACCTGTCACATTCTCGCTTCAGAGTTGCTCAGCGCCCCACCCGACCCCAGATCCCCTTCCGAATGGCTTGCTCCACATTGACCACAGCCGGGTGGATGATTTCCAGGGAGGCTGCGTGTTTGGGGAGGGGACACCTCAGGGAGGAGGAGGTAGTGGCCGCTGCAGAGGGGCTTCATGCTCGGTGAGGGAGGGCCCGTCCCTCGTTTCCAGCCACAGCAAGACAGATCTCCCCTGGGGCCTAACAGGGACTCGTCAGAATCTTATTTCTGAGCACAGACCCACCTCCTTTCCCCCCACCTCCTCTGCATGCCCCTTCCTGCCAGCTCTGCACCCCAGAGGGGCGTGAGAGATGACCCAGTGGGTCGCCTGGAATAAAGTAAGTCATCGGGAAAGAACCTTGATTCATCAGAGGGCCTCGGGCTGCCAAGAAAACCCTCTTGAAGCTTCCTTTCCCTCAGCCGCTGCTTCCCAGGGTCAGGGAATTACTTACAGTTTTATTTATTTATTTTTTTAATATAAACATTCCTTTATTTACATTTTAAAGTCGGAATTATCCTGGGAATTTGGGACTTTAAATAATGGATATGTTGATAAATTTTCTATGGAAACATTTAAAAGCTGTCTAAATTAATATTAGAATCCATTAAACAATCTGCAAAATAATAAAGTAGAATTTGAGAGAAATATCCAAGAATGTAAAATCATATATGCATTAAGAAGAACGTGTTATTCATTTTAAAGAAATGTTTATGATATTTCCTTTTCAACTCTCAGTTTTTTTTTTTTATTAATGTTATGATAGATTACAACCTCGTGAGATTTCAGTTGTACATTTTTGTTAGTCATGTTGTGGGTACACCACTTCCCCCTCTGTGCCCTCCCCCCACCCCCCCCTTTCCCTGGTAACCACCGATCAGATCTCCTTATCAATATACTAACTTCCACCTATGAGTGGAATCATATAGAGTTCGTCTTTCTCTGACTGGCTTATTTCGCTTAACATAATGCCCTCAAGGTCCATCCATGTTGTTGTGAATGGGCCAATTTTGTCTTTTTTTATGGCTGAGTAGTATTCCATTGTGTATATATACCACATCTTCTTTATCCAATCATCAGTTTCTGGGCATGTAGGCTGGTTCCACGTCTTGGCTATTGTAAATAATGCTGCGATGAACATAGGGGTGCAACGGACTCTTGAGATTTCTGATATCAGGTTCTTAGGATAGATACCCAGTAATGGGATGGCTGGGTCATAGGGTATTTCTATTTTTAACTTTTTGAGAAATCTCCATACTGTTTTCCATAGTGGCTGTACCAGTTTGCATTCCCACCAACAGTGTATGAGGGTTCCTTTTTCTCCACATCCTCTCTAACATTTGTCACTCTTGGTTTTGGATGTTTTTGCCAATCTAACGGGTGTAAGGTGATATCTTAGTGTAGTTTTGATTTGCATTTCCCTGATGATTAGCGATGATGAACATCTTTTCATGTGTCTATTGGCCATATTCATATCTTCTTTTGAGAAATGTCTGTTCATGTCCTCTGCCCATTTTTTGATCGGGTTGTTTGTTTTTTTGTTGCTAATCAGTGTGAGTTCTTTGTATATTATGGAGATTAACCCTTTGTCAGATAAGTGGCTTGTAAATATTTTTTCCCAATTAGTGAGCTGTTTTTTTGTTTCAATCCTGTTTTCCCTTGCCTTGAAGAAGCTCTTTAGTCTGATGAAGTCCCATTTGTTTATTCTTTCTATTGTTTCCCTCAACTGAGGAGTTACAGTGTCCGAAAAGAGTCTTTTGAAACTGATGTCAAAGAGTGTACTGCCTATATTCTCTTCCAAAAGACTTATTGTCTCAGGCCTAATCTTTAGGTCTTTGATCCATTTTGAGTTTAATTTTGTGAATGGTGAAAAAGAATGGTCGATTTTCATTCTTTTACATGTGGCTGTCCAGTTTTCCCAGCACCATTTGTTGAAGAGACTTTCTTTTCTCCATTGTAGGCCCTCTGCTCCTTTGTCGAAGATTAGCTGTCCATAGATGTGTGGTTTTATCTCTGGGCTTTCAATTCTGTTCCATTGATCTGTGGACCTGTTTTTGTACCAGTACCATGCTGTTTTGATCACTGGACTTACTTGCAGTTTTGCTTCTCACCCGACCATCCTTGACTCGAGGCTGAGGCGCCCAAGAAGGAGAGGACCGAAGACCCAGGCGTGGAGCAAGGATGGGTGAGCACGCATCCCACATTTGGGAGAGCGGAGGGGGAGCACGAATACAGTGACAGTGACAAGCTGTGTCAATCAGTGATGACATCTGCTTGGCTGTTCTCCGGGCCAGGCCTTGGGCTTCACGCTGGCTCTCCCTTATCTTCATGTCACCCTGGAGGGGCGTCTGCTGATGCCCCCGTTTGGACAAGGAGGAAGCAGAGGTTGCCTGAGCCAGTCTCCTGTTCCAGAGTCCCATCTATTCAACGTCGAGAGATGCTGCCTCTTGGCCCTGGGGTCTGCCCTTGAAGGAAATGAAGATCAACCTCCCAGAGCATGGAGGACCGCACGAGGCGTTCCCAGGGCAGGGCAGGGTGGGTTTGAGGACAGCTGAGGTATCATAAAGGGAGGGGTGAGAATAGGTCTGTCTGGCTCATCGTGGGTGAGACTGGAGCCCCGTGGGTCGCTTCAGAAGCCCGCTCTCCACTGGTGGGAGGTGGTGAAGGGCCCAGGGAGAGTGGGCGCATCCGGGCATGTTGGGGAGGCTTCCACCGCCTCCCAGGGGCTGGCAGGAGCACGTAGGTGGTGGGACACAAAAGACCATGAACAAGAACGAGATCGTGACCTTTCACAAGGTAATACGCCAAACAGCAGAGCAGGGGGAGCGCTCAAAGAAATGGTACAAAGGTTTCTTAACAACTATGGCGTCATGCCCTGAAGATGTGGCCAACAGCTCTCAGAGCCCTCCGTTCCGTCTGGACCCCTCCTTTCTGCCCTTCTGCAGCGGGCGCAAGCTCAGCGCTCGCTCTCGGCCCCTCAGCCTGGGCTGGTACCCTGGCCTGACTCCAAAGACCAGAAAGGCCATGCAGTGTTCTCTCTCCTTTAAGGTCCTCAGAAGCTGTGAGTCATGTGTTCGTATTTTTAGCAACACACAGGAATCTGCTGCATGAAAAAGAACTGGAGGGGGCTGCTTGCACAATTAGCGCAACAAAGGCAATTAATTTAGGTCTAACATACTCGGCTGGAGCGGCTCAGGCAGAGCTCTTTGATCCAGAAAAGGGCTGGTGGGCAGAGCTGGAGGTGCCCCAGGGATGGGGGCACCCCAACACTTCCCCTGGGCAGCAAAGTGGAGCTGCCTCTCCAGGCGGGCGCCTCGCATGGCCTGGAGCCCTGGGCCTTGTGGATGCTGGCCTGGCTCAGGACAAGCCTGCCCCACCTGGAAAGGTCAATGAGTGCGGGTTCCTTCCTGCCGAGTTCTCAGGCCCCTAAACAAGCCGCACGGCCTCCTGGGAGTCCTGCCCTCTTTATCACGTGTGTCTTCACCACCACCACCATCATCATCATCATCCACGGAGAGCTTGACTCATCGAGGCCCCTTGCAGAACATGTTGCACACATTATCTCATTGGATTGATCCTTTATAAGAGCCCTGGGAAGTAGCCACTAAAATGGTCCCATTTTGCAGATGAGTAAACTGAGGACCAGAAAGATTTGGGTCTGACCTCCAAAGAGGTAATCCTGAGAGTAGGAGGAATTCCCAAGTGTTCTCTGGACCCCCTGGTCCCAGTCATGGCCTCAGCTGAGCTATGCTGAGGGGCCACCAACCAGCACAGCCAGAGAAGGAGGAACATACTTAGAGTTTGGGGCCTCCCTCCAAACCCACTCTCCTATTTTTTTCTGAAGTAGACTCTTTTTGAACAAAGGTAGAGCTTTCTTTTGAGTCTTTGCTTAATTAATGCAAATCAGGTGACAATATCTTTGAACTCTGAGGAGTGGGCTCTATGTAGAGAACAGATGGGGGTGGGGTGGGGTCCTCACTTGCCCGGGGTCACCCGGCCTTCTGGAGCTTGGGGAGAGAGAACCTGGGACAGGGGCGAGGACACTCAGGCCCTGCTCCTGCCTCCGTGCTCACCAGCCGTGGGACCTTGGGCAGGGCCCAGAGTCTGCCTGTCTCCAGTCCCAGGGCTGAGGCCGGCCTGACCCGCCTGTGGAGGGAGCAGCAAACGAAACAGAGCCGGTATGGCGGCCTCGCCTCGCTCACCCTGGATCAGTGTCCTGTGGCTGCTGGAACAAATCAGCACAACCTTGGTGGCTTATAATGACAGCAGTTTATTCTCTCACAGTTATCGAGGCTTGCAGTCTGAGATCTGGCAGGGCTACCTCTTGGGGGCTCAAGGGACAATCGGTTCTTTGCCTCTTCCAGCTTCCGGTGGCTGTTGGCCTTCCTCGGCTTGTGGCTGCATCTCTCCAGTTTCTGCCTCTGTCGTCACGTGGCCTCTTCTGTCTCTCGAGTCTTCCCCTGCCTGTCTCTTATAAGGATGCTTGTGCGTGGATTCAGGTCCACTCTATAATCTAGGACGATCTCCTCATCTCAAGATCCTCAACTTCATTATATCGGCAAAGACCCTTTTTGCCAAATGAGGTCACTTTCAGAGGTTCTGGGGATTAGGACATGGGCATATCTTTTTGGGGGGGCCACCACTCAACCACGACGCATCCCCTGTTGGGAATATCCTGGGTCCCTCCCGCTCCTTGGAAAAGCGAAACTTTTGGCCTTGGCCTTCAAGATCCTCTTCAGTCTGGTTCCTGGTCCCCTCTCCAACCATCATCGACATAAACTTACAAAACAGGGATCCTATGCATGTCGTCAGCACCGTCATCATCGTCTTTGTCGTCACCATCATTAAGGACCTCTTCCAGGAGGTGGCATTGTCCAAGAAGAGCCCTGACTTAGAGTCACAAGCCACTCCTCGAGTCTGCACTGACTCTGGCCTCTTGGACATTTGCTCTACTGTTTCCGGGCCTCAGTTTCCCTATGTAATCATTTGATGATCCCTGTAATGAACTGGCCAAGCATCACGCACGTAAAGGAAGGGCAAACCCACGTCTGCCCCCCTTATCTTACAGGCTTGTAGAGGGGACTAAACGCAATGAGGATGGGAAAGCACTCTGGTAAATTAAAAAGTGAGATGCAAATGAGGTGCATGACAATTCTCCTCCCCGGGGATTTGGCCCCCTGGATGCTGGATGGGCCCGAGCCTCCTGCAGTGAACTTGTTCTTCCCACCAGATCAGCTCCCTTTGCTCCTGGAAAGAAAAGCAGGAGGCTTCTAAGAGTTGGAATCATGCAGAGGCGGCTCCTCATATCCCCTGCTTTTCTCAGCTCCGAGCTGTTGCACCCTCTCTCTGGCAGCCTGGTACTCTGGGGAGTCTGGAGGACAACCCCCAGCACACACACATAGGGAGCAACCCTCATGCTAAGAAGCCCCAGCACAGACAGCACCAGCGTCTGAGCTAGGAGGGTACTCCTGACCCAGGCCGGACCCCCAAGGAGCAGACCACTTGGAGAGAATGGCTGTGACCCCAGAGACCCTCCCTGTTACCCCCAAACCACCAAGTCAAAATTCATTCCCTCTGTTGTTAGCAGCATTGGGCATTGCAGGAGAAGCTGCCAATTGCCCACCACAGGGCCGGGTGTGACATGAATCCCCAGAGGAGATTAGGAGGCAGGAGCTGCTGGTTGGGGATTGAAGGCCACGTGCAACGGCATCCACATCACTGTCAAGTGGGCGAGGCATACAGAGACCCAGGCTGTTCCAGTTCGACCTTCCCCACATCCACCCGGTCGCCTCATCCTGGTGGTCTCTCCTGACAAAGCTCCCACCTCTGTCCAGCTTACACATGCACGGTGGCAGCCCGTCCCCCACCCCATTTAGGCCTCTCAGCGTGCTGAACGCTGATCTCATGACGGTCCTATGGCACTTCTCTGAGTTTTGTTTTTTAACTCTTTATGAGTGTGGAAATAGCAAGATTAAATACATTTTTGAAAAAGTCTGAAGCACCCGTGAGCTGTCTGCCTAAGACCACCATTTCCGTCTTGGCCGCTTCCCTTCCCGCCCATCTCCATTGCACACAACTGCTTGTGGTCCCCGGCTGCCTGTTTCAGGGCCCCCAGATTTGATCGAATTGGATTTCCTCAAATGCTGCGGTGTGTTTATCACCTCCCTGCCTCCCGGACACAGAATCCTTAGCACCCAGATCTTCCAACTCACCTCCTGAATGTCACTCCCCTCCCGCCTTGTACCCTGCTCCTTCCTGCCCTGCTGGCTCGCTCTTCCCGGCACACCCCTCCCTCTGGCCAGGACCGCGGCCCCATGTCTGCCTCCCCGTCTCGAGGTGCCATCCAGTCCCTCTCACCCTCTTCTGCGGTGCTTCCCCAACAATCCTAGTTCATTTCCTCGACTTCGGGATACTGACCATCTCTTACCAGGTGCTGAGAGTTAGCCTTTAATGTGTTGTATTATTTCAAAAAAAAAAAAAATATCAGAAAGGGTTATCTAGGCTGTGGCATTATGAACAACATTTTATTTTCTTCTTTACACTTATAGTTATTAAAGAAAGTTGAATCCATTTTCAGTTTTTCCAATATTTCATCATGAAGATTGTCAACAAGGCCATTTAGAGGAAGTTCTCTCTCTCAGCTCACTGGTCTGTTCAGTTGCGCAGGGTGTCGTCCTGCATGCGGCCAGGTACACCTGCTGGGCAGGTGTTGCCCAGGATGTTTGGGATGACGACTGCTGTGTGTTACCAAGGGTCCTCTCTATGATGAGATCTGTCTTTCCCCTTCCTGGGGCCCACCATGAGGACAAAGAAATAACGTTTACTGAACACCTGCCTTATGCAATGGACTATTCCAGGGGCAGTAAATTCTCAGGCCCCAAGTGTCATCAGACCTGCGTGGGTAGCAGACCTGTAACCATACCCAAGGCGGGCTGCTCAACAGAAGAGATGAGAGTCAAATGGAGGAGGGGACCAATTTGGCTAGGGAGGTGACCTTCTACCCGGTGGTGACATTGCAGCTGAGGCCTGGGTAGGCGCTTGCTAAGCTGAGCAGGGCTAAGAAGGAAGAAGCTTCCAGCTTGAGGAAATGGAGGTGGGAAAGGGCAAGCGCACTTCAGGTCTCTGCGTGGCTCTCCTTGGTCAGAGGGCAGGAGCAGACCAGAGAAGGAGCTGGAAAGCTAAGTCCAGGTCAGATGGCAGAGGCGGTTGGGCTCCAGGGTCAGGATTTTGCATCAGATGTTCTCAAGTGGAAATGGCTGGGGGTTCCACCGCGAGGAGAAAGATCACTCTGCTGGCAGCAGCCAGGGACGGGAAAGAATGTAGGGGTGGCGGTGGGGACTGAGGAGGGGCAAGGCAGTAGCTCAGGGGAGATGATAGAAGCCCACCTTGTCAGGAAGGTGGAGATGAGGTCAGAAAAATTCAGGAGGTAGAATGTCAAGATCATGCAGGTGCTGACAGACCCAGCGTGCCGAGGCAGGGAGAACAGAGGCCTGCGGGGTCCCCACCGCTTCAGGAAGAGCATCTTGTCGATCCAGAGGTGGGCTCAGTCCTAACACCTCCCTGCAGCTCAGTGGAGCCAAAGTCCCGCCTGCAGATTCCTGGGCTCACAGAAGACCTGGGGTGCGGCGGGGGGGTCGGGGGGGCACCGAGGGAGGGCTGGGGGCCAGGTGTCTGCTTCTGTGCACATCAAGGAGAGAACCAGACCTTTTGGGAAGGTCTCTGGTTTTGTCCAGAGGAGCGTCAGCCCTTCTCCCATCCGTCTTTCTTCCTTCACTCTCCCATTAACCTGGTGGGGGGACCTTCCCCCGACTTTTTTTCCACTTTAGCCTCCTCTTCTGTATTGTTTTGTGTTTTTAAACCTCTGTGCCCAGCTCCCATTATGGAAAGCGCTGTTTATGTCCAGGGCCCCTTAAAAAGGCAGCTAACGGCTCCCTGGCTGCGGTCCTCTCTGCTTGTTTCCCTGGCAACCGGAGGCAGGGAAAACAGAACCTGTCAGATGGAAAATGTCAGTTACAGCGGATCTAGGGAGAGAGGAAAGGGGGGGAGTGGGGGGGGAGGGAGGAGACGGAGGGAAGGGGCGGGGGAGGGGGTGGGGCAGAGCTGGCAGGACCTCTGGGCTCATCCCTGCCGCCCACCCCAGGTTGGTGCCCTGGCCCAGGCGAGCCAGTGGGCAGGGAGGCTACTTCTTGAATGAGGGGGCTGCCCCTCAGAGCAGGGGCCTCGAGCAGTGGGGAGGAGACTGCCAAACAGGATTAGCGGGCCGGTGCCGGAGGCAGCCATGCCCTGCCCGGCTGATTATCACATTGTTTCAGGGGTAATTGGTCGGCTTCGGCACGGAGCGCCGCGTCCTAGAAGCCCCTCCAGCCTCGCGCTGAAGCGCAGTCTGGGCAGCAGGAGGGGAAGGTTCGGGGAGGAAAAAGATATCAAATCTTGGCCATCCAAAGGCTCTGGAACCTGCTCCCTCCGCCCTCCCTATTGATCCCCATTCTTTGCTTTGTATCGATTGATCAGTGGCTCTGCTGAAAAGAGGAATTGCTTTTTAAAATGGCTGGGAAAGAGGTTCAGACATAGCGTTAATACTAGTCAAATCAGGCCCCTCGGAAAGGATGGCGGGGAAGCGGAAACAATAGAAGGAGGTTGGCTGAGCAGCCTAGGATATGACGGCGGGAACAGCAATCGGTGACTGCGGCTGGACGCCAAGGAGGTGTGCGCGGGGCTCCGGAGAGCAGGGCGAGCGCGGGAGGGTGTGCGCGTGTGCGCGCTCGCGCGCGTGGGTGGGTGGTGGGCATGCGCTCTCCGCGATCTCCTGCTGTTGTCCTCCAGAAGGTCCTGGAGCCTCCCCAATCTCCTGATTTCCAGGGAGAAACTCCGGCCCTCCCTGGGCCCAGTGGACCCGAGAGAGACTCGAGAGAAGACAGGCTGCCGCCCGCACTGTGTGCTTGCGTTGCTATTCGGATGGTGTTTATTTAAAATAAAATAATTTTTAAAACCCAACAACATCCTGGGAGGGGGAGGTGGCAGGCTGAAAAGGAGGAGGAGCCAGGGCTGGCTCGTTCATCCTGAGAAGCTTAAGCCCCAGGGCGAGGCATCCAGGAAAGGGGCCAAGGGTGGGGGCGGGGGTGTCGTCAAATCTCCTGCTGGGTTATCTGGGGGAGTCTCGGCGGAGGCTCCCTCTGCAAGGCTGGATGAGCCTCGCCAGGGAGGTCCTGCTTCAAGGATCTCGCTGACCTTAGGCGCCTCTGACTGGACTGACACTGCCTTTCTGGCACGAGGAGTACAGCCCTTCCTCCAGCCCTGGCTGGGCGCAGGTGCAAGGACAACCTTAACAACACATGGCGCCTTTAATCTCCAGTCCCACGTAAAACTCCTTGCAAAGGAATCAAACAAAACATCCAAATCGAAGACAGAAAATGCAATGCAACGTCAACAAAACCAGACGCGACTGGTCTCCAGTCTTCAGACTTTATTATTTGCTCTAAAGATGGCAGCTTGAGGCAGCAGCAGGGGAGAAGAACAAAAAACAATTATTCTCTGTCCTTTTCCGCTGCCGTCTCTCCTTCCAGTGTTACCTGGCCGGGGGCCCTGCCCCTTTCTTCCGTCTTTTTCCGGGGCTCAGGGGACTCCCCAAGGACCTCATAGTGGTGGACATCATCTGGTCGGGAACACTCTCAGCCGAGACCTGGTGGCCCTGGCCACTGAAGTGATTGTCCAGTCCGTGCTGTCCCTGAATGTCGCGGAGACAGCTGCCCTGCTAGTGACCGCATAAATCACCGCTCCACGCACCTCACTCAGAGACCATATGGACCTTCCTGTCAGACTTGAATTACGACATTTGTCATTGTGATTGACAGTTCCCTTCCCGTGGAAGTTGGGGAACAGCCCGGCTACAATTACATCTTATATAATAAAATGAGGGAAATAAAAAAGAGGTCATTATTTCACGAATCTGGTCTCTGCCAGTTGGCTAAGGAGGTAATCTTTATTCCCACGGCTCCTGCACTATATTATTTTATTAAGAGTTAACCCTCGATTATCCACATGTGAGCCAAAGAGACGATTTTATTCCCATAGCTTTTAGGTTTTATTATTTTATTATTGTTGGGTTGGCTTTGTCCCGGGCTCCATTCTGGGCCCGGAATTTTCTCAAGTGCCCCTTTTGAAGTATGTGCAATAAAAGTTTATAATCTCACTGTCGCTTCTTCTGGGGTGGGTGGCTGTTTTTTTTCATTGTGGTAAAATACACAGTACATAAAATTTATCATTTTAACTATTTTGAATACAATTCGGTGGCACAATTCCGTGGCATTTAGTGTACTCACGATGTGGTGCAAGCATCACCATTCTCCAGTTCCCAACCGTTTTCGTACCCCAAAAGGAAACCCCCTAATAAGCAGTTACCGGCTCTTCCTCCCTCCCTGGCCCCTGGAAACTGCCACTCTGCTTTCTGTCTCTACAGATGCTCCTGCTCTAGACACTCCATATAAATGGAACCGTGCCATATGTGGCCTTTTGTGTGTGGCTTCTCACTTCCCATAATGTCTTCAAGGTTCCTCCCTGTGGTAGCGTGTGTCAGAACTTTGTTCCTTTTTATGGCTGAAATAATATTCTGGTGTATGGACCACATTTTGTTCGTCCATTCAGCGGTTGATGGGCTGGTGGGTTGTTTCCATCTTTTGGCTATTGGGAGTGGTTCTGCTATGAATGTCTGCGTCCAGGTTTTTGTTTGCACACCGTTTTCAGTTCTGTTGGGTAGTATATTCCTAGGCATGGGATCGCTGGGTCTTATGGCATTCCGTGTGTAACTTACTGAGGAGCCACCCAACTGTTTTCCATGGCAGCTGCACCATGTCATGTCCCCCCCCAGTAGCGTATGAGGGTTCCAACTTCTCCACATCCTCACCAATGCTTGTCAGTTGGATTTTTGGCTCCGTCAACTCTTCTTTGTGTCAGTGTAGAAAACAGGGTTTTCAAGGTCAAGCTCTTGCCATTTGCCTTGCCTTTGACCTTGGTGCTGTTGTCACTGTTTCATCCTGTGGTGCCCTTCTACCGTGATGGATAGTGGAGTGGGGGGGGGGGGGCGTTAGCAGGAGTATTGTAAATGTCCTCTCCTCGGGGTGCCATGGGGAGCCCCCCAGGGCAGGCTGACCTTGGGGCATCGCCAGGCAGGAGGCCTTTGGTCTGGTCATGGAGGCCTTGGACTCTGGGAAGGAATCCCCTGTTGGCCATAAGCTACATGGCCTTGGGCAAGTTACCTTCTGGAGCTTGACTTTCCTCTCTGGAAAATGATGTTGCAGACCCTGTTGGGCCCCGTGGCCCCTTGACTTTCACCTCCCTGCCTGAGACAGGGTCCCACTGCATAGATTCGCAGGACAGAAGCGTGGATGAGTAATGCCCCTGGGAGCAGCCCGCAGCCATGGGTACACAGCGGGCTGGCGGAGGAGCCTCTGAGGTTGGGGGGTTCTTCTGAGGCACTCGTCCTCTGTCATCTCCCAGGGATCGCCACTGGAATGGAGCTCCGTTTCCCACGGTGATAATTATATGAATGAGGCCGCCTCCTGTCCCCACCTTCCCACAGGCGCTTCCTGCATTCCACTCCTGATTAAATGACTTGCACTCCAATCCTGGCCCCCAAGTCTGCTTCCCAGGGACCCAGCCGCGACCTGTGTGGATAGGAGTATCCACGCGAATTGAGCAGGTGCTGGGCGCACAGTGAGCCCTCAACGGACATCAGTGGTCGTCCTCACTGTTTAAATGGATGGTAGCAGGTTGTAACTATCAGTCTGTTTTGGAGAGCTTATCTCCCCACAGGAAGAAGTGAGCTGGAAACAAGTATGGAGGCAGCTTCATTTCAGCACAATTTTCTTATTCTACTCTCAGACCTCAAAGAGACACGTGAGACAGAATCCTGGGCGTTTATCTCAGGAGGACAGCACCCAGCTTCGACAGTGGTTTGGTTTCCTGCCCAAAATGCATTTTTCCGAGGCCGAATCACAGACGAGCAGGCTTCCCCTTTGAGTAGGCCCACACAGGTGGAGAAGGCCGTTGGGTGCGATAATACTGGTCTGGAAGCAAATATTGGCTTTAGATAATCCGCAAAGTGGATAATCAGCCATGGAAAATCGAGAGGAGGTCACGCTTATTTATAGCCACTCTGATAGCGACAATCACTGGGGGAAGAGGCTTAGTAGTGGGGAGAGCTGAAACCTGATGATGGAGTGAACCCAAACCTGGGCAGAGCAGGAGGGGCTCAGCTCAGCGGGGTCCTCAGTAGCCCCTTGCGAGATGGGGAGGTGGCCAGCCAGGCCTGACTGCTGGAAGGGACACATCTTCTCAGCCCTCTTTTGCTCACACATTCCACCGTCCTTCAAGAGGTGTGATCATCGTTCTAAGTCAAGTGCAGTATCGTTGGGACCTAAATTTAAATGCCCCCACCCTTTAAAGACGGAATACTTTTTAACAGGGCTCCCAGACTTCACATCTGTTATCAGAATCCCCAAACTCCATTTCCCCACCGGACTTTCTTCCCCTGAGGGCTCTGTTTAGCACGGGCTCAGGACAAAAGTTGCACAATCAAAGCGGAGCGATAAATGGTTCTCTCTCTACCCAGTTTTCAGGACTGGCTCTTTTGGATGGAGAGGGGCTCAGAGAGGACTTGGGGAGATGTGGAAGGAGAGCACAGGGGCAGGAAGGATCAAGGAATTGGTCAATGGCACAGGTCAGCCTGCAGTTGCCGAGCTTGCCGTCCCCTTGCCGTCCCCTGGCATGTGCTCATGGGTACTTACTAATTATCTTGCGTGAAAATAAAGTTTCTCTAGCAAGCTGCTCTGCCCTCCCAGTTCCCAAATTCATAGAGAGTGGCAGCGCCTCGAGCCCCTGCCTCTTAGATCTCCGTCTTCTCATCACGATGTGTTGGCACTGTCCAGTGAGACAGAGAAACTGGTCCCATGTGGACCCTTACCTGGTCCTCCAGCGGACCTCTGCCCAGACCTGGGTCCCGCTCAGACTTGGTCAGGACCTGTCTCTCGGCCTCCTGCCCCATTTGCTGGTCATCTCCACTCATCCCTACCAGTGTGCCCTCCCTCCCTCCCATCACCAGGTGCCTCCAGCAGGCAAGAGGTGGAGTGTAGAGTGTAGGGGAGGGGTTAGTGATGGGTAATAAAATTAGTGAATTTTATTGTATGGAAATTATACCTTAACAAAGCTGACCAAAAAGAGAAAAATATTTTTAAAAAGGAAATTATCCTGCCCTGCCAGAATTGGAGGAAGAGGGCCAGCATTCAGAAAGTGGGTGGCGGATAAAATGCCAAAATACCTAGATTTTTACTCATTCAGAGTGCTCCCGGTTCTTCCCAATTTCTACAAGCCAGGTTTACTCAATGTACTTTAAAACAAAGGAATGAAGCCTTCAGCTCATCTGGGCTCCTACCCATTCACCCTCTAGAATATGCAAGGCTGCTGCAGTCCTGGCTGTTTCCAGCTGGCCTCTCCCGGCTCTGAACTTGTGTCCTTGCGCCGTGGCGGCCACCAGTCTGCTCTTGCTGGCTGGGAATATGATGTTCTGGATTGCAGGGCTGAATTTTTCTCCGCACTTTCCCTGAGTTCTTTATGTAAATCCCTGCTTAGTGGCCGTCACCCACTCCATCATAGAGACCCATCAAATGAACCAGAGGAGCCCATAAATTATTGCATAAACCATTCCAAACAATAAAGGCAATTTTACTTACTGAACCATTAAATTTACATACTTAAATTAGACCCAACCAGACGAGCGCAGGGATGTCTTGGGGCCAGGCAAACAATGAGTTTCGAGAAGTGCTTCTCGTGTTTCCCCACCTCTCACATCAAATTAATGAGGTGCTTCAATTTAATCATCGTTACAATCACGTCTTTATTTAGTCACTTAGCTGGCTTTGACCTGCTGCCTTGGGCAGCCTGGGAGTCACCCCCTGTGTCCTGGGCAGAGGTCAGCAGGAAGCCGGGGGGTGGCTCGAGGCTGCTCTGGCCCAGGGATGCGTCTGACAGTGGATATCGTTTCTGCCTCCAGGATTTATTTGAGGCCTGCTTGTGGTTTTGTCACATGTGGACCGCCAACGTTTGGGAGACGCATAACACCCCCGGGGGTGCCCCTTGCCCCTACATTGAATCTGACACTGAGTCCAGCCAATGACATCTTTTAAATATTTCTTGGGTCTTCACCTCATTTCCATTCCTAAGACCAGTGTCCAAGTTCAGGCCCCAAACTTTTTCCCCTTCATGTTAATCCAGCTTCATGCCCTGGCTGCCAGAGCAACTTAAGGAAAATCTAAATCTGCCATCATCTGCTCCAGCTGAGAGCCATTCAGTAGCACCCACTGCCTCTAGGAGAAAGACGGATTCCTGGGTGTGGCATTCAAGGCTCCCCCTGCCCGTCCCTCCCCCCCCCCACCATCTGCTCTTCCAGTTTTGTCTCCTGTCGCTCCTCTGCCGTGACCTTCACAGTCCACGGCAACCAAACTACCTGGAGCCCCACGTGCCTCCCACAGCTGACTGCCACGCTCCTCAGAGACTCCCTTATGTGAAGCCCAGGCCTAGACTGTCCTTCCACCTCTATTGTCTTCTGTACCTGTAATTTCTCCTTTAAAACAGTGGAAGCGTCGGTTCTTCCATCTCCTTCGTGCGCATTTCCAAATCCTCAGGTCGGGCTAACTGCCCCAGGCATCTCATGGGCCCCCTTCTCTCACTCAGCTGTGTATTTGGAGCCATCAGGTGATACGCCTGTCTAGGGTGACTCAGATCCATGTCTGAGCTCTCAGTAGACAGCAGAGTCTAGCACACAGGGACGCTCCAAAGTCTGCTAGGGGAGAGGAGAGGCAGCCGCAGGCTCTGCTCCTGGCCCTCTTCCTGCGGTCACCCTCTGCAGCCCTTGGCCTCCAGGCATGCTCCTTTGTGCCTGAGTTAGATCAGGGGCAACCTGGTGGAGAAACGCTCCCACGGTCACAGGACTGGGGCCCGCGCTTCCCAGGTGCTTTTTTGGACAGTGGTGGGAATTGGGTTATAGTTGCGTGATGCCTGGAAACCACCCAGAATGCACCGGGAGATTCCTCGGTTCATCAGCAGCGGCTCCTCAGTGCGCGGCACCCGGTCATTTAAGAAGCGGTCAGGACAGAGCCAAGCGTTAAACCGCAGGGGAGGGAGATTTGGGCATCACTCAGGGGCTCTGCTAGCTGTTTGGGGGTGGACGTCTCAGCTCCCTGCTGGGGTCACCCCAGTTCCCTTCCAAAGGGGGGCTCAGGGGCCTGGCTGCCTCTGCTCGTCCATATCCAAGCACATCACTATCTTTTCACAAAGTGGAGGTTTGGAGAGCACAAACAACCCCTAAAAGGTGCCGGTTTGCGTAGATGCTAGTGTGATCACTGGCTGCTCCCCACGGGGCGGGAGTGCCTGCCCCCAGGGCAGCGAGGGGCCTTCTTGTCTGTCTGCCACTCCCCTCCGTCTTCCCCACACCCACCCAGATCTCTGCCTGGGGTGTTTGGGAGAGAAATGTCAGGCAAGCCCCACCTGTAATTCTAAATTTTCTCATGGCCATGTTAAGCAAAAAGAAACAGATAAAATTTCATTTAATAATATATTTTATTTAACCCAATATATCCAAGATAATATCATTTCCACATGTAATCAGTATAAAAATTGTTCATAAGATATTTTGCATTTGTTTCTGTGCGAAGCTTTTGCAACCCAGTGTGTGTTTTACACCTGCGGCCCCTCTCGGTTTGGACTGGTCTCGTTTCCAGCGCTCATGAGCCACGTGTGGTCAGTAGCTGCCTAACCGGACAGAGCAGGTGTTTACCAGCTGGCATCAGAAATGCCCCTGTGGAAGCGAACATCCTGAATTCTATCGCTTGCCATTCCTCCCATTAGGTGTGCGGGGGAGGCAGGAGCAGGCCAGCATCAGTCATTCCCACCCCCTCCCCCGGGCAATACCCAGGTGGCAGCAGGAGAGGAGGAAGAGCAGGTGTGGAGCCCCAAGGGTCTCGGGTGCAGTTAACACTAAATACACAGTCTCAGCAGAGGCATCCAGAACGAGTTGGTTATCAGCTCTGGGGACACAAAGACACCTTAAAATCAGGACCCCATTGACACTGCTGTGGAGGAGGCAGAGACGACAGACAGGCTCTTTCCCTGGGGCCCTCGGGGCGAGCCCAGCCCAGGGCCATGCCCATCATCCTGGGGGTGGGGGACTTACACACAGCCCCCACCCAGCCCGGCGGGCATCTCACCTGGGAGCCCAGGATTCCCTGTGCAGCCACGACACTCACTCACAAGCGTCGTGATTAAAGGCTGGATACCCTGGTGTGAAAACCATTTTAAAAATGGCATTTTTGTCACGGACAGTGTTCCGCATACAGTAAAGGTCACAGCTGATAAGAGCATTATCCATATTTCTTGGGTAAACATGCTTAACCTTGTACAGCACGATTCCTACGCGGACGGGCAAGCTGTCTCCTGCGCTTCAGAGGGCCCGGCGGCGTGGATTCTTTGCCAAAAGGGATGAAAGTCCACGGCGATGGCACCACGCAGGGGCTGCAGACAATACAGAGAATTGGCTGCCGGCCTCTCGCTGTGTCTGCGGGCACAGGGCACGAGGCCCCACAGCCTGTGAAGGGCTGCTGAGAAAAGGAAGTTCTTCTGGACGCCAGCAGCTGCTCTCGCCAGCTTTGATTTCCTCTGGATGGCTTTGGAGGGGCCTCCCCCATCGGGCTGGGGGTCGAGAGGGAGGAGTGAGTTCTCAAGCCTCAGCTGCCCCGTCTGGTGTGTGGCCTCCTTGCAGCGTGGCCTCCACAGGAATGCAGAAGTGGCTCGTCTGCTTGACAAGGAGGGGTTGGGTGAGAGAATGGCTTTGAGACCACAGAAGGCAGATGACCGGACAACTGCACAGACCGGAAGCCCACGCTGTGGGAGATACCGCAAAATAGGGTCAGCCCTCGGTCTCAGCAACTCATGGCACGCGTCTGATCTGCCGGGGTCCCGGGAGAATGGCTCACACTCACTGAGACTTATGCAAAGGAGCACGGGGCGGTGGGGCCGCAGGCTAGGAACCTCGGGCTGTGAGAGCGAGCAGAGCACTTTGTGCACGACCTCCTGGCTGCGTCCTCCTTGCACCATCGCCCACTTACCCCCCATCACTGCTGCACATGCGTGGTGCTGGGGCCTCTTTCAGAGGCTCCTCACTGCTGTTCCTGCCTCATAGCTGGTGTCCTGCTGTCTATTTTCCATCTCGAACCAGTGTCTGAAAACCAAATCCAATTATAGATCCCTGTGCGCTTTCAGCCTGTGAGAGGCCTTAACACAGGATGACGTCCATACACTAATGTGGCTTCAGGCAGTGGTGTGCTGGTAAACCTTTGAGAACCAGATCTCCGAAAAACGAATGTGTGTGTGTGTATGTGTGTGTGTGTGTATTATAAATTTTACTGATATGAAGGATGTGTGGCACAAATTTACAAATAGTAAAATATACAATATTCCTTATTGTAAATGCCATACAGCCAACTGACACTCAGAATGCTTTGGTCGATTTTGGCTGCATTTTTATATCTATAGCCAACCCTGTGGTTGCCATTCAACCTTAATTTGACAACCTTTTTTTGTGACATTCACAATGTACCGGCAGTTAAGCCCATTTTAAGTGGAATCTGTATTTTTAACATTCTATCACTTTTTTAAGTCTCGACAACTAACAAAGCTATGTAATTCAGGCCCTGATTTGCAGAGTTTGCCAGTTTCTGTGGTGTAAACCCTCCTGTTACGGCCAGTTTCAAACTAACAATGTGCCGTGGTTGAAGGCGGAGTTGGAAGAGCTGTGCTTAGTGATGGTAATGTTCCCACCAGACAGATGCAAGAAGCGTCAATAATCTCAAGAGCTAGCCACTGATAAAACGTAGTGAAATAATTAGGAAGTGAAGAGTTTTGAGTTTTTATTAGCATTGTTTTTAATAAAATGTATTTAATTGCAAGTTTAATTGTAAGTTTGTTAAATGGCCCGGTTTAACAACCAGTTTACAAACTTCCTGAGGGTAAACCCTCGGGTTCACAGCAGGCGGGAGCGGCTCCAGCGCACCGCTGCCGGGCCTCTGCCTGCCCTTCGCTGTCACCTCAGGCTGCTGGCTCTGTGCTCTGGTTGGACTGGGTTTCTCTGAGCTCTCCCTGCCCTCGGAGCCTCACACTACAGTTTCCTCTGCCTGAAACTCTCCTCTCCTGTCCCTGTGCCCAGATGTCTCTGCCTCCCCTCCTCTTCCCTCCCCACATCTCCTCCCCTCTCCTCTCCTCCCGTATTTACTGCTTGTAGGTTCCATCTTGGAGCCTGGGGTTTAAATAACTCACAGTATTATCTTACCTCCAGCTGCAGCACATAACCTCAGTGCCTGCTATTTGTAACTGTCACGGAGACTTCTCTACATTGAGCCCCAGATTCCCACTGCCCTTGCTGAGCCACCAAGGTGCGGGCAGTTTGGAGACAAAGGGGGCCGGCCCGGGAGCTCCCTCCCTCTGGCCTCAGTCCCACCCCGTCCCGCAGGGACCGGATTGCAGGTCAGCAAGAAATGGTCTCTGGTTGGCTTTGTGGTGCCCTGAGCTTTTCCCACGCAGCAAAGACATTATCAGAAGGTCACGTCAAGAACGTGAATGTTAGAGGAGAGTGACAGAAGTGACCAACGGGTTAGGAAAAGGGAAGCATGAAGAAGTCTCAGGAAACTCGGACTTTCTGCCTCGTCCTTCTCGACTGGAAAAGCATCGCAGTGCCTGTAAGGCACAGACGCCGTGCCGGCAACGGGAATGCTTTCTAACGAGAAAGTGCTGTACACACTGCGTCACCGGGCTGAGAGGAGCGAGGGGACGGATTGGTTCATTCATTCATTCATTCATTCAACACACGCTTGAGAGCCTTGTGTCAGGTGCTGAGAGGGACTCCACGCTTCCCCTCCTGAAGGACTACTGGTCTGCCCTTCCCATTTTTCCAGGGATGGAGATAGGAGAAATCCACCTGGAACAGAGAGAACAGGGAAAAACTTCATTGTAAGTCCCAGTCTTCACTCTGGAAGTGAATTATGAAAATTACCCCTGACTCCAACTTCCAGATTGGAGTACCGAGTGAGACGCGGCTCCGTCCCAAGGCCCAGGGACAGAGGCTGCCCGGAACCAGGAGGGCGTCCAGGAAAGTGCTGGATCTGGGCCCACTGTCTCTGCCTGGGGCTTAGGGGCCATCCACCCTCACCTCGACAGGACAATGGCGTTCTCCCTGGGCTTGCTGACCTTGGCCTTGCCCCTCCCCTTCCGACCTTCTCTCCTTTCCCACCCCATAGGGCCAGCCTCAGACCCGGTACAGTCCTTCAGGCCCCTGCTTCCTCAGCCCGGCACCTCCTGCATGCTTCCTTCCCTGGTACCACTGCCATGCCCGCGTGTCCCCCTGCTGTTTCTTGCCTTTGTGGCTTTATCTCACGGTGCCTCTATTGGCGTTCTTTCTCCCTTCTTAACCACGTCCACCTGGCCAGCTCCTTTTCTTGCTTAAACCCATCTCTGCTGTCATCTGGCTCAGGAAGCCTTCCCTGGCACCCTGCCCACGAGCAGAGACGAGCAGCCCTCCTCCATGCACCCTTTGAGCAGTGCACTGGCTTTGTCACCTAGGACGTGGCCTGTGCCATATTGGATGTGACACTCTTGTTCTCATCTTTGCATCTTCATCACTTAGCACGGGCACACACAAGGCCAGTGCTAATTGCACGGTGAATAAACTGAAGGAGACATTGGGGGCAGGGCCTTGCCTCCCCACACAAGGCAGCAGGCCTGCTCCGTGGTGGGCACCGCTGGCGTTTGCTGCATGAATGGGTGGCAGGGTAAGTGAGTACATGGGCGAGGCATGTGTGAGCAGGCATGTGCGTGCGGACATGTGTAAGACCGGCACGCACGCTGCCTGGGTGTTGGGCACGTGGGGAGGGTGTAAAGCAGGTGTGTGCCTCTTGTTTGCAAGCGTGCATGGCATGCGCGATTGAGCATCCCTTATAATGGCCTTATTTTGGCTTCTCTAAATTGACTCCTAATGCGCTCAAGTGGGGCCCTGGCATCTTTGGGGCTGGAAATTCCGGAGGCCGCCGTAATTGTTCTTGCTAATTACCAGGAAGCATCGAAAAGAGGAGATCTTTTTCCTCCTCCTCCTTAACTGGATTTTGTTATGCTAATCAGAATTGTATAAGCTGTTGCTCTTGAACCTGGAGAGTTGGAGAAACATTTGCATTAATACCTGGGAAGCTGCCACAGAAGCCGGTTATTATTTTAATGAGGTTCTTGTCATCGAAGAGATGCTCCTGTCTAGGGGCTGACTTCAGGGGTGTGTGTGCACACGTGGGTGTGAGCGTGTGAATGCGTGTGTGCAGGTACCCCCATGCGTGTGCGTTGGTGTGCTCTTTGAAGGGCCTGCTGTGTTTTGACCCTTGGAGGCCCAGTGAGTCAGCAAGTTTCGTTGCCTCTCCAGCGCAAATCCTCGGCCCTCCCCGTCCTGGGTAGCCGGGGGCCGAGCCAGGAGGGCAGAAATAGTCAGCTCTTAGATTCTGGGCTTCACTTTTCCAGTTTGTTGGCAGTGTTAAGGAAACATCACCCACGCTGTTTTCCAGATTGGAGAGAGAAAGGGGAGGCCGTGTCCCTCTGGAGTCCCCAGGAGCCGCTAACGGAGAGGACAGGGACTTGGTTCACCACTTGCCCCTTTCGTGCTCAAAACCTCAGGCCCTTCCCACAACCTCCTCTGGCTGCCGTGGGCCCAGCGTCTCCCTGCGTGAGGAGGACGGGAGTGGAAACACATGCCTTACAAGGCACCAGGAGAGGGTGGGGCTCTCTTGAGAGGGGAAGCAGCACGAGCAGGAAGAACGGCCTGGTGCTGTTTGCCCGGACCCTCCGGGAGGCACAGCATCTGGCCCTGCCTGGACCCACCTCACCGTGGCCTTTTGGTGGATGAAGATGGAGTGTGAGGGCTGAAGCAATGCTTTCGCCCACCAAGGAGCCGTCCACGGCCTCATGCTGCTCCCCTCCAGCCCCATGCGTTCATCCCAGGGACCGACTCCCAGTACAGTGACTCTCACTCTCTAGTGGAATCTCTCCCCATTCTCCCCTCCCCTTCGCCAGCATCCCCTCTCCTGCTCCCCGTTTCCCCCACCCAGCTTCCCTTTCAAAGCCCAGGCTCAGGGAAGCTCAGAGAAGCTCACGGAAGCTCCACGAGTCTGAAAACCTTACGAAAGCCCTGGTTGTCAACTTTGCCTGATTTTCTAATTTCATCTCTTACAAGCTTTCGGGATGCTAACATGATTAAGTTCTTCACACAATTTATTAGCATCATGTTGGAAATCCGGTGGTATATTATACTGTCTGAGTAATCCAATTAGCAAAATGTATTTATTTAACGGGAGTATTAGCCACATGCGAGTCCCGCCCCAGCCGTCTCCACTCTCGTCTGTTTCCCCATGGAAGGGACTTGCGTCAACACGGGAGACTGTGACGGAGCGTGAGGCAGCCCAGGTTCCAGGGTGGGAGGGGGTGCGGGGTGGCCAAGGATGCCCCCGTTTGGGCTGGGAGAGGGTGAGTCATGCAGATACAGATGTTTGGTGCTGAGACTGGATGGTCCAGTGGGAAGAGCGTGAATTCAGGCGACTCTGGGTTCAGATTCCAGCCTTGCCACTTGATCCTAGCTCTGAATCAAGACCGGGCAGCTTCTTGAGGTTTTCTGCATCCCGGTTTCCTTATTATCTGTGAAATGGAGACAAGAAAACCCTCCTGAAAGGGTGGCTGTGAAAATTCCATGAGACAGCGGAGGGAGACCGGACTGGTGCTGGGCTCACAGTGGACGCATGCCCATCCAATCCTGTTGGCATCAAGGACTGGGGCCCACTCCAAATGCCTTGATGACAGATGCTGCTGCCACGACACCACCATGGAATCACCTCCCGTTGTCATGGTTACCAGCATCCGGTGGGGCACCCACGATGAAGGTGGGTGTGGTGGGCACTGGGAGGACAGCTCCGTCTGGGGGTATTTGCTCCAAGGCTCACCACCTCACTTCCAACTCCCCCCAGACTGGGTGCCAGGTGCTTCCGTCCCTGATTCCACTCCTCATCGCAGCCAGCCCTGCAAGGTGGGCACCCTCAGCCATCCCCTCCAACCGTCACAGTCAAAGCTGCAGGAACCTGGGCTGGCCTAGGCTCCTGGGGCCCCCTCCAGGGACCAACTTCCAGCCAGTCCCCAGCCACCATCCCCAGGAAGCATTCAGCTCCTTCCCCAGATCATTGAACTTCATTCTTCCCATCATTCCTCTAAACAGCAGGGGCATAGGGGCAAAGGGGGTCTCTCTTTCAGCCAGGGCCAGCCTCAGGGGCCAGTGACCCCTACACAAGGGCCCTTGTGGGAAGCTCCCTGACCTCAGAAGGGCCCTGCTTTTACCTTCCTTCTCTTAAAATACTTACGAATAACGATTGCCGTCCTGAAGTTCTCACCACTTTCTTAACAAGGGACCCACTTTATGGTCTGCACCATGCGTGCAGCTTAGACAGCTGGCCCCACGTATAGCCTCCGACAACCCCACAGTGGACAGTGGCACCCCCATTCTACAGGCGAGGAAACAGGAAGCTGCCCAAGATTAACTGGTAACCAGTGTCCAAAGCCACTGAGTTTTTGCTGCATCAGACTGCCTTGCCTGATGGGGACACCCTCCCGCCATTTGTTTCCCTCTCCCAGGGTAGGGGTGGGGGGCAGGTGTCAACGCTGCACACCAGCCCTTCTTTCAGGCAGAAGTTGAAGAGGGACTTGCGAAATGACAAGGACCCGAGCTGCCCTGATCGCCCCCATTTGGATGATGGGGCCTCCGCATCCCCCAACCCCCATTTGCCGTCCTTTCTTTTGAGGAGTGAGACGGGTGGGTGCAGCTCAGAGGGAGGAACGTGGGCAGTCCCGGGGGCTGCCATGGAGGAGGCGGGTGTGCCAGATGTGCCGGCCTTCTGCCAGCGAGAATAACAGGAGAAAAACAAAGGGACCTGTGCCAGCCACCGGGCATCCTGCCTCCAACCTGCATCATCCAGGCTCTCTTCTACCCGCAGGATCAGCCCCCGTGCGTGGCACTGTGGCAGACTCCGTCTCCTTGGAGGCCCCAAGACACCCTGAACACCCCCACTGCCAGCTCTGGGCTCCCCGAATCACAGCAGAGCCCCGGGGTCCCCCTTCTCCTCTCCTGGAGAGGGCATTTTTAAGGTTTGAGGTGGAGCTCTCTGGTCCCCCTCGTGTGACTGACATGTCTCCACCACGTGCCCCCCCAGACTAATCGCTGCGCTGTTCCGCCTTCCACATTAATGACAGGTGTGCGGCGGAAGGCTGCCTGCCTGCCAGTGGGTTTCGTGACACGCTCCGCTCTGAGCGAGCAGCACACCCTAAGGCGACTGAAATCCTAATAGCTTCCTCTAACTGCCTCCTGCATCAATTCTGACACCAGGCGCTTTCTTCTTCTTCCCCACGGCTCGCCTTATAACTCTGTCACTGTCATTGATTTTGACTAAAAGAGAGAAAAAACCTGCTCACGCTATTACCTCTGAGTCAGCCAGGCAGCACGCTCTGGGGAGAGCTGGGCGAGGTGCCAGGAGCCGGGGGCTTGGTGCTGGGTCCACGTGGAGTGCGCCCCACGGATCCTCTGGGGGAGGGGGAGTCCGTGAGGGGGGATGAGGGGGCTGGGGCGCTGCTTGCAGGTGAGGTTCCCGGGGGCGCCCGTGCCGCCTCCCCCCTCCTTCTGCATTCCAGGAGCACTGGGCCAGGCACTTGAGGGAGATGGCAGAGCGGCAGGGTTGCATTTCAAAATGCGCTAACCAGGGCACTAACAATAGTGTGTGTTAGCACCCCCCACACCCCCACCCCAGAGCATGTAGCTTAAGGCCTGGGCCACGTGTGGCCACACCCACCTGTCTGCATTTGAGAGGTCTGCAGGAGCCCTGGTCACAGAGACAGGTAGTTTGTGAGTGGGGGGTGCGAGTGGTATGGGGTGCTCTCTGACCCCTGTCTGAGTGAAGGTTCTCTCTCCAAGAGGAGGGGCTCAGCATCCTGCCGTCCCACAGGGCTCACCACCAGGGTGCTCTCTCTGTTTGGAGGGCGCGGTTGTGGGGAGGGGGCCTGCTGGAAGGCCCAGGGTGGGCAGGGGGTGGGAGAGTGACTCCCTCTCACTTCCTCCTCCACTGTGGCTGCTTTGCCCGCCTGCTACCAGGCTAGGTACTCCCCCATTCCAACTGGGAGAGCGAATCCCCCTTTCCATTCTCAAGGCGCTCAACCCTTCTAGGTGCACCCCACTGTGGATCACTAAGGGTCTGCTCGGCGCCCCCCACATTGTCCAAGTCCAGAGGAAAACACGGAGAAGCTGGAGGGAGGGCCTGGTGCACAGCAGGGACCCTTAGCCCTCTGGGAAGTCAAGGCCTGCAAGGCCCTCCTGAGAGAGTGAGAGTCGTGTCACATCAGGTGGACAAGGAGAGTGCCTGTACATGCTGACCTCCAGACAGGGGACATGAGGGGTCTGGTTACAAAGACAGATGTTGGGAGGGGCTACGCAGACTCCAGGAGGAGAAGCCTTCATCAGGGGCTCTGAGCGATCCTGGTCCATCCAGGCTGTGCGCAGGGTCCCCTCTGTGGGCATCAGGAAGCAGGGGTTCCAGAGCACACTGCCTTCATGTAACCGTATTCCTTTCACTGGAAGCTTCCATTGCTGCACGGCCTGGTGCAGTTTAGTTGGGACTGCCCTTTATAAAAGCCTTTATAGCGCTTTCCACATCAGATCAAACCCCTTGACATCCGAGGCATCTCAATTTCTGGTTTGAAAACCATGTTGATGGGGGGTGCAGACCCCTCCAGGTGACAACATCCCCCATGCTCCGGAGTGTCCTGACCCTGGGCTCTGCTGGGGGTCCTCTGGGCTGCAGGCAGTTCTGGGGCAGGGATGTGCTGAGCGGCACAGCACACACCCTAGATTGTTCTGTGGGCCTGGGTGAAGGAGCGAACTGGCTTTCTCCTTTCTAAATCCATAGCTTCCTGGGATCTGCGCATCCCTGGTTCAGGGATAAAATCAGGTTCTGGAATATACAAATTCCAGAGTCTGCCCTCCACCCCAGTGAGGCACAGCCCTAAGGCCTCAGCACCCTGCTGCCCAGCGCAAGCCCGCCATGCCCACCTGCACATCCTGGGGTGGGGAAGTGCTTTTCACTGGTCTGCTGCCCCCAGACTCCCCACCATAAGGTGCTGGGTCCTTGCTCTCATGCCCTCTGGTCTCCACGGGTATTTGGCCCAAAAATATTTGGGAGGACAATCAGGAAGAGTGTCCTCAGGCCCTCCAAGGGAGAGATGAAGGTTTCCTTTGTAGGGGGTGGGGGGTTTGCTGGAAAACAAGGCTTGGGTCCTGGAGGAGAGTTACAGGGGCAGGCCCCTCCCTGGGGGCCCTGGGCCCAGCACCCTTGC